>NC_086452.1:90771614-91371614 GCF_028390025.1 Pseudophryne corroboree
CTGCAGAGCCCCCCTGACTCCAACCACAGAGCTCTGCAGGGCCCCCCTGACCTCAGCGCCAGAGCTCTGCAGGACGCCTCTCCTAGTAGCCGGACCCCCTCTGACTGCTACCACCGAGCTGTGCAGACCCCCTCTTCCTCTGCCTGTGGCTGGACCTCAAGTTGAGCAAGTGACTGAAGCCCGAATGGTGCAGCTGAGTCCCCCAGCTGCTCTTCCCTTGCAGACGGCCGGCAGAGCCATGCTGTATGGACTGAGTCAGCCGCTAGCTCCGGGAAACAGGTACAAATATTATTCACATTTCATTCATCATCATCATCATCATCATCATCATCATCATCAGTATTATGGGGAGATGATTAGCACAGTCTATGCACACAGTGCCACCTACAGCATCTCCACATGGCAGCCCCCACTTCCCACAGCCCATCCCACTCTCACAGTGCATCTCCATCTCTCCTTCCCCTCTAGCTGTCAGTCATTCTCTGTGCATTCCTATCATCTCGTGTTCTCACTGATAAATCTGTCTATCATACATTATAGTTTGTCAGTATCTGTGCTAAACTATTTCACCTGAAACTTCTTCTTTCACATCATACAAACTACAGGATCTGCAGAGCATCTTGCTACATACCACCAAGCTGTTTAATTCACAACACAAGTTACCATCTAACCCACTGTGTATTGCAGAACCTCTCACTAGCACATCACACATAACCATTATAACCTTGCAGTGCTGCTCACTACATTTTTACCTAAGCCAGGTTACCTCTGCAGAGCTTCTTCCTAGATCTCATCCAAAATATGTGACCTGCAGAGCTTGACATCCTGCAGAGCTTTTAATTTCAAACCACTCATCCTATTTTACTATGCAGAGCTTCTCACTGCACCTTACTCAACTGATGTGACCTATGGAACATTTAAGCACATCCCAAAACTGCGCTGCACCTCTACACCTTAGTAGTTCTAGATTCCGCATCATGAAATAGAACATTACAAGGTCATCAATAGTCCATACTATCTCATCAGTCACCTAAAAAATAACCAGTTCATGATGCATAGAATATTGGTGGATGTCATCAAGTGTTATATATGATGTATAATGTCCGAGATCATCTATTCCCTATGCCATATTATGTCACTGTTCCTGTAGAATATCTTCATACATTACTCTCTACCTACCTGCATTCATTATAATTATTCAATACTTTTAATAATAATAATAATAATAATAATAATAATAATAATTTATTCATACCATCATTTTATTTCAGATCATTTCAGAACACCTTTCTAAGAACATCTATGATACACATATACACCATTGTAATACACCCCCTTATAACCAATGTATCCTACTCATGGATCATCATATTCTACCTTGACTATTACCACACCCCACAAAAACCACCTAACCCACACCTTGTCATACTACATCCTGTCAAAACCAACAGAGACTGCACACCTTTCTTAAATCACTCATCCCCCACTTGAACTATACAGGGAATTCATTTTCAAAAAATTTACTTGTCTTACTATAAAAGTGTATTGAAATCTAATGATTATTGCTAGCTCTAGTGATAATTATTGTTATAATGTTTTTGTCTTTAATAGCGCAGACATTATTACAAGAGTTAATGTTGGATTATGAAATTTAAGGCATTTTTCTTTTATAAAACTTGTAGCTTTTAAAAAACAATGACAAATCTTTATATCATAGCCCTAAATAAGTATAAATGATAGGTGGCCCTCCAGAGGGTGCTCATTGACATAACTGGGGGGTGGGGGAGGGGGGGGGGGGGTACATTTAATTTTCGCACAACTGTGTATTATGCTTAGATAGCCGTGTAGTGGGTCAATCAGTAATTTGGAAGTCACCAATTTTAATCCAGTATCTAGAACATAAATGTTGGAACAATAATTTGCTGCTTGGACAGTGAAAGCCCAAAAAGCAGCCCTAAGGGTGATAGGGCATGCTGGTACTTTTAGTTCCTCATGAGCTGTTCAGCCATAAGATGGCTATCCATGGCATAAAACAAGTTACAGATTCACTGTAGGAATGTCACCTAGCATTTACACTAATTGAGGCATTTATTATATTCTCTCACTAAGGCATTGACAAATATAGTACCAATATCTTTAGGTAAGTTCTTTAGAACAATTTTTGGTGGGTACAGAGTAAATGAACAAGATCCTTTATTATAGTCAAAGCTGAAAATGACCCATCTTGATGAACAATGTTACAGCTCCATGCTACATGCAGTTTAATGACTAATATATAATCTTTTAATGTACTCTGTAATTGGGCGCTGCGGAACCCTTGTGACGCCATATTAAATAAAGGATAATAATACTGTTTTTAATAGTGCCACATGTCTGTTAACTCTAAGTTACTGACAATTGAAAGCCATATCTCGTAGCACCGCAGAGCAAAAGATAAATTACATATATGTGATAATACATTTCTTTAGTAAATCTTCACCATATATCCTCTTCCCATACGGATTGTGTCTGCTACTTCCTCTATCTTTGTAATTGTATCCTTTTTTTCCTGTTCACTTTCCGTTTCCTAATCATATCCTTAATGATTCCCTGTATTACTTCTCCTGATTTTCCTTTTTCCCATCGCCCATAAACCCTTTGTCTGCTACAGTATTCCTGCACCACATGTCACATGCTCTGTTTCCACAAAATATTGGAATATTTTAATATTCTCTGTTCAATAAAACCATCAGTTCAGCCCCCTGACGTGTCCTATGATTATATGAGTGGAAATATTTCTAAAACCCAAAGATGTGAAGGATATACAACTTGTAATGACACAGAAATATATAGTTCTGCACTTGTTATTAATTAAATGACAATATAATATATTCTCACTTTGTGTATATAGTGCCTGCGATCTAGCATTATTGCTGTATTTATTTATATACAGTTTTATTCTGTTCTTTGTCAACTGCTCGGCCCATTATAGTCCATTATGATGCTGCTAAAATGTTAAGGATTTTAAAAGATTAAACACAATTTGACATTTAAAAATTGGATTTAAATTAGAATACACTGTAATCAGTCTTGGTGACCGTCTTGTTCTCCATTTTGTTAGTCATTGGAAACATCTTTTTCTGTCTCACTCTTTTTCACGTTCTCATGCTATTCTGTTGCTGCCTGAAATGACACCTCACTGTAGAAGCTATACATTTAAAGTAGCTGAAACCATAAACTACACATTACATTTACAATATAACATATGCCTCAAGTAAATCTTGAATTTACAAATATTGCTGCTATTTGTTGGCTTCTCATATATTTGAAGCATTACACAGCCCCTGAGGGATGAGATATCACAAAATGGCCGCTGTATCCAGAGGAAAATGCAACATTCCAAGTTGTAATACTGTTTTATTTAATTGAAAGTTATAAATTAGAGCAGATTTATAAATAAATATTTATATATATTTTTTTATTTAATATACAACATTTCTTCATACATACACACATCAGATAGGGTAATATATATATATATATATATATATATATACATATATATTTTTATGTTCATTAAAATAATATGATTTTTTTATTTATTTAATATAAGCATTTCCTCATGCAAACACACATCAGACAGGGTAATATATATATATATATATTCTTTATGTTCATTAAAAGAATATGATTTTTTTTATTTAATATGCAACATTTCCTCATGCATACACACATCAGACAGGGTAATATATTGATTATATATATATGTATGTATATATATATATATATATATATATATATATATATATATATATACAGAGAATGGAGAAAGGCGGCACTCCAGAGGCTTCACAAACGGTAAATATCACCACAAGTGTTTATTGTAACATATCAACGTTTCGGGGCCAGGTACCTTGGCTTGTCTTGAGAAAGGGGCAACTGGCCCCGAAACGTCGATATGTTACAATAAACACTTGTGGTGATATTTACCATTTGTGCAGCCTCTGGAGTGCAGCCTTTCTCCATTCTCTGCATATTGAGGGGTGCAATCCCCTTAAGGAGGGCACCGGAGCACAGACAGACCCAGATGCGTCAAAGGAGTGCCGGGACGTTTCAATCTGCTATATTTTATGTTCGGTAAAAGAATATGATGCTAGTCTGCCATAAACTGAAATAACGATATATATGAAAACTGCTTCTTTATGAATGTTAAAAGCATTTTATATTCAAACATTTCAATATTAAAAATAATACATATTAAAAAGTCATACATTTGTATTATTAGTTTATTACCCTCATTAAAATATGTGCTCTATAATTATGAAGGCTTGAATAAAATGGTCTTAAAATCTAAATTATAATATAATTGTTTAATTCTAGACCAGTTTATAGTATTTTATTTTATTGGTCATTAATATAGAGCAGCTGATACTTTTTAACTTCTTACCTCTTGACCTAACAAAAGGCCTTTTTATATATAGACAGACCTGATGAAGTATTAATGGGGGTCTTATTTTGCAGTGGCTACTTTGGGGATCCTGAATCCTTCCCAATGTACAATAACAATGTAAGGACTAAGAGACGGTCAGGTCCCTATGAAGTGGAGGTCACAGAAGGTAGGTGCTAACCCTTTCATAATATTCCATTGAATAACAACTGCTTAATGTTAACAGGTGTAGTGTAAGCATTCCTGTTGGTGTGTATTGTGGCTGATGCAGTGTTGAACGCGAGCCCATTATGGAGTGCATCTTGCGTGTGTTTGCACTATGCCTGCGTCAGAACCAAGTGAATGGGCAATGCAGAGACGTGCATGTTTCAGTCACATCTATACTAAGTAGGAGGAACTGAGCTGCAATTGGGGGGGGGGGGGGGGGGGGGGAAGTAACAAACCTTGGAGAGAGCTCCTAAAAGTCATTTTTCAAACACAGCATGTAAAATGTCAGAAGCTGATTGGTTGGTGCTTTTACTTTTTCCAAGGTTTGATACATCTTTCCCTGGATGTCCTACTATAGACTAAGTTCCGAGTGGGCGCGTTAACATAATTGTGGGTTTGGCATAGTTGAGCGCACTTGGACATACCCGTTTCTGATGCAACGTTTGAATGAAGGATGAGTGCACATTAGTTCAGTTCAGTAATACAGATTTATACCCCTTTTCCACTGCATCGAAAAACCTGGGTTTTTGCACTTGAACGCGCATCAACCCGGGTTTTTCTTCAGTGGAAAAGGGTCCCAAAAAATATCCGGATCAAGTTACCCGGGAATCCAACCCGGGAAACTTGCAGGGTTGGACACAGATAGGACCCGGGTTAAGGGGCACTGTAAACGGGTGTCCCGACCTGTTTACAGCATGCGGAGAGCCTATACCTTCTGAATTGCAGTGTCCAGCGGGCCGGCGAGGGGTTTGGGGACACGGTGCACGCTGTCTGCCCTGCTATTCAGACAGAAAGCGGTGCTTTGTGATGATGTGCGCCGGAGGTGGGGGCACTTGCCCACTTCATGACATGGGCACCGCAGTGGAAAAGGGGTAAGTCTGGGTCTGACCCGGCTTGGACCCATGTTTCAAATCTTGGGTCAGACACAGGACTTTTGTGGAAAAGGGGTATTAATGAAAAAATATACTGCAATATATAAAGAAATGCATTATTACACAATAACAAAACATTCTATTTCTAACGTTTAAGAATTTTAAATTATTTAATGAAAGTGAACAATTTCATTATGAAGAAAGGATTAGTAAAATTCCCCAATTGCGTTAACTTCAAATTTAAAGACTTTCCTGAAATTTGATTTAGGCATACTTACCTAATCTCCCAGAAAGTGGAGGAGACTCCCAATTTTTTGAGTAGTCCCCCACACTCCCAGAAAAGTGGGTTGATCTCCCGCATCCCCTACCCCCTCGCCAGCCCTGACACCTTGGGATACATGCATTGTTCGACTTTTTAGCGAATTAGACGCATGCGCAGTTAAAATATATCAACACACACACACACACACACACACACACACACACACACACACACACACACACACACACACACACACATATATATTTATATATAATATGCTGCAGAACATATAATAACTTGAATACTATAGCATATATAGTTTATATTAAGCAAGTGTGTTTATATTTATACTGGTTTGTGATGAATAATCATTTCCATTTTCCTATTTAAACTGTTAAACTGTTAATTCTCATTCTCTGATTGCTAACCCTGTTGAATGTATTTTTCTTATTTGCAGGAGGTCCTCATACAAAGGTGGTCCGTCGTATCTTCACAAACAGTCGAGAGAGATGGAGGCAGCAGAATGTGAATGGAGCTTTTGCCGAGCTCCGTAAGCTGATCCCCACTCATCCACCAGACAAAAAATTAAGCAAGAATGAAATCTTACGCCTGGCTATGAAATATATCAACTTCCTAGCCAAACTTCTCGATGACCAAGAGGAAGAAGGCAACCAAAAGAGCAAAATTAACAAAGATAATGGTATGGTCCAACAGGATCTTCTGCAAGATATGTTGTCTCCAAACTCTAGCTGTGGAAGTTCTTTCGATGGAGCACCCAGTCCTGACAGCTTCTCAGAAGATCACGACACAATGGACTCAAAACACAACAGAAATATCCACCAAACTATGCTTCCTGTAGAGAGCAATGGACAACGATGACAGGTTCACGGGGAAAGGACTCTTTGATGACTACTGACTGTCTAGTGAAGATGACCCATTGGTTGGGTTATTTCATTCGTTATCTCAGTGTATTTACATACTTGGGATGACAAGACAATATTTATCTTTAGGTACTCTGAACCCCCCCCCCCCCAGAAACTCTGAACATACGAACCGTGACTATAGTGGAGGAACAAAGACAGAAGAAGAGGTGTATTTTCTAAGTAATGTTCTATATTGCTTCACTTTTGAGAGGGCTTAACATTTATAAACGTAGCAATTCTGTAAAACTATAAATACATATTGGAGCCGCACCGCACTGCCGACCGCCTCCCAGCCAATGTGACATCATGATGCCATAGAGAGAAGGCTGGGAACAAGGAAGCCGGGCAGTGGGGTGCCTTTCTAGGTGTTCAGCTGCAGACTGATGCTGCTGAGGCAGCAGCCAATACCCCCCCTCGGCCCTATACCCTAGGTGGCAGCACTCATTGCACAGCACTCGGTACATCCCTGAAGACCAGCAAGATGCGTTAAAGTGTTCACCCCATTTAGCTGAATAAGACAATACTCAATCCTGAAATGAGCTTACATAAATATATTTTTTAATTTAACAGAAATTTCTATTTTAAGTGCATATGAGAAGAACATTTGTTGATAACTAGCTAATTTATCAACAAGTTTTATCACACGTAAGGAGTTTTAAAACTCATTGTGCATGATAAAACTCGTTGATAAATCAGCCCATAGATTTGTCAAAAGAAAGTAATATTCAGGTGAAGGGTCTGTCCTAAACACAGCACTGGTAACAAAGTCTATATTTGGGGGGCTTGGACCCTCCAAGAACTTACAAATGAAATTATTTTTGCGTGGTACCTATAAGAAAGAAGGTACAGTATATGTATATACATTTATTTCAGAGCTGTTCAGTTCTCACCAGTATGTTTACCATTTATAATAGGTAATAGACAGTCACATGAAATTATAACATTTTCCGCATTCATGCTTTCGGTAGCTCAGGCAATATTTGTTTTTATGCAGGCAAAAATATGTTACCCACTGCCTTTGTATGGGGCGCAATGTCCTGCTTTTTCTCCCAGCGTGACCTCAGCTCGGTGTTCAGTTTACAGCAACCCCTACTGAATCTGTGAAAGATAATACACACCTGGGCCTGATCGTAGCAGCAAAAATGTTCTCTAATGGGCAAAACCATGTGCACTGCGGGGGAAGGGGGGGGGGGGGGCAGATATAACATGTGCAGAGAGAGTTAGATCTGGGTGGGTTATTTTGTTTCTGTGTAGGGTAAATACTGGCTGCTTTATTTTTACACTGCAATTTAGATTTCAGTTTGAACACACCCCACCCAAATCTAACTCTCTCTGCACATGGTATATGCGCACCCCCCACCCCCTCCCTTCCCCCATCCTACCCGCGCAGTGCACATGGTTTTGCCGATTAGAGAACAATGTTGCTTCTGCAATCAGGTCTGAATTAGGCTCAATGTTGCCAGTTATCCATAACTTCAGTGTTCAGGATAACTAATCTGGTTCAATACATCATTATCATATTCAGTAAACAGGTCTTGATAGCAATTGTATCACTGCATGTAACATGCTTAGATAACATTTTAAAATGTTGACACCTACATAGACAGTGATACATTGCAATTGTAGACATGATATATTTACTAAAGTGTGGGTTTTTAGTAGTGGAGATGTTGTCAATAGCAACCAATCAGATTCTACTTATTTACCTAGGACCTTTTAGAAGGTAATAGCTAGAATCTGATTGGTCTACACTTCTAAAAACCTGCAGTTAAGTAAATATACCCCCAAGTCTCTGGAAACTTAAAATATTGGCAAGTATGCTGTTGCTTTAAGCTTGGACAAAATAAGTACACAAGGAATAGTTTCCATGGTAACTGGTATTATTAATAAACACATTTTCACAGGTAACTGAGTGGACGGTGAGGCAGCCATAACAGCCAATCAGATTATGCAATTTTGTTGGTGCAGTTCAGAAAGAATTGGATTGGTTGCTTGTTAAGGGTGACATTACTTTGTGTTTTTTAATATGTCACACATAGTACCTATACCAGGATCAGTACGAAATCCCGCCGGACGGGATCCCGGCGGTCGGAATACCGACACCGGAATCCCGACCGGCACAATCCCGACAGGGGGGCAAGTGCAACGCAGCCCCTTGCGGGCTTGCTGCGCTCGCCACGCTGCGGGCACGGCGCCTCGCCACGCTCGGCACACTAATTTCTTCTTCCTCTATGGGTCTCGTGGACAACCACAGAGAGAGAATATGTTGGGATTGTGCCGGTCGGGATTCCGGTGTCGGGATTCCGACTGCTGGGATTCCGTCCGGCGGGATCTTGACCACATCCCCCTATACCTATTTAAAACAAAGGGCAAGTTAAACTTGTTCTGTAACTCATAACAACTAGTCAAATTGGTAAAAGTTGGCATCTGATTGGTTGGTATGGTTTACAGTATTTAGAGGTCTATTTGTTGTTTAGAGAAAAGCTTAACTCCCTATTTAAGAAGCCCCCCAGTCTGTGATAACCTTCGCCAGCTATCTCCAGCGTTCTATTTATGATGTATTGCATACCTCCCAACATGACCCTCTCCAGGAGGGACAAAATGCTCTGCTCCTGGACTTTCCTCTTAATCTATGATTGCCAGCACCTGTGTTGAACAGGTAAATGGATAAGAAAGGTGTTTCAGCACAGGTGGGGGCAATCATACAGTAAGAGGGAAGTCCAGGAGCAGAGCATTCTGTCCCTCCTGGAGAGGGTCATGTTGGGAGGTATGGTATTGTGCCACAGTCTCCTCATTGCTCTCGGTTTAAATAACGCCATTTGGGGCAGATTTAACAACATGTGATATTATTGTTATCACTCATTATGAATGTTAAATGGTACCCCAGCCAATCAGCTCCTAACTGTCATTTTTTCAAAGACATAACAGTTAGGAACCGATTGGCTGAAGCACCAGTCAACATTCGTAACGAGTGATAACAAGAAATCACTCGTTAAATCTGCCCCTTTATTGTTTGCTAAATGTATTAAAATATTTTTTTTTACATCTATTTTTTTAACCATTTGTTTTGTTTTGTTTTGTTGAGAATCTACTACTGGAAACCCAAGTTTGTGATAAGTGGCAATAGGACTTTTTTTTTTTTCTGTAGCTGCTATTTGAAAATAGACCCTATGATTTTCCTGTGCAGGATGCTTTTGCATAAGCTGCATTAGTTACTGCATATTCTTTAATAATAATGGTCAAATTCCATATAGTCTTCTGTTTTGGTATGTTACCTAAAACATACTAAATCCTCTGTATAGAGCAATATTGATACAAGTCTGAAGACACCAACAGTTTTAAAAAGTGAATTTTCTTGTAAGTGAACAAAAAAAATGATAGCATATTGCAGAGGTTTTCAAATGCGACACTCAGGGCACTCCAATTAAGTCACTTGTGGCCAAGTATAGATAAACTTAAACCTGGAATGTTGGGGTGTCGTGAGGACAGCGTTTGAGAACCTCTGGCATATTGTATGGAGAAAATATAGGCTACCTTTATTTTTATATATCTGACGTAAATTGTCATATTGGTCTGATCAAGGGATGCAGCGGGGGGAAAAACCCTCAAATATGAAATAGACACATTATATTGCTAAGGATTCAGATTTAGAGCTGCAGTTGCTACTATGTATTGTAGATATTAAGCTTATGGCAGCAATTTGAAATGAATACTTCATATATATTATTGATTGCCTAATAGATGTACGTGGACTTTATGCTTATTTTCTAACTGAGCATCAGTATATTTGAGGTATATTTGAGAGAGGCAGCAAATTAATGTTTGTAACGTACAGACAGTGAATGCAGCCAGTTCGTGGACTGAACCAAATTTCTAAACCAACTGATCATTCCGCTACGAGTTATTGTTTCCTCACAAAGATAAGCAAAGTTTAAAAAATGTCACGCGTTTCACCGCCATCATTTGCTTGCAAGTGTTTCCAGTTCTATCCCAATGACATGATTACAATAATCCATTTATTGTACGGTTAGTTAATGTCAGGCATTTATACAGAAGGAACATACTAATAGTAAATAGTAGATTCAGGTTTACCTGTGATAAAACATACAAAGCACCCTGTTTTAAAAGAAAACCAATAAATAAGGTTTTTGTTTTATAGGGCATACTGGGTAAAACTGCATGGACACTAATGGTACAGCCAATATATTGCAATGGGGGCATATTGTCTCTCAAAACAATAGTTTTATTAAAGAGGACTTTTTGCAATGTTTCCTCTAATATGAATCCACTGCCAAGATAGATGTACAGTATAAATACACAAGACTTATCAGATATGATCTGGGTAATAAAGGTACCTGGACCTTGGTACCTTTATGCTGTCTCCTTCCCGAAACTGAACAATCCAAGGTTTGCAAGAGTTCTCACTTGTTTTAGGAAAGGTACACACACATTAATATATATATATATATATATATATATATATATATACACATATATATATATACATATATATATATATATATATACACAGTATATACATATATATATACAGTATATATATATATATATATATATATATATATACATACACTCTTTTTATGCTTGTTTTGGATCTCAATGTAAATTAGAGCACTTTCCATTTATGTCGTACTGTTTGAATTCTGTCTAGTTTGTTTTCTGCATTTTTATTTTACAGAAATTAAGTAACCAGGCCTGGTACCCATTTAACCATTCCTCTACTCGTCCAGCAGGGGAAGGGTTAAGTTTGTAAAGCCATTTTGGCGATTCTATGTGCTATTTAGAAAACACCTTTTTGTTTTTCTTGTTATATAATGTAATATTGAAGATGTTCCTAAATAAAAGTTATATAAATAATGTGTTATTTCTCTTTAATTGTATCTCCGAGACAAAATAATCATAAATGTAAGAAAGAAAATGAGATGAGGAGAAAGTGCTGCCTTGTTGCCTTGTTTTTGTCTTTTGTCAGGTTATTCAGGTTCAGGTTCCAATAACTGGGTTACAGAATAACAGAGAGGTCACTCAGTAAAAGAGGCTCTCAGAATAGTTTACGGGACAAAATGCAGACTACGTTAGTGGCTGGTCTCAATGCTCTGATGGCCAGGACTTAATGAATGATACATAATGCACACCCCAGTACACTTATACCCAGAGCCGGCCCTAACCAATATGATGCCCTAGGCAAGATTTTGGCTGGTGCCCCCTAGCACCACCGCTGGTCCGCCTCTGACCTTGTACCTCTTTCCCAGCACGATCATCCCTCACCCATAGCAGTCCTTATTTTGGTATTTGTACCCCCTATATTTTAAATAGGAACAGTTCGCACATTTGGTGCACAGCCCAAAAAGGGGTGTGTTTTTGCTGGCAAGGGGCATGGCCACACAATAGTAACCCCAATTCCAATTACGCCACACAGTACTGCAACTTTATTCACATTTGATCATGCGATAGTGTCCATAATTCATATTACATCCCACAGTAGTATCACTTTACCTTATAAACGTTACTCTTCACATTAGAGCCCCTTATTCACATTACATCACACTGAATTGCTCCTTATTCACATTACACCACACCCTATTGCTCTTTATTCATATTAGATGACACAGTAGTGCCCTTTCTATATGCAACACCACATAGTAGAGCACCTTATACACATAATGCCACACATTAGTAATGCATTTATACACATAATTCCACACAGTAATGCCCCTTACACATTATTAATGTACTTATAAACATAATGCGCCTTACACATTATGACACACATAGTGCCCGCTACACATTTGCTGCACATTATTAGTGCCCCTATACACATAATGACACATATACAGTAGTAACCTGTTACACATATGCCGCACATTATTAATGCCCTTATACACATAATGACACACATAGTGCCCCTTATACATATGTTGCACATTATTAATGCATTTTTACATGACACACATAATGCTCCTTACACATATTCCGAACACTACTGCACAACCAACCCACTCACATGCACACAGCACTCACACTGCCACTAACACTGTGACCTCTGCCTCTGCTTGGATACAGATGTGTCCTCATAAATCTTGCCTCAATGCTAACGTCGGGCACCTTTTTTATGAAAATGCATATTTGCATTGCTATGTGGCTAGGATGCACAAGCAGATTCTGCTGATTAAAATGATATGCAGCATGCCTATATATTGTGTGAGACTGTGGCTGTATCTGCATAAGAAATGCTACACACAGAATATAGGCATGCTGCATATCATTTTAATCAGCAGAAGCTGCTGATGCCCCTAGGCATACCAAATGCCCTAGGCAATTGCCTAGTTTGCCTATGCCTATGGCCGGCTCTGCTTATACCACATATTCAAGTTTTAATCATAGGGAGTAGTAGGAAAGAAAGAAGGAGAGATCGTTAGGGGTTATCAGAAATCCCAATCGATCATTCACTCAAATTTGATTTACTAATAGATCCAATACAACATATGGGGTTTGTTCATGAAGCAGTGAAAAGTGTGAAGAAGTAAGCCAGAAGAGAAGTGAGCCAGTGGAGAAGTTGCCCATGGCAACCAATCGGCATTGAAGAAACATTTATAATTTGCATACTATAACATTATACGTAGCAGCTGATTGGCTGCCATGGGCAACTTCTCCACTGGCTCACTTCTCCACTGTTTTCACTGCTTAGTACATCTACCGGATAGTACCAACCAATCAGCTCCTAACTGCCATGTCACAGCCGGGGTTTAAAAAATAACAGTTAAACTGGGTACACACTGGAACGATATTGTCCCGATATGTCGTTTCCGACCGAATGGGAACAACATGGGCATATCGCTCAGTGTGTATGCCCAATATGTGGGTGCCCATGGTCGTTAGTGACATCACCCAGTTGGCCCTGCTGCACAGCCAACTGGGTGATAACACTAGTGTCTAAGGGGTCTATTTACCAAGCCTTGGATGGAGATAAAGTGGATGGAGTTAAAGTACCAGCCAATCAGCTCCTAACTGCTATATGTCACAGGCTGGGTTTGAAAAATGACAATTAGGAGCTGATTGGCTGGAACTTTATCTCCTACCACTTTATCTCCATCAAAGGCTTAGTAAATAGACACTTATGTTCTATGTAAATGAAGGACAGAACGATATGCCGCTCCGTCCTTCGTACATTGTTCTGGTGTACACAGAGGATCCAAAATGTTGTCCGGCCGGGCCAACACATTGGCTGGGTACACATCGCCTAGTGTGCACCCAGCTGGTTGGTTGGTACTTTATCTCCGTCCACTATATCTCTCCCCAAGGCTTAGTACAACATAGACCATTATCTGGAGACAAGCACGATATAAACCACCATTATTATTATTATTATTAATAATAAGAAGAAGGAGCATGGATCTAATAGTGATGCCTTAATTGGGATAGGTGATTTAGCTATCCCAATCAAGTTTCTTCTGACCTGGATAGAATCCCAACTTAATATCACTTGGTGGCATTACGTTTTATTGCTTTCTAAAAGCAGCATTCCATTTTGTTTGTAAAGATTTTTGGGACAAGAATCAAACTAAATGGTTCTTGACCCGATAGCTGCCTCTGAAGACTGTCATTGGGATCCTTGGTCAGGAGATTGGAGATTGTGCCCCTGTTCGTCTCCATGTTGACTTTAAAAGACATTAATCTGCAGAGTGGCACCAGTATAGCCCTTTTTCCTGCGCGATAAAAACGCATCATCATAAATGGTTTGGATGAGGTCATTAGTGTTACCAGTGAATCCTCATATGGCCCCTTTTAAGACTTTGGAAGGATGCCAACCAACTATATTACCCTCTAATATCAGAATCATTAACCAATGAAGTCTATACTGTAAAATATTGTTTACAGCACAGAAACTGGGGCAGTATTTGGGGATATATGCTTACCAAAAATATAACACCTGTAGTGATACTGATACTATGTAATTCATTTGGATTTAAGGCTGGGTACACACTGTAGCGATAGATCGGCCATGTGGCCAACCCGCTGACTGGCCGACCAATATGGTAAGCATGCAGCACAGCATATACACTAAGCGACCATCTTATTAGATACATACACCTGCCAATGTACTTAACGACATATCTTTCGTAGGCTGTACAAACAATATATCACAAAGTGTGTACCCAACCTAACTCTAGCACTGTTTGCTGTTGATCTTCTGTGTTTTCTACTTTGATTTATTTTGACCTGGAACCTCTCACCCCAGGATTAGTTTGAAAATTACATTTTTACAATAAAAAAATATATACCAGGAGCTACATTTAATAAGTGTGCGTTTGCCGTTTGTTTTTGTTTTTATAAATTACAGAATGCCCCATGGATTAAGACAGGTTCATAGTCAAAATCACAGTATTTACTAAAAGATATTTTGACCATCTACCTTTGAGGCCCATCGTTTCCATACCCCAACTGTGCCGCAAACCCACAGCAATCCTGGCATGAAAACAATGATTTTGTAATGCGGATCTGTGCTGCCCTGTATTCATTTTTTGTACAACTGAAAAAAATGCAAATAAAAAATTGTGTGCGCTACCCGCACACTTTCAAAACAGCAATGGCTCTTTACCCTAAACTGGTAGTGGAAAACTAGGGGGGGGGGGGGAGTAGAGTGGGCAGTTTCCACTATGAGCATAAAGGGGGGGTACTCACGGGAGAGATGTGTGCTGAGCGATCTTAACACAGACTGCTCAGCACACATCTCTCACCCCGCTCAGCACAGCGCGATGTGCTGAGCGAGGGGGAAAGCCGACGGGGGGCCGCTCACTTCACACAACGGTGAAGTGAGCGACCCGCTAGATTGAGCCTGCATGCAGCTCAATCTAGCATCGGCGATAGCGATGCGCGGGGCCGCGCATCGCTATCGCTGGAGGGCATACACACGGCAGATCCGTGCTTAAAATCTAAGCAATCTAGCAAGATTGCTTAGATTTTAAGCACGGATCTCTCCGTGTGTACCCCCCTTACGACTTTACCAGCCAGAGCTAATGGCGCCATGGAAGGGAGGACATACTGTGTGGGGTCCTCCTCCATAGTTCCAACCATCCCTAGGCCAGTCATCACTGGGCTGTATAGTGTGGGCATATTTAAAAATAAATAAAATGAAAGTTAAAAGATAAAAGAAAAATATGTAAAAAAGAAAAATACCTTTAAAACATTTTAAGGTATTGCATGGGTACAAGTACCTTTGCGATACTTGTTAAATAGGCTAGCTCCTTCAGAGGCAATTTACAGCCAGTGGTAGCTGACCTGGCGGTAACCCTTTATAGCGAGAAAACGCCCATTTGATTTATTAAAGGGCTTTTTCACTCTTTCATAAATAAAAACCTTAGGAGGTCTTTCCGAGTCGTTCGCTCGGAAAATTTCTTCGCATCGCAGCGTTTTTCCGCTTAGTGCGCATGCGCAATGTCCGTACTGCGACTGCGCCAATTGAGATTGATAGGGAGAGGACGTGGCTGGCGTCCTCTCCGTTTAGAATTAGAATAGATTAGAGAGACACTTGATTTACTAATTTTGGGGAGCATTAGGAGTACTCAGTAGTGTACAGTGCAGAGTTTTGCTGATAGTGACCAGTGACCACCACTTTTATTTATAATCCGTTCTCTGCCTGAAAAAAGCGATACACAGCACACAGTGACTCAGTCACATACCATATCTGTGTGCACTGCTCAGGCTCAGGCCAGTGTGCTGCATCATCTATTATCTATATATAATATTATATATATCTGTCTGACTGCTCAGCTCACACAGCTTATAATTGTGGGGGAGACTGGGGAGCACTACTGCAGTGCCAGTTATAGGTTATAGCAGGAGCCAGGAGTACATAATATATTATATAGTGAGTGACCACCAGACACACAGTGCAGTTTATTTAATATATCCGTTCTCTGCCTGAAAAAAGCGATACACACAGTGACTCAGTCAGTCACATACCATATCTGTGTGCACTGCTCAGGCTCAGGCCAGTGTGCTGCATCATCTATATATATTATATATCTGTCTGACTGCTCAGCTCACACAGCTTATAATTGTGGGGGAGACTGGGGAGCACTACTGCAGTGCCAGTTATAGGTTATAGCAGGAGCCAGGAGTACATAATATTATATTAAAATTAAACAGTGCACACTTTTGCTGCAGGAGTGCCACTGCCAGTGTGACTAGTGACCAGTGACCTGACCACCAGTATATAATATTAGTAGTATACTATCTCTTTATCAACCAGTCTATATTAGCAGCAGACACAGTACAGTGCGGTAGTTCACGGCTGTGGCTACCTCTGTGTCGGCACTCGGCAGCCCGTCCATAATTGTATATACCACCTAACCGTGGTTTTTTTTTCTTTCTTTATACATACATACTAGTTACGAGTATACTATCTCTTTATCAACCAGTCTATATATTAGCAGCAGACACAGTACAGTGCGGTAGTTCACGGCTGTGGCTACCTCTGTGTCGGCACTCGGCAGCCCGTCCATAATTGTATATACCACCTAACCGTGGTTTTTTTTTCTTTCTTTATACATACATACTAGTTACGAGTATACTATCTCTTTATCAACCAGTCTATATATTAGCAGCAGACACAGTACAGTGCGGTAGTTCACGGCTGTGGCTACCTCTGTGTCGGCACTCGGCAGCCCGTCCATAATTGTATATACCACCTAACCGTGTTTTTTTTTTCTTTCTTTATACATACATACTAGTTACGAGTATACTATCTCTTTATCAACCAGTCTATATTAGCAGCAGACACAGTACAGTGCGGTAGTTCACGGCTGTGGCTACCTCTGTGTCGGCACTCGGCAGCCCGTCCATAATTGTATATACCACCTAACCGTGGTTTTTTTTTCTTTCTTTATAGTCATACTAGTTACGAGTATACTATCTCTTTATCAACCAGTCTATATTAGCAGCAGACACAGTACAGTGCGGTAGTTCACGGCTGTGGCTACCTCTGTGTCGGCACTCGGCAGCCCGTCCATAATTGTATATACCACCTAACCGTGGTTTTTTTTTCTTTCTTTATACATACATACTAGTTACGAGTATACTATCTCTTTATCAACCAGTCTATATTAGCAGCAGACACAGTACAGTGCGGTAGTTCACGGCTGTGGCTACCTCTGTGTCGGCACTCGGCAGCCCGTCCATAATTGTATATACCACCTAACCGTGGTTTTTTTTTCTTTCTTTATACATACATACTAGTTACGAGTATACTATCTCTTTATCAACCAGTCTATATATTAGCAGCAGACACAGTACAGTGCGGTAGTTCACGGCTGTGGCTACCTCTGTGTCGGCACTCGGCAGCCCGTCCATAATTGTATACTAGTATCCAATCCATCCATCTCCATTGTTTACCTGAGGTGCCTTTTAGTTGTGCCTATTAAAATATGGAGAACAAAAATGTTGAGGTTCCAAAATTAGGGAAAGATCAAGATCCACTTCCACCTCGTGCTGAAGCTGCTGCCACTAGTCATGGCCGAGACGATGAAATGCCAGCAACGTCGTCTGCCAAGGCCGATGCCCAATGTCATAGTACAGAGCATGTCAAATCCAAAACACCAAATATCAGTAAAAAGCCTCTTTTTTTCTTTGCGTCATGTGCTGTTTGGGGAGGGTTTTTTGGAAGGGCCATCCTGCGTGACACTGCAGTGCCACTCCTAGATGGGCCCGGTGTTTGTGTCGGCCACTAGGGTCGCTAATCTTACTCACACAGCTACCTCATTGCGCCTCTTTTTTTCTTTGCGTCATGTGCTGTTTGGGGAGGGTTTTTTGGAAGGGACATCCTGCGTGACACTGCAGTGCCACTCCTAGATGGGCCCGGTGTTTGTGTCGGCCACTAGGGTCGCTTATCTTACTCACACAGCGACCTCGGTGCAAATTTTAGGACTAAAAATAATATTGTGAGGTGTGAGGTATTCAGAATAGACTGAAAATGAGTGTAAATTATGGTTTTTGAGGTTAATAATACTTTGGGATCAAAATGACCCCCAAATTCTATGATTTAAGCTGTTTTTTAGTGTTTTTTGAAAAAAACACCCGAATCCAAAACACACCCGAATCCGACAAAAAAAATTCGGTGAGGTTTTGCCAAAACGCGTTCGAACCCAAAACACGGCCGCGGAACCGAACCCAAAACCAAAACACAAAACCCGAAAAATTTCAGGCGCTCATCTCTAATTTTTACTCACCGCTTTTTCTTCGCTCAGGCGATCGTAGTGTGATTGACAGGAAATGGGTGTTACTGGGCGGAAACAGGCCGTTTTATGGGCGTGTGGGAAAAAACGCTACCGTTTCCGGAAAAAACGCGGGAGTGGCTGGAGAAACGGAGGAGTGTCTGGGCGAACGCTGGGTGTGTTTGTGACGTCAAACCAGGAACGATAAGCACTGAACTGATCGCAGATGCCGAGTAAGTCTGAAGCTACTCTGAAACTGCTACGAGATGTGTAATCGCAATATTGCGAATCTTTCGTTCGCAATTTTAAGAAGCTAAGATTCACTCCCAGTAGGCGGCGGCTTAGCGTGTGCAATACTGCTAAAATCGCCTTGCGAGCGAACAACTCGGAATGAGGGCCTTAGTGCATGCAGGCCCTGCAACAGAAATGTTGGTGCAGATGCATGCTGTATGTGACTGGGTAGAAGTTGCATCATTGCCAACCACTTTATCATATAGGAAGTGTTTATTATACAGTAATGGTCCCTACACATTACCTATCCGACCGGCCACCGAGCTGCCCGACCGCCAATATGGCAGACGGGCGACCCGGTGGCGGGGGGAAGGTGATGGGGGAAGTGAAGTTTCTTCACTCCCCCTGCCACCAGGCTCCATAGCAGTGCATGCTAATATGGATGAGATTGTCCATATTGGCCTGCATGCATAAGCGACGGGGCATCAACGATGAACGAGCGCGGGCCCGCGCATCGCTCATCATTGCTGCCTACACACTGAACAGTATGAACGAGTTCATTAATGAACGAGAACGTTCATATCGTTTAGTGAAATCTATAAGTGTGTAGGGCCTATTAGTGCCTCTGCAGCCATTGTTCAGCATGATTATTGGGAGAAAAGACACACTTCTGCAGGTCTCCAGAGTCCTGGGGGTATATTTACTAAAGTGCAGAATTATAGAAGTAGAGATGTTGCCCATGGCAACCAATCAGATTCTACTTATTTATCTAGCACCTTCTAGAAAATATTAGGTAGAATTTGATTGGTTGCTATGAGCAACATTTCCACTTCTATAAACCAACGATTTAGTAAATATACCCCCTGTGGTGATTTGCATACGGACCACTTTATAGTTGGGGCCAGGTATACCCATGTTTTTGGGGTGACACATCCCTCCTGGATAAGGTAGGATGCTTAAATACAAATATAAATGAATTTACTCTTTGGAAATTATAAGTCTTCTTACAACTTAAACAATTATTATATTGTATGTCACACTGTGTAAGTGTAAGTATGGCGGTACAGGGGTGATTATTCAGGGAGAAAGAGGAATACTGGATAGAGGGTGATGGTCCAGGTGCTGAGGGGGGCACTGACCGAGAGTGATAATACAGGTATTTTGGGGAATATTTATTAAATAATATTTGTGGAATATCTGTATTTTTTCGGGTGGTAACCGCACGGGTGTGGTTCATCAAATCGACAGTGTCTAGGTCGACAATGTTTAGGTCGACCACTATAGGTCGACAGTCACTAGGTCGACATGGATGGAAGGTCGACAGGGTTTCTAGGTCGACATGTGCTAGGTCGACAGGTCTAAAGGTCGACATGAGGATATTTTTTTTTTTTGGTGTCGTTTTCTTCGTTGAGTGACCGGGATCCCAAATTAGTGCACCGTGTCCCCTCGCATGGCTCGCTTCGCTCGCCATGCTTCGGGCATGGTGCCTTCGCTCCGCTACCGCTTGGCTCGGCACACTTTACCGTTCCAATCGTAGTCCACGTGGATCGTTAAGTATGAAAAAAATCAAAAAAAGAAAAAAAATGTGAAAAACTCCTGTCGACCTTTAGACCTGTCGACCTAGCACATGTCGACCTAGAAAGAAACCCTGTCGACCTTCCATCCATGTCGACCTAGTGACTGTCGACCTATAGTGGTCGACCTAAACATTGTCGACCTAGACACTGTCGATCTTCAGACCGGATCCCAACCGCACATAGTAAGGATTCCCTGGATTAATTATGGAGTAGTATGTGCTCTGAAGCTGAACCGTAATATTGTGTAATTGTTAGTGGGACAGGTACTTAGGGGGCACTGGCTGTGTTTAACAGCATTATAAAGAGCCGGAGTCTGATAGATAATAGTGAAGCAGGAAGTTAGAGGGTTGCTGGATTTGGGAGGTCAACGACTGGTGCTGATATAACCCAGCCTGGATGTGATGGACGACAAGTAGAAAAAGACGCAATGTTGCCAATTTCCATCACCAGCAGCACCTAGTAAAGCACATCAGTGGCTGCATTGTCCAGGTGGCTGCTACCTGGTCGTACTGGCTTTACGCACCATGGCTGGGACCCAGTACAGTGGAGTTACACTAGCATGAGGAACAGATGCAGCTGCGTGGCATCCCTGGCTTCTTCCTGTTGTGGGAGAGGTAAAGACTGCTTACACTATTGAATGACACAGAGGGAGCAGTTTACTAGGTACCCGCTGGTAATGGCAGGTGTTGGTTGCAGGCTATTGAGTAGCCAGAAGACAGAAGCTTGGGGTGTCACAGGACTCTGGAGACTGTAAAAGGGAGACATTTACTAAGCAGTCATAAAAGTGGAGAAGTGAGCCAGAAAGAAGTTGCCCATGGCAAACAATCAGCATTCACGTAACATTTATAATTTGCATACTATAAACATATACAGAGCAGCTGATTGGGTGCCATGGGCAACTTCTCCACTGGCTCACTTCTCTACTATTATCACTGCTTAGTACATGTCCCCCTAAGAAGCCCACCTATCGCCGCACGGTTGTTTTGAGAAATGTTGGACAACTGGCCCAGCACAAGGAGCAGAGTGGTTCCCACTGCCTGAAGAACCTGCCCCTAATCTTAAGGTGCATACACACGGAGCAATATAACTGAGCGATTTTGACTATATAGTCAAAATCGCTCAGAAAGTTAGTGCATATCTCTCCATGTGTACACAGCCAGCGATAGTGATGCGCGTCCCCGCCAGGTCGCTATCGCTGCTAAAAATAGACTGTGCAGGCAAGTCAATTTTGGCTATGTCGCTGGGAAAGAAAAATCATCCCCTTGCTTGAATGAGTTAGCCAAAATCGCCCATAGCCAAAATCGCTGGAAAAGTTAGTCAAAATCTCTGGTAAAGTTAGTCAAAATCTCCTACTGCCAGTTCAAGGGAAATCGCTCAGTCAAAATCTCTCATAGTCAAAATCTCTCCGTGTGTATGCACCTTTAGGGAGGAGGGGCTAACCTCATGTGTGTGTAGCCGCATCTGATCTGAGCTGGACTGATAGGGGAGTTCTGCCACCTATCATTGCTGATGATTACAGCCGTGTATTGCCTCTAATACACAAACAACTGTGAATTCTATCTGATTTACATCTGTCTGTGAATTAAAGGCAGCTCAGGGCTGTGCAACTTGCGCCATCAGAGCCTGCCAGAACTAGGAAAGAAGAGGGGATTGACAGGGGTGCAATCATACAAACCTGCACACAGGGGTCTATTTACTAAGCCTTGGATGGAGATAAAGTGGACGGAGATAAAGTACCAGCCAATCAGCTCCTAACTGCCATTTTCCAAACACAGCCTGTGACATGACAGTTGGGAGCTGATTAGCTGGTACTTTACTTCCATCCACTTCATCTCCACCCAAAGCTTAGTAAATAGGCCCCTATCCTGTATGGTGTGAAGAACAGGTGGAATACACCTTGGTGGGAGCGAAAGCACAGTGGCATCTGCTCTGTCTGGCCCAGATTTATCAAGCCTTGGAGAGTGATAAATTGCACGGTGATTAAGTACCAACCAATCAGCTCCTAACTGTCATTTTTCATACACAGCCTGTAGCATGACAGTTAGGAGCTGATTAGTTGGTACTTTATCACCATGCAATTTATCACTCTCCAAGACTTGATAAATCTGGGCCAGAGAGAGCAGACGCCAATGTGCTTTCGCTCCCACCAAGGTAAATTCCCCTGTTCTTTGCACCATGCAGGACTGTGGGGGTCATTCCGCGTTGATTGCACGGTAGTAGTTTTTTGCAGCCATGTGATCAGATAGTCGCCGCCTATGGGGGAGTGTATTTTAGCGCAGCAAGTGTGCGATCGCTTGTGCAGAGGAGTTGTGCAAAAAGTTCTTGTGCAGTTTCTGAGTAGCTCTGAACTTACTCAGCCACTGCGATCACTTCAGCCTGTCAAGTTCCGTAATTAACGTCAGACACCCGCCCTGCAAACGCCTGGACACACCTGCGTTTTTCACGGCACTCCCAGAAAACGGTCAGTTGCCACCCAGAAATGCCTTCTTGCTGTCAATCACCTTGCGATTGCTGCTGCGATCGCTTTCTTCGTAAGGTCCCACGCTGCTCAGTGTTTCCCCTGGCCAGGCAGCTACGCACCTGCACATTGCAGATGCGGCGCATGCGCAGTTCAGACCCGATTGCACCACTGCGAGTAACTGCAGCGTGCGATCGGGTCGGAATTACCCTCTGTGTGCAGGTCTGTATGATTGCACCCCTGTCACCCACTTTTCCTCACTGTCACCCACTGCCTCTTCCTGTTACGAATAGTAATACCCCCTTACAGTACCTCTCTGTTTAGTCTCGTTTCAGTTCTGAGTTCCCAGTTGTAAAGTGCAATTGAGCATGCTGGCACAACATAAACAAAATTTATGCAGCGGCATAATCTGATGATTACTTAGCAGCACTTTTTGCTTCGGGAGCCACAACAGATGCAGCTGCTAAGTGGTAGGCCTGGGGATGTAGCGGATCCAAAAAATACAGCACGACAGAGGTATCATATGCCTAAATGCACCTACTGTACAAAACGTGTATGTGCACACCAATGATTTGCCTCTCCAGTTGAATGTTGCTGCATGTGCAATAAAATAAAGCAGATTTTTGTGACCCATAGTTAGACTTTTATCTAATTCTGTATCAGGCCCAATGAACGTACAATTCAGATTACCTAGATGTGTAAAGTTTCAAGGTCACAGTGATGCTGTACCTCTAGGTGTCATTCCAGTTAGGAACTCAACTGCATGTGTCTGAATGATTTACATATTATAAAAGAGGTCACATGACTTGTATAAATATAGGTCCCCCTTATATATAGTCATTTTTTTTCCATATACCTGTATATATTAGTCATATCTTCTAGATCAGTGATGGGCAACAGTCGGCCTTAGAGCTGCATGCAGCCAGGGCCGGATTAACAATGGGGCGGATGGAGCTGCAGCTCCAGGCCCCCCATTGAAAATAGGCCTACAGCAAACTGACAGCATTGACAGGAAAAAACTTTTTCCTGTCACAGACTGCCAGCAGCGTCCTCTCTCCCATGTCCCCTCCTCCTCCGGCTCTAGCACTCTCATCTGAGAGAAGTAACGGAACCGTGCAGGCAGTGTGCTGGCCGACCCTCCCTCTCCAGTCTCTCCTCCGGGGTCCTGCTCTCACTCACAGGCCTAAGCTCCGCCCCTCCAGACTGTACGGAGAGCTGCTGTTGCAGGAAGCGTGGCAAGTGTAGTGATGGCTTCTTGAGTAATGTGTGTATACAGTTTGTGTGTGTACTGTGTGTGTGTGTGTACATTAGGTGTGTGTATATGGTGTGTGTATATGTGGTGGTGTGTGTGTGTACATTAGGTGTGTGTAGTGTACTCTGTATATGGTGTGTGTGTGCAGTAGCGGATCTTGCCACGGGCAAGCAGGACTTTTGCCCGGGGCGCCGCACCATGGCAAGATCCGCTGCTGCTGTGGTGCCCCCCGCTGCCGCTGCCCCGCTGTCAAGGGAAACTAGACGCTACGCGTCTAGTTTCCCTTCGTGGGCTGCCCGCTGTGAAGGGAAACTAGACGCTACGTGTCTAGTTTCCCTTCCTGGAGAGGACCTTAACTGTAAGGATGTGCGGTGCGCGTTGACGTCATCGCGCACCGCACAGCAAAGGTCCTCTCCACGAAGGGAACTAGACGCTTAGCGTCTAGTTTTCCTTCGTGGAGAGGACCTTTGCTTTGCGGTGCGCGATGATGTCATCGCGCACCGCACATCCTACTAGAGTACAGGGGGCGAAACTGACCACGCCCCTTGTATGAAGTTACGCCCCCTAATGCCGCCCGGGGCGCAAGAAGCCCCGGAACCGGCCCTGTGTGTGTGTGTATATGTGGTGGTGGAGGTGTGTGTACTTTATGTGTGTGTGTATATATGGTGGTGGGTGTGTACTGTGTGTGTGTGTATATATGTGGTGGTGGGGGTGTGTGTGTACACATTAGGTGTGTGTAGTGTACTGTGTGTATATGGTGAGTGTGTGTATGTATATGAGGTGGTGGAGGTGTGTACTTTGTGTATGTATATGAGGTGGTGGGTGTGTACTGTGTGTGTGTATATATGTGGTGGTGGGGGTGTGTGTAGTGTACTGTGTGTATATGGTGTGTGTGTGTGTGTGTGTGTGTAGTGTGTGTGTGTGTGTGTGTGTATATGAGGTGGTGGAGGTGTGTACTTTGTGTGTGTATATATGTGGTGGTGGGGGTGTACATTAGGTGTGTGTAGTGTACTGTGTGTATATGGTGAGTGTGTGTGTGTATGTATATGAGGTGGTGGAGGTGTGTACTTTGTGTGTGTATATGAGGTGGTGGGTGTGTACTGTGTGTGTGTATATATGTGGTGGTGGGGGTGTGTGTAGTGTACTGTGTGTATATGGTGTGTGTGTGTGTGTAGTGTGTGTGTGTGTATATGAGGTGGTGGGTGTGTACTGTGTGTGTGTATATATGTGGTGGTGGGGGTGTACATTAGGTGTGTGTAGTGTACTGTGTGTATATGGTGAGTGTGTGTGTGTATGTATATGAGGTGGTGGAGGTGTGTACTTTGTGTGTGTATATGAGGTGGTGGGTGTGTACTGTGTGTGTGTGTGTGTGTGTGTGTGTGTGTGTGTATATGTGGTGGTGGGGGTGTGTGTAGTGTACTATGTGTATATGGTGGGTGTGTGTAGTGTGTGTGTGTGTGTGTATATGAGGTGGTGGAGGTGTGTACTTTGTGTGTGTATATGAGGTGGTGGGTGTGTACTGTGTGTGTGTGTGTGTGTGTGTGTGTGTGTGTGTGTGTGTATATATGTGGTGGAGGTGTGTGTGTACTTTGTGTGTAGTGTTTGTTTATATGTGGTGGTATGGGTGTTTCTTCTGTTGGCAGCTGTCTGTCCATTAAGGTAAAAAGTGGATGGGAAGCTATAGTTAAATATACATGAATGCGAGTACAGTACTACTTTAGTGCCTTACGTCGTGTTCATCCTTTGCTGTGGGGATGACCAACTGAGCAGCAGTCAGAAATTCAAGCAAATATTTAGCTGAAGAAGGAAAGTATTGTATAAAGGGCCTGTCATGCAGCAATGTGGTTATGTAACTTTTGTTATATCCAGAAAGCTGCAAAACATAAAAAAACTGAGTCATGGTATAGATAATTGAGAATACTGACAAGTAATGTGGTCAATCAGTTATTATCTAGCATATATCATAATCGGGAACATTCAGATTTACAGTCTGGTTCTGAAGTCAGTGCTTTAGTTAAATGTATTGGGCTAACTGTAATTTAGCAACTCTAGGGCAGATTTATTAAGCTCGGTGAAGTGATAAAGTGGAAGGTGATAAAGCACCAACCAATCAGCTCCTAACTGTCATTTTTCAAACCCAGCCTGTAACATGGCAGTTAGGAGCTGATTGGCTGGTACTTTATCTCGGTGCAATTTATCACTTCGCTAGGCTTAATAAATCTGCCGCTGAATCACATGCAAATTATTGTGGTAATTTAATGTGTTCTTAGTGTTTTGTACAGCTTGGAGCATATATAACAATGTGTGTTTGCAATAATCTTAAATCTACTAGTAATTGTTACACTTGATATTATAAAGAAATCTGCTTCTAAGCCGAGTACACGTTATCCAATTCGAGCAGATCAGCTAATAATTGTCTGATTGGCCCAATAATTGCATGGCTTGTATGCAGAAGCAGTAGCTGATAAATGGCTTCAAACGCTCCTGCAATGGTCAGATCAGGGGGGCGGAGTATAGGGCGTTGCACAGGCTATCTCCTTCCCGACCTCCCAATCCCATTGTAGAGTACACACTGAGTAAGAAATTGGTGCGCACCATTCCAATAATCACTCGTCGTATTGGAGTGTTTTTTTGGATAGTGATCAATTTTCTTATCGTGTGTATCCATTTTAACAGATCACAATGGAAAATTGATAATCTACAAGATTCAATCTGCACATCAAATGTAAGCATGGCATAATTCATAGCTGACATCCTGCGTTGTATGTACCAAGATAGATAAGGTCATATCATATAGTGGCTCTTTCCTTACTGACATCATGGACTGGATATAATGACGCCTGAGTTTGGCGGGCGTGTGGAATACTGGCTGAACTCTGACTCTTTTTAAAGGGGCAATAACCTGCAAGGCATGGTTTTGCCTTGCAAGTAAAAGTCTGAGTTCAGCCGGTATTCTGCACGGCCGCTAAACTCAGGCGTCATTACATCCGCCCCGTGTTTATTATAAATAGCAACATTTGTACATCTTCTGTTCGCTTAATATATGGGTAGTGGTTGAAAGTGTGTTGGTGTGCTCGCCCCCATTTCTAACAAAGAACATTATGCAAAAAAGGGGCGTGGCTTTGTGGTGAAGGGACATAACTCATACACAGGCAGGGAAATAAATAATGAAGTTATCAAATAAAGATATATAGGCAGTCTTTTATGAACTGAGATATCTCATAATAATGGTACCAGGAATCTCTTTAGGTCCTGGTCTAATAGTATGTGCACTTTCAACTGACCTTCCATTCAGTGTAATTCTAATTTGAGATTCCATTGATGCAGCAAGCTGATAGTGTTTATAGGAGCCGGGGGAGCGGGTGACTCGCCCCTCCTACCTGCCCGATGGATCTGGGGAGAAGGCTGTGACTTTGGTGTGCAGGCTAGGAGTCACCGGGTGTGTTGTAGAGTGGTTGCTGGCACCGCACATGCTCCTGGTCTACACAAGCTGCTGGCTCAGCTCATAGCTCCGTTGCCTGGAGCTATTAAACGTCCGTCCACTTTTGGTTGTCTGAGGGGGGGGGGGGGGGGGGGAGGGGGGTCGTGTGGCTGCGTAGGGACTCAGAGTAGATGGTCCTAATACCGGTATACATACATAGACAGTACAATACATGACAAAAAAACAAGAAACATGAAAACATTTAAAATGCCATTTGAATAATGCAGTGGCAAGAAGTAATATTTCTGCTGACCTATTTGATTGGAGAAAAATCACTGGTTTCCCCTATTTTTCCTAAGCAATTCAACCTAAGGAATACATTTTTCCCATTTTTACCTGTTTGTAGAGGTACAAAAGCACTGAAGGTAGAGTAAACCGCACAAGGTGTATCTACCTGTATTCAGATTTTTCTCCAATCAAATAGGACAGCAAAAATATTTCTTCTTGCCATCGCATTATTCAAATGTCATTTTAAATGTTTCTTGTTTTTTTGTCATGTATTGTATTGTACTGTCTATGTATACCGGTAGTAGGACCATCAGCATTATATAAACCATATAAACTAAATAATATGGAGATTTTCTGCATTATATCCTAATAAATAAATTGGATTACACCAGATTTTAAAAGTAAACTGTGCTTGTGTGTATATGGTGTGGTGGGGTTGTTTGTGTGTACTTTGTGTGTGGAAGTAATGTGTACTGTGTGTATGTATATGTGGTGGTGGAGGTGTGTGTACTTTGTGTGTGTGTGTGTGTAGTTTGTACTGTGTGTATATGTGGTGGTGTGTGTGTACTGAGTGTGTACCCGTGGTGGGGGCATGTATACTTATTATGTGTATAGTGTGTACTGTGGGTGTATGTACTTTGTGTGTCTAGTGTGTGCTGTGTATATGTGTGTGTACTTTGTGTGTGTACTGTGTGTTTGTATACGTGGGGAGGTGAATGTGTTAGTGGGCACTGTGATGTTGAAATTGATAAATGAATGGCTTATGACTGCTAGATGAGGGTAGTTAACGGGTGCTGCCATGTGTGTGTAGTAAGGGGTGCGGCCTGTGTGTGTAGTAAGGGGTGCTGCTGCCGTGTGTGTGTAGTAAGGGGTGCTGCCATGTTTGTGTAGTAAGGGGTGCTGCTGTGTGTGTAGTAACGGGTGCTGTTGTGTGTGAGTGTAGTAACAGGTTCTGGTGTGTGCGTGTCGTAACGGGTGCTGCCGTGTGAGTGTAGTAAGGGGTGCTGCTGTGTGAGTGTAGTAGGGGGTGCTGCTGTGTGTGTGCAGTAAAGGGTGCTGCTGTGTGAGTGTAGTAGGGGGTGCTGCTGTGTGTGTGCAGTAAAGGGTGCTACTGTGTGAGTGTAGTAGGGGGTGCTGCTGTGTGTGTAGTAACGAGTGCTGTTGTGTGAGTGTAGTAACTGGTTCTGCTGTATGTGTGTAGTAACGGGTTCTGCGGGGTTAGTGTAGCAACAGGTGCAGCTGTGTGAGTATAGTAATAGGTGCTGCTGTTAGTGTGCTGCTGTGAGTGCCCCTCCACATCACTAGTCACACCCTCAGCGGCCCCATATAATAGGCCCTTTGTAAATTTCAGCTTCAGGCCCATGTGGACCTTAATCTGGCACTGCATGCAGCCATCTGAGCCTTCACTTCCATTTCTGCTTTATTGTCAGATTTGTTTGAGGGATTTATATGCCTGTTGATATGTTATTGCAGACAGGTTTTTCTTTATTAAATGTATTGTGCAATCTTAATACTGCTCTTAAGGGCATTGGGGGTCATTCCGAGTTGATCGTAGCTGTGCTAAATTTAGCACAGCTACGATCATCTTCCCTGACATGCGGGGGGACGCCCAGCACAGGGCTAGTCCGCATGTCAGTCCGGCTCCCCTCACACAAATACAAAAGCATCGCACAGCGGCGGCAAAGCTTTTGTATTTGTGGAGTAACTCTCGGCCAGCGCAGCTCCTGCGGCTGGCCGGGAGTTGATCGTCGCTGCCACTGGCCGCAGCGGCTGCATGAGCTGTCACGCAGCCATGGTGGCCCGCCCCCCCAACTGTCCAGCCACGCATGCCTTGGCCGGACCGTGCCCCCTAAACGGCAGCTTAACGCTGCCGTCCAGCCCCCTCCCGCCCTGCGACCGCCTCTGCCTGTCAATCAGGCAGAGGCGATCGCTACTGAACGACAGCCCTCGGCCGTCCGACATGCTCCGGCGCACTGCAGCGCCGGCACATGCGCAATTCTGACCCGATCGCTGCGCTGCGATAAACTGCAGCGAGCGATCGGGTCAGAATGACCCCCAATGTACTGTATGGTCCTTTTGATGACTAGAGGGAAGCCTAAGCGGCAGCTGAAGTGTATCATATTGCTAGATCCCTTGAAGACTCCATTGCTGACTGTCCATATGGTTGGCATATACCATACAGAGAATCCAGCAATGGTCATCTCTGACTGCATTTACCACCACGTCTCATAATGATCCTCTTGATTTTGGAAGGATGATTATCAGAGACTGTGGTTATTTTTAGTCCAGATCATATTCAACGTCTACTATTATAGTTGTTGGCCAATGTCACTCACTAGGTGACTTGTAGACCACTGTTCTGCAGATTCTGCACATGGGCCCTCATTCCGAGTTGTTCGCTCGCTAGCTGCTTTTAGCAGCATTGCACACGCTAAGCCACCGCCCTCTGGGAGTGTATCTTAGCTTAGCAGAATTGCGAACGAAAGATTAGCAGAATTGCGAATAGAAATTTCTTAGCAGTTTCTGAGTAGCCGAGACTTACTCAGCCATTGCGATCAGTTCAGTCAGTTTCGTTCCTGGTTTGACGTCACAAACACACCCAGCGTTCGCCCAGACACTCCCCCGTTTCTTCAGACACTCCCGCGTTTTTCCCAGAAACGGCCAGTTTCCGCCCAGAAACACCCACTTCCTGTCAATCACAGTACGATCACCAGAACGATGAAAAATCCTCGTTATGCCGTGAGTAAAATACCTAACTTTTGTGTAAAATAACTAACCGCATGCGCTCTGCAAACCTTGCGACTAATCGCAATATAGCGAAAATCGGCAACGAGCGAACAACTCGGAATGAGGGCCATGGTCCATATTATTATTAGGTCTCCATAGATGACATCCTTGACTGCAAGTCTGACCAGTGTAAGGTGTTCACATCCCAAAACCTCACAGGAGACCAGGCAAATGTTTCTGCTACCGCAATTACTGAGCCCTCACACCACGCTGCTCTTTATGGAATGTTTATGAACAGTAAGCAGAGACACGGTTTTTACACCCACATCTGTTGAGCTGATCTCTTTGTAAACAGTGATTAAACAAACTCTTTAAGTCACACTTAAAGAGCGTTGGCAAGAAGCAACTCTGTGTCATGGAAATCAGCAGCGTTCTCCCATGCAGCAGATGTGGACAGAGCAATAAATGTTTTGCTGACACTGCGGAGAAAGCCTTTGTACGCCACTCGTGCTTATTCTTATAGCAGCACACAAGTAAGCTAATTGATTCCATTGACTAGAAGTGTCTGTCTTAACCCATTTATCGCCAGAATGGTAAACTTTTGCATAAGAGGACACTGTTTGTGTACATACAAGCACACTGAAACGTTATTTATTATGTTATGTTGAACTCAAACTTAAAGTGCAAACACACTGGGCGATTTTGAGCTCAAAGTAGCTCACTTTTGACGTTTTGAGCTACTTTGAGCTCAAAATTGCCTAGTGTGTATGGCCGGGCGATGAGCGGTGAGCGCTAATGCGTGCTCCCGCATCATCGCCAGCTACCACCAGCCTTCGGCCTGTTTTACCGGTCGAATGAACCACTTTCCACAGTCTCCTACTGTTGAAAGTGATTCCCCCCTGTGAAAATCGCTGGGCCAGGTGAATTCGCTTAGTGTATGCACTGTGCGATTTTCCGGTCAGCAATTTTCACATCATCTCCCAGCATATACACTGGGCAAAAACGCTGAGTGTGTATGCACCTTTAAAATAAATGTCCCTGTGTTTAAGAGGTGTGTTGTGCTATGGCTTGGTAAGGGCTGGCAATATTCTGTTTGTGTGACATTACTCCCATCCCTCAGGAGTCTAGGGGTGTATTTGAAAAGACATAAACTGGACAATGGTAAAGTACCAGCCAATCAGGTCCTAACTGCTATGTTACAGACTGTTGGGCTGTGAAAAATTGCACCAGCCAATCAGCTCCCAACTGCCATGTTACAGACTGTGTTTGAAAAATGGCAGTTAGGAGCTGTTTGGCTGGTACTTTATCTCCATCCACTTTATCTCACTCCAAGGCTTATTGCATCGACCTGTAGGCCGAGTATCACCTTGCCAGCCTCGTTTGGCGATAGCAGGTATGGTTATTCCACAAAGATTGCGGCAGTACAGGAACCGCCACAATCCATTCATCACTACTACCATCCCAGAATGTTGATGGAATCTTTAATGAAAGCCAAACACTGGGGCTTCCAGTGCGGTGCCCGTGTGTGGCCCGTCATGACCCAGGTCATGGGTATGAGAAGGACCATGACTGGACGGAGAAAAGGTCTCAGACCCAATGACTTTTATTGATAAAAGATGGGGATAGACAATTGGAGGAATTTGCCAAATTATAGTCCAAAAAGGAGTTTTGCTATGGGGCCAGGCCATGCACTGTTTGCCCCTGCATAGGGCACTACACCCACAGCATGACTTGACCATTTGGCATGATCATTATACAATTCTATTACACTCTATACAGACACAGGACACTACATCCACAACATGGCCTTACCACTGTCCATCTAAAATAAAAATAAATGGTCTAACACCCGAACTAGGTAGATCAGGAGATCACATTTCTAAATGGGTTTGGCAAGGGGCATAGCCCAAACTTTGTGGAACATTAGCAACGTTTTAAGAGTCACATTCTTCCTACTAGTGAGATACATGCCTCATTAGCAGTTGTTCCTTTTATGCCCCAGTAGTGCCCTAGATCATTTTATGAACCATAGTAGTGCCCTAGTTCATTTTATGCCCCAGTAGTGCCCTAGTTCATTTTATGAACCATAGTAGTTCCCTAGTTCCTTTTATGCCCCAGTAGTGCCCTAGTTCATTTTATGAACCATAGTAGTTCCCTAGTTCCTTTTATGCCCCAGTAGTGCCCTAGTTCATTTTATGAACCATAGTAGTGCCCTAGTTCATTTTATGCCCCAGTAGTGCCCTAGTTCATTTTATGAACCATAGTAGTGCCCTAGTTCATTTTATGCCCCAGCAGTGCCTTAGTTAATTTTATGAACCATATTAGTGCCCTAGCTCATTTTACGAACCATAGTAGTGCCTAGTTCATTTTATGACCTATAATGGAGCCCCAGTAAATGTTATTCCCCATAGTAATGCCCTAGTTCATTTTATGCCCCAGTGGTGCCCTAGTTCATTTTATGAACCATAGTAGTGCCCTAGTTCATTTTATGCCCCAGTAGTGCCTTAGTTAATTTTATGAACCATAGTAGTGCCCTAGTTCATTTTACGAACCATAGTAGTGCCTAGTTCATTTTATGAACTATAATGGAGCCCCAGTAAATGTTATTCCCCATAGTAGTGCCCTAGTTCACATTATGCCACACAGTTCCCCCAGTTCATATTATGGGGGAGATTTATCAAAGTTTGGAGAGAAATAAAGTGGAGAAAGATAAAGTACCAACCAATCTGCTCCTGTCATTTTACAGGCTGTGTTTGAAAAAAAAATACAGATGCCAATTGGTTGGTGCTTTAGATATCTGCAAAATTTTATAAATCTCTCTCTATGGGGTATATTCAATTAGGGTCCGATCCATTCCGACATGCATTTGTCGAAATGGATCCGACAACCCCTATTCAATCTCATCTCAATTCGACTTTTAAAGTCAAATTGAGATGAGGGACCCAGAGGAGGAAAGGGGATGGGGGGGGGGGGGGGGGGGGGAGCCGCGGGAAGACAAGTGGGGACAGCCGCAGGCAGACGGAGGAGACCAGCGTTACAGTAGCGCTGTAGGAGTTTGTCTCACAGCCGCCCGACCTCACGGCAGTGTTCACCCGGCTCCAGCAAGCGTGACCTCACTTGCTGGAGCTGGGTGGATGCTGACGCGAGCGGCGCGGCTGTGAGACATCCTGCTGCAGCGCTGTGCTGTAGCGCTGCTCTCCCCTGGGGTTCACTATGGTATGCCGGCGGTCGGGCTCCCGGCGACCAGCATACCAACGCCGGGAACCCGACCGCCGGCTTACTGACAGTGTGGCGAGCGCAAATGAGCCCCTTGCGGGCTCTCTGCGCTCGCCACGCTACAGGCACGGTGGCGCGCTACGCACGCCACGCTATTTTATTCTCCCTCCAGTGGCGTTATGGACCCCCACGAGGGAGAATAAGTGTCGGTATGCCGGCTGTCGGGATCCCGGCAACGGTATACTGTGCGCCGGGATCCCAACAGTCGGCATACTGAAGACCAACCCATCCTCTGTATGCCCGCGGCAGTCCCGCGGCTCCCCCCCCCCCTTTCCTCCTCTGGGTCCCACATCTCAGTCCAATATTTTTTTATGTCGGACTGAGATGGTCAGAAATGGGGCCAAATCCTGTCGAATTTGGCCCGTTTCACTCAAAAGTACGTGAATCGGCAGCTATACCGCCGATTCACGTACTATTCGACATGTCGAATTCCACGACTTGTCGAATAAAAACTGATGGGACTGAATAGGTCGAATCACTAATCGACCGTAAAAAGTCGAAAACTGCCATCTTTTCGACAGACAGCAGTTTTCGACCCTAATTGAATATACCCCTATGTATTATTCCTGTCGATCATTGCTATAAATATCTCTCACCACTTTATCTCTCTCCAAGCTTTAATAAATCTCCTCCTTGAGCACACTGTAGTGCCCTAATTAACAATATGCCACATAGGAGTCACAAACTTATCCTGTAAATTATTACTGATACTAGCTGTCACCTCGGAGATCACCTGCCAGCTGTATGGGTGACAGGTCCCCTCAGCTTGTGGACTTACATTATCTTAATTATGTACATTAGGGGTATATAATTCCATGTATACTGTATATTGTATTTGTGTGTGTTCATTTATATTCATTATATTTCACAATTCTTCTTTTAACAATAAACTGACTTTATGCTGTAATGTCAATTGTCAAATTTTAATCACGGACCCTGTATGTATATCATTGTTTAAAATGAATGGTAGAAACATATTTTCTGCCATTTATCGGGGAAAAGGTCTCTCATACCCAACAAAATGACGCACAGAAGAAAAAAAAACTTCTGTGTATAAGAATTAAAATCCCTTAGGAACCGCTGCAGACCCCTCCATTTATTCCTGATTTATTTCATATAGGCTGCTTGAATGAACTGCCTTTATCTCAGATTCCCAGTACTGTCATCATCAGTGTGTGAATAGCAATCATTGCTTTCAATGAGCTCATATGCATAGTGATGTTTATAGGACCCAGCTTACAGCCTCCCTAGAGCCCAGTTTGCTTCCATATCCTTTGTGCAGAAGGAGAATATATGGAGGCAGCAGAGGCTGTGCTGGTAGGAGAGACACACTGATTACAGACAGGAAGATAGAAACAGCTATTTCCCAAGTGTCCCTCTGTATATTAATTAAATTAAGAGGCTGGTATCTTATCATTCAGAAAGGTCCCTAACGGAGCTAAATCAGGAACAGCATCATGTGTACAGAAACACAAACAAGACAATAAAACAAACAAAAATCATATATTTGTATTATGGGCCTAATACAGGTTGGATCACTGCAAATTTTGAGAAAAAGAAGCTGGTGCGGGCGCATGCGCCCGAATTGTCTGTGGGGGGCTGCAGAAAAGACGGTCGCGGGGCGGGCAACGCTCCGTTTCCAGGGAGGAGACGGAGCGTTGCGAAGGCGGTGCAGCATGAACGGGAGGTGGAGGCAGCCAAACGGGGGCATGTCGGGGGCGTGATCGCGGCGGCTGCATGTAGCCGCCGTGATCGAGAACTTGGCGGTAGGAGGCTTCCTCAGTTTCTGCTAACAAGCAGAAATTGCAATGGGATGGAGGAACCGGTCAGCATGCTGGGCTGCCTTGCCCTGCGATGGGCGGCCCCCAGCATGTGATCCAAAGGACTGCAAGTTCTGCTAATTAGCAGAATTTGCAATCCTTACTGAATTAGGCCCTATGTGAGAAGGGAGTATGTCTACTTATTACTTTATGGTTGGCTGCTGCAGCGTTTTTGCCTCGGCCTGTTGGAACTTGGAAGGGCCCAGGTCCGCCACCCCTTACCTGTCAGCCAGCCGCAGCCTCTCTCCTCAGGCCAGCACTCGCTGCTGCGTGCTGGGCTGCGGTGGTCCAGGGAGACTGTTGCTGTAAGTGCAGCAGTCTCCTCTGCCTGTGGAGGTTGGTTATAGATTGTACTGATTGCGCCCCCCTCTGGATTGGCCCATGGCTGAGGGGTGCGTGGTGCCCCCTGTGCAGGATGGCGAAGCTCAGCGACACATAAACAGTAGCTTTTTAATGGGTTGTTAAAAAGGGGGAGTGGACACCTCCGTGATTAGACCACGCCCCCTGCTTTACCGGGGCCCGGCATGCTCTCTATGGCCCTGCAAGTCCCTCCCTGGTGTGCATCCATGCATGTGCAAGAACCGAGACTCCCACTTTGTACGTCATTAGAGGCAACCATCAGTCGCACCATCAACACCATGCTGGGACAGATTGTTCATCAGAGTATGGTCTCGATCACAACTGCGACTCTGCGCACATGGACTCTGGAAGCATGTGCTGTGTGACTTAAGATCCATACACACTTAACGATAAAATGAGCGACGTCGCTCATTTTCCCCCTCCTTGAGCGACGTCGCTCATTTTATCGTCAAGTGTGTATGCCGCCAGCGACGACCAATGCGCGGCCCTGCGGGTCAGCACCGATCGTCGCTGTCGGTAGGGCATCAATGAAGGATGAGGACTGTCGTCCACGACATTCATGCAGGGCTGGCGGGGGCGTGACGTCACTGAGCGATATGAGCGCGGTCATATCGCTCAGTGTGTACAGTCGGCCGCCGACCGGCCGGCCTGGGAGGGGGAAACATTAGACGATGTTGCTCACAGAGCGACATCGTCTAATGTGTATGGGCCTTTAGACACACACACAGAACAAAAATTTGCTCAACTGCATCTGACATGAACATTGTTTCTGACTATATGTCATATTTCATTTCATAAAGTTGGCAAAGGTGATACAGGTTGAGTATCCCTTATCCAAAATGCTTGGGACCAGAGGTATTTTGGATATGGGATTTTTCCGTATTTTGGAATAATTGCATACCATAATGAGATATCATGGTGATGGGACCCAAGTCTAAGCACAGAATGCATTTATGTTAGAGATGAGCGGGTTCGGTTTCTTTGAATCCGAACCCGCACGAACTTCACTTTTTTTTCCACGGGTCCGAGCGACTCGGATCTTCCCGCCTTGCTCGGTTAACCCGAGCGCGCCCGAACGTCATCATGACGCTGTCGGATTCTCGCGAGGCTCGGATTCTATCGCGAGACTCGGATTCTATATAAGGAGCCGCGCGTCGCCGCCATTTTCACTCGTGCATTGAGATTGATAGGGAGAGGACGTGTCTGGCGTCCTCTCCATTAGAATAGAGATAGATAGATTAGATAGAGAGAGATTGTGCAGAGTCGCAGACAGAGTTAGTTTACCACAGTCAGTGACCAGTGCAGTTGCTAGTTAACTTTTATTTAATATAATATATCCGTTCAGTTCTCTCTGCTATATCCGTTCTCTGCCTGAAAAAAAAAACGATACACAGCACAGTCAGTCACACAGTGTGACTCAGTCTGTGTGCACTCAGCTCAGCCCAGTGTGCTGCACAGTCATCAATGTATAAATTAAAAGCTTATAATTAATTGTGGGGGAGACTGGGGAGCACTGCAGGTTGTTAGCAGGAGCCAGGAGTACAATTATATTAATTAACAGTGCACACTTTTGCTGCAGGAGTGGTGACCAGTGCCTGACCACCAGTATAGTATTGTTGTATACTACTAATATCTCTTTAAATATCAACCAGTCTATATTAGCAGCAGACACAGTACAGTGCGGTAGTTCACGGCTGTGGCTACCTCTGTGTCGGCACACGGCAGGCAGTCCGTCCGACCAGAATTGTATTATTTATTATTATATACCTACCACCTAACCGTGGTTTTTTTTTCATTCTTTATACCGTCATAGTGTCATCCTAATTGTTACGAGTATACTACTATCTCTTTATCAACCAGTGTACAGTGCGGTAGTTCACGGCTGTGGCTACCTCTGTGTCGGCACACGGCAGGCAGTCCGTCCGACCAGAATTGTATTATTTATTATTATATACCTACCACCTAACCGTGGTTTTTTTTTCATTCTTTATACCGTCATAGTGTCATCCTAATTGTTACGAGTATACTACTATCTCTTTATCAACCAGTGTACAGTGCGGTAGTTCACGGCTGTGGCTACCTCTGTGTCGGCACACGGCAGGCAGTCCGTCCGACCAGAATTGTATTATTTATTATTATATACCTACCACCTAACCGTGGTTTTTTTTTCATTCTTTATACCGTCATAGTGTCATCCTAATTGTTACGAGTATACTACTATCTCTTTATCAACCAGTGTACAGTGCGGTAGTTCACGGCTGTGGCTACCTCTGTGTCGGCACACGGCAGGCAGTCCGTCCGACCAGAATTGTATTATTTATTATTATATACCTACCACCTAACCGTGGTTTTTTTTTCATTCTTTATACCGTCATAGTGTCATCCTAATTGTTACGAGTATACTACTATCTCTTTATCAACCAGTGTACAGTGCGGTAGTTCACGGCTGTGGCTACCTCTGTGTCGGCACACGGCAGGCAGTCCGTCCGACCAGAATTGTATTATTTATTATTATATACCTACCACCTAACCGTGGTTTTTTTTTCATTCTTTATACCGTCATAGTGTCATCCTAATTGTTACGAGTATACTACTATCTCTTTATCAACCAGTGTACAGTGCGGTAGTTCACGGCTGTGGCTACCTCTGTGTCGGCACACGGCAGGCAGTCCGTCCGACCAGAATTGTATTATTTATTATTATATACCTACCACCTAACCGTGGTTTTTTTTTCATTCTTTATACCGTCATAGTGTCATCCTAATTGTTACGAGTATACTACTATCTCTTTATCAACCAGTGTACAGTGCGGTAGTTCACGGCTGTGGCTACCTCTGTGTCGGCACACGGCAGGCAGTCCGTCCGACCAGAATTGTATTATTTATTATTATATACCTACCACCTAACCGTGGTTTTTTTTTCATTCTTTATACCGTCATAGTGTCATCCTAATTGTTACGAGTATACTACTATCTCTTTATCAACCAGTGTACAGTGCGGTAGTTCACGGCTGTGGCTACCTCTGTGTCGGCACACGGCAGGCAGTCCGTCCGACCAGAATTGTATTATTTATTATTATATACCTACCACCTAACCGTGGTTTTTTTTTCATTCTTTATACCGTCATAGTGTCATCCTAATTGTTACGAGTATACTACTATCTCTTTATCAACCAGTGTACAGTGCGGTAGTTCACGGCTGTGGCTACCTCTGTGTCGGCACACGGCAGGCAGTCCGTCCGACCAGAATTGTATTATTTATTATTATATACCTACCACCTAACCGTGGTTTTTTTTTCATTCTTTATACCGTCATAGTGTCATCCTAATTGTTACGAGTATACTACTATCTCTTTATCAACCAGTGTACAGTGCGGTAGTTCACGGCTGTGGCTACCTCTGTGTCGGCAGTCGGCAGGCAGTCCGTCCATCCATAATTGTATTATTATTATAATATATACCACCTAACCGTGGTTTTTTTTTCATTCTTTATACCGTCGTCATAGTGTCATACTAGTTGTTACGAGTATACTACTATCTCTTTATCAACCAGTGTACAGTGCGGTAGTTCACGGCTGTGGCTACCTCTGTGTCGGCAGTCGGCAGGCAGTCCGTCCATCCATAATTGTATTATTATTATAATATATACCACCTAACCGTGGTTTTTTTTGCATTCTTTATACCGTCGTCATAGTGTCATACTAGTTGTTACGAGTATACTACTATCTCTTTATCAACCAGTGTACAGTGCGGTAGTTCACGGCTGTGGCTACCTCTGTGTCGGCAGTCGGCAGGCAGTCCGTCCATCCATAATTGTATTATTATTATAATATATACCACCTAACCGTGGTTTTTTTTCCATTCTTTATACCGTCGTCATAGTGTCATACTAGTTGTTACGAGTATACTACTATCTCTTTATCAACCAGTGTACAGTGCGGTAGTTCACGGCTGTGGCTACCTCTGTGTCGGCAGTCGGCAGGCAGTCCGTCCATCCATAATTGTATTATTATTATAATATATACCACCTAACCGTGGTTTTTTTTCCATTCTTTATACCGTCGTCATAGTGTCATACTAGTTGTTACGAGTATACTACTATCTCTTTATCAACCAGTGTACAGTGCGGTAGTTCACGGCTGTGGCTACCTCTGTGTCGGCAGTCGGCAGGCAGTCCGTCCATCCATAATTGTATTATTATTATAATATATACCACCTAACCGTGGTTTTTTTTGCATTCTTTATACCGTCGTCATAGTGTCATACTAGTTGTTACGAGTATACTACTATCTCTTTATCAACCAGTGTACAGTGCGGTAGTTCACGGCTGTGGCTACCTCTGTGTCGGCAGTCGGCAGGCAGTCCGTCCATCCATAATTGTATTATTATTATAATATATACCACCTAACCGTGGTTTTTTTTCCATTCTTTATACCGTCGTCATAGTGTCATACTAGTTGTTACGAGTATACTACTATCTCTTTATCAACCAGTGTACAGTGCGGTAGTTCACGGCTGTGGCTACCTCTGTGTCGGCAGTCGGCAGGCAGTCCGTCCATCCATAATTGTATTATTATTATAATATATACCACCTAACCGTGGTTTTTTTTCCATTCTTTATACCGTCGTCATAGTGTCATACTAGTTGTTACGAGTATACTACTATCTCTTTATCAACCAGTGTACAGTGCGGTAGTTCACGGCTGTGGCTACCTCTGTGTCGGCAGTCGGCAGGCAGTCCGTCCATCCATAATTGTATTATTATTATAATATATACCACCTAACCGTGGTTTTTTTATACCACCTAACCGTGGCAGTCCGTCCATAATTGTATACTAGTATCCAATCCATCCATCTCCATTGTTTACCTGAGGTGCCTTTTAGTTCTGCCTATAAAATATGGAGAACAAAAAAGTTGAGGTTCCAAAATTAGGGAAAGATCAAGATCCACTTCCACCTCGTGCTGAAGCTGCTGCCACTAGTCATGGCCGAGACGATGAAATGCCAGCAACGTCGTCTGCCAAGGCCGATGCCCAATGTCATAGTACAGAGCATGTCAAATCCAAAACACCAAATATCAGAAAAAAAAGGACTCCAAAACCTAAAATAAAATTGTCGGAGGAGAAGCGTAAACTTGCCAATATGCCATTTACCACACGGAGTGGCAAGGAACGGCTGAGGCCCTGGCCTATGTTCATGGCTAGTGGTTCAGCTTCACATGAGGATGGAAGCACTCAGCCTCTCGCTAGAAAACTGAAAAGACTCAAGCTGGCAAAAGCACCGCAAAGAACTGTGCGTTCTTTGAAATCCCAAATCCACAAGGAGAGTCCAATTGTGTCGTTTGCGATGCCTGACCTTCCCAACACTGGACGTGAAGAGCATGCGCCTTCCACTATTTGCATGCCCCCTGCAAGTGCTGGAAGGAGCACCCGCAGTCCAGTTCCTGATAGTCAGATTGAAGATGTCAGTGTTGAAGTACACCAGGATGAGGAGGATATGGGTGTTGCTGGCGCTGGGGAGGAAATTGACCAGGAGGATTCTGATGGTGAGGTGGTTTGTTTAAGTCAGGCACCCGGGGAGACACCTGTTGTCCGTGGGAGGAATATGGCCGTTGACATGCCAGGTGAAAATACCAAAAAAATCAGCTCTTCGGTGTGGAGGTATTTCACCAGAAATGCGGACAACAGGTGTCAAGCCGTGTGTTCCCTTTGTCAAGCTGTAATAAGTAGGGGTAAGGACGTTAACCACCTCGGAACATCCTCCCTTATACGTCACCTGCAGCGCATTCATAATAAGTCAGTGACAAGTTCAAAAACTTTGGGTGACAGCGGAAGCAGTCCACTGACCAGTAAATCCCTTCCTCTTGTAACCAAGCTCACGCAAACCACCCCACCAACTCCCTCAGTGTCAATTTCCTCCTTCCCCAGGAATGCCAATAGTCCTGCAGGCCATGTCACTGGCAAGTCTGACGAGTCCTTTCCTGCCTGGGATTCCTCCGATGCATCCTTGCGTGTAACGCCTACTGCTGCTGGCGCTGCTGTTGTTGCCGCTGGGAGTCGATGGTCATCCCAGAGGGGAAGTCGTAAGCCCACTTGTACTACTTCCAGTAAGCAATTGACTGTTCAACAGTCCTTTGCGAGGAAGATGAAATATCACAGCAGTCATCCTACTGCAAAGCGGATAACTGAGTCCTTGACAACTATGTTGGTGTTAGACGTGCGTCCGGTATCCGCCGTTAGTTCACAGGGAACTAGACAATTTATTGAGGCAGTGTGCCCCCGTTACCAAATACCATCTAGGTTCCACTTCTCTAGGCAGGCGATACCGAGAATGTACACGGACGTCAGAAAAAGACTCACCAGTGTCCTAAAAAATGCAGTTGTACCCAATGTCCACTTAACCACGGACATGTGGACAAGTGGAGCAGGGCAGGGTCAGGACTATATGACTGTGACAGCCCACTGGGTAGATGTATGGACTCCCGCCGCAAGAACAGCAGCGGCGGCACCAGTAGCAGCATCTCGCAAACGCCAACTCTTTCCTAGGCAGGCTACGCTTTGTATCACCGCTTTCCAGAATACGCACACAGCTGAAAACCTCTTACGGCAACTGAGGAAGATCATCGCGGAATGGCTTACCCCAATTGGACTCTCCTGTGGATTTGTGGCATCGGACAACGCCAGCAATATTGTGTGTGCATTAAATATGGGCAAATTCCAGCACGTCCCATGTTTTGCACATACCTTGAATTTGGTGGTGCAGAATTTTTTAAAAAACGACAGGGGCGTGCAAGAGATGCTGTCGGTGGCCAGAAAAATTGCGGGACACTTTCGGCGTACAGGCACCACGTACAGAAGACTGGAGCACCACCAAAAACTACTGAACCTGCCCTGCCATCATCTGAAGCAAGAAGTGGTAACGAGGTGGAATTCAACCCTCTATATGCTTCAGAGGTTGGAGGAGCAGCAAAAGGCCATTCAAGCCTATACAATTGAGCACGATATAGGAGATGGAATGCACCTGTCTCAAGTGCAGTGGAGAATGATTTCAACGTTGTGCAAGGTTCTGATGCCCTTTGAACTTGCCACACGTGAAGTCAGTTCAGACACTGCCAGCCTGAGTCAGGTCATTCCCCTCATCAGGCTTTTGCAGAAGAAGCTGGAGGCATTGAAGAAGGAGCTAACACGGAGCGATTCCGCTAGGCATGTGGGACTTGTGGATGCAGCCCTTAATTCGCTTAACAAGGATTCACGGGTGGTCAATCTGTTGAAATCAGAGCACTACATTTTGGCCACCGTGCTCGATCCTAGATTTAAAGCCTACCTTGGATCTCTCTTTCCGGCAGACACAGGTCTGCTGGGGTTGAAAGACCTGCTGGTGACAAAATTGTCAAGTCAAGCGGAACGCGACCTGTCAACATCTCCTCCTTCACATTCTCCCGCAACTGGGGGTGCGAGGAAAAGGCTCAGAATTCCGAGCCCACCCGCTGGCGGTGATGCAGGGCAGTCTGGAGCGACTGCTGATGCTGACATCTGGTCCGGACTGAAGGACCTGACAACGATTACGGACATGTCGTCTACTGTCACTGCATATGATTCTCTCAACATTGATAGAATGGTGGAGGATTATATGAGTGACCGCATCCAAGTAGGCACGTCACACAGTCCGTACTTATACTGGCAGGAAAAAGAGGCAATTTGGAGGCCCTTGCACAAACTGGCTTTATTCTACCTAAGTTGCCCTCCCACAAGTGTGTACTCCGAAAGAGTGTTTAGTGCCGCCGCTCACCTTGTCAGCAATCGGCGTACGAGGTTACATCCAGAAAATGTGGAGAAGATGATGTTCATTAAAATGAATTATAATCAATTCCTCCGCGGAGACATTGACCAGCAGCAATTGCCTCCACAAAGTACACAGGGAGCTGAGATGGTGGATTCCAGTGGGGATGAATTGATAATCTGTGAGGAGGGGGATGTACACGGTGATATATCGGAGGGTGAAGATGAGGTGGACATCTTGCCTCTGTAGAGCCAGTTTGTGCAAGGAGAGATTAATTGCTTCTTTTTTGGGGGGGGTCCAAACCAACCCGTCATATCAGTCACAGTCGTGTGGCAGACCCTGTCACTGAAATGATGGGTTGGTTAAAGTGTGCATGTCCTGTTTTGTTTATACAACATAAGGGTGGGTGGGAGGGCCCAAGGATAATTCCATCTTGCACCTCTTTTTTCTTTTCTTTTTCTTTGCATCATGTGCTGATTGGGGAGGGTTTTTTGGAAGGGACATCCTGCGTGACACTGCAGTGCCACTCCTAGATGGGCCCGGTGTTTGTGTCGGCCACTAGGGTCGCTAATCTTACTCACACAGCTACCTCATTGCGCCTCTTTTTTTCTTTGCGTCATGTGCTGTTTGGGGAGGGTTTTTTGGAAGGGACATCCTGCGTGACACTGCAGTGCCACTCCTAGATGTGCCCGGTGTTTGTGTCGGCCACTAGGGTCGCTAATCTTACTCACACAGTCAGCTACCTCATTGCGCCTCTTTTTTTCTTTGCGTCATGTGCTGTTTGGGGAGGGTTTTTTGGAAGGGCCATCCTGCGTGACACTGCAGTGCCACTCCTAGATGGGCCCGGTGTTTGTGTCGGCCACTAGGGTCGCTAATCTTACTCACACAGCTACCTCATTGCGCCTCTTTTTTTCTTTGCGTCATGTGCTGTTTGGGGAGGGTTTTTTGGAAGGGCCATCCTGCGTGACACTGCAGTGCCACTCCTAGATGGGCCCGGTGTTTGTGTCGGCCACTAGGGTCGCTAATCTTACTCACACAGCTACCTCATTGCGCCTCTTTTTTTCTTTGCGTCATGTGCTGTTTGGGGAGGGTTTTTTGGAAGGGACATCCTGCGTGACACTGCAGTGCCACTCCTAGATGGGCCCGGTGTTTGTGTCGGCCACTAGGGTCGCTTATCTTACTCACACAGCGACCTCGGTGCAAATTTTAGGACTAAAAATAATATTGTGAGGTGTGATGTGTTCAGAATAGGCTGAAAATGAGTGTAAATTATGTTTTTTGAGGTTAATAATACTTTGGGATCAAAATTACCCCCAAATTCTATGATTTAAGCTGTTTTTTAGGGTTTTTTGAAAAAAACACCCGAATCCAAAACACACCCGAATCCGACAAAAATAATTCGGTGAGGTTTTGCCAAAACGCGTTCGAACCCAAAACACGGCCGCGGAACCGAACCCAAAACCAAAACACAAAACCCGAAAAATTTCAGGCGCTCATCTCTAATTTATGTTACATATACACCTTATACACACAGCCTGAAGGTCATTTTAGCCAATATTTTTTATAACTTTGTGCATTAAACAAAGTGTGTATACATTCACACAATTCATTTATGTTTCATATACACCTTATACACACAGCCTGAAGGTCATTTAATACAATATTTTTAATAACTGTGTATTAAACAAGGTTTGTGTACATTGGCCCTCATTCCGAGTTGATCGGTCGCAAGGCGAATTTAGCAGAGTTACACACGCTAAGCCTACGCCTACTGGGAGTGTATCTTAGCTTCTTAAAATTGCGACCGATGTATTCGCAATATTGCGATTACAAACTACTTTGCAGTTTCAGAGTAGCTTCAGACTTACTCTGCCTGTGCGATCAGTTCAGTGCTTGTCGTTCCTGGTTTGACGTCACAAACACACCCAGCGTTCGCCCAGACACTCCTCCGTTTCTCCAGCCACTCCTGCGTTTTTTCCGGAAACGGTAGCGTTTTCATCCACACGCCCCTAAAACGCCGTGTTTCCGCCCAGTAACACCCATTTCCTGTCAATCACATTACGATCGCCGGAGCGATGAAAAAGCCGTGAGTAAAAATACTATCTTCATTGTTAAATTACTTGGCGCAGTCGCAGTGCGAATATTGCGCATGCGTACTAAGCGGATTTTCATTGCGATGCGATGAAAAATACCGACCGATCAACTCGGAATGAGGGCCCTTGAGCCATCAAAAAACAAAGGTTTCACTATCTCACTCTCACTCAAAAAAGTCCGTATTTCGGAATATTCCGTATTTCGGATATTTGGATATGGGATACTCAACCTGTGCTTATATTGCATGCTGATAATATGGTAACTCATGTGCTTTGTGAATTACCATCATTTCAGGCGAGTCCCGCACTCACAGTTATTACAGGTTAACAATATATATATATATATATATTTTTTTTTTTTTTACTTGGCCTTATTTATGAAGCAAACTCGATGTGTGCCATAAAAACTCCTTTAGTGCACCAGGATAGTTCACCTCAGTGGCCATCTTGGCACTGGGAATGAAGCTTTCCTGGGGGAGCAGCAATATGGATTCTGCACAGAAGCGCACTCCACTTTACAGATGGGCATTATGTGAGTATGTGACGAGAAAGGAGTGGTTCCGGCGCTGTTTTTGATCAAATAATTCCTTTTAATACATTCTACCAGTATAGTGGCCAGAAATTATGTGGATGACAAAAGTGCAAATACCTGAGTTTGAAAAAGAGTACATACATACAAACTCATCTTATTTCAAGAAGTGGTAGGCGTTGGATGAACTTTTACTGTTGCCCTACAGTGGTTGCAAGAGCAACATACTTGTCTGGAACTGTTGTAGGTTTTTATCTTGCAGGGGTTCCATGGAAAGAGAAGTAAAGTGTCAACACAGAGTGCAGATCAATATATCTAATGACACTGGGGGTTATTCAGATCCTGCAGCAAGTGCTACGGGATGCGTAAAGTACCGATGCGCAAAGTACCGATTGTCAGTGATTGACAGTCTGATGCCGTTTTGCGGACAGGGAGGGCGTAGCAACGGGCTCGCCACCATTTAGGCGGACGGAAGAGGTCAGGGATCTCCGTCGTAGGACAGAGATTTCCTGGCCTCAGCGATGGGCCGCTTCTGCGTCGCTGAGGTCAGTGAAGCTGCACCAAGCCGCCCAGTGACTGATCTCATGCTGTGTCCTAGGACGCAAGTCGGATCACTACTGCAGCAGGAGGCGTCTGCATATAATAGACGCCTCCTGCCGCATCACCATACAGCGCTATCACTGCTGCTTCCAAGGAAGTGACAGCCACTCCATCCACATCTGAAACAGACTCAGGCCCATTATGTTGTAGAACTTATGTAGTATTCTCACCCTTAATAGGATGGAAGAATGCTTTGGACATTAATTTAGAAATTCCATGGTATTGTGTGCAGTGGAATACAATGGTCCAAAAGATCTACTGCCAAAATAAAAATTCGATAAAGATAATTTATTGACATATGGCAGTATTTCATAGAAATGAATGGGTAGGTAATACCAGTAAGTAGTTGTAGTTGAAGCAACATTTAACAGAGATTACGGGCCGGATGCAATAGCTTGAGCTCTGAGACTCCGGCCGAACTCGTAAGTTTTTTAAAGCAGCAAACGTTTACAAAGCAAAACCAATCTGCGGTGGACAACGCTGCAGACAGCAATCACCGGCAAAATGGTGTGATGGCATTTTCCCAGTGATTTGCGCATGCACAATAGAGAAGTCTGCGGAATAAGGAGTGGGCGCCATGTTCCCGGAGACCTGCGCATGCCAGAGTCGACAGTGCTGCGGCTGCTGCCAGAGAGAAGAGGACCCACACAGACTCTGCACACGGGCCCGCCTCTCTTAATCTGACCCTATGCAATGGCTACGCCCCTTCTTCATCCTGGGTCCTGGCCTTGGGCCACTCTACTCTTCTGTTCATGGCTGGACCAACGTATGGTGGATAACAGATGGGAGCATATAAGAATGGGGCAGGTAAGTCCCATTTATTGTATTGCACATTTGGCCACCAGTGTCTGGGCTCTGTACTGTACATTGGTAATGACAGACCTGCTTCATATAGTATACTTGTTTATCGTGGACTATTCCAATGGGACATATAACGGATCCATGCACCCAGGGCAGATGTGTCCAGGACAGTTTCTAGCCAATTTGGCTCCCAGTACAAGGCTTAAAAATGCGCTCCCCCCCCCCCCCATTGACATAAAATATATATATGCGCCCCCACCCATATAGATACAGAAAGAAAAAATATGCGCGGGGCGAAGGTGCACGCTCCCGACAAGGGGGCGTGGCCTCATTAAAATGGGTGTGGTCTCATTAAAATGGGCGTGGCCTCATCTGAAAACACTACCTACCACCCCAGTTTTTGACCTTGCGCCGACAGATCACGGCGACCACAGGCAAAAAAAATTTCCAATTATGCCATACACCGCAATGCCCTTGATACATTAAATCCCCATTTTACACATTACGGCAGGCAAGTGTCCCCATTTTACACAATACAGCAGGCAAGTGTCCCCATTTTACACATTACGGCAGGCAAGAGTCCCCATTTTACACAATACGGCAGGCAAGTGTCCCCATTTTACACAATACAGCAGGCAAGTGTCCCCATTTTACGCGTTACGGCAAGCAAGAGTCCCCATTTTACGCGTTAAGGCAGGCAAGAGTCCCCATTTTACACAATACGGCAGTCAAGTGTCCCCATTTTACGCATTACAAAAGGCAAGAGTCCCCATTTTACACAATACAGCAGGCAAGAGTCCCCATTTAACACAATACGGCATGCAAGAGCCCCCATTTTACACAATACGGCAGGCAAGTGTCCCCATTTTACACAATACGGCAGGCAAGAGTCCCCATTTTACACAATACGGCAAGAGTCCCCATTTTATACATTAGGCAGGCAAGAGTCCCCATTTTATACATTAGGCAGGCAAGAGTCCCATTTTATACATTAGGCCGGCAAGAGTCCCCATTTTATACATTAGTTAGGCGAGTGTCCCCATTTTATACATTAGGCAGGCAAGAGTCCCCATTTTATACATTAGGCCGGCAAGAGTCCCCATTTTATACATTAGTCAGGCGACTGTCCCCATTTTATACATTACGGCAGGTGGCAGAGGAGGGGGGGGGGAGAGAGAGAGAGAAAAACTTACATTTGGAGAGGTTCTTCCCTCTCTTCGGCCCGCCTCTCCCTCGTCGCGCCGGCCCTTCCTGTAGCTTGTCTCCCCCTCCTCTCTTTTCCCGAGTACCCAGCTCGGGGGGCGGAGTTTCACGGAATGACGCTATTGCGTTGTGACGTCACGACGCAGCCGTGTCATTCCGCGAAACTCCGCCCCTGAGCTGGGTACTCGGGAAGAGGGGGGAAACAAAGAGCAGCACAAATGCCGCAGTGGGCACACTGTCGGTTCCACAGCTCGCCCGCCGCAAGAAATGGCACTGGATGTGTCCATAAGTCCCCTCCTTCTCCATTCTTGCCGCCAGTTGCGCATCTTTTGGGTGATGTCTTTGTACAATTGGAGCCTCAAAGGATACAGCCAAACTTTGCCACTGTGCCTAAGTCCTGCACACATCTCCCCTCCCCCCTCTCTTCCAGCACCCCTGGACTGGTCTCTTTATTGTATACAAGTCACAAAGACTATAGATTCATTATACGCTGGCCACCAGACAATGGCCTGTGCATTATATACCCGCCATTAGCCATTAAGTCAGTGTTTCCCAAATGCTGTCCTCAAGGCACCCCAACAGTCCAGGTTTTAAGGATATCCTTGCTTAGGCAAAAGGTGACTTAATTCAGGGACATTCGGTGAGGTAAATGGCTCAAGAGGCACTGGCTAGTACCAGAGCCAATTTTACACACAATTAGAGATGAGCGGGTTCGGTTCGTCGAGATCCGAACCCCCCCGAACTTCACCTATTTTACACGGGTCCGAGGCAGCCTTGGATCTTCCCGCCTTGCTCGGTTATCCCGAAAGCGCCCGAACGTCATCATCCCGCTGTCAGATTCTCGCGAGATTCGTATTCTATATAAAGAGCCGCGCGCCGCCGCCATTTTCACTCGTGCATTGGAGATTGAACGGAGAGCACGTGGCTGCATTCTCTCCCTGAAAAGCTCCGTATCTGTGCTCGGTGTGCGGCAAATATCTATGCTCAGTGTGCTGCAAATATCTGTGCTTAGTGTGCTGCAAATATCTACGTTCTCTGTCTGAAAATGCTCCACATCTGTGCTCAGTGTGCTGCAAATATCTGTGCTCAGTGTGCTGCATTGTGGGGACCACCAGTATATAATATAATTATAGTAGTACAGTACAGTAGGCCATTGCTGTATCTTGCAGCTCTGTGTCAAGTATACTATCCATATGTGTGCTGCATTATTGTGAGCAGTATATAGTAGGACAGTGCAGCATTTTGGTGACCAGCAGTATACATATAGGCCCTCATTCCGAGTTGTTCGCTCGCCAGCTACTTTTAGCAGCAACGCACACGCTAGGCCGCCGCACTCTGGGAGTGTATCTTAGCTTAGCAGAATTGCTAACGAAAGGTTAGCAGAATTGCTATTAAGTATTTCCTTGCAGTTTCTGAGTAGCTACAGACCTACTCCTAGATTGTGATCACCTCAGTACGTTTAGTTCCTGGTTTGACGTCACATACACGACCTGCGTTCTCCAGCCACTCCTGCGTTTTTCCCTGGCACACCTGCGTTTTTTAGCACACTCCCGGAAAATGCTCAGTTACCACCCAGAAACGCCCCTTTCCTGTCAATCATTCAGTGCAACTGAAAAGCACCGCTCGAGCAACAGCAAAACTACTAAGTTTTGTGTTAAATAACTAAGTGCATGCGCGCTGCGAACCATGCGCATGCGCATTTCGCAACAAATCACAGCATAGCGAAAATTGGCAATGAGCGAACAACTCGGAATGACCACCATAATACAGTACAGTAGGCCATTGCTGTATCTTGCAGCTCTGTGTCAAGTATACTAGTATCCATATCTGTGCTGCATTATTGGGAGCAGTATATAGTAGGACAGTGCAGCATTTTGGTGACCAGCAGTATACATATAGCACAGTACAGTAGGCCATTGCTGTATCTTGCAGCTCTGTGTCAAGTATACTAGTATCCATATCTGTGCTGCATTATTGGGAGCAGTATATAGTAGGACAGTGCAGCATTTTGGTGACCAGCAGTATACATATAGTACAGTACAGTAGGCCATTGCTGTATCTTGCAGCTCTGTGTCAAGTATACTAGTATCCATATCTGTGCTGCATTATTGTGAGCAGCATATAGTAGGACAGTGCAGCATTTTGGTGACCAACAGTATACATATAGTCCAGTACAGTAGGCCATTGCTGTATCTTGCAGCTCTGTGTCAAGTATACTATCCATATCTGTGCTGCATTATTGTGAGCAGTATATAGTAGGACAGTGCAGCATTTTGATGACCAGCAGTATACATATAGTACAGTACAGTACAGTAGGCCATTGCTGTATCTTGCAGCTCTGTGTCAAGTATACTATCCATATCTGTGCTGCATTATTGTGAGCAGTATATAGTAGGACAGTGCAGCATTTTGGTGACCAGCAGTATACATATAGTACAGTACAGTAGGCCATTGCTGTATCTTGCAGCTCTGTGTCAAGTATACTAGTATCCATATCAGTGCTGCATTATTGTGAGCAGTATATAGTAGGACAGTGCAGCATTTTGGTGACCAGCAGTATACATTTATACAGTATACAGTACAGTAGGCCATTGCTGTATCTTGCAGCTCCGTGTCACTGCAAGTATCCATTCCATATCTGTGCTGCATTTTTGTGAGCAGTATATATTGGAGTACAGTGCAGCATTTTGGTGACCAACAGTATATAGTTGTACAGTACAGTAGGCCATTGCTGTATCATTGACAAGTTCAAAAACTTTGGGTGGCAGCGGAAGCAGTCCACTGACCACTAAATTCCCTTCCTCTTGTACCCAAGCTCCTGCAAACCACACCAACAACTCCCTCAGTGTCAATTTTTTTTTCCTTAGACAGGAACACCAATAGTCCTGCAGGCCATGTCACTGGCAAGTCTGACAAGCCCTCTCCTAACTGGGATTCCTCCGATGGATCCTTGAGTGTAACGCCTACTGCTGCTGGCGCTGCTGTTGTTGCTGCTGGGAGTCGATCGTCATCCCAGAGGGAAAGTCGGAAGACCACTTGTATTACTTCAGTAAGCAATTGACTGTCCAACAGTCCTTTGCGAGGAAGATGAAATATCACAGCAGTCATCCTGCTGCAAAGCGGATAACTCAGGCCTTAACAGCTATGTTGGTGTTAAACGCGTGTCCGGTATCCACCGTTAATTCACAGGGACTTAGAGAATTTATTGAGGTAGTGTGTCCCCGGTACCAAATACCATCTAGGTTCCACTTCTCTAGGCAGGCGATACCGAGAATGTACACAGACGTCAGAAAAAGACTCACCAGTGTCCAAAAAATTTAGTTGTACCCAATGTCCACTTAACCACGGACATGTGGACAAATGGAGCAGGGCAGACTCAGGACTATATGACTGTGACAGCCCACTGGGTAGATGCATTGCCTCCCGCAGCAACAACAGCAGCGGCGGCACCAGTAGCAGCATCTCGCAAACGCCAACTCGTTCCTAGGCAGGCTACGCTTTGTATCACCGCTTTCCATAAGAGGCACACAGCTGACAACCTCTTACGGAAACTGAGGAACATCATCGCAGAATGGCTTACCCCAATTAGACTCTCCTGGGGATTTGTGACATTGGACAACGCCACCAATATTGTGCGTGCATTACATGTGGGCAAATTCCAGCACGTCCCATGTTTTGCACATGCATTGAATTTGGTGGTGCAGATTTTGTTTTAAAACAACAGGGGTGTGCAAGAGTTTCTGTCGGTGTCCCAAAGAATTGCGGGCCACTTTCAGCATTCAGCCACCGCGTGCCAAAGACTGGAGCACCAGCAAACACTCCTGAACCTGCCCCGCCATCATCTGAAGTAAGAGGTGGTAACGAGGTGGAATTCAACCCTCTATATGCTTCAGAGGATGGAGGAGCAGCAAAAGGCAATTCAAGCCTATACATCTGCCTACGATATAAGCAAAGGAGGGGGAATATACCTGACTCAAGCGCAGTGGAGAATGATTTCAACGTTGTGCAAGGTTCTGCAACCCTTTGAACTTGCCACACGTGAAGTCAGTTCAGACACTGCCAGCCTGAGTCAGGTCATTCCCCTCATCAGTCTTTTGCAGAAGCAGCTGTAGAGATTGAAGGAGGAGCTAAAACTGAGCAATTCTGCTAGGCATGTGGGACTTGTGGATGGAGCCCTTAATTCGCTTAACAAGGATTCACGGGTGGTCAATCTGTTGAAATCAGAGCACCACATTTTGGCCACCGTTCTCGATCCTAGGTTTAAAGCCTACGTTGTATCTCTCTTTCCGGCAGACACAAGTCTGCACATGTTCAAAGACCTGCTGGTGAGACACTTGTCAAGTCAAGCGGAATGTGACCTGTCAAAGCTCCTCCTGAACATTCTCCCGCAACTGGGGCTGTGAGGAAAAGGCTAAGAATTCCGAGCCCACCCGCTGGCGGTGATGCAGGGCAGTCTGGAGCGAGTGCTGACGTCTGGTCTGGACTGAAGGACCTGCCAACAATTACTGACATGTCGTCTACTGTCACTGCATTCTGTCACCATTGAAAGAATGGTGGAGGATTATAAGTGTGACCGCATCCAAGTAGGCACGTCAGGCAGTCCGTACGTATACTGGCAGGAAAGAGAGGCAATTTGGAGGCCCTTGCACAAACTGGCTTTATTTTACCTAAGTTGCCCCCCCTCCAGTGTGTACTCCGAAAGAGTGTTTAGTGCAGCCGGTCACCTTGTCAGCGATCGGCGTACAAGGTTACTTCCAGAAAATGTGGAGAAGATGATGTTCATCAAAATGAATTATAATCAATTCCTCCGTGGAGACATTCACCATCAATTGCCTCCAGAAAGTACACAGGGACCTGAGATGGTGGACTCCAGTGGGGATGAATTAATACTCTGTGAGGAGTGGGATGTACACAGTGAAAGGGGTGAGGAATCGGAGGATGATGATGAGGTGGACATCTTGCCTCTGTAGAGCCAGTTTGAGCAAGGAGAGATTGATTGCTTCTTTTTTTGGTGGGGGCCCAAACCAACCAGTCATTTCAGCCACAGTCGTGTGGCAGACCCTGTGGCTGAAATGATGGGTTTGTTAAAGTGTGCATGTCCTGTTTATACAACATAAGGGTTGGTGGGAGGGCCCAAGGACAATTTCATCTTGCACCTCTTTTTTTTGTTTTTTTTTGCATCATGTGATGTTTGGGGCCAATTTTTTTAAGTGCCATCCTGTCTGACACTGCAGTGCCACTCCTAGATGGGCCAGGTGTTTGTGCCGCCCACTTGGGTCGCTTAGCTTAGTCATCCAGCGACCTTGGTGCAAATTTTAGGACTAAAAATAAATTGTGAGGTGTTCAGAATAGACTGGAAATTAGTGGAAATTAAGGTTATTGAGTTTAATAATACTATAGGATCAAAATTCCCCCCAAATTCTATGATTTAAGCTGTTTTTGATGTGTTTTTGAAAAAAACCACTTGAATCCAAAACACACCCGAATCCGACAAAAAATTTTCAGGGAGGTTTTGCCAAAACGCGTCCGAATCCAAAACACGGCCGCGGAACCGAATCCAAAACCAAAACACAAAACCCAAAAAATTTCCGGTGCACATCTCTACACACAATATATGAGCCAAAAGGTTCATGTGGGCATTATACACATGTGCAGAGGTCAGGGGTGTAGCGAGGGTGGCTCCGGTGGAGCTCAAACTCCGGACGCTGGATAAGTTAGAGGGCGCGCAGCCACCTGACATCCCCCTCCCTCCACCCGCTATACTGCAGGCCATTGTACAGGCATCCGCAGAGCAGAAGGAGGAGAAGCAGAGGGCTACACACTGACTTGGCGACTAGGTAGGGAACAAGGCAGGCCAGAGGCGACAACAGGAGACACAGCCGGCGCCCTGCCTCCCTCTTTATATGTCTCACTGTCTGCTTGTAGCTGTGCGTCAGGATTACATCTGTCATGCTACATCCCTCTCTCTGTCCCAGCTGCTGAAGCACCTCTCTCTGTCCCAGCTGCTGCACCACCTATATCTGCCCCAGCTGCTGCAGCACCTCTCTCTGCATTACAAGCTGCAGAGTAACATGTATACGTGGCTTTACTGTGGCATAATGTGTATAAGGGGCTCTCCTGTATGGCGTACGGGGGAGGGGGCGCCGAAACATATCCTTCCTCCGGGCACCGTGGCACCTAGCTACACTTCTGGCAGAGGTATACACTCCTGTAAATTTGGTGAGTTTTGATTAGAGATGTGCTGAAAAGATAAGCAGGTGAGGCAGTCATAGACTTTTTACTCCAGAGTTTTGACTATAAAAATGATTAGAATAATACAAAGAAGATGTTTCTAACATATTCTTTGTATTTTTCATATACTTTATACATTTAAAACTAATGGTCTATGACAGGAATGGCTATGCCTCACCTCTCCAATCGTCAGAGGCGGATTTAGATCTCAGGGGGCCCTAAGCAAGACATTGATTTGGGGCCCCCTTCCTCAAACAATCCATAGCAGTATGGTTTTGTTTCTGATTTATGCCCCTTACATTATTTGTCAGCTGTGTATGCAGCGGTGGATTGGGATGCAAAACCAGCCCGGGAAATTTATGGAAGCAGCCCTAATGGGGGTGTGGTCTGTTGAGGGGATCTTTCCTCATAGGAAACGCAGTTGCACCCTTCTATGCATCTTTTACTGCAGTTGTGTCTGAGACCAGGGTTAGATTGGGAACTAAAAGTGGCCCTGTCAATTTTTTTAGAAGTGGCAGAATAAATGGGGACAATGCAGCGTACTGAGTGTGGTGGGCTTCCTCTCATGTTGCGGGGTGGGGCAACATGACCAGTAGCGGATCTTGCCACGGGCAAGCAGGACTTTTGCCCGGGGCGCCGCCTTTCCGGAGGGCGCCAGCGCCATCCGAAGGGCGCCGCACCATGGCAAGATCCGCTGCTGCTGTGGTGCCCCCCGCTGCCGCGGCCCACTGTCCGTTGTGAAGGGAAACTAGACGCTACGCGTCTAGTTTCCCTTCGTGGGCTGCCCGCTGTGAAGGGAAACTAGATGCTACGTGTCTAATTTCCCTTCCTGGAGAGGACCTTCACTGTAATGATGTGTGGTGCACGTTGATGTCATCGCGCACCGCACAGCAAAGGTCCTCTCCACGAAGGGAACTAGACGCTTAGCGTCTAGTTTACCTTCGTGGAGAGGACCTTTGCTGTGCATCATCGCGCACCGCACATCCTACAACAGTACAGGGGGCGTAACTGACCACGCCCCCTGTATGAAGCCACGCCCCCTAATGCCGCCCGGGGCGCCAAAAGCCCCGAAACCGGCCCTGAACATGACAACACACAATACAGGCCCCACAGACACGTCAGCCTACCAGGAATCTTCCTGGTGATCCCTATGGCCAAGAGTCTGCCCCTGTGTGTATGAATAGAATATCCTGGCGCTGTATAAGTAATGGGATTGGTACCTGCTAATAGGTGAAGGGGTACATTTTCAAAATGTTTAATAAGTTTTTTTAATTAATATGTAAGAAGAATATCTTGTAATTAATTTAGCCTTATTCTTTTCCCTTTTTCTGTGTTACGCATGTGCACATCTGCAAAAACAAGCCAGCAAAGTGGGAAGTTATCCCTTTCTGTCAACCCTGTGCAGACTGGCTGACTTTTAAAGTGACGGTAGCCTTCTATGCCCTCCCCCCACAAAAAAACAAAACAAAAAACTAGCAGGCAGGCACCTTGACAGTCAGAGTGTGATATCGCTATAAAGTGGGTTCGTACCTGAAGGTCTGTCGTTTTCGTGGTCGGCCGTATCCACTCTTCAACGATGTCGAGGCCAGCGACTATTCTTGTACATCACCTGTAAGGCTGGGACAGAAGGACCAGGAGGACCCCGGAAGGACAACCCAAACAAACTATACCCAAGGACCACTACACATGGAGACGGTGACAACCATTTATTGCATTGAAGATATCAGTCACCGCTATAACTCAATTCTCACTTCGAGCAATTGCATATAATAAACATCATCACAATACCCTATTTCTTTCCCTGTCTATAACAGTATTCACAGTTTAGGTATCTCAAAGGTAGAACAATACTTTGGTCAAATAATCGTACATAACACATACAATAGCAAGCGTTTGGAATGTAATAATATTCCGGGGTAAGATATGTCCTGACAGTAATTTGGCAGTATTTCCTAACCTGTCCATAAGGTGGCGTTACACACCGGGCACTAATGTGCAATTCCTGCGTCTCAGCGGGCGTCTGCGGTCAATGTCCCCTTTGACAGAACTCTTGCACCCTAACAGAGAACTCCTGGGAAGACGTCAGTGGACGTTAAGTAAGTATTCGTAGGAAAGTGTGCAGAACTAACTGTTGGTAATACAATAGCTGAAAAAATGGGAACTATCAAACTGCGCACAGCTTATAAAAGTGAATATGTCAGTCAATAATGTTGATCAGAAGGTTATGGACCAATGTTCCTCTCTTCTTCTATTTTTCCTTCTAATTTTTCCTTTCTTAATTCCGAGGAATCCCCTTCAAATTTATCGAATGTCCCTCAAAAACAAGGAAAGAACAATATTGTGTAGCAGGTCCTGGATTTGAGTGATTCTCTGAGTAATCTGGTTCGACAAGATGGTTCGTACCGTACTCACGTCTGAACGGTGGGATTCACACACATAAAGGTTTCTTTCTGGAAAAGATTTCTCCTGACTAGAATTGGTCGTGTTCTCTCAAATCCTCGCCAAGTGGTGTCCCAACATGAGAAGTACTGAGGAGAAAAATATCTTAATTAGTGAATACCCCACGGTAGAGTATATTCAGTCAATCACACTATCGACCGGAGAGATGGACTCGCGTACCGTACTCACACTCAAAGTGTATTCAATATACCCATAAAGGTATCTTTAACTGTAATTCATACTCCAACAGATAAAATAAAAAGACGTAGATGGGCAGGCGTACCCTACTTACAATCTTCTATGATGTTGTCTAGCCCGTAGCGGTTTCTTTTTCCACTTTCTTCCCAGGAAGTGGAACTCCACTATCGGCTCCCAATCTCGGTATAATGGAAATATATATCGAAAATGGAAGTTTAATAAAAGGAGTTTATTGAATTCAAACAATAAAAGTATCAGCAATGGGGCAGAAAAAAACTCTAATAGGCCAACCGGAAGATGTTAAAACCATTCAAAAAAGGTGAAATAGATCCGGATTATCTCACCTCAATAAATGGTAGTCTGGAAGGTCTGTAGGTGATGTCTGTCCCTCACACCAACGCGTTTCGACCAGAGGGTCTTTTTCAAGGTGTGTTATGAGGGAAATGTTACTTCTATTTATACCCCTAAACAGGAAGTAGTCATAATGTGGGTGTGGTTAGTCTAAATGACAAACTTTAAAAGTTGGGGTCTCTGAGACTTGTAATAAATGATTATAATCTTCCAATCTGTCCCTCATACATTAAAGGGACGTCTTTACGAGTTGGAAACGGTTTTAACAACATATTTGGAGTTATAATGCGCTATGCGTTCCACCTGTCCGGGGTGGAACGCACCGCTTCCGCCGGATATCGTGCGCTCCACCTGTCCGAAGTGGAACGCACCGCTTCCGCCAGACGAGTAACCGGAAGTGGCGCGCCGGGAGGATGATATGCGGAAGATGTGCGTTCCACCTATCTGAAGTGGAACGCACCGCTTCCGCCGGACGAGAGGGGCCGGAAAGAGCGTGTGTTCCACTAGTTCTTGGTGGAACGCACTGAAGCCGGAAATACGGCCATAGTGGAGCATAAGAAATGTTTCCACTGTAGTTATATAAAATGCTCGCATGGCGGGGAGAAATGGTAATAGTACCTAAATAAATGGATAGGTTGGGTATATTAGGGGGAATATATGGGGAAATATAATGAAAATATAATAAAGTGCATGGTTGGGAATAGTATGACCCCATATGTGATGATACATAAAATTAGAATACAATGGTTAAAAATTAGACACAAATAAAACTTTGAACATACACAAGAATAATTGGACCTGAATAAAATATGCATAAAAAATTGGGTATACATAAAAGACAGTATACACCATATTAATGGTGGGATACAGTATTAAATCCTGCATTACTCGAATTTGAGGTATAACAATACTCAATAATGAATTTAAATAAGAACAAATATGAATAAATATTATACGTGCATAACCAAAAGAGAATCTGCCTATGGGAAGGGATTGTGTATAAAGAATACCCTCTTTTTGACTCATTTATATCCCAATCTTTTTAACGGAATGAAATGGGTCTACATGGGTACCCTAATCTCTCTAGTTTTCTACAAGAACCATTTGATCTCAAAATCCAGGTTCATTCCTCTTGGTTGTAAGGTTCCTAGGTTAAAGATGGACCGCATTTCTGTCCTTGCAAGTCTCTCTTCAATGTCCGTACTTCTCCAATTCCTTGGAGCCAGTTGTATTCCACAGAATAGGGCAATCTCAGAAGGTTTGCACATGTGGTCTTTCTTAAAATGCGCTGAGATTCCATGGGTTTCCACCCCTTTCTTAATATTTCTAAGGTGTTCACTCATCCTTTCTTTTAATTTCCGTGTGGTCCTTCCAACATATTGTTTCTTGCACGTACATTGAACCAGATATATGACATTCTTGCTGTCGCAGGTGATAAAGTCCTTGATCTCAAAGGTTTTTTTATTGGATGTGGATGTGTATTATCACCTGCGACAGCAAGAATGTCATATATCTGGTTCAATGTACGTGCAAGAAACAATATGTTGGAAGGACCACACGGAAATTAAAAGAAAGGATGAGTGAACACCTTAGAAATATTAAGAAAGGGGTGGAAACCCATGGAATCTCAGCGCATTTTAAGAAAGACCACATGTGCAAACCTTCTGAGATTGCCCTATTCTGTGGAATACAACTGGCTCCAAGGAATTGGAGAAGTACGGACATTGAAGAGAGACTTGCAAGGACAGAAATGCGGTCCATCTTTAACCTAGGAACCTTACAACCAAGAGGAATGAACCTGGATTTTGAGATCAAATGGTTCTTGTAGAAAACTAGAGAGATTAGGGTACCCATGTAGACCCATTTCATTCCGTTAAAAAGATTGGGATATAAATGAGTCAAAAAGAGGGTATTCTTTATACACAATCCCTTCCCATAGGCAGATTCTCTTTTGGTTATGCACGTATAATATTTATTCATATTTGTTCTTATTTAAATTCATTATTGAGTATTGTTATACCTCAAATTCGAGTAATGCAGGATTTAATACTGTATCCCACCATTAATATGGTGTATACTGTCTTTTATGTATACCCAATTTTTTATGCATATTTTATTCAGGTCCAATTATTCTTGTGTATGTTCAAAGTTTTATTTGTGTCTAATTTTTAACCATTGTATTCTAATTTTATGTATCATCACATATGGGGTCATACTATTCCCAACCATGCACTTTATTATATTTTCATTATATTTCCCCATATATTCCCCCTAATATACCCAACCTATCCATTTATTTAGGTACTATTACCATTTCTCCCCGCCATGCGAGCATTTTATATAACTACAGTGGAAACATTTCTTATGCTCCACTATGGCCGTATTTCCGGCTTCAGTGCGTTCCACCAAGAACTAGTGGAACACACGCTCTTTCCGGCCCCTCTCGTCCGGCGGAAGCGGTGCGTTCCACTTCAGATAGGTGGAACGCACATCTTCCGCATATCATCCTCCCGGCGCGCCACTTCCGGTTACTCGTCTGGCGGAAGCGGTGCGTTCCACTTCGGACAGGTGGAGCGCACGATATCCGGCGGAAGCGGTGCGTTCCACCCCGGACAGGTGGAACGCATAGCGCATTATAACTCCAAATATGTTGTTAAAACCGTTTCCAACTCGTAAAGACGTCCCTTTAATGTATGAGGGACAGATTGGAAGATTATAATCATTTATTACAAGTCTCAGAGACCCCAACTTTTAAAGTTTGTCATTTAGACTAACCACACCCACATTATGACTACTTCCTGTTTAGGGGTATAAATAGAAGTAACATTTCCCTCATAACACACCTTGAAAAAGACCCTCTGGTCGAAACGTGTTGGTGTGAGGGACAGACATCACCTACAGACCTTCCAGACTACCATTTATTGAGGTGAGATAATCCGGATCTATTTCACCTTTTTTGAATGGTTTTAACATCTTCCGGTTGGCCTATTAGAGTTTTTTTCTGCCCCATTGCTGATACTTTTATTGTTTGAATTCAATAAACTCCTTTTATTAAACTTCCATTTTCGATATATATTTCCATTATACCGAGATTGGGAGCCGATAGTGGAGTTCCACTTCCTGGGAAGAAAGTGGAAAAAGAAACCGCTACGGGCTAGACAACATCATAGAAGATTGTAAGTAGGGTACGCCTGCCCATCTACGTCTTTTTATTTTATCTGTTGGAGTATGAATTACAGTTAAAGATACCTTTATGGGTATATTGAATACACTTTGAGTGTGAGTACGGTACGCGAGTCCATCTCTCCGGTCGATAGTGTGATTGACTGAATATACTCTACCGTGGGGTATTCACTAATTAAGATATTTTTCTCCTCGGTACTTCTCATGTTGGGACACCACTTGGCGAGGATTTGAGAGAACACGACCAATTCTAGTCAGGAGAAATCTTTTCCAGAAAGAAACCTTTATGTGTGTGAATCCCACCGTTCAGACGTGAGTACGGTACGAACCATCTTGTCGAACCAGATTACTCAGAGAATCACTCAAATCCAGGACCTGCTACACAATATTGTTCTTTCCTTGTTTTTGAGGGACATTCGATAAATTTGAAGGGGATTCCTCGGAATTAAGAACGGAAAAATTAGAAGGAAAAATAGAAGAAGAGAGGAACATTGGTCCATAACCTTCTGATCAACATTATTGACTGACATATTCACTTTTATAAGCTGTACGCAGTTTGATAGTTCCCATTTTTTCAGCTAATGTTCAGGATATATGGTGTTGAGTGACACCAGGGTTCTACAAAACTGCAGCCGCGGTGAGCGCAGTGGTCCACTATCCTTGTATTTCTTGTTGGTAATACAACACAGCAGCAATGGCTAACGGTACGACCCGTCTTTATATCCACGGAAAAGTAAGGCAGAGTGAGTAACACTATTCTAATAAAACACCGTTCCAGGCAGTCGGGTACTCCGTGTAAGCGGGTGACTTCATATACAGATTCTGGCTTTTGAAAGGGGATTATATAAAACAAGCGCAGGCATGATGTCCCTGAATAGGCAAGGCATAGTTAAGCATAGGGAGAACTTTTGTACTGGGGTGTTTCTGGGTAGGGGCGTCCCCCTTTTTACCCGGGATGTACCGTTACAGATGGACCCCACTTGTATGCAGGAATGTATGGGTGACCCGGTACCTGCTATAGGAGTGGATGCTCCTGTTGATTGTCTCCTGGTTATCAGCTGCAACAGCGTCCTCTGTGTGGTTCTCCCTTCTGTGGTGGCTGTAAGTGCTGCGGCGTTGCTTCTAGGGACCAGCTGCCAGGCGGCTCCGGCTCCCCCGTCCCCAAGAGTGGCTGATGGGTGGCTTTGCGCTGCTGCCAGCCCTGTCTGTGTTCCGGCCAACCGCGGCTCCCTGCACACCCACAGCAGGTCTCTTTCTCTCCTCACACCAGGCGGCTATTCTCCTCGTCTTAGCGCGGGTCCCAGCGCGCGGCTGCTGCGGGCGACTCTCGTCTCTTCTACTGCGCAGTGCAGTGGCAGCATGTCCCGCCTCTCTCTCTCGTCTCTCCTCACGCGCGCTTCTTGTTCTCTCCTCCCCGTTCTTCTCTTGGCGCGCAGCTCCCGACCAATCCTGCGGGTCCAGGACTTCCTGCTTTCAGGATCTGACGGCCGGACTGCCCTGGGTCCTTGTGTCTGCTTGCAGGGGGAAGGTTAACCCTCTCGGCGCCGGGGTTTGTGAAGGCAGCATTCGCTGCAGTTAAAGCTATAAGAGGGCTGCTAGGGGTATCCCCAAACGTGGGTACCACATGTGCCCCTGGTGGAAGGATGCGTGTCCTCACGCATATGCCAGGAAGCCAAAGTCTCTAGCATGAGTCACAATTCCAACATAACATTAAACAAGTGTAAACAAATCAGGTATAAACATACAAAGAAACAATTAACAGTTTACTCTCTATACCTTAAAGGCGGGACGCCTTGTGTGCTACGTCCCGACCTTCTGGCCTCAACTATGGGAACGTCGCTTTCGCTAGGAGCGGTAACTAGGTCAGACAGATCAAGGCTTTCAACCGGCCTGTCAAACACCAGGTCTGGAGCTACAGGTGGGACTGAGTGCGGTGGTGGAAGGCCACCCATAAACACTAAGAGCTCCATGGGATCGTGTAAGGTTATGCCCCCCAGAGTCTCCCGTCCCTCTGCCACAGGTGGATCTGCGCTCCTTGTCGGTAACTCTATGGTACAGAGCTTGAGTTGGTCTCTCGGCACAATGCTGACTGGACCTTCCAGGCCCTTACGGATCTTGTAGGTATATCGTTCGCCCTCAGGAATACTGACCACGACATACGGGCAACTCTCCCACATAGCGTCAAGCTTGCTGGTGCGGTGATTCCGTTTCCTCCAGACAAGGTCTCCAGTCTTCAGTGCCTCAGGTCGGATGTGGGCATTGTAGTCCGCCTCCTGGCGATGCTGGACATGCTCCACTCTTTTTGTTACAATTTCTCGAGCAGCTTCTATCCTCCGTTGGTGTTCACGGACCCAGTCGGTCCTTGGGTCGATGGCAGGGACCACAGCAGGGGCCAATTCCAGGTCCTGGGGTAACTTGCCTTGTCGGCCGAACATGAGGTAGTATGGCATAAAGCCGGTAGAGCAATGTTCAGTGTTGCTGTAGAGATAGGTTAATTCGGGAAGTATGGTCGGCCACTTGGTGCGATCTTCTGCCGCCAGGCTCCGGAGCATCCCAATGAGGGTCTGGTTAGCTCGTTCACACAATCCATTCCCCTGCGAGTGATAGGCTGTTGTCCGAGCTTTACGACAGCCGTAGTAGGAACACAGTTCGTGAAACAACTGCGACTCAAAGGCAGGGCCTTGGTCGGTCAAGATGCAGTCTGGATACCCGTAGGGCCTGGCGAAGTGCTTCAAAAACAGTTCGGCAGTGGTTTTAGCAGTGAGGTCTTTGGCCGGGACGGCCACTAGGAATTTACTGTAATGGTCCGTTATTGTAAGGGCATACAGATATCCACTGGTGCTCGGCTCCAATTTCACATGGTCCAGGGCAACAATTTGTAGTGGATGTTAGCTCCTAATGGGATGCAGAGGGTCCTTTTGGGTAGTGTCGGCCTGCCTTTTCCTTGTGCATGGAACACAGTCGCGGCACCATCTTTCCATATCTTCTCGCATGCCCACCCAGAAATATCGTGTGCGTAGGATGGCTTCAGTCTTTTGAGTGCCGAAGTGTCCAGATTTGTCATGGTAGGCCATGAGCAGAAGAGCGGCTTGCTCTTTAGAGACGACCACCTGAGTGACTGGTTGGTGAGTACTCGGATCTATGCTGGTACGCACGAGGATCCCCTCCTCCAGGTGAATGCGGTCCCTATGCTGTTGTAACTTGATCAATTCCGGGTCAGCTTTGGCCCATTGGATCCGGGTCAACTGTCGTCGCTGGTGCAACAAGGCCACAAGTTCCCTCAGCACTGGACTCTTCCGCTGCTTTTCGCGCCAATTGACTGTGGGAGCATCCAGTAGGGCGCTTTCCATCCGTGGAGGTCCGGTGACGGATAGGTGGTCCGACGTGACCGTTTGTCCCTTTCGAGAGACTTTAAACACCGGGGTTTCGACATCCTCGTCCACATCTCTATCTTCCTCCGCAACATCTACCGTGGGTAATCGGGAGAGGGCGTCAGCGTTCCCGTTGGACTTCTCACTCCTGTAGGATACGGTGTACCGGAAATTTGCGAGTCGGGATACCCATCTCTGTTCAAGAGCTCCGAGCTTAGCAGTAGACAGATGTGCCAGCGGGTTATTATCCGTCATGATGATGAACGGCGTGGCGGCCAGATAGTGTTTAAATTTCTCGGTGACAGCCCAGATGAGGGCGAGTAACTCCAACTTAAATGTGCTGTAATTCTCACAGTTCCGCTCAGTTTTGCGGAGGCCCTAGCTGGCGTTTGCGATCACTCTTTCACGCCCGTCCTGCACCTGGGAGATTACGGCTCCTAGTCCCCGGTGACTGGCGTCTGTATACACTTGAAATGGTTGTTCATAATCGGGATAGGCCAATAACGGGGCTTCGATTAAGGATGTCTTCAACTGATGAAAGGCTCGCTGCTGTTCTTCTCCCCAACATACCAAGGACGACCCTCTTCGCTCATGACCCGATTGGCCTCTGAGCAATTCATGCAACGGGGCCGCTACTGCGGCAAACTGTTCAATGAAGCGTCTAAAGTAGCCCACGAATCCCAAATAACTTCGGACATCTCTGACGGTCTTGGGGACTGGCCAGTCCTGAACGACTCTGATCTTCTCCGGATCAGGCATCACGCCCTCGGCGCTGACGACATGTCCAAGATACTGGACTTTGGGCTTGAGCAGGTGACATTTGCTTGGTTTAAGCTTCAGGCCGCAGTTGGTCAAAAGTTGGAACACTTCTTCCAAATGTCGCAGATGGTCCTCGTAGTTTCTTGAGAAGATTGTCACATCATCGAGGTACAACAGGACCATCTCGAAGTTGCGGTGTCCAAGACAGTGCTCCATGACGCGCTGGAAGGTGGCCGGAGCGTTGCAGAGCCCGAATGGCATCCTCATGAATTTGAATAAGCCCATTGGCGTAGTGAAGGCCGTCTTCTCGATGTCTTCAGTGATTTGGACCTGCCAGTAGCCGCTGGTGAGGTCCAGTGTGGAGAAATACGCTGCCGTCTTTAAGGCCGTCAGAGATTCTTCGATTCGGGGAAGTGGATAGGCGTCCTTGTGAGTTGCAGCATTGAGCCTGCGATAATCTACGCAGAAGCGCAGACTACCGTCTTTCTTCTTCACTATCATCAGTGGAGCGGCCCATGGGCTGTGGCTTTCACGGATGACTCCAGCCTCTTTCATCTCTGCGATCATGTTCCTCACTGGCTGGTACATGGCTGGAGGAAGGGGTCGGTGTCGTTCCTTGATAGGAGGGGTTGTCCCCGTGGGGATGTGATGATACACTTCATCCACTTGCCGAAAAATCAGAAGGGTGTTGGCTGAATGCAGCAGCGTTGTGTAGCACAATCTGTAATACTCCATCTCTTTTATCAGTGGGGGTGTCAACATCACCGATCTGGATCCCGGCCCACCATGGGGGTTCTTCCTCAGTCGCCGACGCTTCTCCGTCTGCCACTCCTGATTGAGCCGCGGTTACACCCTGTCCCACGATGTCTTGGAAGTCGATCCAGCTGACCTTCGCCACTGGACAGTACTTGTAGAGTCTGATGGCATACGAGTGTGGGTTCAGAAGACGGACTGGTACCCTCCCGTGTACCACTTTGGCTAGTGTCCTCGCCACAGCGAACGGCTGTTGTCCATCCCAGTCACAGGGTTCCACCAGAGCCTCGTAGTCTCTCACCCCCGGACCAATTCTTGTTTTGCACCACACCACTTGCTCAGAGTTCGGTCTCAGCAGAACAGGTTGGCGGTCGGTGATTCGGGCTTTTCCAATTTCACCCTGACCATTAACGAATTTCTTTTGGCCCTCTAGCACTTTGACGGTCTGTTGCAGGGCTTTTCGTTCCTTAGGGGCCGCGGTCTTCATCTCGTGTCGCAGGGCTTCAACTAGTTCCTCTGGACAGTTTCTCAGAATGTTCATGCCCAGAATCACGGGTGGCAAGTGCGCGCTGGGCGCGGTGGTGATGAGGTATCCTTGGCGGGTCAAGGCGGCATTTCCTACTTCCACATTGGCTTCCCAGTAGCCCTGGAAGGCGATGGGTTGTCCATTGCTGGCTAGCAGGTGGAGCCATGTAGCGGGTGGGGACACAATGGTGGCTTCGTCCCAGTGTTGAAGGAACTCCGTGAGTCGGATTGTAGAGACTTGTGAGCCCGTATCCAAGAGAGCCGGTATCTCTATCCCATTAATGCGGATGTTCAGGTGGGGGCACTCTCCTACATACTGGGGCCACCAGTCCCGTGACGGCGGACCTGTCAGTGGTTCTCCTCCCGAGGGTTGGTCCCTCGCCTCGGGGTCCCCCCGTTTAAAGGATCAAGAGGGCAGTTCCGTTCAATGTGTCCGCTCTGGTGACATCCCCTACAAATCGGTCAACCCTGTGGATCAAACCGATCAGTAGGCCGTCGGCTGACTCTCTCGTGACCTCCCATCGAGGGTGATTTCTTCCACCGCATTCCTGACGCCATTCTCTGCGTCGGCTTCCACTTGGTTCTTTGCCGAGTTCTTCTAGCCTCTGGCTCATCCGGGACAGGCAGAGCGTCACTTCTGACATCTGTCGATTCAGGGCTTCGATAGGATCTGGCCCTGATGGGGCCTGTGCCTGCTGAAGGACTGCCCCCGCTCGGGTGGTGGCATCTACTTTCTTGTATGGGGGAATGCTGTGGAGGCTTTCCTCATCCACTTTCCTTGGTGTCTCATCATCTTCAGTCTCTTCGCCCTGATTCAATCCTAATATCTGTAGAACATTTTCTTTAAACGCAGAGAAAGAACTGTCTGGCTTTTGGCATCTCCACATTCGTAATTGTGACCGAATTGTTTCGCCTTGCGCTCCCTCAATAAATAAATTAATTAGGGTGTCATCGGTCAGTCCGACATCCAGTGGATCCAGCGTTCGTACAGCCCTCAAGGCTTCCTGTAGGCCTAGTGCAAATTCCTGTAGAGATTCACCTGGTCGTTGCTTTTCGCGTACAGACGGCTCTTTAGTTCTGCTACCGTTTTGCATTCAAATATGCTCCTTAATTTCTGGAGTATACAATCTGCGCTATCCTTTTCCGTATCCTCCCACGCTTCTACTTCTCTCAGTGCTGGGCCGGTTAATTGTCCCTTCAGGATCTCTACTTTTTGTTCTTCCGTGAGCGTGTATAGGCGAAACATGGAGAGCATTTTGTCTTTGAATGTCTTGAAAGTACTTGAGCCAGGGACTTGTTTTCCTGCGTATGTCGGCAACCATGGGGCTCCAAAGTAATATGGCATGGTGATAGGTGATGCCGTTGTTCCTGTCGGGTTTCCGGGTGCCGCTGGTGGTTGTCCCTGTGCCGAGGACGACTCCGGAATGTCTGGGTTCGACATCTTGAAACGATCCTGTTCGTGACGCCAAGTGTGATATCGCTATAAAGTGGGTTCGTACCTGAAGGTCTGTCGTTTTCGTGGTCGGCCGTATCCACTCTTCAACGATGTCGAGGCCAGCGACTATTCTTGTACATCACCTGTAAGGCTGGGACAGAAGGACCAGGACGACCCCGGAAGGACAACCCAAACAAACTATACCCAAGGACCACTACACATGGAGACGGTGACAACCATTTATTGCATTGAAGATATCAGTCACCGCTATAACTCAATTCTCACTTTGAGCAATTGCATATAATGAACATCATCACAATACCCTATTTCTTTCCCTGTCTATAACAGTATTCACAGTTTAGGTATCTCAAAGGTAGAACAATACTTTGGTCAAATAATCGTACATAACACATACAATAGCAAGCATTTGGAATGTAATAATATTCTGGGGTAAGAAATGTCCTGACAGTAATTTGGCAGTATTTCCTAACCTGTCCATAAGGTGGCGTTACACGCCGGGCACTAATGTTCAATTCCTGCGCCTCAGCGGGCGTCTGCGGTCAATGTCCCCTTTGACAGAACTCTTGCACCCTAACAGAGAACTCCTGGGAAGACGTCAGTTAAAACACCGTTCCAGGCAGTCGGGTTCTCCGTGTAAGCGGGTGACTTCATAAACAGATTCTGGCTTTTGAAAGGGGATCATATAAAACAAGCGCAGGCATGATGTCCCTGAATAGGCAGGGCATAGTTAAGCATAGGAAGAACTTTTGTACTGGGGTGTTTCTGGGTAGGGGCGTCCCCCTTTTTACCCGGGATGTACCGTTACAGATGGACCCCACTTGTATTCAGGAATGTATGGGTGACCCGGTACCTGCTATAGGAGTGGATGCTCCTGTTGATTGTCTCCTGGTTATCAGCTGCAACAGCGTCCTCTGTGTGGTTCTCCCTTCTGTGGTGGCTGTAAGTGCTGCGGCGTTGCTTCTAGGGACCAGCTGCCAGGCGGCTCCGGCTCCCCCGTCCCCAAGACTGGCTGATGGGCGGCTTTGCGCTGCTGCCAGCCCTGTCTGTGTTCCGGCCAACCGCGGCTCCCTGCACACCCACAGCAGGTCTCTTTCTCTCCTCACACCAGGCGGCTATTCTCCTCGTCTTAGCGCGGGTCCCAGCGCGCGGCTGCTGCGGGCGACTCTCGTCTCTTCTACTGCGCAGTGCAGTGGCAGCGTGTCCCGCCTCTCTCTCTCGTCTCTCCTCACGTGCGCTTCTTGTTCTCTCCTCCCCGTTCTTCTCTTGGCGCGCAGCTCCCGACCAATCCTGCGGGTCCAGGACTTCCCACTCTCAGGATCTGACGGCCGGACTGCCCTGGGTCCTTGTGTCCGCTTGCAGGGGGAAGGTTAACCCTCTCAGTGCCGGGGTTTGTGAAGGCAGCATTGGCTGCAGTTAAAGCTATAAGAGGGCTGCTAGGGGTATCCCCAAACGTGGGTACCACAAGTGTATGCCGCCCTACCCCCTGTCACACATTCCCATTCTCAGTCTCTCCCCTCACTGCATACCTCATTACATGACCCTGTCCAGGAGGGACAGAATGCTCTGCTTCCCTCTTAAGTTAAGATTGCCGGCACTTGTGCTGAAACATCTTTCTTACCCATTAACCTGTTCAACACAGGTGGCAGCAATCATACATTAAGAGGGAAGTGCAGGAGCAGAGCATTGTGTCCCTCCTGGAGAGGGTCATGTTGGGAGGTATGCTCACTGAAACTCATTCCCAATCATTGTCACACATACCCACTCACCCCTCACTGTCACACATTCCCACTCACACCGCACTGTCCCATATACCCACTCATCCCTCACTGTAACACATTCCCACTCACCCCTCACTATCACACATTCCCACTCACCCCTCACTTTCACTCATTCCCATTAACCCCTCACTTTCACACATTCCCACTCACCCCTCACTATCACACATTCCCACTCACCCCTCACTTTCACACATTCCCACTCACCGCTCACTGTCACACGTACCCATTAACTCTCACACATTCCCATTCACCCCTCACCGTCACATATAACCACTCACCCCTTACTGTTACAGTTACCCACTCACCATCACACATACGCACTCACCGCTCACTGTCACACATATCCACTTACCTCACACATTACCACTGACCCTTCATCGTTTCACACATTCCCACTCACCACTCACCGTCACACATTCCCACTCACCCCTCCGTGTCACACATTCCCACTCACCCCTGGCTGTCACACATTCCCACTCACCCCTGGCTGTCACACATACCCTCTCAGCACTCACCCCTAACTGTCACACATTCTTACTCACCGCTCCCTGTCATGTGTACACACTCATTGCTCATCGTCACACATTCCTACTCACCCTTCACTGTCACACATACCCACTCACCATCAGACCTACCCACTCACTGTCACATAGACACATCACCGCTCACCGTCACACATATCCACTCACCGTTCACTGTCACACATACCCACTATCACATGTACCCACTCGCTGCCACACATGACATACCCACTCACCGCCACACGAACTGAGGTAAGTCACCTGTGCTTTAGCATGGTTATGTTTATCACCTGGACTGTTAGCTGCCTTGCGGACCTTGGGGGTCAGTCCGACCCATTTGCACGCAGCGGTTCTTCGCTGCAGTGCGAACGGGTCGGAACTGCGCATGCGCGACTGCAATGCGCATGCGCGTCGTTGCCCGGTGACAGCGGCCTGAACAAAGTTAAAAGTGATTGCTAGCGCAATTACAAGAAGATTGACAGCAGTGAGGCGTACCTGGGTGTCTACTCACCGTTTTCCGGGCGTGGAGATCCGAACACAGGCGTGTCCAGGTGTTTGGAGAGCGGATGTCTGACGTCAATCCCGGGACATTCGTCGCTGGATCCGTCGCACAGGGTAAGTAGGTGTGACCCTGGTCTTGTTTTGCAGGAAACTTTTTTAGCATAGCAGGGCTGCACAAGCGATCGCAGCCCTGCTATGCAGAAATACACTCCCCCATAGGAAGGAGATTAGTTGATCGCACCAGCAGCAAAAAGTTGCTACGTGCGATCAACTCGGAATGACCACCCTTGTTTGGGAACTACTGACCTACTAGTATTTTTGTGTGGGAGTGGGGGCGGAACCCTGAGTACCTGGGGGGGGAACCCACAAAATCACAAGGAGAAAATACAAACTCCACACAGTTAGGGCTGTGTGGGCCAGTGTGGCCCTAACTCTGTGCTGCTGATTTGTACAGTACCACTAGCTACCCAACACAGCTTCTGTATAGTACACTGTGCACAGGAATGGGCCCCGCACAGGGTCATTGTAAGGAATAAGATAGTATAATGGTATAATGGTCATTTCTGTTACAATCAATGGGGGTAATTCCAAAATTCCAAGTTGTTCGCAGCAACAAATTTGTTAGCAGTTGGGCAAAACCATTTACACTGCTGGAGGGGCAGATATAACATTTGCAGAGAGTGTTAGATTTGGGTGGGGTGTGTTCAAGCTGAAATCTAAATTGCAGTGTAAAAATAAAGCAGCCAGTATTTACCCTGCACAGAAACAATATAACCCACCCAAATCTAACTCTCTCTGCACATGTTATATCTGCCCCCCTGCAGTGCACATGGTTTTGCCCAACTGCTAACAAATTTGCTGCTGCGATCAACTCAGAATTACCCCCAATGTGTGAGACCACCTCTGTTGTATTTTAAAAGTTCCGGTGGTGTTGGTAAATGGGGACTGAGGGTGTGACTTGAAAGGGATTACTTTACCAACTATACAATTATGTACCAAGGCAAGTTACCCTGTCACTCCCAAATGATGTTTACATAATAATTAAATAATCATTATATACATCAAATCAGGGACGGATCTAGACTTTTCTTTAGGGGGGGCGGTTAACTGTTTAATCTTAACTCCTCCCTCTACAGTCCCCGGTCGCCCCCTTCGCCCCCCCCCCCTCCCTAGATCCGGCCCTGCATCAAATAAAAATACTTTTTACAGTGGTGCTCCATAAATAAATGTTTGTAATTTAAATATGGATTTGTTATTTACTGATGGAATGTGGTGGAGGTTGGGACTATAATATTCAAAATACCCTAACCTACTATTGTATCCTGGAAAAGAAAAATCATATATTTTTTAATTAAGAAGACAATGGGGTATATTTACTAAAATTCGTAATTTACTGAATGAGGTTAAAGTTCAAACACGAATGACATGGAATGTGTGAAATTGCAACTTTTTGAATTTTTTACGACTCATTTACTATGCTGTCGTATTCTGCATTTTCGAGTTTTCCGATGTCGATGTCATTCGTATTTTCAGGCAGTGTTTTACGGGAGTGAATAGTAAAACACTGCCGACATTAACACAATGAATCTCGGCCGGATCTGTGAGATCCGTGCAGGGCTTCATTGTGCACCTTTAAAAAAAAAGTGTTAAAAATAAAAATAAAAAATGCGTGGGGTCCCCCCTACTAAGCAAAACCAGCCTCGTGCTCTTTGAGCCGGTCCTGGTTGAAAAAATATGCAAAAAAAATGACAGGGGTTCCCCCATATTTGATCAACCAGCACCGGGCTCTGCGCCTGGTCCTGGTGCAAAAAATACAGGGGACAAAAAGCGTAGGGGTCCCCCATATTTTTTGTACCAGCACCGGGCTCCACTAGTCAGAGAGATAATGCCACAGCCGGGGGACACTTTTATATAGGTCCCTGCGACCCCGGCATTAAATCACTAACTAGTCAACCCTGGCCGGGGTACCCTGGAGGAGTGGGGACCCCTTAAATCAAGGCACTCCATTGTATCCAATGGTGGGAACTTTGCGGTCAGCGGTTGAGGTTATTCGCGGTCAATCGCTGACCGCAAAGTTCCCACCATTGGATACAATGGAGCACCTATGCGCACCAGTGCACAGCCTCACTGACAGTACAGGAGCGCAGAGTCAATCAGGAGAGTGCCACGACGTGGCGCTCCCTGATTGGCAGAAGGGACCCTCTTTGACAGGAGTCAGGGGGGGTTCTGGCAGTCGGGGGAAAGGGGTCCGGTTTGTTTTTTGCCAAGTACGTGGATTATAAAGAGGACACTTGCTACACTGGATTATGTGAGTATAATTTTTTTCACAGGTACCCCGTGGAGTCTACATGGAGAAGTGGACCGAGCCTCGTGTGAACATAGGTAAGTATGTGTGTATGTAGGTGTGCATGTATGTAATAAAGTTTTACTGTCATGGTGTGTGTGTCCTGTTTTTTTTGGGGTATTTTTTTGTAGTAGTACTACAGGTACCAGCGGGCCCGTTTGTCCACCGCATGCTGGTACTTGTGGTTCTCCAAGTACCAGCTTGCGGGGGAGGCTTGCTGGGACTTTTAGTACTGCTAAAAAAAAACAATATTCTTATTTTTTCACAAGGCTATCAGCCCCCCATCCGCCGCCCTTGGATGGGGGGGACAGCCTCGGGCTTCACCCCTGGCCCTTGGGTGGCTGGAGGGGGGACACATCTTGATTTAAGGGGTCCCCACTCCTTCAGGGTACCCCGGCCAGGGTTGACTAGTTAGTGATTTAATGCCAGGGCCACAGGGACCTATATAAAAGTGTCCCCCGGCTGTGGCATTATCTCTCTGACTAGTGGAGCCCGGTGCTGGTACAAAAAATACAGGGGACCCCTACGCTTTTTGTCCCCTGTATTTTTTGCACCAGGACCAGGCGCAGAGCCCGATGCTGATTGATCAAATATGGGGGAACCCCTGTCATTTTTTTTGCATATTTTTTCAACCAGGACCGGCTCAAAGAGCCCGAGGCTGGTTTTGCTTAGGAGGGGGGACCCCACGGATTTTTTTCTCTTAAATTTAACCCTTTCACACCCCTTCCCACTGATAAACATGCACGGATCTCACGGATCCGTGCATGCCTATCAGAACACGGTAAAAAAAAGCAGGTCTATTTTAAAACTGCTTTTTTTTACGATTTGTATTTTTTCACGGCAGTGTTTGGCTATTGCCGGCAGTGTTTGTGAAATAGAATTTTTAGTAAATTACCGAGTTGTATCAAATAACATCCGTATTTGACCGATGGTGTATTCATTCGTATTTTTTTCTTTGACTTCAAAAAAAATACGAATGCCCTCATCACTGCCGAGATTTCAGTTTAGTAAATTCCCGAGATGACACTTTGAACAAAAACACCAAATCGGTCAAAATCGGGAGCTTAGTAAATATACCCCAATGAGGGGAATTCAAATGTTTGAAAAGTCGGTTGGGAGTCTGTTTTTTCCTGTCTGTTAGATAGTAAAAAACAGACACCCAACTGACTTTTCAAACATTTGAATTTCCCCCACTATATGTTATACTATAATACACACTAATGTACATATAACAAAGACTAATACAGTCACTGCTAATGCTTTACTTGTAATAACATATTACAGTGTTGTACTAGATGTGACATTAATGGCCAGTCTCCGCCTGGTTGTACAGATGGCTTCATGAATTGCTTAATTTAAAGGATTTTTAGTTTAAATAATTAGAGATGTTTCGGGTGGCCACTTACATCCAGACACTGGCCATCATCCATGAAATCATTGCTTTCTAATTGATAGTTATCTGTGGTTTCAAACAGGTTACAATATCTGCAAGTGATGCGATAAACAGGCCTGTACTGCTCCCCATCAGGGACCCGGATGTCACACATGATGAAGATGGTCTGAGAACAGTGAGGAAGAATAATCTGTGTACCTAGCACTGCTTCCCCGGGGAGAGCGGCAGAGAATAGAGGGATGGGCAGTGGATATTTGATTGTGTCACACAATGTCTGGGAAATCACTTGCCCTTTAGCTACTGGTGTGAATTGACTTCAAGGACAGTCCCGATTTAATACCCAGGAGAGAAGCCTGATCCTGAGAGCTGAGAACACAGCAAACCTCCAGGACCTGTTAATTAAAAATACCAAAGTACCCAATGAACGATCCTGATCTTTATACTGATATCACAAATTGAGGGCAATAAATTCATTGACTTTGACAAATAACTCGTCACCAGGGATCACTTGATACAGAGTTTCTCACCAGAAAGGGGAAATATTCCACAACAGTAACTAAATAAATTGACACCTCTCCCTAGATGGCTGATACAGTGTAGTTTTGTTAATTTTATTTGCTCTAACAAGTGTGATGTAGGGTTTTTCTTGGTTTGTGTGTGTTTTATTATTTAATATTAAGTGGAGAATTGAAGTTTAATAGATGCATTTTATTACCTAACTGAACAGGTGACAATATAAAGTAGCTTGGGATGACGGCGCTCGAATTCACGGCGTCGGAGTTCCGACACACGGCCAAAATGCCGGGGCTGGAACTGCGACATCAATTGGAATGCCAACACCGGAATCCTGACCGACATCATCCCAAATGTAAGTATGCCAGGTTCTCCTAGGTTTTGGCCGCAGGGGGGATGTTATGGTTATGCTCCGGGACAGGAAGAGTTAGGGTTAAGCTGCGGGAAGGGAGGGTTATATTTAGGAACCCCCGGGGAAGGTTAGGGTTAGGCTGCGGGGAGGGAGGGTTAGGTTCATGCTGTGGGGAGGGGGATTAGGTGTAAGCACCACCAAGGGGGGATAGGGTTAGGCTGCAGGGGGGGGGGGGGATGTTAGGTTCAGGCTGCAGGAAGGGAGGGTTAGGGGGGCATTAGGGAAAGGTAAGTATGCTTACCTAGCCCCTGTCGGGATTCTCATCACCAGGATGCAGACTTATTGGGGTCAATTCAATTAGTGGCAATGCCGGTGAGGCACATAGCGTCCATCTACATCGCCTCTTTTTCCTCGCGCCCGATGAAGTGCGCAAGAAAATCAGCGGTACAGACAGTGGGGATGGTCATCGTTGGCCACCATCAATGTGGATGATGCCACAAAACATCAATTTTAAGTACTTATTCTATGTGGTGCCATCAACGGTTTTCCATCAATGTTCTCCCACTCGGCTTCTTGTCAAGAACCAGGGGCGGGGCCGTGGGGTGAATGACAGCTCTTCCTATAAAGGAGGCAGACCATCCCATTCCTGGCATAGCACACTGAGTGTGTGAGCCAAGGGTGGGGCAGGGCTGCTGGCTGACAGCCTAGTAGCTCTGTGCAGCAGCAGCGTGTAAATGTAATACAAAAAAACCCCAAAATATGGGTTCATGGCTACCATCGCTGGTAAAATTAATCTGGTTCTCCACCATCGATGGCAAAAGCATTCAATATCAGTCATAGAACATTGGTTTAGGATCATTGATGGTGAATGGCCATCCCCAGATGGTACCGTAATGGACAAATATAACTCTTAATTGAATGGGCCCTATTATTTACGCCAAATGTAGTCTGGTGTATGTGCACCCAAACTAGATTTACAGATAGGGTACTATTCTACATACGGGCTAATATACAGCCCTTTAGGGACTACAACTCCCAGTATTCACACCCAGGCAGCTTGAGCGTCACAGATAGCCTTAAATTTTAGACTTATTTTGCCTTAGCATAAAAATATTTGTAGATTTATCAAATCTTGGAGAGAAACAAAGCGGAGAGAGATACTGAACCAATCAATCAGCTCCAAACTTTCACTTTTCAAACACAGCCTGTAACTTGGCAGTTAGGAGCTGATTGGTTGGTACTTTGTCTCTCTCCAAGCATTGATACATCTCCCCCTGTGCTATTTCCAATACCTAATTCTTCTGTAACCAAAACGGGCTGCAGTGCGTATATATGAGGAAGGAAGGTCCAGATTACAATGCTGTAAGTGCAACAAATGGTGCTGGCGATTAACAAGTGATCAGGGTGGGAGTTTATTGCTGAATTTACATCATCTCACCCCAAGGGCACATCTGTCATCAGGAGAATGAAGAAACATTTACATGTGTCTCTTTATAGGTTCAGCTATATAAACTCAGGAGTATTCAGTGTGCAAGCACCTGCTGAAGAAACGCGGAGACAGGCCAGCTCTACAGGGTTTCCCATAACTAAGGTAAAAAATTATATTAGCGTAATTAATGACATTGGATAATTGTTACCTTAATTGCTGCAACTATATCATAGGGTCTCTGTGAGGCCTCTCATACTTAATATCTTTAAAAGATTATGAATAAATAATAATAATACATATATATATATATATATATATATATATATATATAATAGTTGTGTGGTGGTGATGTCATCTTGTATCTCATCGTTTCAGTATCTTTGAACTTTTGTCAGGAGTAGGAAGAGGACATAGGGGTCTATTTACTAAGCCTTGGGCAGAGATAAAGTGGACGGAGATAAAAACCAGCTAATCAGCTCCTAAATGTCATTTTTCAAACCCAGCCTGTGACATGGCAGGAAGACTGATTGGCTGGTACTTTATCACTTTCCACTTTATCTTCATCCAACGCTTAGTAAATAGGCCCCATAATTGGGTAAATGTAATAGGGTAAGAGAAGCCGGAGGTGTGGGACTTCATGTGAGAGTGCACATATTTTTTACAAGTGAAAATAATTTACAAACTGGGTTTGCCTTGTAAATGATTGCTGCTTTAAAAATACGGGCATTCTAACACCCTATTACATTTACCCCAAAGACTGCTTACCTTATACATGAAGAACACCGCAAAGTGCTGGTGTATCTGTCAGTCCAGTCGGCATCTGATGTCATCATGTCGCACATTGCAGTGGCTATGACGACAGTAGCCTCGGGCCATCGGCTGTAGTAACGTATAAATAAGTGCTTCAATCCACCACTGCAGCAATGTACAGAGATGTTTATTGGCAAAACATAATATAAAATCTCCACATATACCAAACAGAATCAATTAGTAATGGAGTTCCAAATACTGGAGCATATAAAGATGAAGACATATTGGGGGTCATTCCGAGTTGATCGTAGCTGTGCTAAATTTAGCACAGCTACGATCATCTTCCCTGACATGCGGGGGGACGCCCAGCACAGGGCTAATCCGTCCCGCATGTCAGTCCGACACCCCGCACAAAAACAAAAGCACCGCACAACGGCGATGCTTTTGTATTTCTGGAGTAACACCCGGCCAGCGCAGCTCCTGCTGCTGGCTGAGACGTCACGCAGCCGCCGCGGCCCCCCCCCCCCCCAACGGTCCAGCCACACCTGCGTTGGCCGGACCGCTCCCCCTAAATGGCGGCTTAACGCCGCCGTCCAGCCCCCTCCCTCCCAGCGACCGCCTCTGTCTTAGAGGCGATCGCTAGGAAACAATGACTGCCATGCGCCGACGCACTGCGGTGCTGGCGCATGCGCAGTTCCGACCCGATCGCTGCACTGCGACAAACTGCAGCGAGTGATCGGGTCGGAATGACTCCCATTGCACAAAGCCCATAATTATAAAAAAAAAAAATGTCAGTGGCAAATTCTCATTTAAACCAAATAGCTACGCCGAATTGAATGAATAAATCCATTTTGCTTCAGCTTACAATAATGCTTTAGCTCCGTCACTCCCCTAATATTCTCAGGGATATAATTTTATAATGTAAAGTTGTTAAATTGTGCTTAAATTCTCAGAAAGTGCCTATCGACAGGTTGCTCGCTGCACTTATCCTCTAAAGCCAATCTAACGGAAGATTGGTGCTCTCTCTAAATTGACGTATTGTCTTATCTACATATATCCTAACGGGGGGTATACACTAGGCGATTTCTGGCTAAAAAATAAATGATAATGACATTTATGTCGTTTTTGTTTATATTTAGCCTGAAATCGTTCAGTGTGTATGGGGGAAATATTGGTGAACAATGAACGATGCGAGCTCCCGCACGTCGCTCAGCGATCACCGATATTGAGCTGACGTGCAGCTCAACCCGTTAAGGTTGGGCTGAGCTGCATGTTCGGAAATGCCGGGGGTGACGTCACTAACGTTATCGTTGAACGATAACTTTCAATGTGTACGCACTATATCGTTGAATGCTATATCGTTCACTGATATAGTCGTTCACCGCCGGCAGTTATACCTCACCTAGTGTGTTCCGACCTTAAAGGTGCATACACACAGTGATATATTGACTATGCCAGATTTTGACTATGTGATTTCACTTTACCTCCACCAGAGCCCTGAAGCACGGATATTGTCTATGCACACGGTATGGTTTTGGCTATGTGAGATTTTGACTATGGCCGTTTTGACTATACTTTGTACTAGACTGTACACAGTATAGTCAAAATTGCATTGTCTGCACAGTCTATTTTTTCTTGCGATCCCGATCCCGCGGGACTGCGCATTGGTAATGCATGCTGTGTACACATGGTGCGATATGTGCTAACTTTTCTTGTGAGTTTGACTATATACTCAAAATCGCAAGAATACATTGCACCGTGTGTATGCACCTTAAGGTATAAGGAATTGTGTGCCTCTCTCATGAATGGTGAGCAGTGGCGTAAGTTCATCACAGTTGCCCGAGGCAAGATAAATATTGGTGCCCCCCTATTTCCTATATTAAGATAAATATATGTATGTGTGTGTGTGTGTGTGTGTGTGTGTGTGTGTGTGTGTGTGTGTGTGTTTGTGTGTATGGAGTGTTCTGAAAAAAATGTATATACTGTATTTATACATTTAGTTGTCTTTTATTTTAAATCACACATTTCTTAGCAGTCATACCCAGGATTATAACCCATGACCTGTTACACTGACAGCAGACACTTTACTGATGGAGTTATTTGCTCCTGTAGAGGAAGCATGAGAATTCTAACTATATGAAGTTACGTGTAATTGTCAGAGAAGTATCTTCGTATAGTTAAAATTCTCATATTTCCTATACAGGAGCAAACAGCTTCATCAGTAAGGTGTCTGCTTCCAGTGTAATAGGTTGTGGTTTCTAATCCTGGGTGTGACACTTGTAAAATGTGTATATTCAGTATAATAAAGAGGGTGTGATTTGTAAGGTGCAGGGACCAGTGAGGAAGTCGGCCACTGAAAAGACAGCGACAGCTATCAATTATTCAATGGTGTCACAGAATGGGAGGAGAGGTGCCCCCCTTCAGAGCAGGAGCCTGGTGGCAGATGACTCCGTTGCCTCCCAGAGTTCTGCCTCTGATGGTGAGTACATACACACAAGCAAAGACTCGCCAGTCTTGAAATGTTTTAACCATTTTTTTTATAGAAACTGCTCAGAAATTGTCTGGGGTTTTTATAAGTAAATAAGGTGAAGAACATGTATTTAAACTTTTCCAAAATGACCTTATAAAAAAAAAAAACATATTTGGATAAAAAAAAATTCACTCCAAGCATCGGAACATCAGATCATCACCATCAACATGGTCTGATGACTGATGACCCAGGTATATGCACACACGGGTGTTTGTGCAAATTTTCCATTTGGAAGTATTGGTCATTAGTAAGCGAATTTGTCACCGATTTTGGGCATCTGCAGATGCAATATAGTGTCCACTATTTGGGATTGTGTTTATTCTATGGATTTTATATCTTTCTATCAAATGATTCCATGTTAGAACTTTATAATCGCATCTGAGAAATGGTTGTTCACAATTTTGTGGATATCTAATTGATGTATGCCCCTGATGAAGTAAATGTGATGAAACGCGTTCAGTTCATCAACTTGTGTCCATTGTGTCATTGTAATCACAATCTCCACCTAGGGGTAAATTTACGAAGATGGGAGTTCTATTTAAGATGGGATGTTGCCCATAGCAACCAATCAGATTCCAGGTATTATCTTCTAGAAGGTGCTAGATAAATGAGAAGTAGAATCTGATTGGTTGCTATGGGCAACATCCCATCTTAAATAGAACTTCCATCTTAGTAAATTTACCCCCTAGTGTCTATACCTTTGTTAAGGTGAGGGGAGATTTATACCTTTTATTGTATGATTACATATACATGGATTCTTCTGGCATTTTAAACAATATATTATACTGTTGCCACAATAAAATAACATTGATTGAAAATTACTGATACCATCTTTTTTGGGTGATTTGTTTTGGTGAGAGAGTTCTCAAAAAACCCTTGGTAAAACTGAATACGTGATTGGCCTCATCAAGTGGATTTGCTTCAATTCCATATATTGTATTGATAATTTCATATGTATTCACGCACTGAGATACCTTTTTGTTACTATACGATATTCTAGGTCCAAAATAACAGAGGACCTATCCATAGTGCTGCTTCCTAGCGCAAATTCAGAGGTATTTTGTAATAAATATATATATATATATATATATATATATAATTATAAGTTGTAACGCTGCAAGGGTACAAGGTGCCGTTTCCTGGGGTAGATGGCAGCACGCAACAGCTGAGGAACCACACAAGTCCAGTTTCTGGTACAACTGGCCCCAGCCAGTTTTATTATACAGAAAATAAAACAAACACCAAAAGAAAATACCTTGCCAGTCCGGCACTAACTAAACACAAGATGTTCCTAACTATCACTAAACAAAAAACACAGAGTTCTCCAGTAAACACTGTATAGCTCACTTGTATCAGGAAGCGTGTTTCTCTCACAGAGATCCTGCAGTCTTCCCAGGCAGTCTGCACACATTAATCAGGCTAAAAGCCCTATAAGACTCTTGCACAGCTGAAAGCCCTGATTAGCCCTCTGTGAGGCCAAAGATCCGAACTGGGTCCAATGTCTGGAACTCGCCCTATCTCTCTCTCAGGGCCCTTATCCAGCTTTTCCAGCAAACTGAAAAGGTTCTAACAAAACAAAAGCATTTTCCTAGAAGTTTTCATTTTCTAAAACATGTAAGACAAGAACCTGGGACAAACATACCTGCCCTCAAACACTATCCCAGTGTTCTTGTCACATATCCCCCTCCCCTGTTCGACCTAGGGGCCGGAACACTTGTAGCCCCCAAACAGAAGATGCGGGACAATGCATCTGCGTTGGCCAATTGTGTACCCGGTCTATGTTCGACAGTAAACTTAAAATCCTGCAACGCTAGAAACCATCTAGTTACACAAGCATTCTTGCCTCTATTTACATACATCCATTTTAAAGGGGCATGATCTGTCACTAGTCTGAATTGTCTACCCAAGAGGTAATATCTCAAGGTATCTAGTGCCCACTTAATGGCCAAAGCCTCCTTTTCCACAATGGCATACCTTTTTTCATGCTCATTGAGTTTCCTACTCAAATAAATGATAGGGTGCTCGTCCCCATCTCTGGTTTGGGACAACATAGCCCCTATCCCTACCTCTGAGGCATCTGTCTGTACCACAAATTCTTTTGAAAAATCTGGTGTTATCAATACCGGTTGTGAACACAAAGCCACTTTTAATGCTTGGAACGCCTTTTTTGCATCAGGGTTCCATTTCACCATATTTGACTGCTTCCCTTTTGTAAGGTCTGACAACGGCACCGCAGTGGCCGCAAAATTGGGAATAAACCGTCTATAGTACCCAGTTATTCCCAAAAAAGCCCTTACCTGTTGTTTATTCACTGGACGAGGCCAGTTTTGAATAGCATCAATTTTATTCAATTGGGGCCTAATCAGACCTCTGCCTATGGTGAAGCCCAAGTATTTGACCTCCTCCATTGCGAGGCAGCACTTCTTTGGGTTAGCAGTTAACCCTGCCTCTCTAATTGAGTCCAGTACTGCTTGTACTTTAACCAAATGGGACCCCCAGTCTGTACTGTGAATTACCACATCATCCAAATAGGCAGCTGCATATTTTCTATGGGGCCTCAAAATTTTATCCATCGCCCGTTGAAAGGTTGCTGGAGCCCCATGCAACCCAAAGGGTAACATCTTATACTGGTACAGCCCCTCCGGAACCGAAAAGGCTGTTTTTTCTTTTGCGCTATCAGATAAAGGTATTTGCCAGTAACCTTTGGTCAGGTCCAACGTGGTGAGAAACCTGGCTGTTCCCAGCCTTTCTATAAGCTCATCCACCTGGGGCATGGGGTATGCGTCAAACTTGGACACCTCATTTAACTTACGAAAGTCATTACAGAAGCGTATGCTACCGTCGGGCTTCGGGATGAGCACTATGGGACTGGACCACTCACTGTTAGATTCCTCTATGACTCCAAGTTCTAACATCGTTTTAACTTCTTTAGAAACAGCTTCTCGCTGAGCTTCAGGAATCCTATATGGCTTTAAATGAACCCTGACCCCTGGTTCTGTGACAATGTCATGTTTTATTATGGTCGTTCGGCCAGGCAGCTCTGAAAATAGCTCCCTATTTTGGATGAGAAATTCTTTAACCTGATTGTTCTGATCAGCTGATAATGGCTCTGACACCTTTACTGCGGGAAGCAACTGATGTGAAGACACCGAAGGGCAAGGCTCTGCTGACAGAGACAACCTATCTTTCCAGGGTTTGATTAAGTTAACATGGTAGATTTGTTCGGGTTTTCTCTTTCCCGGCTGGTATACTTTGTAATTAACCTCATTCACTTTTTCCCTAATCTCAAATGGACCCTGCCATTTAGCTAGGAATTTGCTTTCCACAGTGGGTACCAAAACAAGAACTCTATCTCCAGGAGCAAATTCCCGTATCTTGGCACTCCGGATATAGACCCTCTGTTGAGCACTTTGGGCCTGTTCCATGTGCTCTCTGACAATAGGTACCACGGCTGCAATCCTATCCTGCATTTGTGTTACATGTTCAATAACGCTTCTATAAGGAGTGGGCTGTCCTTCCCACGTCTCTTTGGCAATGTCCAACAGCTCTCTGGGGTGTCTACCATACAAAAAATCAAATGGAGAAAACCCCGTAGAGGACTGAGGAACTTCTCTGATGGCCATTAACAAGTAGGGCAACAAACAATCCCAGTTTTTCCCATCTCTCTCAACAACCTTTTTTAACATACTTTTTAATGTTTTATTAAACCTTTCCACCAACCCGTCAGTTTGGGGATGGTAGATGGACGTTCTGAGGTGAGTGACCTTAAATAATTTGCACAATTATTTCATGATCCTTGACATAAATGGAGTACCTTGGTCAGTCAAAATTTCTTTTGGTATTCCCACTCTACTAAAAACCTGCACCAGCTCCCTAGCTATCGCCTTGGTTGTGATAGTGCGTAAAGGGACAGCCTCAGGATATCGAGTGGCATAGTCCATAATTACCAGGATATACTGATGGCCCCGAGCAGACTTTAACAAGGGCCCCACAAGATCCATGGCTATTCTGTCAAACGGGACCTCTATAATAGGCATGGGAACTAGTGGGCTCCTGAAATGGGGTCTAGGGGCATGATACTGGCATTCAGGACAGGAAGAACAATATTCAGACACTTCTTTATAAACCCCTGGCCAAAAGAACCTTTGTAAAACTCTTTCAGTGTTTTTTTCTGCCCCTAAATGTCCTGCGGTAACGTGACTATGAGCTAAATCTAGTACCGTTCTCTGATAAGGCTGGGGAACTACCAGCTGTTCCACCACATCCTCACCCCTTTTGACAATGTGGTACAAGAGCTCATTACAGATGGCCATGTGGGGATAAGTAACCCTGTCACCTGGTACCACAGGTTCCTCATTAACAACCTTAACATTCTCTCTAGCCTTTATTAAGGTAGGATCCTTTAACTGTTCAGACGCAAACAGATCCTTCTTTACCTCCAGGTCAGGCACGCTTTCAGTTCTAACTACTATGTCTCTGTTCCCAGCAAGGGGGTCCTCACTGGACTTTCCATCTGTCACTTCCCCAGCCAAACTAGCAAAAGGCAAAGGGTCAGAAAGTTCCGAAGACACACGTACATCCATAAAATCACCGGTATTATCAACTGGCTCTTTACTTCTCACATCTGTTGATAACCGTGATTCCCACAGTTTCCAAAAATGAGGAAAATCCCTCCCTATTATTGCCTCATGCACCAAGGTGGGGACCAGTCCTACTTTAACAATTGCTGACCCACAACAAGTTTCTATATTCACTTCAGCAGTGACATAATGTTGGGTATCCCCATGTATGCAAGTTACCCCAACAGGTATTTGCTGGACCTTTAAGGGGTTCACTAACCCAGCTTTCACGAGGGTAACTAAACTTCCTGAATCTAGCAAGACCTCTACCCAGTTACCCTCTAAGAACACATCACACATTTGTTTTTCCAGCTCAGGTGAAGGTACCACAGTACAGGCTAACCTAGCAAAGAAAGACATTCTGCGACATTCAAAGGCAGCATCACATTGCATGGGTTCTTGCGGGACTGGGCAATTGGCAATAACATGACCTGGCATACCACACCTAAAACATTTAACCACACGATTATCAACCCGTTTGGGCAGCATAGACCGTTCTAGCCCCATTGGCCTGTCTCCAGGGCCAGTGTTTACAGTCTCTCCAGCCTTGCGTTCTCTTAACCGCCCAGCAACGTTTTCCCACGGAACAGTCTTACCAGTCTTTACTGAAGGGCGTTGTCGAGGATCTATGGGTTGCTGGGTGGTCATCAGTAGTTCCTCTGCTGCCAAATACCTCTCTACCATGTCCACTAATTGGTCAGCAGTACCCGGGTTTCCATTGCTCACCCACTTGCGCAGGACCATGGGCAAAGATCTCAAGTAGCGGTTAATGACGACTCTTTCAACCATCTGGGGACCAGTTAATGTCTCTGGCTGTAACCATTTTTTTGTTAGCTGAATAAGGTCGTGCATCTGGGAGCGAGGAGGCTTCTCCATGGCGTACACCCAACGGTGCACCCGTTGTGCTCGTACTGACAGCGTGACTCCCAGGCGGGTCAGGAACCCAGTCTTTAGTTTATCATAGTCCCGAGCCTCAGCAGGGCTTAAATCAAAGTACGCTTTTTGGGGCTCACCTGACAGAAAAGGTGCCGGCAGACTGGCCCACTGTGCTTTCGGCCAGTTCTCACGCTCGGCAGTCCTTTCAAACGTGGTCAGGTAGGCCTCCACATCATCAGCCTCTGTCATTTTCTGCAGGAAGTGACTGGCCCGTATAGTACTAGAGCTGGTCGGAGCACTGACGGCCACATCTCCAATCCGGGCTGCAAGGCTCTGCACCACTTCTGTTAAGGCCTCTCTATCCTGACGCTGTTGCCTGTAAAGTTCATCAATAGACACCTGCTGCTGTCTCCTATTTTCCTCCATTGCCACCTGCTGCTGTCTGTTGGCCTCCTGCTGTGCTGCTGTAGCTTGCAGCAAGGCTTTAAGCAGTTCCTCCATGTCGAAAGATTTTTCAGGCGGCTTTGTAGCTGCTTTCACCCAGGACATATATCAAATCCTGGGAAGTGAGTCTCAGCAACTTCACACCGGGCTGTATCTGCATAAACCACCGTTTTCTGCAGGCCTCACAAAGCTGCTGCTTTCACTTATGCACAGAACGGCATGCTCGCATTCTCCACCAAGTTGTAACGCTGTAAGGGTACAAGGTGCCGTTTCCTAGGGTAGATGGCAGCACGCAACAGCTGAGAAACCACACAAGTCCAGTTTCTGGTACATCTGGCCCCAGCCAGTTTTATTATACAGAAAATAAAACAAACACCAAAAGAAAATATCTTGCCTGTCCAGCACTAACTAAACACAAGATGTTCCTAACTATCACTAAACAAAAAACACAGAGTTCTCCAGTAAACACTGTATAGCTCACTTGTATCAGGAAGCGTGTTTCTCTCACAGAGATCCTGCAGTCTTCCCAGGCAGTCTGCACACATTAATCAGGCTAGAAGCCCTATAAGACTCTTGCACAGCTGAAAGCCCTGATTAGCCCTCTGTGAGGCCGAAGATCCGAACTGGGCCCAATGTCTGGAACTCGCCCTATCTCTCTCTCAGGGCCCTTATCCAGCTTTTCCAGCAAACTGAAAAGGTTCTAACAAAACAAAAGCATTTTCCTAGAAGTTTTTGTTTTCTAAAACATGTAAGACAAGAACCTGGGACAAACATACCTGCCCTCAAACACTATCCCAGTGTTCTTGTCACAATATATATATATATATAGATAGACAGACAGACAGACAGACAGACAGACACACACACACACACACACACACACACACACACACACACACACACACACACACACACACAGTATCCAGCACTCACAAAATCCAAACAAAAAGTACCTGGTGCCCTCACATGAAGCAGAAGCAGCTATAATATATCATCCATAGGTGCGGCACTCGCTGAATAAAATTCACAGGCACAGCATATGATGTCAACGTTTCGGTATATTGACCATTTTCAGGATACCAGAATGTGGAAAAAGAAGAAGGAACTCTGTATTGTCGATGCACTGAAAGAGGTTTTTTCTAAAATATAACCTTTATTAGATATGTATTAAAATGTGATTAGAATTGATTTTCCCAGACTACACAAATGCCCCCAGAGTGCCAGATATACATTGCCCCCCAGTGCCAGATACAGAAATGCCCCCAGTGCCAGATACACATGTCCCACCAGTGCCAGATATGCCCCCAGTGCCAGATACACATGTCCTCCCAGTGCCAGATACACATGTCCTCCCAGTGCCAGATATGCCCCCAGTGCCAGATACACATGTCCCCCAGTGCCAGATATGCCCCCAGTGCCAGATACACATGTCCCCCAGTGCCAGATATGCCCTCAGTGTCAAATATGCTCCCAGTGCCAGATACACTTGTCCCCCCAGTGCCAGATATGCCCTCAGTGTCAGATATGCCCCCAGTACCAGATACACATGTCCCCCCATTGCCAGATATGCCCCCAGTGCCAGATGTCCCCCAGTGCCAGATACACATGTCCGCCCATTGCCAGATATGCCCCCAGTGCCAGATATCCCCCCAGTGCCACATATGCCCCCAGTGCCAGATACACATGTCCCCGCAGTGCCACATTTGCCCCCATTACCAGATATCCCCCAGTGCCAGATACACTAGAGATGAGCGGGTTCGGTTCCTCTGAATCCGAACCCGCCCGAACTTCATGTTTTTTTTCACGGGTCCGAGCGACTCGGATCTTCCCGCCTTGCTCGGTTAACCCGAGCGCGCCCGAACGTCATCATCCCGCTGTCGGATTCTTGCGAGGCTCGGATTCTATCGCGAGACTCGGATACTATATAAGGAGCCGCGCGTCGCCGCCATTTTCACACGTGCATTGAGAGTCATAGGGAGAGGACGTGGCTGGCATCCTCTCCGTTTAGAGAAGAGAGAGACACAGTAGAGACGAGAGAGACACAGTAGTAGTAATTTTGGGGAGCATTATTAGGAGGAGTACTACTATACTACTATACTACTTGCTGAAGTGATATAGATTAGATAGTGTGACTGTAAGTGTATTGTATTATCTGACTTGTGGGGGAGACACTGACAGTGGGGAGCAGTTAGAGTCTGAGAGCAGGACTCAGGAGTACATATAACGTACAGTGCACACTTTTGCTGCCAGAGTCAGTGCCACACTGCCATTGTTGTGACCACACTGAACACCAGTATAATAATATATTTTGTGATTGTCTGCTTAGGACTCGGAGTACTAGTTGCAAGTTGCAACGTGAGTGACCAGACCACCAGTTTAATAATCAATCACCACCAGTTTAATATATATATATATATATATATATATATATATATATATAATTGTATATAATATATATATATATATAATATTGTATACCACCTACCCGTGGTTTTTTTTTTTTCATTCTTCTTTATACATACTACTATAGTAGCTTACTGTAGCAGTCTGCGGTGCTGCTGACCTGACAGTGTCCAGCAGGTCCGTCATCAGTCATTACATAATAAATATATATAGTACCTGTCCGGCTGCAGTACTAGTGATATTATATTGATTTCATCTCATTATCAATAATTTATCATCCAGTCTAGACTCTATATTAGCAGCAGACACAGTATGTTAGTCCACGGCTGTAGCTACCTCTGTGTCGGCACTCGGCAGTCCATCCATAATTGTATACCACCTACCCGTGGTTTTTTTTTTCTTTCTTCTTTGTACATACTACTATAGTATAGTAGCTTACTGTAGCAGTCTGCGGTGCTGCTGAGCTGACAGTGTCCAGCAGGTCCGTCATCAGTCATCATTACCTAATAAATATATTATCTACCTGTCCGGCTGCAGTACTAGTGATATTATATATACATACATATATATATTGATTTCATATCATTATCATCCAGTCTATATTAGCAGCAGACACAGTACGTTAGTCCACGGCTGTAGCTACCTCTGTGTCGGCACTCGGCAGTCCATCCATAATTGTATACCACCTACCGTGGGTTTTTTTTTTCTTTCTTCTTTGTACATACTACTATAGTGTAGTAGCTTACTGTAGCAGTCTGCGGTGCTGCTGAGCTGACAGTGTCCAGCAGATCCGTCATCAGTCATCATTACCTAATAAATATATTATCTACCTGTCCGGCTGCAGTACTAGTGATATTATATATACATACATATATATATTGATTTCATATCATTATCATCCAGTCTATATTAGCAGCAGACACAGTACGTTAGTCCACGGCTGTAGCTACCTCTGTGTCGGCACTCGGCAGTCCATCCATAATTGTATACCACCTACCCGTGTTTTTTTTTTCTTTCTTCTTTGTACATACTACTATAGTATAGTAGCTTACTGTAGCAGTCTGCGGTGCTGCTGAGCTGACAGTGTCCAGCAGGTCCGTCATCAGTCATTATTACCTAATAAATATATTATCTACCTGTCCGGCTGCAGTACTAGTGATATTATATATACATACATATATATATTGATTTCATATCATTATCATCCAGTCTATATTAGCAGCAGACACAGTACGGTAGACCACGGCTGTAGCTACCTCTGTGTCGGCACTCGGCAGTCCATCCATAATTGTATACCACCTACCCGTGGTTTTTTTTTTCTTTCTTCTTTGTACATACTACTATAGTATAGTAGCTTACTGTAGCAGTCTGCGGTGCTGCTGAGCTGACAGTGTCCAGCAGGTCCGTCATCAGTCATCATTACCTAATAAATATATTATCTACCTGTCCGGCTGCAGTACTAGTGATATTATATTTACATACATATATATATTGATTTCATATCATTATCATCCAGTCTATATTAGCAGCAGACACAGTACGGTAGTCCACGGCTGTAGCTACCTCTGTGTCGGCACTCGGCAGTCCATCCATAATTGTATACCACCTACCCGTGTTTTTTTCTTTTTCTTTCTTCTTTGTACATACTACTATAGTATAGTAGCTTACTGTAGCAGTCTGCGGTGCTGCTGAGCTGACAGTGTCCAGCAGGTCCGTCATCAGTCATCATTACCTAATAAATATATTATCTACCTGTCCGGCTGCAGTACTAGTGATATTATATATACATACATATATATATTGATTTCATATCATTATCATCCAGTCTATATTAGCAGCAGACACAGTACGTTAGTCCACGGCTGTAGCTACCTCTGTGTCGGCACTCGGCAGTCCATCCATAATTGTATACCACCTACCCGTGTTTTTTTTTTTTTCTTTCTTCTTTGTACATACTACTATAGTATAGTAGCTTACTGTAGCAGTCTGCGGTGCTGCTGAGCTGACAGTGTCCAGCAGGTCCGTCATCAGTCATCATTACCTAATAAATATATTATCTACCTGTCCGGCTGCAGTACTAGTGATATTATATATACATACATATATATATTGATTTCATATCATTATCATCCAGTCTATATTAGCAGCAGACACAGTACGTTAGTCCACGGCTGTAGCTACCTCTGTGTCGGCACTCGGCAGTCCATCCATAATTGTATACCACCTACCCGTGTTTTTTTTTTTCTTTCTTCTTTGTACATACTACTATAGTATAGTAGCTTACTGTAGCAGTCTGCGGTGCTGCTGAGCTGACAGTGTCCAGCAGGTCCGTCATCAGTCATCATTACCTAATAAATATATTATCTACCTGTCCGGCTGCAGTACTAGTGATATTATATATACATACATACATATATATATTGATTTCATATCATTATCATCCAGTCTATATTAGCAGCAGACACAGTACGGTAGTCCACGGCTGTAGCTACCTCTGTGTTGGCACTCGGCAGTCCATCCATAATTGTATACCACCTACCCGTGGTTTTTTTTCTTTCTTCTTTGTACATACTACTATAGTATAGTAGCTTACTGTAGCAGTCTGCGGTGCTGCTGAGCTGATAGTGTCCAGCAGGTCCGTCATCAGTCATCATTACCTAATAAATATATTATCTACCTGTCCGGCTGCAGTACTAGTGATATTATATATACATACATATATATATTGATTTCATATCATTATCATCCAGTCTATATTAGCAGCAGACACAGTACGGTAGTCCACGGCTGTAGCTACCTCTGTGTCGGCACTCGGCAGTCCATCCATAAGTATACTAGTATCCATCCATCTCCATTGTTTACCTGAGGTGCCTTTTAGTTGTGCCTATTAAAATATGGAGAACAAAAATGTTGAGGTTCCAAAATTAGGGAAAGATCAAGATCCACTTCCACCTCGTGCTGAAGCTGCTGCCACTAGTCATGGCCGAGACGATGAAATGCCAGCAACGTTGTCTGCCAAGGCCGATGCCCAATGTCATAGTACAGAGCATGTCAAATCTAAAACACCAAATATCAGTAAAAAAAGGACTCCAAAATCTAAAATAAAATTGTCGGAGGAGAAGCGTAAACTTGCCAATATGCCATTTACCACACGGAGTGGCAAGGAACGGCTGAGGCCCTGGCCTATGTTCATGGCTAGTGGTTCAGCTTCACATGAGGATGGAAGCACTCAGCCTCTTGCTAGAAAAATGAAAAGACTCAAGCTGGCAAAAGCACCGCAAAGAACTGTGCGTTCTTCGAAATCCCAAATCCACAAGGAGAGTCCAATTGTGTCGGTTGCGATGCCTGACCTTCCCAACACTGGACGTGAAGAGCATGCGCCTTCCACCATTTGCACGCCCCCTGCAAGTGCTGGAAGGAGCACCCGCAGTCCAGTTCCTGATAGTCAGATTGAAGATGTCAGTGTTGAAGTACACCAGGATGAGGAGGATATGGGTGTTGCTGGCGCTGGGGAGGAATTTGACCAGGAGGATTCTGATGGTGAGGTGGTTTGTTTAAGTCAGGCACCCGGGGAGACACCTGTTGTCCGTGGGAGGAATATGGCCACTGACATGCCTGGTGAAAATACCAAAAAAATCAGCTCTTCGGTGTGGAAGTATTTCAACAGAAATGCGGACAACAGGTGTCAAGCCGTGTGTTGCCTTTGTCAAGCTGTAATAAGTAGGGGTAAGGACGTTAACCACCTCGGAACATCCTCCCTTATACGTCACCTGCAGCGCATTCATAATAAGTCAGTGACAAGTTCAAAAACTTTGGGTGACAGCGGAAGCAGTCCACTGACCAGTAAATCCCTTCCTCTTGTAACCAAGCTCACGCAAACCACCCCACCAACTCCCTCAGTGTCAATTTCCTCCTTCCCCAGGAATGCCAATAGTCCTGCAGGCCATGTCACTGGCAATTCTGACGATTCCTCTCCTGCCTGGGATTCCTCCGATGCATCCTTGCGTGTAACGCCTACTGCTGCTGGCGCTGCTGTTGTTGCTGCTGGGAGTCGATGGTCATCTCAGAGGGGAAGTCGTAAGACCACTTTTACTACTTCCACCAAGCAATTGACTGTCCAACAGTCCTTTGCGAGGAAGATGAAATATCACAGCAGTCATCCTACTGCAAAGCGGATAACTGAGGCCTTGGCATCCTGGGTGGTGAGAAACGTGGTTCCGGTATCCATCATTACTGCAGAGCCAACTAGAGACTTGTGGGAGGTACTGTGTCCCCGGTACCAAATACCATCTAGGTTCCATTTCTCTAGGCAGGCGATACCGAAAATGTACACAGACCTCAGAAAAAGAGTCACCAGTGTCCTAAAAAATGCAGCTGTACCCAATGTCCACTTAACCACGGACATGTGGACAAGTGGAGCAGGGCAGGGTCAGGACTATATGACTGTGACAGCCCACTGGGTAGATGTATGGACTCCCGCCGCAAGAACAGCAGCGGCGGCACCAGTAGCAGCATCTCGCAAACGCCAACTCTTTCCTAGGCAGGCTACGCTTTGTATCACCGGTTTCCAGAATACGCACACAGCTGAAAACCTCTTACGGCAACTGAGGAAGATCATCGCGGAATGGCTTACCCCAATTGGACTCTCCTGTGGATTTGTGGCATCGGACAACGCCAGCAATATTGTGTGTGCATTAAATATGGGCAAATTCCAGCACGTCCCATGTTTTGCACATACCTTGAATTTGGTGGTGCAGAATTATTTAAAAAACGACAGGGGCGTGCAAGAGATGCTGTCGGTGGCCAGAAGAATTGCGGGACACTTTCGGCGTACAGGCACCACGTACAGAAGACTGGAGCACCACCAAAAACTACTGAACCTGCCCTGCCATCATCTGAAGCAAGAAGTGGTAACGAGGTGGAATTCAACCCTCTATATGCTTCAGAGGTTGGAGGAGCAGCAAAAGGCCATTCAAGCCTATACAATTGAGCACGATATAGGAGGTGGAATGCACCTGTCTCAAGCGCAGTGGAGAATGATTTCAACGTTGTGCAAGGTTCTGATGCCCTTTGAACTTGCCACACGTGAAGTCAGTTCAGACACTGCCAGCCTGAGTCAGGTCATTCCCCTCATCAGGCTTTTGCAGAAGAAGCTGGAGACATTGAAGGAGGAGCTAACACGGAGCGATTCCGCTAGGCATGTGGGACTTGTGGATGGAGCCCTTAATTCGCTTAACAAGGATTCACGGGTGGTCAATCTGTTGAAATCAGAGCACTACATTTTGGCCACCGTGCTCGATCCTAGATTTAAAGCCTACCTTGGATCTCTCTTTCCGGCAGACACAAGTCTGCTGGGGTTGAAAGACCTGCTTGTGAGAAAATTGTCAAGTCAAGCGGAACGCGACCTGTCAACATCTCCTTCACATTCTCCCGCAACTGGGGGTGCGAGGAAAAGGCTCAGAATTCCGAGCCCACCCGCTGGCGGTGATGCAGGGCAGTCTGGAGCGACTGCTGATGCTGACATCTGGTCCGGACTGAAGGACCTGACAACCATTACGGACATGTCGTCTACTGTCACTGCATATGATTCTCTCAACATTGAAAGAATGGTGGAGGATTATATGAGTGACCGCATCCAAGTAGGCACGTCACACAGTCCGTACTTATACTGGCAGGAAAAAGAGGCAATTTGGAGGCCCTTGCACAAACTGGCTTTATTCTACCTAAGTTGCCCTCCCACAAGTGTGTACTCCGAAAGAGTGTTTAGTGCCGCCGCTCACCTTGTCAGCAATCGGCGTACGAGGTTACATCCAGAAAATGTGGAGAAGATGATGTTCATTAAAATGAATTATAATCAATTCCTCCGTGGAGACATTGACCAGCAGCAATTGCCTCCACAAAGTACACAGGGAGCTGAGATGGTGGATTCCAGTGGGGACGAATTGATAATCTGTGAGGAGGGGGATGTACACGGTGATATATCGGAGGATGATGATGAGGTGGACATCTTGCCTCTGTAGAGCCAGTTTGTGCAAGGAGAGATTAATTGCTTCTTTTTTGGTGGGGGTCCAAACCAACCCGTCATTTCAGTCACAGTCGTGTGGCAGACCCTGTCACTGAAATGATGGGTTGGTTAAAGTGTGCATGTCCTGTTTATACAACATAAGGGTGGGTGGGAGGGCCCAAGGACAATTCCATCTTGCACCTCTTTTTTCTTTAATTTTTCTTTGCGTCATGTGCTGTTTGTGGAATGTTTTTTGGAAGGGCCATCCTGCGTGACACTGCAGTGCCACTCCTAGATGGGCCCGGTGTTTGTGTCGGCCACTAGGGTCGCTTATCTTACTCACACAGCTACCTCATTGCGCCTCTTTTTTTCTTTGCGTCGTGTGCTGTTTGGGGAGGGTTTTTTGGAAGGGACATCCTGCGTGACACTGCAGTGCCACTCCTAGATGGGCCCGGTGTTTGTGTCGGCCACTAGGGTCGCTTATCTTACTCACACAGCTACCTCATTGCGCCTCTTTTTTTCTTTGCGTCATGTGCTGTTTGGGGAGGGTTTTTTGGAAGGGCCATCCTGCGTGACACTGCAGTGCCACTCCTAGATGGGCCCGGTGTTTGTGTCGGCCACTAGGGTCGCTTATCTTACTCACACAGCTACCTCATTGCGCCTCTTTTTTTCTTTGCGTCATGTGCTGTTTGGGGAGGGTTTTTTGGAAGGGCCATCCTGCGTGACACTGCAGTGCCACTCCTAGATGGGCCCGGTGTTTGTGTCGGCCACTAGGGTCGCTTATCTTACTCACACAGCTACCTCATTGCGCCTCTTTTTTTCTTTGCGTCATGTGCTGTTTGGGGAGGGTTTTTTGGAAGGGACATCCTGCGTGACACTGCAGTGCCACTCCTAGATGGGCCCGGTGTTTGTGTCGGCCACTAGGGTCGCTTATCTTACTCACACAGCTACCTCATTGCGCCTCTTTTTTTCTTTGCGTCATGTGCTGTTTGGGGAGGGTTTTTTGGAAGGACCATCCTGCGTGACACTGCAGTGCCACTCCTAGATGGGCCCGGTGTTTGTGTCGGCCACTAGGGTCGCTTATCTTACTCACACAGCTACCTCATTGCGCCTCTTTTTTTCTTTGCGTCATGTGCTGTTTGGGGAGGGTTTTTTGGAAGGGACATCCTGCGTGACACTGCAGTGCCACTCCTAGATGGGCCCGGTGTTTGTGTCGGCCACTAGGGTCGCTTATCTTACTCACACAGCTACCTCATTGCGCCTCTTTTTTTCTTTGCGTCATGTGCTGTTTGGGGAGGGTTTTTTGGAAGGGCCATCCTGCGTGACACTGCAGTGCCACTCCTAGATGGGCCCGGTGTTTGTGTCGGCCACTAGGGTCGCTTATCTTACTCACACAGCTACCTCATTGCGCCTCTTTTTTTCTTTGCGTCATGTGCTGTTTGGGGAGGGTTTTTTGGAAGGGACATCCTGCGTGACACTGCAGTGCCACTCCTAGATGGGCCCGGTGTTTGTGTCGGCCACTAGGGTCGCTTATCTTACTCACACAGCTACCTCATTGCACCTCTTTTTTTCTTTGCGTCATGTGCTGTTTGGGGAGGGTTTTTTGGAAGGGACATCCTGCGTGACACTGCAGTGCCACTCCTAGATGGGCCCGGTGTTTGTGTCGGCCACTAGGGTCGCTTATCTTACTCACACAGCTACCTCATTGCGCCTCTTTTTTTCTTTGCGTCATGTGCTGTTTGGGGAGGGTTTTTTGGAAGGGACATCCTGCGTGACACTGCAGTGCCACTCCTAGATGGGCCCGGTGTTTGTGTCGGCCACTAGGGTCGCTTATCTTACTCACACAGCTACCTCATTGCGCCTCTTTTTTTCTTTGCGTCATGTGCTGTTTGGGGAGGGTTTTTTGGAAGGGACATCCTGCGTGACACTGCAGTGCCACTCCTAGATGGGCCCGGTGTTTGTGTCGGCCACTAGGGTCGCTTATCTTACTCACACAGCTACCTCATTGCGCCTCTTTTTTTCTTTGCGTCATGTGCTGTTTGGGGAGGGTTTTTTGGAAGGGACATCCTGCGTGACACTGCAGTGCCACTCCTAGATGGGCCCGGTGTTTGTGTCGGCCACTAGGGTCGCTTATCTTACTCACACAGCTACCTCATTGCGCCTCTTTTTTTCTTTGCGTCATGTGCTGTTTGGGGAGGGTTTTTTGGAAGGGACATCCTGCGTGACACTGCAGTGCCACTCCTAGATGGGCCCGGTGTTTGTGTCGGCCACTAGGGTCGCTTATCTTACTCACACAGCTACCTCATTGCGCCTCTTTTTTTCTTTGCGTCATGTGCTGTTTGGGGAGGGTTTTTTGGAAGGGACATCCTGCGTGACACTGCAGTGCCACTCCTAGATGGGCCCGGTGTTTGTGTCGGCCACTAGGGTCGCTTAGCTTAGTCATCCAGCGACCTAGATGCAAATTTTAGGACTAAAAATAATATTGTGAGGTGTGAGGTATTCAGAATAGACTGAAAATGAGTGTAAATTATGGTTTTTGAGGTTAATAATACTTTGGGATCAAAATGACCCCCAAATTCTATGATTTAAGCTGTTTTTTAGTGTTTTTTAAAAAAAACACCCGAATCCAAAACACACCCGAATCCGACAAAAAAAATTCGGTGAGGTTTTGCCAAAACGCGGTCGAACCCAAAACACGGCCGCGGAACCGAACCCAAAACCAAAACACAAAACCCGAAAAATTTCAAGTGCACATCTCTAAGATACACGTCCCCATTGCCAGATATGCCCCCAGTGCCAGATATCCCCCAGTGCCACATATGTCCCCAGTGCCAGATACACGTGTCCTCCCTTTGCCAGATATGCCCCCATTGCCAGATATACCCCAGTGCCAGATATGCCCCCAGTGGCAGGTATACATGCCCCCAGTGCCAGGTATACATGAAGCTCCCCCCCCCTGCTGCTCACCGCTGCTGCTGCCGCTGCTGTCTTGTGTGTGTGAGGGGAGGAGAGCGCAGCTTGCGCCTCTCCTTCCCCTCAGTGCGGGTGCAGGTGGCTCAGTTCAATTCAGCGCCGATCCGTGAGCCAATCAAAGCTCGCGGTCCGGCAGCCTTGGCTGCCGGTCCGCGAGCTCTGATTGGCTCACGGGCGGCGCTGTATTAAACGAAGACACTGAGGGGCAGGAGAGGCGCAGGCTGCGCTCTCCTCCCCTCACATCAGCGGCGGTGCGGCGGTGAGCAGCGGTGAGCAGCAGAGGGAGGGAGGGACGGGGAGCGGTGAGGTGCGGCGCCCCGTCGGTGTGGGTACGGCATACCCACGGCTAAATTCTTAAGGGTACGCCGTACCCACCCGTACCCGCACACTTGCACCACTCGTCGCTCCCGCAGCCACCGCGGCCCGCCCCCCCCCCCCCCAACGGTCCAGCCACGCCTGCGTTGACCGGACCACTCCCCCTAAACGGCGGCTTAAGGTGAGGTGGAGGTGATCGCTAGGTAACGAAAGCTGCCATGCGCCGACGCACTGAGGCGCCAGCGCATGTGCAGTTCCGACCCGATCGCTGCGCTGCGACAAACTGCAGTGAGTGATCGAGTCGGAATGACCCCCCTTGTCGGGGCCGCAAAAGGCTCATTCATGCGCTTGGGGAACCAAGGCTGGTCCGATCCCACAGAAGAACTACTATAGCACAAATGGCTGAAAGCGTTGATGCTGGCTATAAAGGTGTCATCACACCTTGCTGTGTATGTTGCTGCAAAGCTGCAGACCAGTCACAGTGCCAATGCTGACCTCTGCCACAGCCGAAAGCGCCTACAATGGGCACATGAGCATCAGAACTGGACCATAGAGCAATAGAAGAAGGTGGCCTGGTCTGATGAATCCCGTTATCATGTTGTCTTTTACATCATGTGGACAGCCAGGTGTCCACCCATTGTTTACACTGGAAAAATAGTTCAGGTATGGTTTGAGGAATGTGACAAAGAGTTCAAGGTGTTGACTTGGCCTCCAAATCACGGAGATCTTGATACAATCGAGCATCTGTTGGATGTGCTAGGAAAACCCAGCCATGAAGGCCCACCTTACAGGATTTAAAGCATCTGGTGCTAATGTCTTGGTGCCAAATACCAGAGGACTCCTTCAGAGGTCTTGTGGAATCCATTCATTAATGGGTTAGAGCTGTTTAGGGGCATGATAGGGACCTTTGTAATATATGGCAATATTAGTCAAGTGGGTGTTATGGCTGATGGGTGTATGTTGGCTCATGTAGAGTTGGAAATGAATGGGGTTCGGAACAGCAGTTGAAAGTAGCATATAGGTGTGGGCAAAGAGTAAGGGCATTTTTGCTACAAATGCATCACATTTTGACCAAAAGAAAGATGCATACGCACCTGTTAGCAGGCAGATCACTTGTAGGTGCTCAGCTCCTGGTGCAGAACATTGCACCTTGGCAAAACCATGCTACACTGCAGATTTACATTTGAGAGGGGTGTGTCCGAATTAAAAACTATATTCCAGTGTAAAAATAAAGCTGTCCAGTATTTGTGGGTTGGATGCAAAATACACCAGTGATTACCCTACAAAAAAAAGAAAGATTTGCACCCCTTGCAGTGCAACATGGTATGTCCAGGTGCAAAGTTACCTGGGTTTTTTGTTGGTGCTGCTTTGCTCTCAGCACAGTATCGGGCTCATATCATGTATACGACCAGCTCTGAAACTGAATGTGTCTCATCTGGGAGAGTATTTTACAATAGCAAGTTTAGATGCAAATTCCTTTCAACTGTTCATGAGCCCAATTGTACTCACCATGCTCATTTCCATGTGCAACTGCACATAGGGCCTAATTCAGACCTGATCGCAGCAGCAAAATTGTTCTCTAATGGGCAAAACCATGTGCACTGTGGGGGTGGGCGCAGATATAACATGTACAGAGAGAGTTAGATTTGGGTGGGTTATTTTGTTTCTGTGCAGGGTAAATACTGGCTGCTTTATTTTTACACTACAATTTAGATTTCAGTTTGAACACACCCCTACCAAATCTAACTCTAACAGAGAACATTTTTGCTGATGCGATCAGGTCTGAATTAGGCCCATAGTTACTTAGAAGACACTGGGGGAAATTTACTAAGATTCGTATTTTCCCGTTTCAGGTCAAAGTTCAATCACGAATGACCTCGAAAGTGTAAAACTGCAACTTTTTGAATTTATTACGACTAATTTACTAAGCTGTCGTATTCGGGTTTTTCTTTTGTTCCGATGTCGATGTCATTCGTGGTTTTTTTTCTATTTTTACGGCAGTGATTAGCAAAACACTGCCGACTTTTTTACAATGAATCTCGGCCGGATCTGTGTGATCCGTGCTGGGGTTTTTTTTTGTTGTTTTTTTTAAATTAAACACTGCAAAATATTTAAAAAAAATTGCGTGGGGTCCCCCCTCCTAAGCATAACCAGCCTCGGGCTCTTTGAGCCGATCCTGGTTGCAGAAATATGGGAAAAAAAATGACAGGGGTTCCCCCATATTTAAGCAACCAGCATCGGGCTCTGCGCCTGGTCCTGGTTCCAAAAATACGGGGGACAAAAAGAGTAGGGGTCCCCCGTATTTTTAAAACCAGCACCGGGCTCCACTAGCTGGACAGATAATGCCACAGCCGGGGGTCACTTTTATATAGTGCCCTGCGGCCGTGGCATCAAAAATCCAACTAGTCACCCCTGGCCGGGGTACCCTGGGGGAGTGGGGACCCCTTCAATCAAGGGGTCCCCCCCCCCAGCCACCCAAGGGCCAGGGGTGAAGCCCGAGGCTGTCCCCCCCCATCCAATGGGCTGCGGATGGGGGGGCTGATAGCCTTTGTTGTCAAAGAAAAGATATTGTTTTTAGTAGCAGTACTACAAGTCCCAGCAAGCCTCCCCCGCATGCTGGTACTTGGAGAACCACAAGTACCAGCATGCGGCGGAAAAACGGGCCCGCTGGTACCTGTAGTACTACTACTAAAAAAATACCAAAAAAAACACAAGACACACACACCGTGAAAGTATAATTTTATTACATACATACACACATACATACATACTTACCTTATGTTCCCACGCAGGTCGGTCCTCTTCTCCAGTAGAATCCAAGGGGTACCTGTTGAAGAAATTATACTCACGAGATCCAGGGGCCCAGGGTCCTCGGAGAAATCCTTTGTAATCCACGTACTTGAAAAAAAAAAAAAAAACGCTTACCCGAGCCACGCACTAAAAGGGGACCCATGTTTTCACATGGATCCCCTTTTCCCGACTGCCAGAAAACCCACTCTGACTTCTGTCTAAGTGGGTTTCCTCAGCCAATCAGGGAGCGCCACGTTGTAGCACTCTCCTGATCGGCTGTGTGCTCCTGTCCTGACTGACAGGCAGCACACGGCAGTGTTACAATGTAGCGCCTATGCGCTACATTGTAACCAATGCTGGGAACTTTCTGCTCAGCGGTGACGTCACTTTAGGTCAACCGCAGGGCAGAAAGTTCCCAGCATTGGTTACAATGTAGCGCATAGGCGCTACATTGTAACACTGCCGTGTGTCGCCTGTCACTCAGTACAGGAGCACACAGCCGATCAGGAGAGTGCTACAACGTGGCACTCCCTGATTGGCTGAAGAAACCCACTTAGACATCAGTCAGAGTGGGTTTCTGGCAGTCGGGAAAAGGGGATCCATGTGCAAACATGGGTCCCCTTTTAGTGCGTGGCTCGGGTGTCCGTTTTGTTATTTTTTTCAAGTACGTGGATTACACCTAGATTCCCCGAGGACCCTGGACCCCTGGATCTCGTGAGTATAATTTCTTCAACAGGTACCCCTTGGATTCTACTGGAGAAGAGGACCGACCTGCGTGGGAACATAAGGTAAGTATGTATGTATGTGTGTATGTATGTAATAAAATTATACTTTCACGGTGTGTGTGTCTTGTGTTTTTTTGGGTATTTTTTTAGTAGTAGTACTACAGGCACCAGCGGGCCCGTTTTTCCGCCGCATGCTGGTACTTGTGGTTCTCCAAGTACCAGCATGCGGGGGAGGCTTGCTGGGACTTGTAGTACTGCTACTAAAAACAATATCTTTTCATTTACATCAAAGGCTATCAGCCCCCCCATCCGCAGCCCATTGGATGGGGGGGGGACAGCCTCGGGCTTCACCCCTGGCCCTTGGGTGGCTGGGGGGGGGGACCCCTTGATTGAAGGGGTCCCCACTCCCCCAGGGTACCCCGGCCAGGGGTGACTAGTTGGATTTTTGATGCCACGGCCGCAGGGCACTATATAAAAGTGACCCCCGGCTGTGGCATTATCTGTCCAGCTAGTGGAGCCCGGTGCTGGTTTTAAAAATACGGGGGACCCCTACTCTTTTTGTCCCCCGTATTTTTGGAACCAGGACCAGGCGCAGAGCCCGATGCTGGTTGCTTAAATATGGGGGAACCCCTGTCATTTTTTCCCCCATATTTCTGCAACCAGGATCGGCTCAAAGAGCCCGAGGCTGGTTATGCTTAGGAGGGGGGACCCCACGCAATTTTTTTTTAAAAAATAAGCACTTTCCCACCCCTTCCCACTGATATACATGCACGGATCTCATGGATCCGTGCATGCCTATCCAATCACGAATAAAAAAAAAAGGTCTGTTTTTTTTTAGCACTTTTTTACGAGTTGTAATTTTTCACGGCAGTGTTTGTTTTTTTTTTGCTTTGCACTTCTTAGTAAATGACCGAGATTCATACTTAAACAGCCGCGTTTTGACCGATGGTGTATTCATTCGTGATTTTTTTCCTAGGAATTCAAAATATTACGAATGCCCTCATCACTGCCGTGATTATTGCTTAGTAAATTACCGAGATGACACTTTGATGAAAAAACGGCATCTCGGTCAAAATCGGGACCTTAGTAAATTTACCCCACTGTGTACATTGTGGTCTCCTTTTTTGCGATTATTGTGGTGACAGATTGATCTAAGGTATTGCCATCGATGTTCTGTGGTTTTGCCATAACGATGGAGATCTGATGGTTCTCCATTAATGATGGCAGAGAACTGTTTATTTAACTGCTGTAAGGGGCTCAAGGTGCCTTGCTCTGCTACCGCTGCGCTCAGCACAGGTTACCGTTCCCAGTTGTAGTCCACGTGGATCGTAAAGTATGAAACAGTCCAAAAATTTTTTTTTTTTTTTAAACCTCATGTCGACCTAGTACATGTCGACCTAATGACCATGTCAACCTAGTGTCCCTGTCGACCTAATGCATGTCGACCTTTAGTGGTCCACCTAATGACTGTCGATCTAAGTTGTGTCGACCTAATGACCGTATCCCCCATTTCCTGATTGTCCTGCTGCTTGGGATGTCTATCACTGGATGAAACCATTGATGGTTTCCTATCGATGATTTCATGCCATTGATCCTTATCACTGATAGCGCGATTGATTGAGACCATCACTAGTTAACCATCCAACCTTTAGCTAAATGAAGGCTGAGCTTAGGGTCTGTCCTCAGAGTTATAGTGGCTGGTTGGCTTGGGATCTTCTGCTCTGTTTATTCAATTTCACCCTACTGGGGTCAACTTGCTCCCTCTGCCCCGGTGGGCTTTATGTGTCTCATTGACATGGGAGTCAGAGACCTCTTTCTTCTCTGCCATAATTGTTTATGGCAATTGGCCCATGCAAATATTGTTTGTAGCAAGTTGTTCATACACACACACACACACACACACACACACACACACACACACACACACACACACACACACACACACAGCATATACACTAACGGTTATTCTTAAACTGTCATCAGACACTAGAACGTTTAGGCACTACAGAATTTATGGGGCTCATTTAGAGGTGGACACGTTTGCTTTCTGAAATTATGTAGGAAAAGGTGTTTTTCCTGCATTTGTGTCAAATACTGTATATGTAACATAGTAACATAGTAATTAAGGTTGAAAAGAGGCAAATTGCCCATCGTGTTCAACCTGTATTAAGTTGTGATGAATCTACATACCCGCTGAATAATGTTTTATGACTAGTTAACTACTATAACTCATATAATCCCCGTATTAACCATGTTGATATTTTAAATATTATAACCTTGGATATCATTTTCATTCAGAAATGTATCCATTCCTTTTTGAAATCCATTTACAGAGTCCGCCATTACCACCTTCCCTGGCAGGGAATTCCACATCCTAATTGCCCTAACAGTGAAGAACCCTTTCCTCCGTCGTGTTCGGAACTTTCGCTCCTTCAGCCGCAGCAAGTGCCCACGTGTCCTAAACTGTGTTCTTTTAATAATTCTTCTGATAACTCTTTGTGATGTCCCTTTACATATTTGAAGATATTACTAATATCTCCTCTTAGACGCCTGTTTTCTAGTGTATACAGGGCCGGCTCAGGGGCTTTTTGCGCCCCGGGCGGCCATAGGGGGCATGGCTTAATACAGGGGGCGTGGTCAGTTACACCCCCTGTACAGTAGTAGTGCCGCTGAAATGATGTGCGGTGCGCAATGACGTCATCGAGCACCGCACAGCAAAGGTCCTCTCCACGAAGGAAAACTAGACGCTACGCCTCTAGTTCCCTTCGTGGAGAGGACCTTTGCTTTGCGGTGCGCGATGACGTCAACGCGCACCGCACATCATTACAGAAAAGGTCCTCTCCACGAAGGGAAACTAGACGCGTAGCGTCTTGTTTCCCTTCACAGCGGGCAGCGGGATAGCGGGCAGCGGCAGGCACAGCAGCAGCGGATCTTGCCATGGTGCGGTGCCCTCCGGATGGCGCCGGCGCCCTCCGGAAGGCGGCGCACCGGGCAAAAGTCCTGCTTGCCCGTGGCAAGATCTGCTACTGAGTGTATACATATTCAACCTAGTAAGCCTTTCCTCATAATTCAGTCAGGGCCGTCTTAACAGCAGTGTAGGACCCTGGGCACAGCAATGCACTGGGCCCCCTACCTATCCTCTAGCGGTAGCGGTTGGGGGTGCTATCAGTGGCAGCTTTGATGTCCCGAGGGCGGTAGGGGGTGTACTATCTTTCGCTCAATATGTTGGACCTGTAGCAGTAATTTCTGATAATTACTCCTTTACTGCACAGATGAGACTAAACTGTAGAAGGGGGCATTGGGCTGAATGAAGGGGCCATGGTACATAACTTCCAGGGTGGTAGGGGGTGTTTAATACGTAGGGGAGGCGTGGATAGTGGAGTGGGCTTAATATTTATAATTTTCTGGTGGGAGGGCAGCTTGCTTGACTGCAGATATCTCATGTTCCTGAAAATATATTTCTTAGCTTTGAATGGGATAAAAAACTAGAGAGTCCCACCTTTCAGGAGGTGCTGGGGACTTGGGGATCAGAGTTCAGGAGCCAGAGCAATCCACCAACGAAAATCTAAAACTGCATATTAGGCGTGTGGAGCTGGAGCAGGGACCAGCTGCTGGAAGGCTGATATCTCTGGTTCTGGGCATAGTAGAGACAAGCAGCCAGTGTCCACTAAAAGGGGAGAGTCCCAGCTTTTTGGTTATATCATCAGAGAAACTCTAAGTCATACAGAACCCGCGATATCTGGCTGGGAAGAGCAATTAACAGGCTTGGATGGGGACCCCTGCTTTCAAGACGGATATTTCCAGTTCCCCAGGGCCGATTTTCAAAAACCTGGTACCCCTGGAAAGAGGGGACCCTCAGCTATCAGCCTAGGGCCCTTACACTCCTGGGGCCCTTGGGCAAGAGCCCATTGAGCCCATACGAAAAGACGGCCCTGAATTCAGTCCCTCTAGACTTTTAATCAATTTAGTAGCTCGCCCTTGAACCCTTTCGAGTTCACCAATATCTTTTTTATACAGTGGTGCCCAAAACTGAACACAATATTCCAGGTGCGGACGTACCAATGCTTTATACAGCGGCAGGATTACATCCGAGTCCCTTGACTCAATTCCCCGTTTTATGCACGCTAGCACCTTACTTGCCTTCTTTACTGCGCTTTGACATTTTGTATGGTTATTAAGCCTATTATCAATGAGTACTCCCAAATCTTTTTCCAAATCTGTTTCACCTAGGCGTTCCCCATTTAATATGTAGGCTGCGAGTTTGTTTTTAGTCCCGAAATGCATAACCTTGCATTTGTCTGTATTGAACCTCATTTTCCATTTAGACGCCCAGAGTTCAAGGTTAGATAGATCATTCTGAAAGGACTCCACATCCAATTCCGAGTTAATTACCTTACACAGTTTAGAATCATCTGCAAAGATTGACACTGTGCTTTCCAGGCCTATTTCTAGGTCATTGATAAATATGTTGAACAGTAGTGGTCCGAGTACAGACCCTTGTGGTATTCCGCTGACTACTGGGGACCAGGTTGAGGACTTCCCATTGAACCACTACTCGCTGTACCCTGCTATCCAACCAGTTGCTTATCCATGTGCAAATAGTTTTTCCTAGGACAAGCTCCTTTAATTTGATGATCAGTCTCCTGTGAGGCACTGTATCGAAGGCTTTTGCAAAATCTAGGAAGACCACATCCACTGCTTTTCCCTGATCAAGATTATTGCTCACTTCCTCATAGAAGCTAATTAAGTTAGTCTGACATGACCTGTCCCTCACAAACCCATGCTGGTTCTTGCAAATAATCCTAGTGGTCTGTAGATACTCCTGTATGCTGTTCCTTAGAATTCCTTCCAATATTTTCCCCACTATAGACGTCAAACTAACTGGTCTGTAGTAACCTGGAAGATTTTTGGATCCCTTTTTAAATAATGGCACTACCTCAGCTATACACCAATCCTTCGGTACCATGCCTGATCTCATTGAACTATTGAAAATCAAGTATAGGGGTTGTGCTAGTTGTGAACTAAGCTCCATAAGAACCCTCGGGTGATGTCCATCAGGACCAGGTGATTTATTAACCTTAATTTTGCTTAGTCTCTCTCGGATTACTTCTTCACTTAAACAAGTAACCATGAATCATTCCTGTCACAATTGTTATGCTCTACTCCCACCATCAGTTCTTCTCTGGTGAATACTGATGAAAAAAAGTTGTTCGGTATTTCCGCTTTTATTTCGTCATCATTTATCGATTCTCCACATTCATCTTTTAATGGACCTATATTCTCCATTTTTAACCTTTTACCGTTTATGTATTTACATTTTTTTTTAGGATTGGTTTTACTCTCTATAGCAATTTGCTTTTCATTTTCCATTTTAGCTGCTCTTACTGCTTTTTTGCTTTTCTTATTACATTACTTGTAATACTTGAAAGACTCTTCCTTCAGCCTATAAACAACTGTATATGTAAAGCCTATAAACAACTGTGTATACTCATCCACCTAGACACTACTTGTTGACAGAGTTAGTAGTAAATTCTAAAGTCCTGTAACTCTGTCCACAATACATTGATGTCAAGAAATGTCATACATCCAGGAGAGGCAGTCATTAATAAATAGGTATATGTGTTACGAATGGTGGTGCACATGCGAGGTATGAAAATGTGTATCGTACACAAAAGAATAAATAAATTGCTGTTTACACAAACTCTAAATGACTTCCAATAAGTATTTATATTTGAGAGAGGTAACTGAGTGCCCTAACCTAGAGTCACTAGATGTGACAGTATGTAAATACTTATTCTGAGTGGGTTGATTGCCATGAATTTGCGTTCTGTATATTGGCACTGCATTGTTGCAGTATGAACTAAGGGGGTAATTCAGACCTGATCGCTAGGCTGCGTTTTCGCCCAGCAGGTGATCAGGTCTAAATTGTGCATGCATATGCACCGCAATGCGCAGGGGCGTCGCACGGGTACAGAGCGGATTGTCGCTCAGCAATGGGTCTGTGCGAAGAATCCATTTGCACGGGTGTTCGCAAGGAAATTGACAGGAAGAAGCCGTTTGTGGGTGGCAACTGACCGTTTTCTGGGAGTGGTTGGAAAAACGCAGGCATGTCCAAGCGTTTGCAGGTAGGGTTCCTGACGTCAGTTTCGGTCCCGAACAGGCTGATGTGATCGCAGCAGCTGAGAAAGTCCTGGGCTGCGCAGAGACTACACAAGATCTGTTTGTTCAGCTCTGCTACACATGCATTCGTACACTTGCACAGCTAAAATACACTCCCCCTGTAGGCGGCAACTATCCAATCGCAGCAGTGCAGAAATAGCTTGCTAGCAATCAGGTCTAAATTAGGCCCTAAGTCATACAGCCCATATACTGTATATCAGTGTGTGGATTTATATATTTTTTCCCAAACCAGTCCTCAAACTCCAGTAGTTTGTCTTCCTATAAAATATACTACATCAGTTACAATAATGGAAGAGAAACAAAATACCATAACCTTTCGCCTTTCAACTGTTACATTTTGTTTTACCATGATAATTATGCTGACATTTGTTATGCCATCGGTGTCACCAAATCTTTTCAAACTCCAGATCACTGAAGCACTTTAATCCCAGTAAGTGCAGTCTCCTTTCTGTATGTGCTTACTACGTCTTCCTTCCCATATCTGACACTTAATAAATCTCCGGCAATAACGCCCGTCCGGTTGCCTAGGACTCACTGGGAGACACCAATGAATTTCATCTGAAAGTGATCTGTTTATCTCGGGCTGAATGGCCTTTCAGACCATTTTGCCCCATTCAGCAAACTTTGTTTAGCCGCCTGGCTCACTGTACGCCTTAACTGTTCTTGTGTTAATAACATGAGCCTTTGTGTCTGCCTGAAATATACAAGGGCATGTCATTAAGTGCAGTTGTTTCTTCTTGTTGGTCCAATGCTAAATGGTTTGATCTGTGACCAGGAATTGTTGAAACCCAGTAATTACAACACACATTAGCTGTTAGCCGCATTGACAGAGGGCTCGTGGTGATAAAAGCCAGTCTATTCAAAGGGAGGTGCTTTTCTTGACCGTGTCATCTGTGACCTCGTGTTTCCTTTACAAAAGTGGGACCTGTGTCTGATGCATGACACATGGCACTACACACCTGCATAATTACATTTAAAGAGCCAATAAATCAACTGCACAAGCTTATCTTATATAAGAAGGTAACTGGTTAAGTTTGTTCCGATTTGTGGAGGCCATTGCAAATGTAGTCAAGAACCTTTTTGGTTTTCAGTTTCATAAAAGAGCAGAGCTTATCGCAGGGTCTTTTCCCTAAAAAGGGGTTTCAAGTGTACCCCCATGTCCGCCATTAGTTAGGACCTGCCTTGATAAAGGTGAATCATTATAAATGTCACAGTACCCAGCACACATAGTAACTGTGGGCCTCATGCAGATGTGGATGGAGTGGCTTGGAAGCAGCTGTGATAGCGCTGTATGGTGATGCAGCAGGAGGCGGCTATGCAAACAGATGCCTCATGCTGCAGCAGTGATCCACATCGGATCACTCAGTCACCATCGGGCGGCTTACGGCACCCATGGAGCCGCACAAGCCGTCCATTGCACGCAGATCCCTGACCTCTTCCCACCACCTAAACAGCAGTGACATGCCTCCGTTTGTGCCTCCTCCCCGCCCCCCAGTTGGACTCAGACTATCAATCACTGACAGTCTGCTGCTGCTCTGTATCCTATGTTGTAGGACCTTCTCGCGCACCCGCAAAATGGGTCCCACACACGTGCAAAGTACTTATTTTTTTCATGATAAACCTTTTATAGTTGTTACCACTGTTCCTGCACACTGCCACTATATTCCGCTGCCGTGACCTGTTACTGCCGTGACCTGACCTGTTATTTTTTCACGATAAACCTTTTATACTTGTTACCACTGTTCCTGCGTACTGCCACTTGTCAAAGTCAGAAAAAATGTCTCAATGCACGTTGCCATATTTGCACCGCACACTGGTCCGCGCTGCGCGTGCGTGCGCTCTCCCGTGGATGCGCATACCCGCAATAACGTGCACTCGCAGGCGCGGTATGCGTATTTACGGTAGAGTTTATGTAGTCGTAGCGTGCGACTCATTCGTTACAAATGTTCACAATTAATGTAGTTTATAAATCATGGTCCCTTTGATAGATTCTGAAAGTTTGGTTAAAATACAATGTCCCAGAGCTGAGGAATCCCTCTTTATATCGTACAAAGGGTCTAACAGGAATCATACAGCAGTGTTTGGTACCCATCGGAAGAGTATTTAATTAGCAATATTCCGGTGTTGGTTTGGAGCGTATTAATCGCTCGTGCGAATAGTTATGGACATAAGAAGTTTATGTCCATTTCTATTATTTACACATACTCAGGTATGCGGCGGGAAACCCAGTTTCCCACCCACCTGAGCTGTTGGAAATCGTCACAGCCCACCTGTATGAATCACCCTATGACCTTTTGTTATGATGCAGGGCCGAATTCCTTCGGCCAATGGACAATGGGATTGTAGGACCAGGAGATTGCATTGTGTGTGGGGCATAAATAGGCAGGCCGACCACATCCAGCTCTCACTCTCTCATCAACGGTTATCTGCTGATAGCCGGGAGCTGGATATCGAGGCGCAGGCGATCATACACTTTGTGCGTAAGTTTCTCTCCGTTATCATTATCTTTCTGTGAGCCAATTTCTCTCATCTCATCTCTCTCTCTCTCTCTCTCTCTCTCTCTCTCTGTTCTGTTCTCTCATATCTACCCTAGACTAGGCTAGTATTGTATTGTATTAGATAGTATTGTATTGTATTGCATTTAGGTCAGAGTAGTATTGTCTTTTTGTATTTATGGTTTAGTTCTGTGGTTAGGAAGTCTCTGTTATATTGTAGTGTACCAATTGTACTGTTATCCCCTTTTACAAGTATATTAGATATAATACAGTTAATAGGCCTTGGAACCTAAACCAGTATCTGTGTATTTTCTATAGTGTTAAGTGTTCACTTGAGCGTCGGTGACGCTCAAGCAGCTTTGTAGTTAGTCAGGTTACACAAGGTTGCACTTACACCCTGTACTCACATTAAGGTATTCAGTGTATTTCATTGGTATAAGGTTTTATCATAAAGGTATAGTGTTGTGAGCGTCTGCATCGCTGGTGACCTCCTCGTGGTCTCGAGCGTAAGCTACGCCATAGCGAATCATTACCCTAGACATAACCAATAACGTGTCCTGTGATCCCTGGGCCGTGAGCGAACGTGACGCTTGAGCGTCTCGCCTACGGCTGAGCGATCGTTACGCAACTAGCGTACCATTACGGTACTTCTTAAGTAAACAGCGTACAGTGTTCTTAGCTTCATAAAGGGTTGTTATAAGGCAAAGGAATTTAGCATTGTCAATTGCGGGCTCGTCCTATACTTCTCACATCTGCACTAGGTAGATCAGCAGACATTATCCCCCAGCAAAGGGTGGGAGGTTGTCTCACAGTGCTGACGGGATAAGCGTCTGCTTCGCTTAGATAAAGAGTGCTGAAGGAATCCGGGAACCGGAAGTAAGAACAAAACGCTTGTGTCTTTTAAAACTTTTATTTCTCTTCTGTCTTGCGTATACACGCACGCATACATATATCTGCATTTCTGTTTCATTTTTCGTATATCACTATTCCTGTTTGCCAATTTTATAGTTGATAGAAAGTGCTAAAAAGAGATTTGCTGTTATTTCATAGTAGAGGTGATAGTTAAAGTATAGAACAAACACACGGTTTGTCTGAGATACAAGGCAGTCAGTGTGGATTGCGGTAGATGATCAGGGATCATTTACATTGATAAAAATATATTGTGTTACGGTGGATCCTTTGCATTGCGTACACGTGTCGCTAACAAAGACTAGCGTACGCAATCCAAAAGGCAGACGCACGCAGCGTTCATTACGCAACGTAGCGTCCGGTTACGCTCACGTAGCTCAAGTCACGAAAAAGTTGAATTAGCGCAAAGCGATAATTAGCGCAAGGCGATAATTAACGCACAGCGGTAGATAACGCGAAGCGGTAAATAACGCAAATCTATTTTTGGAAAATCTGAAATTTAGTTTAACAGATCCTGCTCCTAATTGGTAACACTTTTGGCCTAAAGACAATTTCTGCGCAGAAATAGATATAGAAACAAAAGTGTACATGTGTTGAGTGAGTGTGTTTTGTATACAAAAGTTTATATAACTTTAAGGTGGAACCAAAAGGAAAGCCGGGTACTCGTCAAGGGACATACGTGTAAGTGACATATACGGTGGCCAGGGAGGCATCCCTGGTTAAATAATATTTGAGCATTAGAGTATAGCGGACCATAAGGTAACAAGACCAGGAGGTCGTAAGGTAAAAGGTCCGCTATAAAAGTCCAGTGGCACAACGCCTGGGGTGTTGGTGCAGAACCCATATAGGCCATACAAGCTCTGGCTGAAGGAATCGCAGCCGGAAACATAGATTCCATTGATCTTTCAGTACATGACAAGTAGTGCTCGTGTACTGAACGATTGGACCGCACGTAATTGTGTGCAGTAGTTAGTAATCTGACCTAATACCATTAGAGTAAAGTGGTCACAAACGCTATCTGTACATTCTGACGTGATTTGTGTAATTTTTTATTTTTGGAAGGGAAGTTCGCTGGTCACTCAGGAACTATCTAACAACCCCAACTTTACTGGAAAGAGTAAGTGTCCTGCGGGTAACCCTCATATGTTCCAGTAAATAAAGGTTCACAGGGGCCCTAGGTTGGGTCCAGCAGCTCTGGCTACAGTGATTGCAGCACAGGCCAACGTGGGCGAGAAGTAAGTGGGGTACTTGATAAACCACCACCGCCGGCCTGCCCAAGGACATCTTGGTTTGTTTGTAAGGGTTCGCTGAAAGCCTTGATATTCAAGGAGGAATAAGCAACGCCTGCAGATTATGGGGGCCATTTGTTCAGGTAGGGGGCGATCAACCCTGGTTCAGGTTGATTCTGTGAACCGACCAGTTGGGTCGGCACGATATGTAATGTGTGAAAAATATGGAATTCACACCGAATCTTTATGTGATGAATGGGAGAGAATGACTGTACAAGACAGGGACAAATTCCCAAGAATAGGTAGCTTTAGTCCAGAAGTGTTACAAAATTTAAGGAGGAGGATATGTCTCGTAAAATCAGCAAAGAGACGAATTCAGCATCATGATTGTTTACAGTTATGGCACCAGGAAGGTGAGATACAGAGAGGTTTGGCTCTGGCGGCAGGATCTGGGGCAGTCAGGAAGTTGATTGCCACAGCTCCTCCTCCACCATACATTGCAGGAGAGAAGTTGATTGCGGAGAGAAACGCACTGGGTTGTAAAACACAAACTCTTAGTAACACTGTAAATGTTAATGATGTTAACCAAATAACTCATGCAAGTATTAACCCGTGCAAGATGTACCCTGTTTTGAACCTTCCTCAGGAGTGTGATCAAGAAGACGATTCAGCAACAATTTCAGCTCTCTCTCTTGCAGCCACCATAGCAGAGACCACAGTAGGCACAGCGACACCCACGAGATTAGTGAAAGCCCCTAGCGGAGGGATAGGTGAGGTCGTGTCAACGGGTAAGTACGGCACCATGCACTACACTGAAACAATTGTACCACAACAAGCTGTAGAATCTACACAGGAAGAGGCTGTTAGAATTGCTCCTGTAAGGGTAATAGCAGTTCCCAATGGAAAAACAGATGTGTCTGGAGCCACTCCCATAAGGAACATTGCCATGTACACTCCATTTTCTAGAATGGAATTAAGAACAATAGTGTCCGAATTTCCTGACCCCAGGAAGGATTTAGTTGCTAGCCAAAAATACATCAGGGATCTAGGTAACACTGTAGAACCCAACAACAAGGATTGGCAGATACTGCTAAGAGCTTGTTTACCTTCCAATGTTGATGCAACTCAGTTTTTAGCTGATTGTGCATTGGATAAAGATGTACCGCTTACAGACGTGTACAACAAGGATAATGTAAAGAGGATAAATTTACAGCTAAAGGAGTATTTCCCAGCCGTTGTTAAATGGAATAAAATATTTTCCATTAAGCAAAAGGAGTCCGAAACGGCAACAGAATATTTTCACCGGGCACTATTAGAAATGGCAAAGTACACTGGTATAGAAGACATTAAGACCAACCCAAACCATCGGGAAGTAGCAGTATCTGTACTGATGGATGGTTTAAAGGAAACATTAAAGACTAGGGTTCAGACCACGCAACCATGCTGGCGAGGTCTGTCAGTGTCCGGCTTGAGAGAGGCTGCTATTGATCACGACAGAAACATCACTAGGCACAGGGAATCGCAAAGTGATAAGTTGATGTCCGTAAGTATACAGGCGCTGACCACAAGGCAGCCTGCGTATGTACCACCGAATCCTGTGGGTAAGGCAAGTGTAATAACATGTTTTTCTTGTAACAGACCGGGACACTTTGCACGAGAATGTAGAACAAAGAATGTACAAAGATCTTTTAAACCCCCTAGACAACAACACAACACACGACATTGGGAGCAGGGTCCACAGAGGCGGAGTTTTGAGCCACATACAGGGGAAACAAAAAGATATCCCCCAAACAGAGACTGGCATGCCTCTGGTAGTTCCCAGCTAACTCCCTCACAAGTAGTTGCTGCCAGCGGGATTCTGGGAGGTCAGCATACCCAATAGGGGTGTGGCCATACCTGTAATCTGCAGCCAGTTAAGTTGATTGCTAGTCTTGGAAACGAACCAGAAATTGCAATCAATGTGGCTGGTAAAACTTTAAACTTTCTTGTAGACACAGGGGCGGCCAAGTCAGTGATAAATTCGACAGTGGGCATGAGAACCACTGGTAGGACAATTCCAGCCATGGGAGTAACAGGAGTAGTCCAGCACTACCCTGTTAGCAAACCAGCCGAGATTACAATAGGGCCTTTGCATACCAAGCATTCCTTTTTGCTGGCTGCATCTGCACCAACTAATCTCCTGGGAAGAGACTTACTATGTAAAATGGGTTGCGTCATTTATTGTACCCCTGAAGGTGTATTCTTGGACATTCCTGAGAATCACGCTCAGGAAGTACGAGACATGTTAGACTCCCCATCAAAATTAATGTCACATTCCATTATGACAAATAGGAATCCATCCCAAGTAGAAGAGATGATATCTCAGATACCAGAGTCACTTTGGACAAAAGATGGACAGGACACTGGATTAATGGCAAACGTAGCTCCAGTAGTTGTGCAAGTAAAAGATGGTAGGATAGCTCCAAAAATCCCACAGTATCCTCTGAAGCCAGAGGTGGAGTTAGGAGTTTTTCCCGTAATAGAGCGCTTGCTACAACAGGGCATTCTAGTAAGAACGTCCAGCACCGCAAATAGTCCCATCTTCCCTGTTAAAAAGAGTGGGGGGAGGGGTTACAGGCTAGTGCAGGATCTAAGGGGGATTAACAAAATAGTTGAGAGTCAGTTCCCCGTAGTGCCTAATCCAGCTGTCATCCTAATGCAAATTCCTCCCATTGCCAAATTTTTCACTGTTATTGACCTCTGCTCCGCTTTCTTTTCGGTACCTCTGCACCCTGACAGCCAATATTTGTTTGCATTCACATACAGAGGAGTCCAATACACGTGGACTCGGTTACCCCAAGGTTTCATAGATAGTCCAAGTATATTTTCTCAGGCTTTGCATGATTGTTTACAGTCTTTCCAACCAGACAGTGGATCAGTATTGATACAGTATGTGGACGATTTATTACTGTGTTCAGATTCACTGGAAGCATCTCTGAAGGATACGAAACAGCTCCTGTTTCATCTTTCAGACACAGGTCACAAGGTTTCCAAAGACAAGTTACAATTATGCCAAACTAAGGTAAAATATTTGGGACACTGTCTAACACAAGGACTGAGACACCTGACCGCTGATAGAATCCAAGCCATTAGAGACATGACACTGCCACAAACCCAGCAACAGATCAGGACGTTTTTAGGAATGTGTGGGTATTGCCGTAATTGGATCCCAGGGTTTTCCATATTGGCGCTACCTTTGCAGGAAATGGTCTCTTCAAACAAACCTGATCGGATTTCGCATACAGACGAATCTGAAACAGCATTTGAGAGACTCAAACAGTGCCTAACGCAGGCACCAGCACTAGGTATGCCAGACTATGGGAAACCCTTTGAACTATACGGAACAGAAAGTGCTGGGTGCGCAGCAGGTGTACTAACACAAAAACACGGTGATGCCAGCAGGCCAATTGCATACTACAGCGCCCAGCTAGACACGGTAGCGCGATCCCTCCCCACATGCTTGCGTAGCGTTGCGGCGATAGCATTGCTAGTGACGAAAAGCGAAGATGTCGTGCTAGGCCACAACCTCACAATCCATACACCGCATGCGGTATCTGCCTTATTGAATTCTGCCCAAACCAGACACGTCTCATCAGCAAGGTTTACAAGATGGGAATTGGCATTAATGGCCCCCGTAAACATCACCATAAGGAGATGCAGCGCATTAAATCCTGCAACATTTCTCCCAGGTGTGCCTGGTCAGACACAAAGGGTGGAAGGTGAGAGTGATGGGGAAGGAGGATTTAATGCAAAGGAAGATACACATGATTGTATGGAATATTTGACCCAAAATTTTACCGCAAGGCCTGACATCAGTGACAATCCACTGAAAGATGCAGAACTCACGTTCTACACGGACGGTAGTTGTCACAGACAGTCAGACTCGGGAGACTTGTGTACTGGATACGCAGTCGTAGATGACCAAGACACCATAGAAGCGGAACCGCTAGGCCCACCTCACTCAGCCCAGGTTGCTGAACTGGTCGCCCTAACCAGAGCATGTGAATTGGCTAAGGGTAAGTCAGCCAATATCTACACCGATTCCAGATACGCGTTCGGGGTAGTCCATGATTTCGGAGCGCTATGGTGGCTCAGAAATTTCATGACGGCAGCTGGTACACCGATAGCGCATGCAGCTCACATAAAAAGGCTTCTAACAGCGATACAGGAACCCGACAGAGTGGCTGTTATCAAATGTAAAGCACATACATATAGCCAAGACCCAGTATCCCTTGGTAACAGCCGAGCAGACGAAGCCGCAAAGCTTGCAGCTGCTACCCCCACACGGACAGACACCACACAGTTGATGGTATTTAATACCATCAACACACAGAAGTTGTGTGAGATGCAGAATTTGTGTTCCACACAGGAAAGAGCAGTCTGGAAGGCAAAGGGATATGGCCAGGAGTCCTCAGGGCTCTGGACGGATGGACATGGTAAACCAGTGGCCCCCAGGGCATACCTTCCATGTCTGGCTGAAGCAGCTCACGGGCTGACTCATCTAGGCAAGGAGGGGATGTGCAAATTGGTAAGAGCATACTGGTGCGCCCCAGGATTCTCCTCTCATGCGAGTAAAAGAGCAATGTCATGCCTTACCTGTCTGAGAAAGAATATTGGAAAAGCAATACCTACAGAACCATCCCATATCCCACCTGCCGGCGGCCCTTTCCAGGTAATACAAATTGACTTCATTCAATTACCCCCATGTCGAAATTTGAAATATGTACTTGTCTGTATAGATGTTTTCTCGAATTGGGTCGAGGCTTTTCCAGCAGCTACAAATACCGCTATGTTTACAGCTAAGAAAATTGTGCAGGAATTTGTATGTAGATATGGTATCCCTAGAATCATTGAAAGTGATAGGGGTACCCATTTTACAGGTGATGTCTTTCAAGGAATGTGTAAATTGATGGGTATTGATAGCAAGCTGCACACTCCGTACCGTCCACAGGCGAGTGCGAAGGTCGAAAGAGTGAACAGCACTATTAAAAATAAATTGAGTAAAGTAATGGCAGAGACAGGATTGACGTGGCCAGAAGCTTTACCCATTGTTTTGTATAGCATCAGAACCACTCCCAGGTCCCCTCTTAATCTGTCTCCTTTTGAAATCTTGTTTGGTCGACAACCGCATGTCATGATTAACCCTCAGGATGATTTGAAATGTAACAATGAAGTAACTGTAAAGTACTTGATTAACATGAGTAAACAGTTGAGGAATCAAAATGATAATCTGAAGTTGGTGATTCCTGATTTACCAGATAGTAATTGTCATGACATTGAACCTGGGGATTATGTAATGATACGAAATTTTCTACGCTCAGGTTGTCTTATTGATAGATGGGAAGGACCATACCAGGTCTTATTGACTAGCACCACAGCATTGAAGGTTGCTGAGAAAGAGACTTGGGTCCATTCATCCCACTGCAAAAAGGTTGCTGATCCAGAGAAGTCCCGCGATAAGGAACAGACGGTAGAGGTTGTATCACTGGAGTGTCTGTTCCAGGAGGATTGAGGCGGCACCTGAGCCTTGAAGACCGAAAGCAGTTGTCGACTCCCTTCTCCCTTTTATTGTTTTTCTCCACTTCCCAGCCCCTCTCCCTTAAAATTTCTTTTTCCCCCTCCTCATTCTTCTCTATTTTCTCCTCAAAGATGGACTTGCCCCAAGAGACTGTGATCCGGATTTTGATGTTAACCATGATGTTGACCAGAGCAGTCTGTTCCGGCGAGAGTACCATAGAGGTCGAAAGAGGTTCTGGAATGGGTTCCGATTATGATGATGGAGGCGTAGTTTCCCAAGATCAACCAAACCAACAAGCAAAGGCGAGTATCAGAAAACGATCCGATAGAAGAAATTGTGATGGATTGTTAGCTGAAGAAAATTGTATCTGTAGGCTCTGTGATAATCTGGTTGAAGATGGATGCATAAAGAAATGCCAATCTAGTTTTAATATCCATATAGACCGGCATCCATTGAGTGACTATCACTCCTTAGTGGGTAACGTGTTAAACCAAACAGATTGTTGGGTATGCTCTCAAGTACCTCAGGGTCACAGCAAATCAGGGCTAGTACCATTTCCTTTAACGTTAGGGGAGGTACTTGAGCTAAGTGGTGGGAGACCGGTGGACCGGAGGTTTAACATCTCCAGCCCTCCTAGTTTGAAGCTCCACCAATACCATGTGGATAGGTCCCTCTTATGTTTTAACATCTCCAATCCCAGAAAACCGGGAAATTGGGAAGTGTCATGGAGCAACCTTACCATGACCTTTTCACACAGAGCAGATAGAATGCCTACAGATACAGAGCTCGTACGCCACATAGCCAGTAGAGGAAAATCTTTCCGGTATCGATATACCTTAGGAAATAGGATTACTAGAGTTGGAGAGGTATCACCAGGATACTGTGCACATATCGTACAAACCGATACGTGCATTAAGCAGTTGGAAGAATTAGGGTCAGGAGATTTCACCTGGAAGGTTTGTAACATGGTCATGTCCTTCTCCGTCCCTTATGTTCTCCCCGATGATGCATATTTCATATGCGGGAGAAAGGCGTACAAGTGGCTTGCCCCAAACTCTGAAGGATTGTGTTATATTGGAAAAGTATTGCCTGAAGTGATGACTGTTACACATGACAAAATGAAGGACATACACCGTGGTGCCCAAGCTCCTTATACTCACACTCACTACGAGCACCGGGTTAAAAGACAACTGTCAGAAAGGTTAGAGCATCCGGCCTCTGATCTTATCCATGAATCCACCGGGATTCAGGTTCTGGTAGCGTTAGATTTCACTCGTACCGCTCGGGGAGTGATGAATTATAAATACATTTCCGCACTCGCCAATTTGTTAGATAATATCACTGAAATGTATGATGACACGTTTAGATACACTGGAAGAGAACTTCAAGCTTACAAAACAGAACTAGTTCAGCATAGGATGGTTCTTAATTATCTTACAGCAGTAACAGGCGGATATTGTGTTACATTGGCAACACAGTACGGCATAAAGTGTTGCACGTATATCACAAATAGCACCGAGGATCCGGTAGAGGTCATAGACCAAAAGATGGACGATATTCTCCAATTGAAGTGGGAATTTCGTCGAAAACACAATCTCACCCTTGCTGCTGTAGGTAATGAGCTGACTGGTTGGGTGTCATGGTTGAACCCGCGAAATTGGTTCTCCGGTTTAGGAGAGTGGGCTCAAGGAGTCATAATGGATGTTGGAAAGTTTCTACTATGTATCTTGGGTGTCGTTATATCGATTGGATTGATATCTAGATGCGGGCAGGCTTTAATGAGGTGCAAACAAAGTACAAAAGTGATGAGCTTGAGGAGTAAGGAAACCGTAATTAACCTGGATTTGATTTATGACCCAATGATAGAAACCAGAATGTGATGAAAATGCGATTATACGGTCCGTTTCTTTCACCTGTTTTTCTGCTTTTCTCCAAGATACAAAGACCCCCTTGGACGAGGAAGCTGACGAGACGAGATGTATACAGACAACGGATTGACCAAAGAAGAAGATTTGACAACTTTAAATATGGACACTTGATGAACTTTGCCATAGATCCCCAGTTTCCCTAGTATCTTTAAACTCACGCTAGCCCAACATTTTTGTAAATCTGATGGCTCAGACAAAGCTATTTGCTCATGCCTAAGGAGCAATACAGCGCAAAGAAGACGACTCTCAACAGATACCGAAAACAACTTCGACGACAGATGTACATTTCCCTGACATAGAATATCATTGCATTTTTCGTAAGTGTTCTTTATCTTCATCTCTACAACCCTCAGGTAACGACACACATAGACGATAGGGAATACAGGCACAGATATCAGCAACCACATACCTCCCCCATTCATGTATCATCAACTAAAATGTGCATCCCCATTTTGTTACAACCACAGCCGAAAAGAGCTCGGTAAAGTTTGACAGCCCATCCACAGACCTGTACCACAGGATAAGAAGGAATTCAAATGTATACTTCGCAATACCTCGAAGCTTGATTTACAACACGTACGGCACGATGATACATGACCCCCCCAAACATGGATTCATACACACATGCTTCTGCTATCTCACTAGGTCATACCCTCTTCACACCTTCTCCTCTCTCCTCCCCTACCCAACCATGGAAATCAATTAACCCCTGACTTACATTTTTCTCCTTAAATGTTTTGTGGCAGTTATTATTGACTGCCAAAGGGTGGACTGTCAAAGTCAGAAAAAATGTCTCAATGCACGTTGCCATATTTGCACCGCACACTGGTCCGCGCTGCGCGTGCGTGCGCTCTCCCGTGGATGCGCATACCCGCAATAACGTGCACTCGCAGGCGCGGTATGCGTATTTACGGTAGAGTTTATGTAGTCGTAGCGTGCGACTCATTCGTTACAAATGTTCACAATTAATGTAGTTTATAAATCATGGTCCCTTTGATAGATTCTGAAAGTTTGGTTAAAATACAATGTCCCAGAGCTGAGGAATCCCTCTTTATATCGTACAAAGGGTCTAACAGGAATCATACAGCAGTGTTTGGTACCCATCGGAAGAGTATTTAATTAGCAATATTCCGGTGTTGGTTTGGAGCGTATTAATCGCTCGTGCGAATAGTTATGGACATAAGAAGTTTATGTCCATTTCTATTATTTACACATACTCAGGTATGCGGCGGGAAACCCAGTTTCCCACCCACCTGAGCTGTTGGAAATCGTCACAGCCCACCTGTATGAATCACCCTATGACCTTTTGTTATGATGCAGGGCCGAATTCCTTCGGCCAATGGACAATGGGATTGTAGGACCAGGAGATTGCATTGTGTGTGGGGCATAAATAGGCAGGCCGACCACATCCAGCTCTCACTCTCTCATCAACGGTTATCTGCTGATAGCCGGGAGCTGGATATCGAGGCGCAGGCGATCATACACTTTGTGCGTAAGTTTCTCTCCGTTATCATTATCTTTCTGTGAGCCAATTTCTCTCATCTCATCTCTCTCTCTCTCTCTCTCTCTCTCTCTCTCTCTCTCTGTTCTGTTCTCTCATATCTCCCCTAGACTAGGCTAGTATTGTATTGTATTAGATAGTATTGTATTGTATTGCATTTAGGTCAGAGTAGTATTGTCTTTTTGTATTTATGGTTTAGTTCTGTGGTTAGGAAGTCTCTGTTATATTGTAGTGTACCAATTGTACTGTTATCCCCTTTTACAAGTATATTAGATATAATACAGTTAATAGGCCTTGGAACCTAAACCAGTATCTGTGTATTTTCTATAGTGTTAAGTGTTCACTTGAGCGTCGGTGACGCTCAAGCAGCTTTGTAGTTAGTCAGGTTACACAAGGTTGCACTTACACCCTGTACTCACATTAAGGTATTCAGTGTATTTCATTGGTATAAGGTTTTATCATAAAGGTATAGTGTTGTGAGCGTCTGCATCGCTGGTGACCTCCTCGTGGTCTCGAGCGTAAGCTACGCCATAGCGAATCATTACCCTAGACATAACCAATAACGTGTCCTGTGATCCCTGGGCCGTGAGCGAACGTGACGCTTGAGCGTCTCGCCTACGGCTGAGCGATCGTTACGCAACTAGCGTACCATTACGGTACTTCTTAAGTAAACAGCGTACAGTGTTCTTAGCTTCATAAAGGGTTGTTATAAGGCAAAGGAATTTAGCATTGTCACACTATATTCCGCTGCCGTGACCTGTTACTGTGAGAACCGCTGTATCTCTGAATCCTTAAAAAACCCTGCAACACTGGTTAAGGATTGTTGTGCGGCCTAAACTTCATGTTTCACGTTTCCCTAGTGCCTATTGTTACCTCATCAGTTCTACACCAATATCACATAACAAGTTATGGGCCCAGGCACTCCAGATATCAGAAGCGCCACATGTCAAGTTAAATAGTGAGCCTTGCATTTATTTCAGCACACCGCTTGTACACAGCAGCTGAATCCAACATCAAACTCAGAGGTTCAGAAAACTACACCACATGTAAGTTTGCAATGGAGATGCAACTTAAGCATGAGAGGCTAAGGAAAATCACTATTAACCCATGTAACAATCCTAATTCTGAGGATGCAGATAAAGCCAGTGTGGAACAACATGCTTATTGCATAATTAACTGGAAAATGTCAGTGCATGACATGTGAATACCTCTGCAAACAGCATATGAGAAGAATAAATCTGAGGTGGATATTGTATTAAACCAAGATGAGTGAATACACAAGTATAAGTGACCATATCAATTAGATAATGTCCATATCTCAGCAATTAACATCTGTAGCAGTCCCAAGTTGATAACAAGGATATTGCTATGGCGATGCTACAGAACTTAACGTCTGAATTTGATTTCCTAGTAGTAGCTTTAGAATCCAACATGGCTAAGCTATCAACAGAGAACATTAGAATCAAACTGTTACAGTTCCTAGAAGGTATGCCAGTTTAATTAAATGCTGAGAAGGAATACATATGATATCCTGGCAGACGGGATGCTGTTTGTCACTATAACGACAGCAGCATCATGTCTGGTGGAATCCCGGCAGTGAGGTAGCGAGTCCCCTCGTGGGCTCGCTGCGGTTGCCATGCATCTGGCTCAGTTGCTCGCTTTGCTTGTTCTATTTCCACTTGGTTGGTGACGTGGACCCACCATCAGAGTGGAAATATTGAGAGTTTAACGGGATTCTGGGCGTCGGTATTTCACCGGCTATCAGGAGTCTGGTGTCGGTCTCCCGCCAGCCGGTATATTGACTGTATCCCGCTGAGAATACTGCATTACACACAAGAACTAGAAAACCCAGAAAGTTCAACTATAAGTGCTTCATATATCTAAAAGTTGGACTTCTGAATGAAAACTGAAAGATGTGACTGCTACACAGAAAAAGAGGTGTAACAGTAATAATAAGTCAGCATTAAGCATCACAGACAGTCGCAGGAGAGATTGCTTGTATTTAGACTGGGGGCCACAATGCACTCTTAGTTGTCATATAGAATAATTCACAGCATTGTGGGCCTGATGTTTGTAAGCAAAGAAAAAAGCACACAACTGTGCAATACCATGCTGCACTGCAGGTGGGGCAGATGTAACATGTGGAGAGAGATTTAGATTTGGGTGGGGTCTGTTCAAACATTGCTGCTCCTGCATGACAGATGGTCCATACTGCTACTATACTCTGCTTCTGCCATCTGTTATCATGAGTACCACTGTATCTCTGGTTCCTTCAATAAACCTGCAACCCTGTATAAGGATCACTGTGTGGCCTAAACTGCATGATTCCGCTAGTGCATATTGGGGGTCATTCCGAGTTGATCGTAGCTGTGCTAAATATAGCACAGTTACGATCTTCTTCCCTGACATGCGGGGGGACACCCAGCACAGGGCTAGCCCGCCCCGCATGTCAGTCTGGCCCCCCCTCGCAGAAGTGCAAAGGCATTGCACTTCAAGAGTAGCTCCCGGCCAGCGCAGCTTTAGCGTGCTGGCCGGGAGCTACTCATCGCGCAGCCGCTGCGGCCCGTCCCCCATTCCGTCCGGCCACGCCTGCGTTGGCCGGACCAAACCCACGAAACGGCGGCTAAACGCCGCCATTCCGCCCCCTCCCGCCCAGCGATCGCCTCTGCCTGTCAATCAGGCAGAGGCGATCGCATCCCTGCTATGGCCTTCGGCCGTCTGGCATGCGCCGACGCACTATGGCGCCGGCGCATGCGCAGCAGGGACCCGTTCGCTCTGCTGCGTTAAAATGCAGCAAGTGAACGGGTCAGAATGACCCCCATTGGCCGGAATCTCACCAACGCAGCCCAGGTGAAAACTTTCTTTGCAGGGTTGAGATATACTGTACATATAGGAACAAGCTTGGTGTGCCGAATCTTTGCAGAGATGATCTTGCCAAACCTAGCCACTTGGCCATTAATCCTCTACCATTTCAGAAATGAAACAGATATCTGTTCGTCTATGGGGCCTAATTCAGTAAGGATTGCAGATTCTGCATTTTAGCAGAATCTGCAATCCATGCAATCGCATGCTGGGGGTCGCCCATCGCAGGGCAAGGCCGCCCAGCATGCTACCCACCGGCCACCCACTGCGATCACACTATAATTGTGATTGTGCTGCAATTACAGAGTGGTCGCAGAAACTGTGGATGCCTCCTGCCGGCACAGCCTGGCTGCGATGGCAGGAGTCCCAGCGCCATTTTTTCGATCAGAGTGACTGTGTGTGAAAACATGGAGTCACCCCCCGAAAACAGCAACCGCATTAACTGCAGGCGCATGCGCAGGACGGGTGTGGTTTCATAAAGGGCAAAGAAGGGCACAGAGTGGGGGGGGGGGAGGGGTCAAATAGAAAAATAGAATATCCGTGCATTGATAGGGGCTTGGGCTGGGCAATGAGTTTAACCATGCACCCAAGATTTTGTGGCCATGACAAACTCAGTACACTTGTATGGGCACCCAACCAATCTCATGGTCGCCCCGTCTGCAAATATGGCACATTCCAATTGGTTGATGCTAGATTCAAGTGGCCTGAGGGACCTTTTGCGTCAGGGGGAAGAGCCACAACACAAGGGGGAGGAGCTAGGCCAGCGGGATAGGTCCTCTACTATCCACGCCACCAACTATTACCTTTAGTAATCGGGTGGCGAGCGAAGCGAGCAACCAAGCCCGAAGTGTGGCGAGCTAAGCGAGCCTGCGAGGATACTTTTCGGGTACCCTGTTCGGCCGTATCTCCTCCCCCTGGTGACGTGTCTCCTCCCCTAATGACGTCAGAAGGTCCCTTCTCCAGCTTTGATTTAGAGCCAACCCATTACAATTGCAGTAAACAGGTTAAAAAAACCTAATTCAAAATCAATAGCTTCAGGACTCTGCTATGGACAAGTTAGTTGAAGAAAGAAAGTAGTCCCTCTTCTGTGACTAGTCTTAACACAAATGTATTTAATACAGTAACACCTTCTTATGTGGAAGTTCCCAAATGATTTTGTACAATGTTATCTATTAAAACATTAATACGGCAGAAAAACAATAATTTAGGACGAGACAAATGATCCGATCTTATTGCATTATGGAGCCATTCCAATTAGACTTTCCCCGGAGGAGCCGATACCTCTGCCTTCAACTCTATCTGTTTTCCACAGTTAATGAACCTTCGTCAGCTTCTGCCAGCAAATGCTTAATAAGACCCCATCTCAGAGGTTACAGGACACACACTATCCCAGCTCCTGGGATACATGTTCTATGAATTTGTAATTATAAGTCGATGTTCAAGAGGGATTAGCATCTGAGCAGAAAATAGTATTTCAATTAAGGAGTGGAATTCAATTTCTTTGTAATCACAGTTTGTGCAGGCAAGGTGTCTGGGTGACACTGTTATATATCACACAGACTTTCTGGCTTATTATAAATATTTAAAGGTTGTACAAACCATCTGCTAAAAAAAATAAAAAAAATAACAGGGAACCTGTATCCGATGAAAAGTGACAAAAAATAATAATAAAAAAAATAGAAAACTAATTCTAATTAATGAAAAAGTATTAAATGTCAGGAAAGAGTCTCCAATAATTTGCAAGAATTAGGAGAAAATAAATTGCAAATGTGTAGTATTTATTTAATTACCTGTCACTAAAGTAATAATGAGGGTCATTCCGAGTTGATCGCTCGTTAGCTACTTTTAGCAGCCATAGTCGCCACCTACGGAGGAGTGTATTTTCGTTTTGCAAGTGTGCGACCGCCTTTGCAGCCGAGCGCAGCAAAAACATTTTGTGCAGTTTCAGCGTAGCTCTGAACTTGCTCAGCCCTTGCGATTACTTCAGTCATTTTGGTGCCGGAATTGACGTCAGACACCCGCCCTGTAAACGCCTGGACACGCCTGCGTTTTCCCAAACACTCCCAGAAATGGTCAGTTGACACCCATAAACTCCCTCTTTCTGTCAATCACCTTGCATTGGGCTGTGCGAATGGAATTGCTAAATCCATCACCCAGCACCGATCCCCTTTGCACCCGTACGACGCGCCTGCGCATTGCGGTGCATACGCATGCACAGTTTTGCTAATTTTTTACCTGAACGCTGCGCTGTAAAAATCAGCAGCGAGCGATCAACTCGGAATGATACCCAATGTGTCTTATGGGGTCACAAGTTTAACTTAAAATGACACGCTGAATAAAGGCCAAAGGTCAGCCCACACAATGGCTGACTCCACTGGAAGCAATTTACAAAGGCTAAAATCACTGCTCTGTAGTACAAATACAGCTTTGGTCACACTGTGCATCTCAATGTGCATAAATGAGGCTACTGTATATTTCCAGTGTGCTTAGCACTAGGGCTTGCACTACCACTGAGCAAACAAGGTGGCAGCATTTGCATAATTGTAAGATAAAAATTGCACAATGAAATTTGAAGATTGGATTCAGCTTGCGTACATGCACCGATGACTGATGCTGCGTGCCACATGGCTGTGGTGGACAAAGGAGGAAGTAATGTGCTAGTAATCATGCCAGTTGTGGATAATCTCCAGCCACTTCCCACCAGTTTTCTCCAGCCTCATTCTCCCGTGTTTCTGTACCTCCAGCCCCCCAGTGTCTCTCCAGCCCACCAGTGTCTCTCCAGTTGCAGCCAGACCCTTCTGTCTCGCCAACAACCCAGAGTATCTCCAGCTCCAGCCAGTCCCCCAGTGTCTCTCCAGCAACCCAGTGTATCTCCAGCTCCAGCCATCCCCCTAGTGTCATTCCAGCCCCCCAGTGTCTCTCCAGTTCCAGCCAGACCCTTCTGTCTCTCCAGCAACCCAGTGCATCTCCAGCTCTAGCCAGCCCCCCCAGTGTCTCTCCAGTTCCACCCAGAACCTTCTGTCTCTCCAGCAACCCAGTGTATCTCAAGCTCCAGACAGCCCCCCAGTGTATCTCCAGCTCCAGCCAGCCTCCCAGTGTCTCTCCAGTTCCAGCCCAGACCCTTCTGTCTCCCCAGCAACCTAGTGTATCTCCAGCTCCAGCCAGCCTCCCAGTGTCTCTCCAGCAACCCAGTGTATCTCCAGCTCCAGCCATCCCCCCAGTATCTCTCCAGCCCCCCAGTGTCTCTCCAGTTCCAGCCAGACCTTTCTGTCTCTCCAGCAACCCAGTGTATCTCCAGCCCCCCAGTGCCTCTCCAGTTCCAGCCAGATCCTTCTGTCTTGCCAACAACCCAAAGTATCTCCAGCTCCAGCCAGTCCCCCAGGGTCTCTCCAGCAACCCAGTGTATCTCCAGCTCCAGCCAGCCCCCTAGTGTCACTCCAGCCCACCAGTGTCTCTCCAGTTCCAGCCAGACCCTTCTGTCTCTCCAGCAACCCAGTGTATCTCCAGCTCCAGCCAGCCCCCTAGTGTCACTCCAGCCCACCAGTGTCTCTCCAGTTCCAGCCAGACCCGTCTGTCTCTCCAGCAACCCAGTGTATCTCCAGCTCCAGCCATTCCCACAGTCTCTCCAGAAACCCAGTGTATCTCCAGCTCCAGCCAGCCCCCTTCTGTCTCTACAGCAACCCAGTGTATCTCCAGCTCTAGCCAGCCCCGCAGTGTCTCTCCAGTTCCAGCCAGTCCCTTCTGTCTCTCCAGCAACCCAGTGTATCTCCAGCTCCAGCCCCCCAGTGTCTCTCCAGCAACCCAGTGTATCTCCAGCTCCAGCCAGCCCCCCAGTATCTCTCCAGCCCCCCAGTGTCTCTCCAGTTCCAGCCAGACCCTTCTGTCTTGCCAACAACCCAAAGTATCTCCAGCTCCAGCCAGTCCCCCAGTGTCTCTCCAGCAACCCAGTGTATCTCCAGCTCCAGCCATCCCCCTAGTGTCACTCCAGCCCCCCAGTGTCTCTCCAGTTCCAGCCAGACCCTTCTGTCTCTCCAGCAACCCAGTGCATCTCCAGCTCTAGCCAGTCCCCCGAGTGTCTCTCCAGTTCCAGCTAGAACCTTCTGTCTCTCCAGCAACCCAGTGTATCTCAAGCTCCAGACAGCGCCCCAGTGTCTCTCCAGCAACCCAGTGTATCTCCAGCTCCAGCCAGCCCCCCCAGTGTCTCTCCAGTTCCAGCCAGACCCTTCTGTCTCCCCAGCAACCTAGTGTATCTCCAGCTCCAGCCAGCCCCCCAGTGTCTCTCCAGCAACCCAGTGCATCTCCAGCTCTAGCCAGTCCCCCGAGTGTCTCTCCAGTTCCAGCCAGAACCTTCTGTCTCTCCAGCAACCCAGTGTATCTCAAGCTCCAGACCGCGCCCCAGTGTCTCTCCAGCAACCCAGTGTATCTCCAGCTCCAGCCAGCCCCCCAGTGTCTCTCCAGTTCCAGCCAGACCCTTCTGTCTCCCCAGCAACCCAGTGTATCTCCAGCTCCAGCCAGCCCCCTAGTATCTCTCCAGCCCCCCAGTGTCTCTCCAGTTCCAGCCAGACCTTTCTGTCTCTCCAGCAACCCAGTGTATCTCCAGCCCCCCAGTGTCTCTCCAGTTGCAGCCAGACCCTTCTGTCTTGCCAACAACCCAAAATATCTCCAGCTCCAGCCAGTCCCCCAGGGTCTCTCCAGCAACCCAGTGTATCTCCAGCTCTAGCCAGCCCCCTAGTGTCACTCCAGCCCACCAGTGTCTCTCCAGTTCCAGCCAGACCCTTCTGTCTCTCCAGCAACCCAGTGTATCTCCAGCTCCAGCCAGCCCCCTAGTGTCACTCCAGCCCACCAGTGTCTCTCCAGTTCCAGCCAGACCCTTCTGTCTCTCCAGCAACCCAATGTATCTCCAGCTCCAGTCATTCCCACAGTCTCTCAGCAACCCAGTGTATCTCCAGCTCCAGCCAGCCCCCTTCTGTCTCTCCAGCAACCCAGTGTATCTCCAGCTCTAGCCAGCCCCCCAGTGTCTCTCCAGTTCCAGCCAGACCCTTCTGTCTCTCCAGCAACCCAGTGTATCTCCAGCTCCAGCCCCCGTGTCTCTCCAGCAACCCAGTGTATCTCCAGCTCCAGCCAGCCCCCCAGTATCTCTCCAGCCCCAGTGTCTCTCCAGTTCCAGCCAGAACCTTCTGTCTCTCCAGCAACTCAGTGTATCTCCAGCTCCAGTCAGCCTCCCAGTGTCTCTCCAGCCCCCCAGTGTCTCTCCAGTTCCAGCATGACCCTTCTGTCTCCCCAGCAACCCAGTGTATCTCCAGCTCCAGCCAGCCCCCCAGTGTCTCTCCAGCAACCCAGTGTATCTCCAGCTCCAGCCAGCCCCCCAGTATCTCTCCAGCCCCCTAGTGTCTCTCCAGTTCCAGCCAGACCCTTCTGTCTCTCCAGCAACCCAGTGTCTCTCCAGTTCCAGCCAGACCCTTCTGTCTCGCCAACAACCCAAAGTATCTCCTGCTCCAGCCAGTCCCCCAGGGTCTCTCCAGCAACCCAGTGTATCTCCAGCTCCAGCCAGCCCCCTAGTGTCACTCCAGCCCACCAGTGTCTCTCCAGTTCCAGCCAGACCCTTCTGTCTCTCCAGCAACCCAATGTGTCTCCAGCTCCAGCCATCCCCACAGTGTCTCTCCAGCAACCCAATGTATCTCCAGCTCCAGCCAGCCCTTCTGTCTCTCCAGCAACCCAGTGTATCTCCAGCTCTAGCCATCCCCCCAGTGTCTCCCCAGCTCCAGCCAGCCCCCCAGTGTCTCTCCAGCAACCCAGTGTATCTCCAGGTCCAGCCAGCTCCCCAGTGTCTCTCCAGTTCCAGCCAGAACCTTCTGTCTCTCCAGCAACTCAGTGTATCTCCAGCTCCAGCCAGCCTCCCAGTGTCTCTCCAGCCTCCAGTCTCTCCAGTTCCAGCCCGACCCTTCTGTCTCCCCAACAACCCAGTGTATCTCCAGCTCCAGCCAGCCCCCCCCCCAGTGTCTCTCCAGGAACCCAGTGTATCTCCAGCTCCAGCCAACCCCCAATATCTCTCCAGCCCCCAGTGTCTCTCCAGTTCCAGCCAGACCCTTCTGTCTCTCCAGCAACCCAGTGTATCTCCAGCTCCAGCCAGCACCCCAGTGTCTCTATAGTCCTCCAGTGTCTCTCCAGCTCCATCCAGACCCCTTCTGTCTCTCCAGCAACCCAATGTATCTCCAGCTCCAGCCAGCCCCCCAGTTTCTCTCCAGCCCCCCAGTGTCTCTCCAGTTCTAGCCAGACCGTTCTGTCTCTCCAGCAACCCAGTGTATCTCCAGCTCCAGCCAGCACCCCAGTGTCTCTCCAGTCTGCTAGTGTCTCACCAGCTCCAGCCAGACCCTTCTGTCTCTCCAGCAACCCAGTGTATCTCCAGCTCCAGCCATTCCCACAGAGTCTCCAGCAACCCAGTGTATCTCCAGCTCCAGCCAGCCCCCTTCTGACTCTACAGCAACCCAGTGTATCTCCAGCTCTAGCCAGCCCCCCAGTGTCTCTCCAGTTCCAGCCAGACCCTTCTGTCACTCCAGCAACCCAGTGTATCTCCAGCTCCAGCCCCCCAGTGTCTCTCCAGCAACCCAGTGTATCTCCAGCTCCAGCCAGCCCCCCAGTATCTCTCCAGCCCCCCAGTGTCTCTCCAGTTCCCGCCAGAACCTTCTGTCTCTCCAGCAACTCAGTGTATCTCCAGCTCCAGCCAGCCTCCCAGTGTCTCTCCAGCCCCCCAGTGTCTCTCCAGTTCCAGCCCGACCCTTCTGTCCCCCCAGCAACCCAGTGTATCTCCAGCTCCAGCCAGCCCCCGTGTCTCTCCAGCAACCCAGTGTATCTCCAACTCCAGCCAGCCCCCCAGTATCTCTCCAGCCCCCAAGTGTCTCTCCAGTTCCAGCCAGACCCTTCTGTCTCCAGCAACCCAGTGTCTCTCCAGTTCCAGCCAGACCCTTCTGTCTCGCCAACAACCCAAAGTATCTCCTGCTCCAGCCAGTCCCCCAGGGTCTCTCCAGCAACCCAGTGTATCTCCAGCTCCTGCCAGCCCCCTAGTGTCACTGCAGCCCACCAGTGTCTCTCCAGCTCCAGCCAGACCCTTCTGTCTCTCCAGCAACCCAGTGTATCTCCAGCTCCAGCCATCCCCACAGTGTCTCTCCAGCAACCCAATGTCTCTCCAGTTCCAGCCAGCCCTTCTGTCTCTCCAGCAACCCAGTGTATCTCCAGCTCTAGCCATCCCCCCAGTGTCTCTCCAGCTCCAGCCAGCCCCCCAGTGTCTCTCCAGCAACCCAGTGTATCTCCAGGTCCAGCCAGCTCGCCAGTGTATCTCCAGTTCCAGCCAGAACCTTCTGTCTCTCCAGCAACTCAGTGTATCTCCAGCTCCAGCCAGCCTCCCAGTGTCTCTCCAGCCCCCAGTCTCTCCAGTTCCAGCCCGACCCTTCTGTCTCCCCAACAACCCAGTGTATCTCCAGCTCCAGCCAGCCCCCCCAGTGTCTCTCCAGGAACTCAGTGTATCTCCAGCTCCAGCCAACCCCCAATATCTCTCCAGCCCCCAGTGTCTCTCCAGTTCCAGCCAGACCCTTCTGTCTCTCCAGCAACCCAGTGTATCTCCAGCTCCAGCCAGCACCCCAGTGTCTCTATAGTCCTCCAGTGTCTCTCCAGCTCCATCCAGACCCCTTCTGTCTCTCCAGCAACCCAATGTATCTCCAACTCCAGCCAGCCCCCCAGTATCTCTCCAGCCCCCCAGTGTCTCTCCAGTTCCAGCCAGACCCTTCTGTCTCTCCAGCAACCCAGTGTATCTCCAGCTCCAGCCATCACCCCAGTGTCTCTCCAGTCTGCCAGTGTCTCACCAGCTCCAGCCAGCCCCCTTCTGTCTCTCCAGCAACCCAGTGTATCTCCAACTCTAGCCAGCCCCCCAGTGTCTCTCCAGTTCCAGTCAGACCCTTCTGTCTCTCCAGCAACCCAGTGTATCGCCAGCTCCAGCCAGCCCCCCAGTGTCTCTCCAGCAACCCAGTGTATCTCCAGCTCCAGCCAGCCCCAGTATCTCTCCAGCCCCCCCGTGTCTCTCCAGTTCCAGCCAGAACCTTCTGTCTCTCCAGCAACTCAGTGTATCTCCAGCTCCAGCCAGCCTCCCAGTGTCTCTCCAGCCCCCCAGTGTCTCTCCAGTTCCAGCCCGACCCTTCTGTCTCCCCAGCAACCCAGTGTATCTCCAGCTCCAGCCAGCTCCCCAGTGTCTCTCCAGCAACCCAATGTATCTCCAGCTCCAGCCAGCCCCCCAGTATCTCTCCAGCCCCCCAGTGTCTCTCCAGTTCCAGCCAGACCCTTCTGTCTCTCCAGCCCCCCAGTGTATCTCCAGCTCCAGCCAGCACCCCAGTGTCTCTCCAGTCCTCCAGTGTCTCTCCAGCTTCAGCCAGCCCCTTCTGTCTCTCCAGAAACCCAATGTATCTCCAGCTCCAGTCAGCCCCCTTTTGTCTATACAGCCCTCCAGTGCCTCTCCAGCTCCAGCCACCACATTCCTCCAACTCCAGCCTACAGACACTTACCATCTTCTAACTGCATCTCTTCGCGCCACGGCTTCTTTTGTCTTTCAGCAGTGCAACGCAATGTGACCTCATGATATCACAGGGCCCGATACAAATGTACCCCCTGTCTTCGGGCCTGCTTCTTGGTGTTCCCATGACAGCTGGCACCTGGAGGTCACTGCCTCCATTGCCTTTAGGAGTTCCGCACTGTTGCTTGCCATACTCACTTTGCCTTCTAAAGGTACTTGAATTGTTCACCAGCTGGTGGAGATTAAATGTCATCCTATATTTTTACATAGGGCAAAACCCCGCATAAGTGTGGTATTCCCTTTCTAGTGAAAATTTGTACCTCAAACTACTATTTTTTAGATAATAGAGTAGGAGTCAGTTAAGATGATTTGGTTCCTGTGCGGAAGGCTCATATTGCACTTTTTTCTTCATAGAGCCTCCAGATTTACACTCACTAGCCAGATTTTTGCTATAGCAAATGCTATCGAAAACTGTGTGTAATGTAGTAATAGGTTTCATACTCAAAGTGCCACATGTAGTCTACATACAACTGTCCCATGTAAACAAACCAGTCCCAATTTTAGGGGACATTCCTGCCGTCCTAATCAGGATGGTATGTTAAAGGGAGAGAGGGGGGATCTAAAACTTTGGAAGCGCTAGGCTTGCCCGAGGGCATCACCATGCCCACAGTGGTGAACACATACCCTGTAACAAGCATGGTCACACCTACTATGGCACAGACACACCCTATAATAAAATGCAGAGTCCAACTCCTTTGGCCACCTCCTGAATTTATATTGTCAGATGTTGGGAGGTATAAGTCCATACTGTCCCAATGTCCCTTCACTGTTATGACTTATTTATACCGTAAAGAAAGCAGAATTTAGGAAACAAGTCAAAACATGTATTTAATTGACAGGACTGGTACTAAAATGATAGGAGACATGGGTTGATGGGGGTCTTAAGTCTTAACCCCTTTGATTAAAACAATTAGTGGTAGTGTCATCCACTTATACCTCAAGTCTGCAGTAATGGTTGATGTGAAAAAAACGAAACCACTTACCTCACACTGATGTACGTTTGCCAGGAAGTGACGCAGTTGGCCGCATGCACAATGAGTCACATTCAAAAGTAAAAAAAATATTAAATTACTACAGGGAATAATGTGGAGGTGTCACAGAAGAAATATAAATGCAGAGAGAGGCAATTTCGGTGGGCGAACCTGGAACGTAACAGGTTTGACTAGCGAGACGTGGGCGTGTCGCAGGCATGTCTTTGTCAGCAACTGCATCTTTTGTTGCAAATCCAGGAACCACCAGTCCTTTTTCGTTTACAGACACCCCAGTACCAGTACGTTCCTCCTCCTCTGGGTAGTTCTAAGTAGCAGAACTGTAACTAGACATTTTGGTGCCCTGTGTCAGAAAGAAAATTGGTGCCACAACCCCTTCCCCCCCCCCCCCCCCCCCCCAATATTTGACACAGGGATAGTAATGGGGCATGACTTTTGGGAATGGGGGCGTGGCCACAGAATAGTACCAATTCACCTTACACCGAACAGTAGTGTCCATTATTCACATTACACCACACAGTAGTAACCCTTATAATCAATACACCACAGTAAAGCCTCCTCATCATCATCATTCCTCCTCCACATTCCTCCTACTACTCCTCCACCCCCCCCTTCTCCACATTACCGGTGTTGCTGCAGTATTGCTAACCTCATTCCTCTTTCTCCTCTTTCACCCGCCTTGCACATCTCACTCACCACTGCTCTTCTGAGACCACGCATCTCACTCACCACTGGTCCTCTGATACCGCACATCTCACTCACCACTGCTCCTCTGAGACCACGCATCTCACTCACCACTGCTCCTCTGATACCGCACATCTCACTCACCACTGCTCCTCTGAGACCATGCATCTCATTCACCACTGCTCCTCTGATACCGTATATCTCACTTACCACTGCTCCTCTGATACCGTGTATCTCACTCTACACTGCTCGTCTGATAATGCACATCTCACTCGCCACTGCTCCTCTGACACCGCACATCTCATTCACCACTGCTCCTCTGATACCGCACATCTCATTCACCACTGCTCCTCTGATACCGTGTATCTCACTCGCCACTGCTCCTCTGACACCGCACATCTCATTCACCACTGCTCCTCTGACACCGCACATCTCATTCACCACTGCTCCTCTGATACCGTGTATCTCACTCTACACTGCTCGTCTGATAATGCACATCTCACTCGCCACTGCTCCTCTGATACCGCACATCTCATTCACCACTGCTCCTCTGATACCGCACATCTCATTCACCACTGCTCCTCTGATACCGCACATCTCATTCACCACTGCTCCTCTGATACCGCACATCTCACTCACCACTGCTCCTCTGATACCGCATATCTCACTCACCACTGCTCTTCTGAGACCACGCATCTCACTCACCACTGCTCCTCTGATACCGCACATCTCACTCACCACTGCTCTTCTGAGACCACGCATCTCACTCACCACTGGTCCTCTGATACCGCACATCTCACTCACCACTGCTCCTCTGAGACCACGCATCTCACTCACCACTGCTCCTCTGATACCGTATATCTCACTTACCACTGCTCCTCTGATACCGTGTATCTCACTCTACACTGCTCGTCTGATAATGCACATCTCACTCGCCACTGCTCCTCTGACACCGCACATCTCATTCACCACTGCTCCTCTGATACCGCACATCTCATTCACCACTGCTCCTCTGATACCGTGTATCTCACTCTACACTGCTCGTCTGATAATGCACATCTCACTCGCCACTGATCCTCTGATACCGCACATCTCATTCACCACTGCTCCTCTGATACCGCACATCTCATTCACCACTGCTCCTCTGATACCGCACATCTCATTCACCACTGCTCCTCTGATACCGCACATCTCATTCACCACTGCTCCTCTGATACCGCACATCTCACTCACCACTGTTCCTCTGATACCGCACATCTCACTCACCACTGCTTGTCTGACACACCGCATCTCACTCACCACTGCCTGTCTGATACCGCGCATCTCACATCTCACTCATCACTGCTTGTCTGATACTACACATCTCACTCACTACTTCTCTGTTACCATGCATCTCACTCACCACTGCTCCTCTGATACCATGCAGCTCACTCACCACTGCTCCTTTGATACCGCAAATCTCACTCACCACTACTCCTCTGATATCGCGCATCTCACACACCATTTCTACTGACATTGCGCATCTCACTCACCACTGCTCCTCTGATACTGCTCATCTCACTCGCCACTGCTCCTCTGATACAATGTATCTCACTCGCCACTGCTCCTCTGATACCGCACATCTCACTCTCCACTTTTCATCTGATACCATGCATTTCACTCACCACTGCTCCTCTAAAACCACGCAACTCACTCGCCACTGCTCCTCTGATACCTCGCATCTCACTCGCCACTGCTCCTCTGATACCTCGCATCTCACTCACCACTGCTCCTCTGATAACGCGCATTCTCACTCAACACTGCCTCCCTGATACAGCGCATCTCACTCGCCACTGCTCCCCTGATACCGCGCATCTCACTCATCACGGCTCCTCTGATACACATATCTCATTCATCACTGCTACTCTGATACGATGCATCTCACTCACCACTGCTCCTCTGATATTGCGCATTCTCACTCATCACTGCTCCTCTAATACCGCGCATTCTCACTCACCACTGCTCCCCTGATACCGCGCATCTCACTCGCCACTGCTCCTCTGATACCTTGCATCTCACTCACCACTGCTCCTCTGATACCGCATATATCACTCACCACCGCTTGTCTGACACTGCGCATTTCACTCACCATTACTCCTCTGATACCGCATAGCTCAATAACCACTGCTCCTATGATACCACACATTTCACTCACCACTGCTCCTCTGATTCTGCACATCTCACTCACCACTGCTTCTCTGATACACGTATCTCATCTCCTCTGATATGATGCATCTCACTCACCACTGCTCCTCTGATACCGCGCATTCTCACTCACCACTGCTCCCCTGATACTGCGCATCTCACTCACCACTGCTCCTCTGATACCGCGTATATCACTCACCACTGCTCCTCTGATACCTCGCATCTCACTCACCACTGCTCCTCTGATACCGCGTATATCACTCACCACTGCTTCTCTGATACCGCGCATATCATTCACCACTGCTCATCTGACACCGCGCATCTCACTCACCACTACTCGGCTGATACCGCGTATCTCAATCACCACTGCTCCTCTGATTCCGCACATCTCACTCTCCACTGCTCCTCTGATTCCGCACATCTTACTCACCACTGCTCCTCTGATACACGCATCTCATTCATCACTGCTACTCTGATACGACACATCTCACTCGCCCCTGCTCGTCTGATACCGTGCATCTCACTCGCCACTGCTTGTCGATTACCGCGCATCTCACTCGCCACTGCTCCTCTGATACCGCGCATCTCACTCGCCACTGCTACTCTGATACCGCACATCTCACTCTCCACTGCTCCTCTGATACTGCGCATCTCATTCCCCACTATTCATCTGATACCATGCATCTCACTCCCCACTGCTCCTCTGATACCATGCATCTCACTCACCACTGCTCATCTGATAGAGGGCATCTCACTCACCACTGCTCCTCTGATTCCACGCATCTCACTCACCACTGCTCCTTTAATTCCACGCATTTCACTCACCACTGCTCCCCTGATTCCGCACATATCACTCCCCACTGCTCCTCTGATACCATGCATCTCACTCACCACTGCTCATCTGATACAGGGCATCTCACTCACCACTGCTCCTCTGATACCATGCATCTCACTCACCACTGCTCATCTGATACAGGGCATCTCACTCACCACTGCTCCTCTGATACCACGCATCTCACTCACCACTGCTCCTTTAATTCCACGCATTTCACTCACCACTGCTCCCCTGATTCCGCACATATCACTCACCACTGCTCCTCTGATATGCGTATCTCACTCACCACTGGTCCTCTGATACCATGTATCTCACTCACCACTTCTCATCTGATACCGCACATCTCATTGGCCACTGCTCCTCTGATACCATGCATCTCACTCGCCACTGCCCCTTTGAAACCACAAATCTCACTCGCCACTGCTCCTCTGATACCGCGCATCTCACCTGCCACTGATCCTCTGATACCATGCATCTCACTCACCACTGCTCTTCTGATATCGCGCATTTCACCTGCCACTGCTCCTCTAATACCATGCATCTCACTCACCACTGCTCCTCTGATACCGCACATCTCAATCACCACTGCTCCTCTAATTCCATGCATCTCACTCACCACTGGTCCTCTGATACCATGCATCTCACTCACCACTGGTCCTTTGATACCGCGCATCTCACTCGCCACTACTCCTCTGATATCGCGTATCTCACTCACCATTTCTACTCTGATACTGCACATTTCACTCACCACTGCTCCTCTAATTCCATGCATCTCACTCACCACTGCTCCTCTAATTCCATGCATCTCACTCACCACTGGTCCACTGATACCATGCATCTCACTCACCACTGCTCCTCTGGTACCGCGCATCTCACTCTCCACTGCTCCTCTAATTCCACGCATCTCAATCACCACTGCTCCTCTGATACCATGCATCTCACTCGCCACTGCTCCTCTGATACCGCGCATCTCACTCACCACTGGTTCTTTGATACCGCGCATCTCGCTCGCCACTACTCCTCTGATGTCGCGTATCTCACTCGCCACTGCTCCTCTAATTCCACGCATCTCAATCACCACTGCTTCTCTGATACCATGCATCTCACTCACCACTGCTCCTCTGATACTGCGCATCTCACTCACCACTGCTCCTCTAATTCCACGCATCTCAATCACCACTGCTTCTCTGATACCACTGCTCCTTTGATACCGCGCATCTCACTCACCACTACTCCCCTGATATCGCGTATCTCACTCGCCATTTCTACTCTGATACTGCGCATCTCACTCACCATTGCTCCTCTGATACTGCGCATCTCACTCACCACTGCTCCCCTGATACCGTGCATCTCACTCGCCACTGCTCCTCTGATATCGAGTATGTCACTCACCACTGGTCCTCAGATAGCGCGCATCTCACTCACCACTGCTTGTCTGTCACCGCACATCTCACTTGCCACTGCTCCTCTAATTCCATGCGTCTCACTCACCACTGGTCCTCTGATACCATGCATCTCACTCGCCACTGCTCCTCTAATTCCATGCGTCTCACTCACCACTGGTCCTCTGATACAGTGCATCTCACTCTCCACTGCTCCTCTAATTCCACGCATCTCACTCGCCACTGCTCCTCTGATACCACGCATCTCACTCGCCACTGCTCCTCTGATACAACGCATCCCACTCACCACTGCTCCTCTGATACCGCGTATCTCACTCACCGCTGCTCCTCTGATATTGCGCATCTCACACACCACTGCTCCTCTGATATCATGCATCTCACTCACCACTGCTCCTTTGATACCGCGCATCTCACTCACCACTGCTCCTCTGACACCGCACATCTCACACACCACTGCTCCTCTGATATCATGCATCTCACTCACCACTGCTCCTCTGATATCATGCATCTCACTCACCACTGCTCCTCTGACATCACGCATCTCACTCACCACTGCTCCTCTGATATTGCGCATCTCACACACCACTGCTCCTCTGATAACGCGCATCTCACTCACCACTGCTCCTCTGATATCACGCATCTCACTCACCACTGCTCCTCTGATACCGCGCATCTCACTCTCCACTGCACGTCTGATACCACGCATCTCACTCACCGCTGCTCCTCTGATATTGCGCATCTCACTCACCACTGCTCCTCTGATACCACCCATCTCACTCGCCACTGCTCCTCTGCTATCGCGCATCACACTCACCACTGCTCCTCTGACATCGCACATTTCACTCACCACTGCTCATCTGATACCGCGCATCTCACTCACCACTGCTCCTCTGATACCGCGCATCTCACTCACCACTGCTCCTCTGATACCGCGCATCTCACTCACCACTGCTCCTCTGATACCATGCATCTCACTCACCACTGCTTCTCTGTGCATATACATCGTAGAATGCACAGTGCAACTTTTAAGCAAATGGAAACCATGCACAGCAGCAAAAAAAAAAATCAAAAAAAAAAAAAATCGCTCAACTCTGTGAACATTAGCATTACATGTGACTCAGGCCCAAGATCCCCTTCTGTTCTCTGGCTGGTGAAGGAGGAATTTGCAGACACTGAGATTAGCCTCATCATTTAGTAACAGATCCCAGTGGTGAGGACTAGGATAGTTACTAATTAATCTGTCAAAACAAATATGTGAATGTTTATCAGGTACACTTCATCAAATGTACAATATAGATGTTACTTTGGGCTTAGATGGTTATATTTGTCCTTGTCCATCATTCGTAGCTTGTGAATGTCCTTTCCCTATTACACCCTAGTGACCTGGAGATGAGAGCCACCCCGTATCAGTGATCACAACCTGCACGCAGCTCTGTAATAGAGCTTAGTAGAAGTGCCATGGATGTATTGTGATTCCCTTGTTTTTAATGCGCATAATTCTATGAGAAGATAACATCCGTTATGAGGATCAATACTGGAATGATAGCACCCTCAGGGGGGCGAGAAATCGTGGCCTCAGGATCGTCACGTTTTACAGCTATGTATTACAAATCTGTGTCATGTATAATACAACTGGAATAGTGTGAATTTGAACACATTTTATATGTGATCTTGTGGCCATAGGCCTGAATATATTGGGTGCTCAAATAATTTATGGTTTAGTTGTAGAACTTTTAAAAGAGACTAATAATTATAGGCATCAAAAAAGACAATTAGTAGAAATTAATTTTCATTAGCATAAGTACTCATTATTCCTCAACAATCTGACCTCTTATCAAAATTCTTCCACTGTATTGCACATCTACATCGCACACCCTATCGAATGACACCTGAACCATCAACCAAAATCGGTATTGTTATTTCCGAGTAGTTGCTCTCACAAAAAAATTGCTTAGACCAGAGGTTCTCAGACGTGGTTCTCAAGACACCCCAACGGGCCAGGTTTTAGGTATATCCATGGCTCAGCACAGATAGTTAAATCAAATTGACTGAGGTGCTAATTAAGTCACCTGTGGCCAAGCATGCATATACTTAAAACCTGGACTATTGTGATGCCTTGAGGACCGCGTTTGAGAAGATTAAATATATAGATAGTTACACACGTGTGTGTGTGTGTGTGTGTGTGTGTGTGTGTGTGTGTGTGTGTGTGTGTGTGTGTTATTAATCAGTAACTCATTTATATAAAAAAAGATTAATATTAAGGGCCTGATGAGTTAATCGCAATGGAGATAAATTGCATATATGCCCATAAACAGCAAAAGCACCCGCCCCCTATCCGTACGCTTAATTGTCACCATCATCAGTGTGCATTTGTCCATCCCTATACTTGCAAAATAACAGTCTGAAATCAGAAGTATTTTGCTGACAAACACTGCACAGCCTGCAGTTCTGCTGACACTTTGCATACCTCCCAACATTCTTCCTCATGAAAGAGGAAAAGTGGGCGTGGCTTCGCAGGAGGACCCACACTCGCGAGCCACTCCCCCGTTTTCGTCAGTGAGGGAGTATGCCCAGCGCTCCGTGAGCTGCTGGCATGCCCCCTACCCTCCTATCTGCACTGAATAGACGCTGGAGCCTCCCAACTGCCCCCCCCCCCCCACTGCGGGATACTGGGACAGCGGGACAGTCCCAAAAAAACGGGACTGTCCCACGAAAATCGGGACAGTTGTGAGGTATGCTTTGCCTACGTCAAAATGCCCCATTACACCCTTCCACTTGCAGGTGATTGAAATGTTTACAACCCTGTATCAAGATCTGCTGTGCAAACAGGTTAACATTCAGCTTTGCATCAGGCCCTAAACGTGCAATGTGGATTATTTGTCATGTCAATTGCATAACACAGCAACAAAAGCTAAAATAAAACAATAGCTAAATACTTATGCCCAGATTTATCAAGCCTTAGAGAGTGATAAATTGCATGGTGATAAGATACTAACCAGTCAGCTCCTAACTGCCATTTTAGAGGCTGTGTTTGAAAAATGACAGTCAGGAGCTGATTGGTTGGCACTTTATCACCGTGCAATTATCACTCTCCAAGGCCAGACAAATCTTATGGGCCCTACACACTGATAGATCCACCGCCGAGCTGCCCGACGGCGGATACAGCCGACGGGCGACCCGGCGGCGGTGGGGCAGTGACGGGGGGAGTGAAGTTTCTTCACTCCCCCCCATCACCCGGTTCCATAGCAGTGCAGGCAAATATGGATGATCTCATCCATACTGGCCTGCATGCACAAGCGACGGGGCATCAGCGATGAACGAGCGTGGGACTGTGCATCGTTCATCGCTGGAGCCTCCACACTGCACGATATGAACGAGTTCTCGTTCATTAATGAACGAGAACGTTCATATCGTGCAGCAGTATCATCTGCCAGTGTGTAGGGCCCATTAGTTTCCTAACCCTTGATTACACAGAACGTTTTTGTGCTACTTTTTGATCCCAGTCATTGCGATACGTTTCTGGCAGTAGTGAAATAATTAATTCATTAATTTTCTTTATATACTGTATAACTGTAAATGTTTGTTTTTATTTTTTTACTAGGTAAGGATTATGTGCTGTAGCTGGAGCCAGGTCCCTCCCCAAACTAAGAGGTGTTTCCAAATATCCCTCAGGTTTAGCATTAACTGCTCTGGAATTCTTCCTTGTTCTCAGTACAATGTGACTCTAAATTCCGTATCCACTCAGGACACATCAGTGGGATTTCTGGTGGACCATGTTCTCTCTGCAGCTTGTGTTTCTCATCCTGGTCTCTGTGGGACAAATCACCTGCCAGTCAGGTATGTTATTTTATGGCTGTGTCCTGGAGAACACAGAATATGTACCTGTTGTGTAATATTCTCTGCAGCCACGGCTGTCCTAATTTAGGAGTACAGGTCTTCACTTGCACTAACTGCTGAATAAGTCGTTTATACCGCTGTCAGATCGCAAATGCTGGGTCACACCCGGGAATTGGAAATGGGTCCTTCCAGGGTGCGACCCGGCATTGGACCATGAGAACTGGCATCTCGACCCGGCAATATGCTGTGTCGGGTTACCATTGGGGGCGGGGACCGCGGCGGCATCGGGGGCTGTGGCGGAGTCGGTGCTGGGGGATGAGATCATCTCAGCGCCGCCTCTCTCTATGCTGTGAATGTGTACCGGGTCGCATCAACCCGGGGTAACCCATTCACACCGCACCTGACCTGGTAATAACCTGAGAATAAAGAAGGGTGGCCCGGGAATTCGGAAGTGACCCTTTCACACCGCTCAAAGGCCCACGTCAACCCAGCAATATACCGTGTCGATACCGGGTTATTTGTGCGGTCTGAAAGGGGTATTACTGACCCTTCTTAAAGGGGCTTTCTACTTTATTTAAGAAGTTTATAAAGGCGCCTCCTTTCCCAATAATAGTACTTAGACCTCTGCAATGATGTTTGTTACTGCCCAGCTCTTTGTAGCAGTGAGACATGATACAGCAATGACTCTGATGAAAGCTTCGCAGCGCAAGTTACCCAGCTGTATAGCTAGCCTAGCACTATAAAATACTGAAAGCTACAGTAATTGTATAATTATGGAAATATGATGCTTTGTTCCCTTAAGCTTGAGCGCATTGTAAACAGATAAATAATGTTCCCAGGTAAGGCTTAGCATAAATCACTGATAAAAGGGCAGTTACTGTAATTTATTTATCTAATTTAACAAGTTAAGATGTGTGATGATCTGTCACAGAAATATTGCAGCTTGCATTAAACATTTTAACGGTCTTGATAAAAAGCTGTTTTGACATTCCAAGGAAGACAATATATTACACTGGGTTGTAGCTACCTGATTGGGAGTTGGTATGATAATCACCTTAAGTCTACTCTACATAGCTTTATTATTCCCCCCCCATGAATTAGCAAACCTATGTAACTGATGTTCAGGAAGTAAGGACACATAAATACAATTCTGAAAATATTCCTATTCTGCATGTATGTGAGACACTGTAAAATGTATGGCTGAGCGTCTTCAATACAGTGATCGGAATGCAGGAAAAGGTCCTGGGCAGTAGGGATCGGTCATGTAACGCATGGTTAATGCAGTTTTAGCTGCAATGAGTGCAACTTAATAAGACGCTAAAGTACATCCTAGCGGACATGTTTGCTGGATTATGTTAATCACAAACAAGCATTTTATCTGTCATACCCCTTTTCCACTAGTGTAGCACGGGTCGCAGCCGTGTCGCCTGACACGGTTGCGACCCATGCTACAGCCCCCTGCAGACAGCGCTCACCAACTCGGCAATTGCCGGGTTGGTGACGCTCTAGTGACGCAGCAGGGGCGGCGCATTTACCCATGTTTAAAAAAGCTAGTGGAAAAGTGGTATCAGAGTGAGAATTAATCCAACCTGTTCCCAGAGACCGAAATCCTCAAAACATGGCCCGTAAGCATGCTTGAGATACTGTGTTCTTTATGTGAGTTCTTTATTCTCGAACACCAGAATATTTAATATAAAATTCAGGGCCTGTTGCTAGTTGGCAGGTAAAAATGGGTCTCAGTCCCAATGTTATTAATGTAGCAAAAACAAAACAGATAGATAGGCTAACAGTCAGGTAAGGGGGTTATCGAAGGAAAGGCTATCTCCATGGCCCTTGGCTGAAAGAAATCACCTCAGCATGTGCACAGAAGACTGTGCCACAGTTTACTGCACAATATCATACCTCCCAACTGTCCCGATTTCAGTGGGACCGCTATTCGGACACAGTCCCGCTGTCCCTCCCGCGGGTCACAGTGTCCCGCGGGCGTGGGGGAGGGGTGGGGGAGTTGGGGGAGCCTTTGCTCACCCGCTGCTCAGCTCTGCAAAGCAGCGAGTGATCTCTGAATAGATGCTGTGCGCACGTGCACAGCATCTATTCAGAGCGTGGAGTGAGCTGCCCAGCTGCTAAGGGAGCACTGGGCACGCCCCCAAAATGACGGAAAATGGGTCCTCGGCACATTGCCACACCCACTCGATGTGTAGCCACACCCTTCCCACCTGAGGGCATGCCCCTTTTTCGGGAGTGTTCCGACTCAGAAGGATTAAAAGTTGGGATGTATGCAATATGTCCAAGAAAGTGGCACCATTTTTCCAGAGATTTGTTCAAAATTATGGCACTGGTGCCAGAATCCACAATGCCCCATTCAATGCGCTATTCATGAAGCAGTGAAAAGAGTGGGGAAGTGAGCCAGTGGAGAAGCTGTCCATGGCAACCAATCAGTATTGAGGTAACATTTATAAAGTGCCTTATATAAAATTATAAGTAGCAGCTGATTGGTTGCAATGGGCAACTTCTCCACTGACTCACTTCCCCACACTTTTCACTGCTTCATGAATAGACCCCAAAGTGATTGGAGATAAAGTACCAACCAGGCTGCTCCTAACTGTCATTTTTAAACACAGGTCTATTTACTATTACTAAGCCTTGGACGGAGATAAAGTAGAAGGAGATAAAGTACCAGCCAATTAACTCCTAAATGTCATGTTACAGGCTGTGTTTGAAAAAAATGACAGGAGCTGGTTGGTTGGTACTTTATCTCTGTCCACTGTATTTCCATCCAAGGCTTAGTAAATAGACTTTGGGGGCCCAAGGCCAACTACTAACTTGTGGGGCCCCTACCAATAAATGTGTCAATAAGATATCCTGGTGATGGTGGCACTAGTGTTGATGATGACCTGCAGCCACCTACTCCTTCCTCAGGTCCTGGTGCCTCCATGGTCCTCCTCCATGAGTTCCACCACCTCACCTGGACCACTTTAAGCCCTGCTGGTGATGTGATTAAAAATAAGAATTTACTTACCGATAATTCTATTTCTCGTAGTCCGTAGTGGATGCTGGGGACTCCGTAAGGACCATGGGGAATAGCAGCTCCGCAGGAGACTGGGCACATCTAAAGAAAGCTTTAGGACTATCTGGTGTGCACTGGCTCCTCCCCCTATGACCCTCCTCCAAGCCTCAGTTAGGATACTGTGCCCGGACGAGCGTACACAATAAGGAAGGATCTTGAATCCCGGGTAAGACTCATACCAGCCACACCAATCACACCGTACAACTTGTGATCTGAACCCAGTTAACAGCATGATAACAGAGGAGCCTCTGAAAGATGGCTCACAACAATAATAACCCGATTTTTGTAACAATAACTATGTACAAGTATTGCAGACAATCCGCACTTGGGATGGGCGCCCAGCATCCACTACGGACTACGAGAAATAGAATTATCGGTAAGTAAATTCTTATTTTCTCTGACGTCCTAAGTGGATGCTGGGGACTCCGTAAGGACCATGGGGATTATACCAAAGCTCCCAAACGGGCGGGAGAGTGCGGATGACTCTGCAGCACCAAATGAGAGAACTCCAGGTCCTCCTCAGCCAGGATATCAATTTTGTAGAATTTTACAAACGTATTTGCTCCTGACCAAGTAGCTGCTCGGCAAAGTTGTAAAGCCGAGACCCCTCGGGCAGCCGCCCAAGATGAGCCCACCTTCATTGTGGAGTGGGCATTTACAGATTTTTGGCTGTGGTAGGCCTGCCACAGAATGTGCAAGCTGAATTGTACTACAAATCCAACGAGCAATAGTCTGCTTAGAAGCAGGAGCACCCAGCTTGTTGGGTGCATACAGGATAAACAGCGAGTCAGATTTCCTGACTCCAGCCGTCCTGGAAACATATATTTTCAGGGCACTGACAACGTCTAGCAACTTGGAGGCCTCCAAGTCCCTAGTAGCCGCAGGCACCACAAATAGGTTGGTTCAGGTGAAACGCTGAAACCACCTTGGGGAGAAACTGAGGACGAGTCCTCAATTCCGCCCTGTCCGAATGGAAAATCAGATAAGGGCTTTTTCAGGATAAAGCCGCCAATTCTGACACGCGCCTGGCCCAGGCCAGGGCCAACAGCATGACCACTTTTCATGTGAGATATTTTAACTCCACAGATTTAAGTGTTTCAAACCAATGTGACTTTTGGAACCCAAAACTACATTGAGATCCCAAAGTGCCACTGGAGGCACAAAAGGAGGCTGTATATGCAGTACCCCTTTTACGAACGTCTGAACTTCAGGGACTGAAGCTAGTTCTTTTTAGAGATGAGCGCCGGAAATTTTTCGGGTTTTGTGTTTTGGTTTTGGGTTCGGTTCCGCGGCCGTGTTTTGGGTTTGACCGCGTTTTGGCAAAACCTCACCGAATTTTTTTTGTCGGATTCGGGTGTGTTTTGGATTCGGGTGTTTTTTTCAAAAAACACTAAAAAACAGCTTAAATCATAGAATTTGGGGGTCATTTTGATCCCAAAGTATTATTAACCTCAAAAACCATAATTTACACTCATTTTCAGTCTATTCTGAATACCTCACACCTCACAATATTATTTTTAGTCCTAAAATTTGCACCTAGGTCGCTGGATGACTAAGCTAAGCGACCCTAGTGGCCGACACAAACACCGGGCCCATCTAGGAGTGTCACTGCAGTGTCACGCAGGATGTCCCTTCCAAAAAACCCTCCCCAAACAGCACATGACGCAAAGAAAAAAAGAGGCGCAATGAGGTAGCTGTGTGAGTAAGATAAGCGACCCTAGTGGCCGACACAAACACCGGGCCCATCTAGGAGTGTCACTGCAGTGTCACGCAGGATGTCCCTTCCAAAAAACCCTCCCCAAACAGCACATGACGCAAAGAAGATAAAAAAAGAGGCGCAATGAGGTAGCTGTGTGAGTAAGATAAGCGACCCTAGTGGCCGACACAAACACCTGGCCCATCTAGGAGTGGCACTGCAGTGTCACGCAGGATGTCCCTTCCAAAAAACCCTCCCCAAACAGCACATGACGCAAAGAAAAATTAAAGAAAAAAGAGGTGCAAGATGGAATTGTCCTTGGGCCCTCCCACCCACCCTTATGTTGTATAAACAGGACATGCACACTTTAACCAACCCATCATTTCAGTGACAGGGTCTGCCACACGACTGTGACTGAAATGACGGGTTGGTTTGGACCCCCACCAAAAAAGAAGCAATTAATCTCTCCTTGCACAAACTGGCTCTACAGAGGCAAGATGTCCACCTCATCATCATCCTCCGATATATCACCGTGTACATCCCCCTCCTCACAGATTATCAATTCGTCCCCACTGGAATCCACCATCTCAGCTCCCTGTGTACTTTGTGGAGGCAATTGCTGCTGGTCAATGTCTCCACGGAGGAATTGATTATAATTCATTTTAATGAACATCATCTTCTCCACATTTTCTGGATGTAACCTCGTACACCGATTGCTGACAAGGTGAGCGGCGGCACTAAACACTCTTTCGGAGTACACACTTGTGGGAGGGCAACTTAGGTAGAATAAAGCCAGTTTGTGCAAGGGCCTCCAAATTGCCTCTTTTTCCTGCCAGTATAAGTACGGACTGTGTGACGTGCCTACTTGGATGCGGTCACTCATATAATCCTCCACCATTCTTTCAATGGTGAGAGAATCATATGCAGTGACAGTAGACGACATGTCCGTAATCGTTGTCAGGTCCTTCAGTCCGGACCAGATGTCAGCATCAGCAGTCGCTCCAGACTGCCCTGCATCACCGCCAGCGGGTGGGCTCGGAATTCTGAGCCTTTTCCTCGCACCCCCAGTTGCGGGAGAATGTGAAGGAGGAGATGTTGACAGGTCGCGTTCCGCTTGACTTGACAATTTTGTCACCAGCAGGTCTTTCAACCCCAGCAGACTTGTGTCTGCCGGAAAGAGAGATCCAAGGTAGGCTTTAAATCTAGGATCGAGCACGGTGGACAAAATGTAGTAGAGATGAGCGCCTGAAATTTTTCGGGTTTTGTGTTTTGGTTTTGGGTTCGGTTCCGCGGCCGTGTTTTGGGTTCGACCGCGTTTTGGCAAAACCTCACCGAATTTTTTTTGTCGGATTCGGGTGTGTTTTGGATTCGGGTGTTTTTTTAAAAAAACACTAAAAAACAGCTTAAATCATAGAATTTGGGGGTCATTTTGATCCCATATTATTATTAACCTCAAAAACCATAATTTCCACTCATTTTCAGTCTATTCTGAATACCTCACACCTCACAATATTATTTTTAGTCCTAAAATTTGCACCAAGGTCGCTGGATGACTAAGCTAAGCGACACTAGTGGCCGACACAAACACCTGGCCCATCTAGGAGTGGCACTGCAGTGTCACGCAGGATGTCCCTTCCAAAAAACCCTCCCCAATTAGCACATGACGCAAAGAAAAAAAGAGGCGCAATGAGGTAGCTGACTGTGTGAGTAAGATAAGCGACCCTAGTGGCCGACACAAACACCGGGCCCATTTAGGAGTGGCACTGCAGTGTCACGCAGGATGTCCCTTCCAAAAAACCCTCCCCAATCAGCACATGACGCAAAGAAAAAAAGAGGCGCAATGAGGTAGCTGACTGTGTGAGTAAGATTAGCGACCCTAGTGGCCGACACAAACACCGGGCCCATTTAGGAGTGGCACTGCAGTGTCACGCAGGATGTCCCTTCCAAAAAACCCTCCCCAATCAGCACATGACGCAAAGAAAAAAAGAGGCGCAATGAGGTAGCTGACTGTGTGAGTAAGATTAGCGACCCTAGTGGCCGACACAAACACCGGGCCCATTTAGGAGTGGCACTGCAGTGTCACGCAGGATGTCCCTTCCAAAAAACCCTCCCCAATCAGCACATGACGCAAAGAAAAAAAGAGGCGCAATGAGGTAGCTGACTGTGTGAGTAAGATTAGCGACCCTAGTGGCCGACACAAACACCGGGCCCATTTAGGAGTGGCACTGCAGTGTCACGCAGGATGTCCCTTCCAAAAAACCCTCCCCAATCAGCACATGACGCAAAGAAAAAAAGAGGCGCAATGAGGTAGCTGACTGTGTGAGTAAGATTAGCGACCCTAGTGGCCGACACAAACACCGGGCCCATTTAGGAGTGGCACTGCAGTGTCACGCAGGATGTCCCTTCCAAAAAACCCTCCCCAATCAGCACATGACGCAAAGAAAAATAAAAGAAAAAAGAGGTGCAAGATGGAATTGTCCTTGGGCCCTCCCACCCACCCTTATGTTGTATAAACAAAACAGGACATGCACACTTTAACCAACCCATCATTTCAGTGACAGGGTCTGCCACACGACTGTGACTGATATGACGGGTTGGTTTGGACCCCCCCCAAAAAAGAAGCAATTAATCTCTCCTTGCACAAACTGGCTCTACAGAGGCAAGATGTCCACCTCATCATCACCCTCCGATATATCACCGTGTACATCCCCCTCCTCACAGATTATCAATTCGTCCCCACTGGAATCCACCATCTCAGCTCCCTGTGTACTTTGTGGAGGCAATTGCTGCTGGTCAATGTCTCCGCGGAGGAATTGATTATAATTCATTTTAATGAACATCATCTTCTCCACATTTTCTGGATGTAACCTCGTACGCCGATTGCTGACAAGGTGAGCGGCGGCACTAAACACTCTTTCGGAGTACACACTTGTGGGAGGGCAACTTAGGTAGAATAAAGCCAGTTTGTGCAATGGCCTCCAAATTGCCTCTTTTTCCTGCCAGTATAAGTATGGACTGTGTGACGTGCCTACTTGGATGCGGTCACTCATATAATCCTCCACCATTCTTTCAATGGTGAGAGAATCATATGCAGTGACAGTAGACGACATGTCCGTAATCGTTGTCAGGTCCTTCAGTCCGGACCAGATGTCAGCATCAGCAGTCGCTCCAGACTGCCCTGCATCACCGCCAGCGGGTGGGCTCGGAATTCTGAGCCTTTTCCTCGCACCCCCAGTTGCGGGAGAATGTGAAGGAGGAGATGTTGACAGGTCGCGTTCCGCTTGACTTGACAATTTTCTCACCAGCAGGTCTTTCAACCCCAGCAGACTTGTGTCTGCCGGAAAGAGAGATCCAAGGTAGGCTTTAAATCTAGGATCGAGCACGGTGGCCAAAATGTAGTGCTCTGATTTCAACAGATTGACCACCCGTGAATCCTTGTTAAGCGAATTAAGGGCTCCATCCACAAGTCCCACATGCCTAGCGGAATCGCTCCGTGTTAGCTCCTCCTTCAATGTCTCCAGCTTCTTCTGCAAAAGCCTGATGAGGGGAATGACCTGACTCAGGCTGGCAGTGTCTGAACTGACTTCACGTGTGGCAAGTTCAAAGGGCATCAGAACCTTGCACAACGTTGAAATCATTCTCCACTGCGCTTGAGACAGGTGCATTCCACCTCCTATATCGTGCTCAATTGTATAGGCTTGAATGGCCTTTTGCTGCTCCTCCAACCTCTGAAGCATATAGAGGGTTGAATTCCACCTCGTTACACTTCTTGCTTCAGATGATGGCAGGGCAGGTTCAGTAGTTTTTGGTGGTGCTCCAGTCTTCTGTACGTGGTGCCTGTACGCCGAAAGTGTCCCGCAATTTTTCTGGCCACCGACAGCATCTCTTGCACGCCCCTGTCGTTTTTTAAATAATTCTGCACCACCAAATTCAAGGTATGTGCAAAACATGGGACGTGCTGGAATTTGCCCATATTTAATGCACACACAATATTGCTGGCGTTGTCCGATGCCACAAATCCACAGGAGAGTCCAATTGGGGTAAGCCATTCCGCGATGATCTTCCTCAGTTACCGTAAGAGGTTTTCAGCTGTGTGCGTATTCTGGAAAGCGGTGATACAAAGCGTAGCCTGCCTAGGAAAGAGTTGGCGTTTGCGAGATGCTGCTACTGGTGCCGCCGCTGCTGTTCTTGCGGCGGGAGTCCATACATCTACCCAGTGGGCTGTCACAGTCATATAGTCCTGACCCTGCCCTGCTCCACTTGTCCACATGTCCGTGGTTAAGTGGACATTGGGTACAACTGCATTTTTTAGGACACTGGTGAGTCTTTTTCTGACGTCCGTGTACATTCTCGGTATCGCCTGCCTAGAGAAGTGGAACCTAGATGGTATTTGGTAACGGGGGCACACTGCCTCAATAAATTGTCTAGTTCCCTGTGAACTAACGGCGGATACCGGACGCACGTCTAACACCAACATAGTTGTCAAGGCCTCAGTTATCCGCTTTGCAGCAGGATGACTGCTGTGATATTTCATCTTCCTCGCAAAGGACTGTTGAACAGTCAATTGCTTACTGGAAGTAGTACAAGTGGTCTTCCGACTTCCCCTCTGGGATGACCATCGACTCCCAGCAGCAACAACAGCAGCGCCAGCAGCAGTAGGCGTTACACGCAAGGATGCATCGGAGGAATCCCAGGCAGGAGAGGACTCGTCAGAATTGCCAGTGACATTGCCTGCAGGACTATTGGCATTCCTGCGGAAGGAGGAAATTGACACTGAGGGAGTTGGTGGGGTGGTTTGCGTGAGCTTGGTTACAAGAGGAAGGGATTTACTGGTCAGTGGACTGCTTCCGCTGTCACCCAAAGTTTTTGAACTTGTCACTGACTTATTATGAATGCGCTGCAGGTGACGTATAAGGGAGGATGTTCCGAGGTGGTTAACGTCCTTACCCCTACTTATTACAGCTTGACAAAGGGAACACACGGCTTGACACCTGTTGTCCGCATTTCTGTTGAAATAGTTCCACACCGAAGAGCTGATTTTTTTGGTATTTTCACCAGGCATGTCAACGGCCATATTCCTCCCACGGACAACAGGTGTCTCCCCGGGTGCCTGACTTAAACAAACCACCTCACCATCAGAATCCTCCTGGTCAATTTCCTCCCCAGCGCCAGCAACACCCATATCCTCCTCATCCTGGTGTACTTCAACACTGACATCTTCAATCTGACTATCAGGAACTGGACTGCGGGTGCTCCTTCCAGCACTTGCAGGGGGCGTGCAAATGGTGGAAGGCGCATGCTCTTCACGTCCAGTGTTGGGAAGGTCAGGCATCGCAACCGACACAATTGGACTCTCCTTGTGGATTTGGGATTTCGAAGAACGCACAGTTCTTTGCGGTGCTACTGCTTTTGCCAGCTTGAGTCTTTTCATTTTTCTAGCGAGAGGCTGAGTGCCTCCATCCTCATGTGAAGCTGAACCACTAGCCATGAACATAGGCCAGGGCCTCAGCCGTTCCTTGCCACTCCGTGTGGTAAATGGCATATTGGCAAGTTTACGCTTCTCCTCCGACAATTTTATTTTAGGTTTTGGAGTCCTTTTTTTACTGATATTTGGGTGTTTTGGATTTGACATGCTCTGTACTATGACATTGGGCATCGGCCTTGGCAGACGACGTTGCTGGCATTTCATCGTCTCGGCCATGACTAGTGGCAGCAGCTTCAGCACGAGGTGGAAGTGGATCTTGATCTTTCCCTAATTTTGGAACCTCAACATTTTTGTTCTCCATATTTTAATAGGCACAACTAAAAGGCACCTCAGGTAAACAATGGAGATGGATGGATACTAGTATACAATTATGGACGGACTGCCGAGTGCCGACACAGAGGTAGCCACAGCCGTGAACTACCGTACTGTACTGTGTCTGCTGCTAATATAGACTGGTTGATAAAGAGATGTAGTAGTATGTATGTATAAAGAAGAAAGAAAAAAAAACCACGGGTAGGTGGTATACAATTATGGACGGACTGCCGAGTGCCGACACAGAGGTAGCCACAGCCGTGAACTACCGTACTGTACTGTGTCTGCTGCTAATATAGACTGGTTGATAAAGAGATGTCGTAGTATGTATGTATGAAGAAGAAAGAAAAAAAAACCACGGTTAGGTGGTATACAATTATGGACGGACTGCCGAGTGCCGACACAGAGGTAGCCACAGCCGTGAACTACCGTACTGTACTGTGTCTGCTGCTAATATAGACTGGTTGATAAAGAGATGTCGTAGTATGTATGTATAAAGAAGAAAGAAAAAAAAACCACGGTTAGGTGGTATACAATTATGGACTGACTGCCGAGTGCCGACACAGAGGTAGCCACAGCCGTGAACTACCGTACTGTACTGTGTCTGCTGCTAATATAGACTGGTTGATAAAGAGATGTCGTAGTATGTATGTATGAAGAAGAAAGAAAAAAAAACCACGGTTAGGTGGTATACAATTATGGACGGACTGCCGAGTGCCGACACAGAGGTAGCCACAGCCGTGAACTACCGTACTGTACTGTGTCTGCTGCTAATATAGACTGGTTGATAAAGAGATGTCGTAGTATGTATGTATAAAGAAGAAAGAAAAAAAAACCACGGTTAGGTGGTATACAATTATGGACGGACTGCCGAGTGCCGACACAGAGGTAGCCACAGCCGTGAACTACCGTACTGTACTGTGTCTGCTGCTAATATAGACTGGTTGATAAAGAGATGTAGTAGTATGTATGTATAAAGAAGAAAGAAAAAAAAACCACGGGTAGGTGGTATACAATTATGGATGGACTGCCGAGTGCCGACACAGAGGTAGCTACAGCCGTGAACTACCGTACTGTGTCTGCTGCGACTGGATGATAAATAATGATATAAAAAATATATATATATCACTACTGCAGCCGGACAGGTATATATATTATATAATGACGGACCTGCTGGACACTGTCTGTCAGCAAAATGAGTTTTTTATAGAATTAAAAAAAAAACACCACACAAGTGAAGTCACACGACGAGTGTTTAACTTTTTCAGGCAATCACAATATAGTATACTACTAACTATACTGGTGGTCAGTGTGGTCAGGTCACTGGTCAGTCACACTGGCAGTGGCACTCCTGCAGCAAAAGTGTGCACTGTTTAATTTTAATATAATATGTACTCCTGGCTCCTGCTATAACCTATAACTGGCACTGCAGTGCTCCCCAGTCTCCCCCACAATTATAAGCTGTGTGAGCTGAGCACAGTCAGATATATAATATATACATAGATGATGCAGCACACTGGGCTGAGCAGTGCACACAGATATGGTATGTGACTGTCTTGTACTCCTGGCTCCTGCTATAACCTATAACTGGCACTGCAGTGCTCCCCAGTCTCCCCCACAATTATAAGCTGTGTGAGCTGAGCACAGTCAGATATATAATATATACATAGATGATGCAGGCATGCAGCACACTGGGCTGAGCAGTGCACACAGATATGGTATGTGACTGAGTCACTGTGTGTACCGTTTTTTTCAGGCAGAGAACGGATATATTAAATAAAACAACTGCACTGCTGGTGGTCACTGTGGTCAGTCACTAAACTCTGCACTCTCTTCTACAGTATCAGCCTCAGGTCAATCTCTCTCTCTCTCTCCTAATCTAAATGGAGAGGACGCCAGCCACGTCCTCTCCCTATCAATCTCAATGCACGTGTGAAAATGGCGGCGACGCGCGGCTCCTTATATAGAATCCGAGTCTCGCGAGAATCCGACAGCGTCATGATGACGTTCGGGCGCGCTCGGGTTAACCGAGCAAGGCGGGAAGATCCGAGTCGCTCGGACCCGTGAAAAAAAACATGAAGTTCGTGCGGGTTCGGATTCAGAGAAACCGAACCCGCTCATCTCTAAAATGTAGTGCTCTGATTTCAACAGATTGACCACCCGTGAATCCTTGTTAAGCGAATTAAGGGCTCCATCCACAAGTCCCACATGCCTAGCGGAATCGCTCCGTGTTAGCTCCTCCTTCAATGTCTCCAGCTTCTTCTGCAAAAGCCTGATGAGGGGAATGACCTGACTCAGGCTGGCAGTGTCTGAACTGACTTCACGTGTGGCAAGTTCAAAGGGCATCAGAACCTTGCACAACGTTGAAATCATTCTCCACTGCGCTTGAGACAGGTGCATTCCACCTCCTATATCGTGCTCAATTGTATAGGCTTGAATGGCCTTTTGCTGCTCCTCCAACCTCTGAAGCATATAGAGGGTTGAATTCCACCTCGTTACCACTTCTTGCTTCAGATGATGGCAGGGCAGGTTCAGTAGTTTTTGGTGGTGCTCCAGTCTTCTGTACGTGGTGCCTGTACGCCGAAAGTGTCCCGCAATTCTTCTGGCCACCGACAGCATCTCTTGCACGCCCCTGTCGTTTTTTAAAAAATTCTGCACCACCAAATTCAAGGTATGTGCAAAACATGGGACGTGCTGGAATTTGCCCATATTTAATGCACACACAATATTGCTGGCGTTGTCCGATGCCACAAATCCACAGGAGAGTCCAATTGGGGTAAGCCATTCCGCGATGATCTTCCTCAGTTGCCGTAAGAGGTTTTCAGCTGTGTGCGTATTCTGGAAAGCGGTGATACAAAGCGTAGCCTGCCTAGGAAAGAGTTGGCGTTTGCGAGATGCTGCTACTGGTGCCGCCGCTGCTGTTCTTGCGGCGGGAGTCCATACATCTACCCAGTGGGCTGTCACAGTCATATAGTCCTGACCCTGCCCTGCTCCACTTGTCCACATGTCCGTGGTTAAGTGGACATTGGGTACAACTGCATTTTTTAGGACACTGGTGAGTCTTTTTCTGACGTCCGTGTACATTCTCGGTATCGCCTGCCTAGAGAAGTGGAACCTAGATGGTATTTGGTAACGGGGGCACACTGCCTCAATAAATTGTCTAGTTCCCTGTGAACTAACGGCGGATACCGGACGCACGTCTAACACCAACATAGTTGTCAAGGCCTCAGTTATCCGCTTTGCAGCAGGATGACTGCTGTGATATTTCATCTTCCTCGCAAAGGACTGTTGGACAGTCAATTGCTTACTGGAAGTAGTACAAGTGGGCTTACGACTTCCCCTCTGGGATGACCATCGACTCCCAGCAGCAACAACAGCAGCGCCAGCAGCAGTAGGCGTTACACGCAAGGATGCATCGGAGGAATCCCAGGCAGGAGAGGACTCGTCAGAATTGCCAGTGACATGGCCTGCAGGACTATTGGCATTCCTGGGGAAGGAGGAAATTGACACTGAGGGAGTTGGTGGGGTGGTTTGCGTGAGCTTGGTTACAAGAGGAAGGGATTTACTGGTCAGTGGACTGCTTCCGCTGTCGCCCAAAGTTTTTGAACTTGTCACTGACTTATTATGAATGCGCTGCAGGTGACGTATAAGGGAGGATGTTCCGAGGTGGTTAACGTCCTTACCCCTACTTATTACAGCTTGACAAAGGCAACACACGGCTTGACACCTGTTGTCCGCTTTTCTGTTGAAATACCTCCACACTGAAGAGCTGATTTTTTTGGTATTTTCACCAGGCATGTCAACGGCCATATTCCTCCCACGGACAACAGGTGTCTCCCCGGGTGCCTGACTTAAACAAACCACCTCACCATCAGAATCCTCCTGGTCAATTTCCTCCCCAGCGCCAGCAACACCCATATCCTCCTCATCCTGGTGTACTTCAACACTGACATCTTCAATCTGACTATCAGGAACTGGACTGCGGGTGCTCCTTCCAGCACTTGCAGGGGGCGTGCAAATGGTGGAAGGCGCATGCTCTTCACGTCCAGTGTTGGGAAGGTCAGGCATCGCAACCGACACAATTGGACTCTCCTTGTGGATTTGGGATTTCGAAGAACGCACAGTTCTTTGCGGTGCTTTTGCCAGCTTGAGTCTTTTCAGTTTTCTAGCGAGAGGCTGAGTGCTTCCATCCTCATGTGAAGCTGAACCACTAGCCATGAACATAGGCCAGGGCCTCAGCCGTTCCTTGCCACTCCGTGTGGTAAATGGCATATTGGCAAGTTTACGCTTCTCCTCCGACAATTTTATTTTAGGTTTTGGAGTCCTTTTTTTACTGATATTTGGTGTTTTGGATTTGACATGCTCTGTACTATGACATTGGGCATCGGCCTTGGCAGACGACGTTGCTGGCATTTCATCGTCTCGGCCATGACTAGTGGCAGCAGCTTCAGCACGAGGTGGAAGTGGATCTTGATCTTTCCCTAATTTTGGAACCTCAACATTTTTGTTCTCCATATTTTAATAGGCACAACTAAAAGGCACCTCAGGTAAACAATGGAGATGGATGGATACTAGTATACTTATGGATGGACTGCCGAGTGCCGACACAGAGGGTAGCTACAGCCGTGGACTAACGTACTGTGTCTGCTGCTAATATAGACTGGATGATTGATAATGAGATGAAATCAATATATATATGTATGTATATATAATATCACTAGTACTGCAGCCGGACAGGTAGACAGGGCCGAAACTAGGGGGGGGCTAGGGGGGCAGGCGACCTGGGCGCCGGATTGGAGGGGGCGCCGAGACCCCCTAACACCCGCCACGGCACTTTTATAACGTTGAAACCCCCTTCTCCCGAGTGCCCAGCTCGGGGGGCGGGGTTTCGCGGAATGACGCGATTGCGTCACGGCGCAATCGCGTCATTCCAGCGAAACCCCGCCGGAGGAGGGAGAAGGGGGAGCCGCGCAGACCGGACGAGGAGGGAGAGGCGGCTGAAGAGCGGCGAGAACCGCTTCAAATGTAAGTCAGCCCCTCTCCCTTCCTCTCTCTCTCTCTCCCTCCACCACCGTCCTGCCGCAATGTGTAAAATGGGGACCTGTGCCTGCCGCAATGTGTAAAATGGGGACCTGTGCCTGCCTCAATGTGTAAAATGGGGACACTTTTTCCTGCCACAATGTGTAAAATGGGGACACTTGCCAGCGTACTGTGTAAAATGGGGACCTGTGCCTGCCTCAATGTGTAAAATGGGGACACTTTTTCCTGCCACAATGTGTAAAATGGGGACACTTGCCAGCGTACTGTGTAAAATGGGGACCTGTGCCTGCCGCAATGTGTAAAATGGGGACACTTGCCAGCGTACTGTGTGAAATGGGGACCTGTGCCTGCCGCAATGTGTAAAATGGGGACACTTGCCAGCGTACTGTGTAAAATGGGGACCTGTGCCTGCCGCAATGTGTAAAATAGGGGACACTTGCCAGCGTACTGTGTAAAATGGGGACCTGTGCCTGCCGCAATGTGTAAAATGGGGACACTTTTTCCTGCCGCAATGTGTAAAATGGGGACCTGTGCCTGCCGCAATGTGTAAAATGGGGACACTTTTTCCTGCCGCAATGTGTAAAATGGGGACCTGTGCCTGCCGCAATGTGTAAAATGGGGACACTTTTTCCTGCCGCAATGTGTAAAATGGTGACACTTTTTCCTGCCGCAATGTGTAAAATGGGGACACTTTCCTGCCGCAATGTGTAAAATGGGGACACTTGCCAGCGTACTGTGTAAAATGGGGACACGTGCCTGCCGCAATGTGTCAAATGGGGACACTTTTTCCTGCCGCAATGTGTAAAATGGGGACACTTGCCAGCGTACTGTGTAAAATGGGGACACGTGTCTGCCGCAATGTGTAAAATGGGGACACTTTTTCCTGCCGCAATGTGTAAAATGGGGACACCTGTCTGCCGCAATGTGTAAAATGGGGTCACCTGTCTGCCGCAATGTGTAAAATGGGGACACTTTTTCCTGCCGCAATGTGTAAAATGGGGACACCTGTCTGCCGCAATGTGTAAAATGGGGTCACCTGTCTGCAGCAATGTGTAAAATGGGGAATGGGGACACTTGCCTGTCGTACTGTGTAAAATGGGACACTTTTTCCTGGATATGAAATTCATGTTAGAAAAGGCAATTTTTCAGGTAAAAAAGTTCTAAAAGAGAGATATATATATATATATATATAATATTTTTATTCATGTATTTATTTATTTTAATTATTTTTATTATTATTTTTATTTATTTGAGGATTTTTTTTTTTTTTGCCGGGGGGGGGGGGGGGGGGGGGGGGGGGTCAAATGACTACCTTGCCCCGGGGGTGACAAAAATCCTAGTTTCGGCCCTGCAGGTAGATAATATATTTATTAGGTAATGATGACTGATGACGGACCTGCTGGACACTGTCAGCTCAGCAGCACCGCAGACTGCTACAGTAAGCTACTATACTATAGTAGTATGTACAAAGAAGAAAGAAAAAAAAAAAAACCACGGGTAGGTGGTATACAATTATGGATGGACTGCTGAGTGCCGACACAGAGGTAGCTACAGCCGGGGACTAACGTACTGTGTCTGCTGCTAATATAGACTGGATGATTGATAATGAGATGAAATCAATATATATATGTATGTATATATAATATCACTGGTACTGCAGCCGGACAGGTAGATAATATATTTATTAGGTAATGATGACTGATGACGGACCTGCTGGACACTGTCAGCTCAGCAGCACCGCAGACTGCTACAGTAAGCTACTATACTCTATAGTAGTATGTACAAAGAAGAAAGAAAAAAAAAAACACGGGTAGGTGGTATACAATTATGGATGGACTGCCGAGTGCCGACACAGAGGTAGCTACAGCCGTGGACTAACGTACTGTGTCTGCTGCTAATATAGACTGGATGATTGATAATGAGATGAAATCAATATATATATGTATGTATATATAATATCACTAGTACTGCAGCCGGACAGGTAGATAATATATTTATTAGGTAATGATGACTGATGACGGACCTGCTGGACACTGTCAGCTCAGCAGCACCGCAGACTGCTACAGTAAGCTACTATACTATAGTAGTATGTACAAAGAAGAAAGAAAAAAAAAAACCACGGGTAGGTGGTATACAATTATGGATGGACTGCTGAGTGCCGACACAGAGGTAGCTACAGCCGTGGACTAACGTACTGTGTCTGCTGCTAATATAGACTGGATGATTGATAATGAGATGAAATCAATATATATATGTATGTATATATAATATCACTAGTACTGCAGCCGGACAGGTAGATAATATATTTATTAGGTAATGATGACTGATGACGGACCTGCTGGACACTGTCAGCTCAGCAGCACCGCAGACTGCTACAGTAAGCTACTATACTCTATAGTAGTATGTACAAAGAAGAAAGAAAAAAAAAAAAACACGGGTAGGTGGTATACAATTATGGATGGACTGCCGAGTGCCGACACAGAGGTAGCTACAGCCGTGGACTAACGTACTGTGTCTGCTGCTAATATAGAGTCTAGACTGGATGATAAATTATTGATAATGAGATGAAATCAATATAATATCACTAGTACTGCAGCCGGACAGGTACTATATATATTTATTATGTAATGACTGATGACGGACCTGCTGGACACTGTCAGGTCAGCACAGCACCGCAGACTGCTACAGTAAGCTACTATAGTAGTATGTATAAAGAAGAATGAAAAGAAAAAAAAACCACGGGTAGGTGGTATACAATATTATATATATATATATATATATTATATACAATTATATATATATATATATATATATATATATTAAACTGGTGGTGATTGATTATTAAACTGGTGGTCACTTCAGGACAGGTCACGTTGCAACTTGCAACTAGTATACTCCGAGGCCTAAGCAGACAATCACAAAATATATTATTATACTGGTGGTCAGTGTGGTCACAACAATGGCAGTGTGGCACTGACTCTGGCAGCAAAAGTGTGCACTGTACGTTATATGTACTCCTGAGTCCTGCTCTCAGACTCTAACTGCTCCCCACTGTCAGTGTCTCCCCCACAAGTCAGATAATACACTTACAGTCACACTATCTAATCTATAAATATCACTTCAGCAAGTAGTATAGTAGTATACAGTAGTACTCCTCCTAATAATGCTCCCCGAAAATACTGTGTCTCTCTCTTCTCTAAACGGAGAGGACGCCAGCCACGTCCTCTCCCTATGACTCTCAATGCACGTGTGAAAATGGCGGCGACGCGCGGCTCCTTATATAGAATCCGAGTCTCGCGATAGAATCCGAGCCTCGCGAGAATCCGACAGCGTGATGATGACGTTCGGGCGCGCTCGGGTTAGCCGAGCAAGGCGGGAAGATCCGAGCCTGCTCGGACCCGTGTAAAAAACCTGAAGTTCGGGCGGGTTCGGATTCAGAGGAACCGAACCCGCTCATCTCTAGTTCTTTTTGGAAGAAAATTGACAGGGCCGAAATTTGAACCTTAATGGACCCCAATTTCAGGCCCATAGACACTCCTGTTTGCAGGAAATGTAGGAATCGACCCAGTTGAATTTCCTCCGTCGGCCTTACTGGCCTCGCACCACGCAACATATTTTCGCCAATTGCGGTGATAATGTTTTTGCGGTTACATCCTTCCTGGCTTTGATCAGGATAGGGATGACTTCATCCGGAATGCCTTTTTTCCTTCAGGATCCGGCGTTCAACCGCCATGCCGTCAAACGCAGCCGCGGTAAGTCTTGGAACAGACAGGGTCCTTGCTGGAGCAGGTCCCTTCTTAGAGGTAGAGGCTACGGATCCTCCGTGAGCATCTCTTGAAGTTCCGGTTACCAAGTCCTTCTTGGCCAATCCGGAACCACGAATATAGTGCTTACTCCTCTCCATCTTATCAATCTCAGTACCTTGGGTATGAGAGGCAGAGGAGGGAACACATACCCTGACTGGTACACCCACGGTGTTACCAGAGCGTCTACAGCTTATTGCCTGAGGGTCCCTGGACCTGGCGCAATACCTGTCGAGTTTTTAATCATGTGGAAGACTTCTGGGTGAAGTCCCCACTCTCCCGGGTGGAGGTCGTGCTGAGGAAGTCTGCTTCCCAGTTGTCCACTCCCGGAATGAATACTGCTGACAGTGCTATCACATGATTTTCCGCCCAGCGAAAAATCCTTGCAGCCTCTGTCATTGCCCTCCTGCTTCTTGTGCCACCCTGTCTGTTTACGTGGGTGACTGCCGTGATGTTGTCCGACTGGATCAACACCGGCTGACCTTGAAGCAGAGGTCTTGCTAAGCTTAGAGCATTGTAAATGTCCCTTAGCTTCAGGATATTTATGTGAAGTGATGTCTCCAGGCTTGACCATAAGCCCTGGATATTCCTTCCCTGTGTGACTGCTCCCCAGCCTCGCAGGCTGGCATCCGTGGTCACCAGGACCCAGTCCTGAATGCCTAATCTGCGGCCCTCTAGAAGATGAGCACTCTGCAACCACCACAGGAGGGACACCCTTGTCCTTGGTGACAGGGTTATCCGCTGATGCATCTGAAGATGCGACCCGGACCATTTGTCCAGCAGGTCCCACTGGAAAGTTTTTGCGTGGAATCTGCCGAATGGGATTGCTTCGTAGGAAGCCACCATTTTACCCAGAACCCTTGTGCATTGATGCACTGAGACTTGGCTCGGTTTTAGGAGGTTCCTGACTAGCTCGGATAACTCCCTGGCTTTCTCCTCCGGGAGAAACACCTTTTTCTGGACTGTGTCCAGGATCATCCCTAGGAACAGAAGACACGTCGTCGGAACCAGGTGCGATTTTGGAATATTGAGAATCCAATCGTGCTGCCGCAACACTACCTGAGATAGTGCTACACCGACCTCCAACTGTTCCCTGGATCTTACCCTTATCAGGGAATTGTCCAAGTAAGGGATAACTAAAATTCACTTCCTTCGAAGGAATATCATCATTTCGGCCATTACCTTGGTAAAGACCCGGGGTGCCGTGGACCATCCATACGGCAGCGTCTGAACTGATAGTGACAGTTCTGTACCATAAACCTGAGGTACCCTTGGTGAGAAGGGTAAATTTTGACATGAAGGTAAGCATCCTTGATGTCCCGAGACATCATGTAGTCCCCTTCTTCCAGGTTCGCAATCACTGCTCTGAGTGACTCAATCTTGAATTTGAACCTCTGTATGTAAGTGTTCAAAGATTTTAGATTTAGAATCGGTCTCACCGAGCTGTCCGGCTTCGGTACCACAACAGTGTGGAATAATACCCCGTTCCCTGTTGCAGGAGGGGTATCTTGATTATCACCTGCTTGGAATACAGCTTGTGAATGGCTTCCAAAACTGTCTCCCTGTCAGAAGGAGACATCGGTAAAGCCGACTTTAGGAAACGGCGAGGGGGAGACGTCTCGAATTCTAATTTGTACCCCTGAGATATCAACTGAAGGATCCAGGGGTCTACTTGCGAGTGAGCCCACTGCACGCTGAAATTCATTGAGACGGGCCCCCCACCGTGCCTGATTCTGCTTGTAAAGCCCCAGCGTATACTGAGGGCTTGGCAGAGGCGGGAGAGGGTTTCTGTTCCTGGGAACTGGCTGATTTCTGCAGCCTTTTTCCTCTCCCTCTGTCACGGGGCAGAAATGAGGAACCTTTTGCCCGCTTGTCCACGAAAAGACTGCGCCTGATAATACGGCGTCTTCTCATGTTGAGAGGCGACCTGGGGTACAAACGTGGAATTCCCAGCTGTTGCCGTGGCCACCAGGTCTGAAAGACCGACCCCAAATAACTCCTCCCCTTAATAAAGCAATACTTCCAAATGCCGTTTGGAATACGCATCACCTGACCACTGACGTGTCCATAACCCTCTACTGGTAGAAATGGACAACGCGCTTAGACTTGATGCCAGTCGGCAAATATTCCGCTGTGCATCACGCATATATAGAAATGCATCTTTTAAATGCTCTATAGGCAAAAATATACTGTCCCTATCTAGGGTATCAATATTTTCAGTCAGGGAATCCGACCACGCCAACCCAGCACTGCACATCCAGGCTGAGGCGATTGCTGGTCGCAGTATAACACCAGTATGTGTGTAAATACCTTTTAGGATACCCTCCTGCTTTCTATCAGCAGGATCCTTAAGGGCGGCCATCTCAGGCGAAGGTAGAGCTCTTACAAGCGTGTGAGCGCTTTATCCACCCTAGGGGGTGTTTCCCAACGCACCCTAACCTCTGGCGGGAAAGGATATAATGCCAATAACATTTTAGAAATTATCAGTTGTTATCGGGGGAAACCCACGCATCATCACACACCTCATTTAATTTCTCAGATTCAGGAAAACTACAGGTAGTTTTTCCTCACCGAACATAATACCCCTTTTTTGGTGGTACTCGTATTATCAGAAATGTGTAAAACATTTTTCATTGCCTCAATCATGTAACGTGTGGCCCTACTGGAAGTCACATTCGTCTCTTCACCGTCGACACTGGAGTCAGTATCCGTGTCGGCGTCTATATCTGCCATCTGAGGTAACGGGCGCTTTAGAGCCCCTGACGGCCTATGAGACGTCTGGACAGGCACAAGCTGAGTAGCCGGCTGTCTCATGTCAACCACTGTCTTTTATACAGAGCTGACACTGTCACGTAATTCCTTCCAACAGTTCATCCACTCAGGTGTCGACCCCCTAGGGGGTGACATCACTATTACAGGCAATCTGCTCCGTCTCCATATCATTTTTCTCCTCATACATGTCGACACAAAAGTACCGACATACAGCACACACACAGGGAATGCTCTGATAGAGGACAGGACCCCACTAGCCCTTTGGGGAGACAGAGGGAGAGTTTGCCAGCACACACCAGAGCGCTATATATATAGGGATAACCTTATATAAGTGTTTTTCCCCTTATAGCTGCTGTATAGTTAATACTGCGCCTAATTAGTGCCCCCCTCTCTTTTTTAACCCTTTCTGTAGTGTAGTGACTGCAGGGGAGAGCCAGGGGAGCTTCCCTCCAACGGAGCTGTGAGGGAAAATGGCGCCAGTGTGCTGAGGAGATAGGCTCCGCCCCTTTTTCGCGGACTTTTCTCCTGCTTTTTTATGGATTCTGGCAGGGGTTAAAATTCATCCATATAGCCCTGGGGGCTATATGTGATGTATTTTCGCCAGCCAAGGTGTTTTTATTGCGTCTCAGGGCGCCCCCCCCCCCCAGCGCCCTGCACCCTCAGTGACCGAAGTGTGAAGTGTGCTGAGAGCAATGGCGCACAGCTGCAGTGCTGTGCGCTACCTTGTTGAAGACAGGACGTCTTCTGCCGCCGATTTTCCGGACCTCTTCTGCCTTCTGGCTCTGTAAGGGGGCCGGCGGCGCGGCTCTGGGACCCATCCAAGCTGGGTCTGTGATCGTCCCTCTGGAGCTAATGTCCAGTAGCCTAAGAAGCCCAATCCACTCTGCACGCAGGTGAGTTCGCTTCTTCTCCCCTTAGTCCCTCGATGCAGTGAGCCTGTTGCCAGCAGGTCTCACTGAAAATAAAAAACCTAAACTAAAACTTTCACTAAGAAGCTCAGGAGAGCCCCTAGTGTGCACCCTTCTCGTTCGGGCACAGAGATCTAACTGAGGCTTGGAGGAGGGTCATAGGGGGAGGAGCCAGTGCACACCAGATAGTCCTAAAGCTTTCTTTAGATGTGCCCAGTCTCCTGCGGAGCCGCTATTCCCCATGGTCCTTACGGAGTCCCCAGCATCCACTTAGGACGTCAGAGAAAGTATGATATGTAAATACTCCCAGCACCACAAATGTGTTAGATATATACCGTAGTGCCCCCAATTCACATATGCCACAGTGCATACTTGCCTACCCTCCCGGAACTGCCGGTAAGTATGCAACAGTGCCCCCCGCCCCCCTTTCACTTGCCTATTCTCCCAGATTCTGCGGGAGGCACCTGATTTGTCCGGTAGTGCCCCGCAGCCCTGGAAGAGAGGGCACCTCTCCCGCATTCTGCCCACTTCCTAGTGAAGTGGATGGAATGTGAAGATAAATATGTAGAAACCGTGGATCCAGCTGAGGGGGTGGGCCTATTGATGCATCATCATTTTAGCCCCACCCCTATGAAAATATGGCCCAATCGCACAATTCTCGCCATCCAGCTGCTGTTCCTGTCCAGGCATCTCCCGGACAAGAGATTAATAATGTAGGTAAGTATCCCCCCACCCCCACGCTGGTGATGTAGCTAGAAGTGGGGTTCCCCCAGTGTGTGGGGTGCCCTAGGTGACCACCCTGGCTACCCTGTTTTTAATACGGCTCTGTGCAGCATCTTACACCAGTTACACAGGGGCAGATGTATTAACCTGAAGATGGCATAAGGAAGTGATAAACCAGTGATAAATGCAAGGTGATAAAAGCACCAGCCAATCAGCTCCAATATGTAAATTAACAGTTAGGAGCTGATTGGCTGGTGCGTGTATCACCTCGCACATATCAATGGTTTACCACTTCCTTATGCCATCTCCAGGTTAATACATCTGCCCCACAGTCACTAGCAGTGAAAGTTTGTTGAAAATGATGTAATAACTGTTACTTCCCTTTTATAGTGCTGCAACTGACTTAATTTATTCCGTTCACTGACTCTGGGACTGACTAACACCAATAATACACTGTCTATCTGCTTTACTGGGTGCTTTCTAATTATAAGGTCCTATGACCACAAAGGCCACCTGGGAGGTATTTGCTCCCCGGCAGTCTGGACTTAGTTAATTGGTGTAAATAACTTGTTGCATCTTCTTTAAGTTGCTACAGATCAAACCTGCAGATACAACATGACTGTTGACACTTTTGTTTATCTGGATTTATTTTTCATTGGAATGCATTATGATTGTTTCCCCATATACACAGAGAGTTGTGAAATAAACGGTGTGCCAAACATTTATCATAGAACGTGAATCACAGCTGCTAAAATCTGTCAGAAGAACCTGCAGTTGTGTAATAGTGAACACAAGCAGGCCATTGTTTCACTGTCTTCCCTCAGTATTAGCAGCTCTGACTCACGTGTAAGGATGGCGAAGGTATTTTACAGTATGTAACAGAATTCTGTGAGATAGGAACTGTGCACTCCTTGTGTTTGCCTGCTCGCAGGCACCTGTAGGACGTCCATACAGTGACTTGAACTGTCTGGCTGGATGTTGCAGTTCCCAGAGGAGGGGAATGGTTATTGTCACAGAGGGTGTGGCTAGACTGTTGTTTCTTTCTTTTACATCTTACCTTATATATTTATTTATTAGCAGTTTCTTATACAGTGCAGCATATTCCATTGCACTTTACAATTAGAACAACAGTTATAGAACAAAATTGGGCAAAAACAGGCAGACGTAGAGGTAGGAAGGCCCTGCTCGCAAGCTTACAGTCTATAGGGAAATAGGCATTGATACACAAGGATAGATGCTACCTATTGCATAATTGTCCACCAGATTGCTAGGTTCTTAATGGGTTGTATGATATGATCACCCAGCAGTGTTGGAAGACAAAATATGTGAGGTTATGTGGACTGTACAGAGAGGATGTAATTAGACAGGGAAGCATTGAAGGTTATGTGGGTGGTTCTGGAATTTGATAGGCTTGTCTGAAAAGGTGAGTTTTCAGGGAACGTTTAAAGGCTTGGAGACTAGAGGTGAGTCTTATTGTGCTTTGTAGGGCATTCCACAGAGTGGGTGAAGCCCGGATAAAGTCCTGTAATTTTGAGTGGGAACAAGTAATACGTGTGGATGAGAGACGCAGATCTTGTGCAGAGTGGAGGTCTGGTAGGGAGATATTTTGAGATGAGTGAAGAGATGTATGATGGTGCAGTATGCAGGGCCGGTTCAAGCCCGCTCGGCGCCCCGGGCAGGAAACGGGGCGTGGCCTAATACAGGGGGCGTGGTCAGTTACGCCCCCTGTACATTACTAGCGCCGCTTGACTGCTGTGCGGTGCGCGATGACGTCATCGCGCACCGCTCAGCAAAGGTACACTCCACGAAGGGAAACTAGACGCTACGCATCTAGTTCCCTTCACAGGAACTAGATGCGTAGCTGCGCTGTATGACGTCATCGCGCACCGCTCAGCAAAGGTACACTCCACGAAGGGAAACTAGACGCTACGCATCTAGTTCCCTTCACAGGAGGCGGGGACACAGCGGGCAGCGGAGGTGGACGGGGGACACAGCGGGCAGCAGTGGCGGATCTTGCCACGGTGCGGCGCCCTCCGGATGGCGCCAGCGCCCTCCGGAAGGCGGCGCCCCGGGCAAAAGTCCTGCTTGCCCGTGGCAAGATCCGCTACTGGCAGTATGGTTAATAGCCTTTTATGTAAGTAAAAGTGTTTTATATTTAACACGGTAGAATATCGGTAACCAATTGAGAGACTGACAGAGCAGATCAGCAGACGATAAACATCTAGCAAGGAAGATTAGCCTTGCAGTTGCATTTAAAATTGATTGTAGTGGTGAAAGCCTATGTTTGGGAAGACCAGTAAGGAGACTATTGCAATAATCAATGCGGGAGATGATGAGAGCATGGATTGGAGATTTTGCAGTGTCTTGTGTAAGATAAGGACGTATTTTGGATATGTTTTTTAGGTGCATGTAACATGATTTAGAGACAGATTGAATGTGTGGAACAAAGGGCAGTTCAGAGTCAAGGATGACACCTAGGCAGCAAACTTTTGTGGTAGGGTGGATAGTCACGTTAACAGTTATGGAGATATCAGGTTGGCAACTACTCTTGGCTGGAGTGAAAATAATTAATTCTGTTTTGGAAATGTTGAGTTTGAGGTGGCGAGATGACATCCAAGATGAAATGGCAGACAGACATTCAGTGACTTGAACCAATACAAATTGTGATAAATCTGGGGAGGATAGATAGATTTGAGTATCATCAGCGTACAAATTATACTGAAATCCGAAGGAGCTGATTAGTTTACCAAGAGGTGAGGTATAGATTGAGAAAAGCAGAGGACCTAAGACTGAGCCTTGCGGTACTCCAACTGATAGAGGTAAAGAAGAGGAAGTAGAATCAGAGAAGTGAACACTGAAGAGCGATTAGATAGGATGAGAACCAAGTAAGGGCTGTGTCCTGAAGATCTAGGGATTGTAGTGTTTGTATGAGAAGAGAGTGGTCAACAGTGTCAAAAGCAGCAGAGAGATCTAGAAGAATAAGTAGTGTGTAATGGTCTTTCGATCTAGCAGTGACCAGATCGTTCACTACTTTGGTCAGTGCTGTCTCTGTGGAGTGTTGGGCACGAAAGCCTGACTGAAGTGTGTCCAGTAAGTTGTGGGAGTTAAGAAAGTGTGTAAGACGAGTGTAGGCAAGTCTCTCAAGTAGCTTGGAGAGACATAGGAGCTGAGAGATGGGACGGTAGTTAGAGAGAGTGTTTTGGTCAGAATGGTGTTTTTTTCCAGAATGGAAAACTGTATGCTTGAACAGTGAAGGAAAGATACCAGTAGAGAGAGAGATTACAGATTTTAGTTAAGGTTGGGATAAGCACAGGAAACACAGAAGTTTTACTGACTGAGGGTATAGGATCAAAAGGAGAGGTAGTGGAGTAGGAGGATGAAAAGAGTGTTGATACTTCATCTTCACTTGTGGGATCAATTGTAGAGAAAGTGCCAGAGGGCTCAGGTAGGGAATTGAGCAGGTCACTGGCTGAGTTAGAGCATACCATTTCATCTTGGATTTTATCAATCTTATCCTTGAAGTAGGAAGCATCTTACAAATTATTTTAAAAAAAATTTATGGACATATCATTAATTTTTTTTAATGGAAATCCTAAGCAGCAGCGTCACCAACCGAACATGGTGCATAACTCCACAACAAAGAGGGCACCAGTGTATCTATAATGGGCATAGATTGTGCTGTGGATACGGACCACCAAGTAAAGGAAGGCATTCACCATGTGCCCTGCACCCAGAAACAGGGTTGGATTGACCCACAGAGGTGCTTGGGAAACCCTCGGGGGGCTCCCTGCCTGAGAACGCACCATTTCATATAGGTATCAAGGGGTCTATTTACTAAGCCTTGGATGGAGATACATGGGACAGAGGTAAAGTGCCAGCCAATCAGCTCCAAACTGCATACCTCCCATTTGTCCCAACACCAGCAGGACAGTCCCGCTATTCAGACACTGTCCCATCCTCGGGTCACAGTGTCTTGTGGGTGGGGTGTGGGGCAGTTGGGAAGGCATTGATCACCCGCTGCACGTACACGGCATCTATTTAGTGCTGGGAGGTGAGCAGGGGGCTGCCCAGCTGCTCACACTCTCCCAAAATGCAGTATAATATGTCCTCGTCGCAAGGCCATGCCTACTCTGCACAGGCCATGCCCCTCTCATCCGAGGCCATGCCCCCTTCTCGGGATGCCACGGTCCTGAATCTCTACGTTAACAAGTTGGACGGTATGTAACTGTCACTTCAAACCCAGCCTGTGACATGGCAGGTAGGAGCTGGTTGGCTGGTACTTTATCTCCGTCTACTTTATCTCCATCCAAGGCTTAGTAAATAGGCACCCAGGTTCCAGAGTGTGCACTTGTATTATACAATATACATATGTTGTGTTATACTGCACTTGAGTATGGTGTATGTTCTACAGTGCATTGCTGTTATTAATCTGGCACACTATCATGCATGCACTAGTAGTGTTTACTGTACATATTTATCAAGGGACCAAGACCACACACTCTCTAATGGGCCCTACACATTGGCCGATCCGCCGCCGAGTTGCCCGACGGCGGATACGGCCGACGGGCGACCCGGCGGTGGGGGGGCAGTGACGGGGGGAATGAAGTTACTTCACTCCCCCCGTCACACGGCTCCATAGAACTGCAGGCAAATATGGACGAGATTGTCCATATTGGCCTGCATGCACAGCCGACGGGGCACCAGCGATGAACGAGCGTAGGGCCACGCATCGTTCATCACTGGTGCCTCCACACTGCATGATATGAACGTTATCTCGTTCATTAATGAACGAGATAACGTTCATATCGTGCAGTGATGTTGGCCAGTGTGTAGGGCCTATAATAGTTAGCCAAGCCTTTGTGGTAGCTGGCCACACCCCCTCTGGAGGTTGACCACACCCTTAAGCGTGGGCCCCTACCAGTGCATTCCTCCGGTGAGCTCTTCATGCTTCAGTCCAACACTGCCCAGAAAGATGTGCCTGCAAAAGTCCCCACCCTTACTTTCTGCCACCACCAGCACTATCTTTTATGTGATGTATTTTTCAAAAATGGCACCATCAAAGATGATAGTGAAACCTGTGGTACTGTTCCAGAGCATTTTCTATTGTCTCCACCTGTGTCATCTTCACTTAAAAGATGGCACTGCACAAGTCGCTTTTATCAACGGGCATTAATAATAAGCTGCTTACGACAATCTGGATATTGGAGAAAATGACTAGCATTTTCCCAGAGCTATAGAGGCTGTACATGCCATCTACACTCTACGAATTCTAGGTGTAGGTATGCAGACCTGTCCACCAGGTACACCATGCTCTGCTCCTGGGCATCTTATTTATGATTGCAATTTCCAGTGTTGGACTAATTAATTGATAAAACGCCACTAAAGGCCAGCGTGCTACTTTTACATAGGGTCTCTGATGGGGCACACCCCCACAGGTGACCATGTACCACCCTAACACAACACAGCTCTTTATATCCCGGAAGATATGCAAATGTGGGTGCTCGTGGCAAAATCTGCAAATGGCACTGCTGGTTTATCACCATAAATCCAGATCCCAATTTGCAGGTTCAGGCATTTAAGAGCTCATCAGTGCAAGTTATTGAGCAATAGTTCTCTAGGGTCAGTTTTCGATGATACGCGGATAGAAAATAAAGTAACGTTATGGGGGGCAATAAGGAGATTACAATAATTCCCCCAAAAATAATATAGAGAAATGTGTCACAGTCCCTCTCACATAAACAGACATTGTAATGACAGCTCATAATTAAAGTCTTCTTAACAACTAATGCGGACTATACATATAGGGGGTCATTCTGACCTGATCGCACGCTAGGTTTTTTCGCTGCGTTGCAATCAGGTCAGAACTGCGCATGCATATGCACCGCAATGCGCAGCGCATCGCACGGGTACAAAGCGGATCGTTGCTGTGCGATGGGTTTTACGAAGAATCCATTCGCACAGCCGATCGCAAGGAGATTGACAGGAAAAAGGTGTTTGTGGGTGGCAACCGACAATTTTTGGGAGTGGTTGGAAAAACCCAGGCATGTCCAAGCGTTTGCAGAGCGGGTGTCTGACGTCAATTCCGGCCCCGGACAGGCTGAAGTGATCGCAGCGGGTGAGTAAGTTCTAAGCAACTCAGAAACTGCACAAAGTTTAGTTGTAACGCTCAGGTACACATGCGTTCGCACACTTGCACAGCTAAAATACACCCCCCTGGAGGTGGCGACTATCTGATGGCAGCCGTGCAAAAAACTGCTAGCGAGCGATCAGGTCTGAATGACCCCCATAAGGTGCTATTCCTCTTTCGGCAGATATTGGTGATTGGCGATGAGTCAGGGATTCGGGGGAAAAACAGCTTGTATAAAATCCCAGACTCGTTGATCCCTAGCATTTTTTGGTCTCAATCGGCAAATCGAGGATTGCCAACTTGTTGGATTTCCCTGGTCCCCCAACCCAGCCTTCGACAATACATGAAATTGCCCCAAAGCTTGCCAGATGTATGAGCCCAATAACACTGTGGAATTGATGTATGTGTTTTAACATACTTATGTATCAATATCTAATAAATAAATAAATATGTAACTCTTAAGGCCCGTACACACTGGTCGATATATCGGCCGTTCTCTTGAACGGCCGATATATCGCGGGACCGTCGGCCAGTGTGTACGGCCGATACGTCTGTGAGCTCCGTCGTTCACAGACGTATCGCGTCGGCCGCGCAGCACAGCCGACGGCCAATATATCTACCGATATATTGGCGCGTCGCTGTGTGTGTACGGGGCGGTCGGCCGACCGCCCGTACACATGCTGCGGCGGCCGGCGGTGATTGACAGCTGAACTGGGCAGATGTGTGTACACGCCCGCCCAGTTCATGACGTTAGTCCCCGACGGATCGAGCAGTGTGTATGCTGAACACACTGCTCGATCCGTCCATAGATATATCTGCAGATCAATTGATCTGCAGATATATCTATTAGTGTGTACCCACCTTTACACATTTATGATAAGTGCTTTCATGTTTTGTGTTAACTTCAACTTAATATACTCTTTCAAGCAGCTGTGTGAACATTTTAGTTATAATCATTAGCATATCTTTCTCCCCATAGAATGTCCAATCTCTTGAATGTTGTGTTGCAGGTAACAAACAGAACAGGACTATTCCTCAGTGGGGTACAGGCCTTATCGCAGTTGCTGTCTTCCTCTTCCTTGTCTTTGCGTTCTACATGGCCAATAAAATCTGGAATAGACCATCCAAGTGAGTTTCTGAGATTATATAGCATTGCTTTAGCTTTTATTAATATATTGATAATAACTTAGTCATGATTTCATGTGTAACTAACCACAAGGGAGCAATCTTGTGTTTGATAGTTTTAATCTAGTCTGTTATGTTGTTAAATGTTTTTTAAAATGCTTTCTTCAAGTTGAGATTGTTACAGATAATGGTCAGAGGGGACACTGGAAATAGTACTAGTACTGATTGATAGATAGTTAAGGGCCCTACACATTTAAAGTTCCGCCGCCGAGCTGCCCGACGGCGGACACGGACGACGGGCGACCCAGCGGCGGAGGGGGTGGGGTGGGGGTCAGTGACATAGCAGTGCAGGCAAATATGGACGAGATCATCCATATTGGCCTGCATGCACAGCCGACGGTGCACCAGCGATGAACAAGCGCAGGGCCGCGCATTGTTCATCGCCGGTGCCTCCGCACTCAAAGATATGAACGGTATCTCATTCATTAATGAACGAGATCGTTCATATCTTTGAGTGATATCGCCCAGTGTGTAGGGCCTATTAGATAGATAGATAGATAGATAGATAGATATTGGCCAAGGGTCAGGAGGTTGTGAAAGTAAAGAAAGATAAATATGTGAGGTTGTGTGGACTGTATAGAGCGGATGTAATTAGATGGGGAAGCATTGAAGGTTATGTGGGTGGGTCCGGAATTTGATAAGCTTGCCTGAAGATTTGGAGACTAGAGGTGAGTCTTATTGTGCGTGGGAGGGCATTCCACAGAATGGGCGCAGCCCGTATAAAATCCTGTAATTTTGAGTGTGAGCAAGTAATGCGTGTGGATGAGAGACGCAGATCTTGTGCAGAGCGGAGAGGTCGGGTAGGGAAATATTTTGAGATAAGTGAAGACATATATGTTGGCACAGTTTGGTTAATAGATGCAATCAAATGAAACAGATCAAGGCATAACCTTTTCTCTGTTTTAGGAGCATATTTATTAAGCCATTTTAACTAAAATAGATGTTTTTACTTTTTCCATAATAATTAAGTATCTTTTAAAATTGTCAAAGTGCTTTTTAGACATGTAACATTCTTGTTATATATTTTACTATCGCAATCCGAGCAGCGGTAAATACTTTTCATCACAGTCACATTTCATATGCAGATTGTCATAAACAGGCCTCTTAGTGGGTGTGGGTCATAAGGTCAACCATAATTAGGTCAACAGTCACTAGGTCGACCATATAAGGTCGACATGGCATAAGTTGACTGGGTTAAGTTGACGGGGTCATTAGATCGACATGGAAAAGGTAGACAGGTGAAAAGGTCTACTGGGACAAAAGGTCGATATGGAAATGTTTGACACGAAAAAAGGTTGACACAAGTTTTTATTTTTTGGGTGTTATTTTGCATGTTTAACCACGTGACCCCAATTAGTGTGCCACACCCCAAGGTGCCTTGCTCTGCTGCTGCTGCGTCTGGCAGACGTTACTATTTTTATTCTTAGTCCACGCGGAAGGCAAAAGATGAAAAAGTTGAAAGAAAAAAAAACTTGTGTTGACCATCTGTATGTCAATTATTGTCACGTCGACCATTTGAACCTGTCGAGCTTTTGACCGTGTTGAGATTTTGATTATGCCGACCATATAGGGTCGACCTATTGGCTGTTGACTTTTTATAAGTATATCACCCTTTCGTTTAAAGACAAAGTTTTCTCTATTTTTGTCACGCTTCTACTACTGTCTCTGTATTAACTATGTCATTTCCTTTTTACTCATTTCCTTTATATTGTCATACATTATTTTAGTAGGCCTACTGTAATTTCTTATTAGTTGTCCTGTATCATTTGATTGTATTTGACCTTTGAAAACTTTGTTTGCAGCAACCCCATGTCCAGTTCCACAGACAAACACATCTGTGACAAAGGGAGAATAGGTGTGCTTGAAGCGTACAAATGCATGTTAAGTGCTAGCAATACACATCCTAGACTGGCCACTGTGTTTCCTGGGCTGGTCAATACTCTGCCAGTAGAGCGGCAACCAGAGCCGTAACTACGTGTGTGCTAGGTGTGCCTGGCACACAGCGCAGTCGCACAGAGGGCGCAACTGCCCACATTCCCTAAAGTCATCAGCGGCATTGTAAAGAGTCAAACTGACTCATTACAAGCCTCCTGTGTGCGTGTGCTGCCGCCGGAGAGGAGCAACTCCGGGGGCAGGGGAGGAGGAGGAGGAGGGAGGGGGATTCGGGAGCCGCAGCAGCGCTATGTAATTGTTGGCGGCGCTGCTGCAGCTGTCCCTCTCCTTCCGCATTGGCAAGCTGTCGCCGCTGTGAATGCTAAGATGCGCTTCCCTCATCCCAGCATTCACAGCAGCGGCGGCCAGCCAATGCGGAAGGAGAGGGACAGCTGCATGTGGCGCTGCCACCAATTACATAGCGCTACTGCGGCTCCCGAGTCCCCTTTTCTCCTCCTCCTCCGGAGCTGCCACCGGAGCTGCCAGCACAGAGGAGCCTGACTGTCTGAGCCAGCGGAGAGATGGTAAGTATCATCTATTCTATCTATCTATCTATCTATCTATCTATCTATCTATCTATCTATCTATCTATCTATCTATCTATCTATCTATCTATCTATCTATCTATCCTGTCTACCTAATGTGTCAAAAGGGGGACTGGCTGCCGTAATGTGTAAAAAGGGGCACTGGCTGACGTAATGTGTAAAAAGGGGGACTGGCTGCCGTAATGTGTAAAAAGGGGAATCTGTCCGCTGTAATGTGTAAAAGTGGCGCTACTGTGTGGCGTAATTTGAATAATGGAGACTACTGTGCACTGTAATATGAATTGGTATTATTTTGTGGCCACACCCCTTCCCCATGAAGACTCCCCTATATTTTTCCTGCGCGCCTGCAGCGCGCACTGCTCTTATATTACATAAGGGGGGGGGGGGGGGCAATGCTGTTTTTTGCACACAGCGCTAAAATGTCTAATTACGGTACTGCATGGATGTGGTAATAGAGCCAAAGGAGTTCAACTTCTTTTTTTGTATAAATTGAGCATTGTTAGATAGTGTTACCACTTATCAATACAATTTATCATAGTTACCTTTATGCCTCCCCCAACTCACTCCCCTAAAAATCAGTTGGTCTGAGACACCTGCAACTGGTGTGCATGGCACTAGCTCAATATGGAGGGGACCTTCCCAACTTCCCGCGGCCAACAGGCCCATGTGTTAGACAGTCCCCTCAAATAGGAACTGTACCACTGAGGCAGGAATAGTTGGGAGGTAAGGTAAGAGCAATGACCCTTTTCTCTCTTTATACGTCCTCTTTAGGTGAACTCATTAGTTCTTTTGACTTTCAATATTATCTCTATGCTGATGATAATCCAACCTACCTTTCCTCCCCGGACCTTGCCTCTGCTCTCCAACTGTCTCTCTGATATCTCTTCTAGGATGTCCCAGCACTTTCTTAAACTTAATATGTCTAAGACTGAGCTGATCATCTTCCCGCCCTCCCGCACAACCTCACCTCCCAGAATGTAAGTATCTATTGATGGCACAGCTATCAAAAGGGGCAGACTAGATGGGCCAAGTGGTTCTTATCTGCCGTCAAATTCTATGTTTCTATCTCTTCTAGCCCCCAAGTGCGCTGTCTTGGTGTAATTCTTGACTCCTCCCCTCATTCAGCACCTCTCACAAACCTGTTGTTTTTATATCAAAAATATTTCTAGGATCAGACCTTTTCTGACCCAGGACGCTACTAAAACCCTCATCCACTCAGTGGTCATTTCCAGATTAGACTATAATCTCCTTCTGACTGGCCTCCCTGACAATTACCTCTCTCCACTCCAATCTATCCTCAATGCTGCAGCCCAGCTCCTCTTCCTCACCAAACGCACTGCATCCACCTCCCCTCTCCTACAAGCACTTCACTTGCTTCCTAGAGATGAGCGGGTTCGGTTCCTCGGAATCCGAACCCGCCCGAACTTCATGTTTTTTTTCACGGGTCCGAGCGACTCGGATCTTCCCGCCTTGCTCGGTTAACCCGAGCGCGCCCGAACGTCATCATGACGCTGTCGGATTCTCGCGAGGCTCGGATTCTATCGCGAGACTCGGATTCTATATAAGGAGCCGCGCGTCGCCGCCATTTTCACTCGTGCATTGAGATTGATAGGGAGAGGACGTGTCTGGCGTCCTCTCCATTAGAATAGAGATAGATTAGATAGAGAGAGAGAGATTGTGCAGAGTCGCAGACAGAGTTAGTTTACCACAGTCAGTGACCAGTGCAGTTGCTAGTTAACTTTTATTTAATATAATATATCCGTTCACTTCTCTCTGCTATATCCGTTCTCTGCCTGAAAAAAAAAACGATACACAGCACAGTCAGTCACACAGTGTGACTCAGTCTGTGTGCACTCAGCTCAGCCCAGTGTGCTGCACAGTCATCAATGTATAAATTAAAAGCTTATAATTAATTGTGGGGGAGACTGGGGAGCACTGCAGGTTGTTAGCAGGAGCCAGGAGTACAATTATATTAATTAACAGTGCACACTTTTGCTGCAGGAGTGGTGACCAGTGCCTGACCACCAGTATAGTATTGTTGTATACTACTAATATCTCTTTAAATATCAACCAGTCTATATTAGCAGCAGACACAGTACAGTGCGGTAGTTCACGGCTGTGGCTACCTCTGTGTCGGCACACGGCAGGCAGTCCGTCCGACCAGAATTGTATTATTTATTATTATATACCTACCACCTAACCGTGGTTTTTTTTTCATTCTTTATACCGTCATAGTGTCATCCTAATTGTTACGAGTATACTACTATCTCTTTATCAACCAGTGTACAGTGCGGTAGTTCACGGCTGTGGCTACCTCTGTGTCGGCACACGGCAGGCAGTCCGTCCGACCAGAATTGTATTATTTATTATTATATACCTACCACCTAACCGTGGTTTTTTTTTTCATTCTTTATACCGTCATAGTGTCATCCTAATTGTTACGAGTATACTACTATCTCTTTATCAACCAGTGTACAGTGCGGTAGTTCACGGCTGTGGCTACCTCTGTGTCGGCACACGGCAGGCAGTCCGTCCGACCAGAATTGTATTATTTATTATTATATACCTACCACCTAACCGTGGTTTTTTTTTTCATTCTTTATACCGTCATAGTGTCATCCTAATTGTTACGAGTATACTACTATCTCTTTATCAACCAGTGTACAGTGCGGTAGTTCACGGCTGTGGCTACCTCTGTGTCGGCACACGGCAGGCAGTCCGTCCGACCAGAATTGTATTATTTATTATTATATACCTACCACCTAACCGTGGTTTTTTTTTCATTCTTTATACCGTCATAGTGTCATCCTAATTGTTACGAGTATACTACTATCTCTTTATCAACCAGTGTACAGTGCGGTAGTTCACGGCTGTGGCTACCTCTGTGTCGGCACACGGCAGGCAGTCCGTCCGACCAGAATTGTATTATTTATTATTATATACCTACCACCTAACCGTGGTTTTTTTTTCATTCTTTATACCGTCATAGTGTCATCCTAATTGTTACGAGTATACTACTATCTCTTTATCAACCAGTGTACAGTGCGGTAGTTCACGGCTGTGGCTACCTCTGTGTCGGCACACGGCAGGCAGTCCGTCCGACCAGAATTGTATTATTTATTATTATATACCTACCACCTAACCGTGGTTTTTTTTTTCATTCTTTATACCGTCATAGTGTCATCCTAATTGTTACGAGTATACTACTATCTCTTTATCAACCAGTGTACAGTGCGGTAGTTCACGGCTGTGGCTACCTCTGTGTCGGCACACGGCAGGCAGTCCGTCCGACCAGAATTGTATTATTTATTATTATATACCTACCACCTAACCGTGGTTTTTTTTTTCATTCTTTATACCGTCATAGTGTCATCCTAATTGTTACGAGTATACTACTATCTCTTTATCAACCAGTGTACAGTGCGGTAGTTCACGGCTGTGGCTACCTCTGTGTCGGCACACGGCAGGCAGTCCGTCCGACCAGAATTGTATTATTTATTATTATATACCTACCACCTAACCGTGGTTTTTTTTTTCATTCTTTATACCGTCATAGTGTCATCCTAATTGTTACGAGTATACTACTATCTCTTTATCAACCAGTGTACAGTGCGGTAGTTCACGGCTGTGGCTACCTCTGTGTCGGCACACGGCAGGCAGTCCGTCCGACCAGAATTGTATTATTTATTATTATATACCTACCACCTAACCGTGGTTTTTTTTTTCATTCTTTATACCGTCATAGTGTCATCCTAATTGTTACGAGTATACTACTATCTCTTTATCAACCAGTGTACAGTGCGGTAGTTCACGGCTGTGGCTACCTCTGTGTCGGCAGTCGGCAGGCAGTCCGTCCATCCATAATTGTATTATTATTATAATATATACCACCTAACCGTGGTTTTTTTTTCATTCTTTATACCGTCGTCATAGTGTCATACTAGTTGTTACGAGTATACTACTATCTCTTTATCAACCAGTGTACAGTGCGGTAGTTCACGGCTGTGGCTACCTCTGTGTCGGCAGTCGGCAGGCAGTCCGTCCATCCATAATTGTATTATTATTATAATATATACCACCTAACCGTGGTTTTTTTTTCATTCTTTATACCGTCGTCATAGTGTCATACTAGTTGTTACGAGTATACTACTATCTCTTTATCAACCAGTGTACAGTGCGGTAGTTCACGGCTGTGGCTACCTCTGTGTCGGCAGTCGGCAGGCAGTCCGTCCATCCATAATTGTATTATTATTATAATATATACCACCTAACCGTGTTTTTTTTTTCATTCTTTATACCGTCGTCATAGTGTCATACTAGTTGTTACGAGTATACTACTATCTCTTTATCAACCAGTGTACAGTGCGGTAGTTCACGGCTGTGGCTACCTCTGTGTCGGCAGTCGGCAGGCAGTCCGTCCATCCATAATTGTATTATTATTATAATATATACCACCTAACCGTGGTTTTTTTTCCATTCTTTATACCGTCGTCATAGTGTCATACTAGTTGTTACGAGTATACTACTATCTCTTTATCAACCAGTGTACAGTGCGGTAGTTCACGGCTGTGGCTACCTCTGTGTCGGCAGTCGGCAGGCAGTCCGTCCATCCATAATTGTATTATTATTATAATATATACCACCTAACCGTGGTTTTTTTATACCACCTAACCGTGGCAGTCCGTCCATAATTGTATACTAGTATCCAATCCATCCATCTCCATTGTTTACCTGAGGTGCCTTTTAGTTCTGCCTATAAAATATGGAGAACAAAAAAGTTGAGGTTCCAAAATTAGGGAAAGATCAAGATCCACTTCCACCTCGTGCTGAAGCTGCTGCCACTAGTCATGGCCGAGACGATGAAATGCCAGCAACGTCGTCTGCCAAGGCCGATGCCCAATGTCATAGTACAGAGCATGTCAAATCCAAAACACCAAATATCAGAAAAAAAAGGACTCCAAAACCTAAAATAAAATTGTCGGAGGAGAAGCGTAAACTTGCCAATATGCCATTTACCACACGGAGTGGCAAGGAACGGCTGAGGCCCTGGCCTATGTTCATGGCTAGTGGTTCAGCTTCACATGAGGATGGAAGCACTCAGCCTCTCGCTAGAAAACTGAAAAGACTCAAGCTGGCAAAAGCACCGCAAAGAACTGTGCGTTCTTTGAAATCCCAAATCCACAAGGAGAGTCCAATTGTGTCGTTTGCGATGCCTGACCTTCCCAACACTGGACGTGAAGAGCATGCGCCTTCCACTATTTGCATGCCCCCTGCAAGTGCTGGAAGGAGCACCCGCAGTCCAGTTCCTGATAGTCAGATTGAAGATGTCAGTGTTGAAGTACACCAGGATGAGGAGGATATGGGTGTTGCTGGCGCTGGGGAGGAAATTGACCAGGAGGATTCTGATGGTGAGGTGGTTTGTTTAAGTCAGGCACCCGGGGAGACACCTGTTGTCCGTGGGAGGAATATGGCCGTTGACATGCCAGGTGAAAATACCAAAAAAATCAGCTCTTCGGTGTGGAGGTATTTCACCAGAAATGCGGACAACAGGTGTCAAGCCGTGTGTTCCCTTTGTCAAGCTGTAATAAGTAGGGGTAAGGACGTTAACCACCTCGGAACATCCTCCCTTATACGTCACCTGCAGCGCATTCATAATAAGTCAGTGACAAGTTCAAAAACTTTGGGTGACAGCGGAAGCAGTCCACTGACCAGTAAATCCCTTCCTCTTGTAACCAAGCTCACGCAAACCACCCCACCAACTCCCTCAGTGTCAATTTCCTCCTTCCCCAGGAATGCCAATAGTCCTGCAGGCCATGTCACTGGCAAGTCTGACGAGTCCTTTCCTGCCTGGGATTCCTCCGATGCATCCTTGCGTGTAACGCCTACTGCTGCTGGCGCTGCTGTTGTTGCCGCTGGGAGTCGATGGTCATCCCAGAGGGGAAGTCGTAAGCCCACTTGTACTACTTCCAGTAAGCAATTGACTGTTCAACAGTCCTTTGCGAGGAAGATGAAATATCACAGCAGTCATCCTACTGCAAAGCGGATAACTGAGTCCTTGACAACTATGTTGGTGTTAGACGTGCGTCCGGTATCCGCCGTTAGTTCACAGGGAACTAGACAATTTATTGAGGCAGTGTGCCCCCGTTACCAAATACCATCTAGGTTCCACTTCTCTAGGCAGGCGATACCGAGAATGTACACGGACGTCAGAAAAAGACTCACCAGTGTCCTAAAAAATGCAGTTGTACCCAATGTCCACTTAACCACGGACATGTGGACAAGTGGAGCAGGGCAGGGTCAGGACTATATGACTGTGACAGCCCACTGGGTAGATGTATGGACTCCCGCCGCAAGAACAGCAGCGGCGGCACCAGTAGCAGCATCTCGCAAACGCCAACTCTTTCCTAGGCAGGCTACGCTTTGTATCACCGCTTTCCAGAATACGCACACAGCTGAAAACCTCTTACGGCAACTGAGGAAGATCATCGCGGAATGGCTTACCCCAATTGGACTCTCCTGTGGATTTGTGGCATCGGACAACGCCAGCAATATTGTGTGTGCATTAAATATGGGCAAATTCCAGCACGTCCCATGTTTTGCACATACCTTGAATTTGGTGGTGCAGAATTTTTTAAAAAACGACAGGGGCGTGCAAGAGATGCTGTCGGTGGCCAGAAAAATTGCGGGACACTTTCGGCGTACAGGCACCACGTACAGAAGACTGGAGCACCACCAAAAACTACTGAACCTGCCCTGCCATCATCTGAAGCAAGAAGTGGTAACGAGGTGGAATTCAACCCTCTATATGCTTCAGAGGTTGGAGGAGCAGCAAAAGGCCATTCAAGCCTATACAATTGAGCACGATATAGGAGATGGAATGCACCTGTCTCAAGTGCAGTGGAGAATGATTTCAACGTTGTGCAAGGTTCTGATGCCCTTTGAACTTGCCACACGTGAAGTCAGTTCAGACACTGCCAGCCTGAGTCAGGTCATTCCCCTCATCAGGCTTTTGCAGAAGAAGCTGGAGGCATTGAAGAAGGAGCTAACACGGAGCGATTCCGCTAGGCATGTGGGACTTGTGGATGCAGCCCTTAATTCGCTTAACAAGGATTCACGGGTGGTCAATCTGTTGAAATCAGAGCACTACATTTTGGCCACCGTGCTCGATCCTAGATTTAAAGCCTACCTTGGATCTCTCTTTCCGGCAGACACAGGTCTGCTGGGGTTGAAAGACCTGCTGGTGACAAAATTGTCAAGTCAAGCGGAACGCGACCTGTCAACATCTCCTCCTTCACATTCTCCCGCAACTGGGGGTGCGAGGAAAAGGCTCAGAATTCCGAGCCCACCCGCTGGCGGTGATGCAGGGCAGTCTGGAGCGACTGCTGATGCTGACATCTGGTCCGGACTGAAGGACCTGACAACGATTACGGACATGTCGTCTACTGTCACTGCATATGATTCTCTCAACATTGATAGAATGGTGGAGGATTATATGAGTGACCGCATCCAAGTAGGCACGTCACACAGTCCGTACTTATACTGGCAGGAAAAAGAGGCAATTTGGAGGCCCTTGCACAAACTGGCTTTATTCTACCTAAGTTGCCCTCCCACAAGTGTGTACTCCGAAAGAGTGTTTAGTGCCGCCGCTCACCTTGTCAGCAATCGGCGTACGAGGTTACATCCAGAAAATGTGGAGAAGATGATGTTCATTAAAATGAATTATAATCAATTCCTCCGCGGAGACATTGACCAGCAGCAATTGCCTCCACAAAGTACACAGGGAGCTGAGATGGTGGATTCCAGTGGGGACGAATTGATAATCTGTGAGGAGGGGGATGTACACGGTGATATATCGGAGGGTGAAGATGAGGTGGACATCTTGCCTCTGTAGAGCCAGTTTGTGCAAGGAGAGATTAATTGCTTCTTTTTTGGGGGGGGTCCAAACCAACCCGTCATATCAGTCACAGTCGTGTGGCAGACCCTGTCACTGAAATGATGGGTTGGTTAAAGTGTGCATGTCCTGTTTTGTTTATACAACATAAGGGTGGGTGGGAGGGCCCAAGGATAATTCCATCTTGCACCTCTTTTTTCTTTTCTTTTTCTTTGCATCATGTGCTGATTGGGGAGGGTTTTTTGGAAGGGACATCCTGCGTGACACTGCAGTGCCACTCCTAGATGGGCCCGGTGTTTGTGTCGGCCACTAGGGTCGCTAATCTTACTCACACAGTCAGCTACCTCATTGCGCCTCTTTTTTTCTTTGCGTCATGTGCTGTTTGGGGAGGGTTTTTTGGAAGGGACATCCTGCGTGACACTGCAGTGCCACTCCTAGATGGGCCCGGTGTTTGTGTCGGCCACTAGGGTCGCTAATCTTACTCACACAGTCAGCTACCTCATTGCGCCTCTTTTTTTCTTTGCGTCATGTGCTGTTTGGGGAGGGTTTTTTGGAAGGGACATCCTGCGTGACACTGCAGTGCCACTCCTAGATGTGCCCGGTGTTTGTGTCGGCCACTAGGGTCGCTAATCTTACTCACACAGTCAGCTACCTCATTGCGCCTCTTTTTTTCTTTGCGTCATGTGCTGTTTGGGGAGGGTTTTTTGGAAGGGCCATCCTGCGTGACACTGCAGTGCCACTCCTAGATGGGCCCGGTGTTTGTGTCGGCCACTAGGGTCGCTTATCTTACTCACACAGCGACCTCGGTGCAAATTTTAGGACTAAAAATAATATTGTGAGGTGTGATGTGTTCAGAATAGGCTGAAAATGAGTGTAAATTATGTTTTTTGAGGTTAATAATACTTTGGGATCAAAATTACCCCCAAATTCTATGATTTAAGCTGTTTTTTAGGGTTTTTTGAAAAAAACACCCGAATCCAAAACACACCCGAATCCGACAAAAAAAATTCGGTGAGGTTTTGCCAAAACGCGGTCGAACCCAAAACACGGCCGCGGAACCGAACCCAAAACCAAAACACAAAACCCGAAAAATTTCCGGCGCTCATCTCTATTGCTTCCCTTCCCTTTCAGAATCCAATTCAAGCTTCTCACGCTCGCCTTCAAAGCCCTCACCTGCCCCTCTCCCATTTACATATCTGACCTTATCTCCCTTTACACTCCCACCCATCGTTCTCGCTCTGCTAATGTACGCCACCTCTCCTGCCTACGGATTACTTCCTCCCACTCCTACCTCCAAGATTTTTCACGTGCTGTTGTTCCCTTTCTCTGGAATTCCCTACCTCTCCCTCTCAGACTCTCCACCTCTCTACAGAACTTCAAAAGGGTTCTCAAGACCCACTTCTTCACCAAACCCAGCCAAATCTCATCCTAACCCTCTGTTCCACGCTCTCTGTGTCAGCCCTGTCTGTCTGCTCCTCCGCTTAGAATGTAAGCTCTCACGAGCAGGGCCCTCTTCCCTCATGTGCTTATCCTTTTCTTACTTTAATAGTCTTTGACTACACCAAATCCCGTGGTTTTCTGCCACCCTGATACTTATGTCAGTGTCATCTGCTGATGTAGCAATGTTTATTTACCCTGTACTTGTCCTATATTGTAACTGTAAGTCACTGTTTTCCTGTTTTGATTATTTGTTCATGTACTCTGTAATTGGGCGCTGCGGAACCCTTGTGGCGCCATATAAGTAAAGGATAATAATAATAATATTCAAGTCACATGCAGCAGTGCGGCCGCATGACCCAACTGCCCCTTGACAAATTCAGCATTGACATTTTGATGTTATCCAACCATCCTGTGTTCATGCCAAATAGCTGGAAAAGTTGCAGAACATATTGGGGACTGTAAGAAGAAGATAACCACACACACAGACCTACACTCACAGTCGTAACTAGACTTTCTGGTGCCCTGTGCCAGAAAGAATTGGCACTTCTCACCCTTTCCCCCCTTCCTCACATTTTTTTTTTCACATAGCGACTTAAGGTGCATGCCCTTGTTGGGAAGGGGCATGGCAAAATTGATGCCAGAGAAAGTGAATGCTATGATGGCCCTACCCACACATTCTGATTATATATATATATATATATATATATATATATTTTATATATACACTGATTATTTGTTTGTTCAAGTTTGCTATGGAGCCACATGTTGCCAATAGAGAAGCTCATGTTAGTCTCTTAACCACTTGCCTGGCATGGTCGCATCAGATGCAACCACACCAGGCAGTGTTTTATCTGACCAGGTCAACAAGGATGCGACCAGTCAGTGTTAGCAGCGGCAGGGAAGGTAAACTTCCCCCCATTGGTGCTGTCAGAGGGACCAGAAGGTCCCTCTTCCTCCCTGCACCCTCCTCACAGTGTTGCTGTGCTGCCGATCATTGCTGAGCGGTCAGCGCTGCAGGATCCCCCCCCCAGCGGCTGCAGACAATAGCAGCCGGTGGGGAAGTGTAAAACAACCACCCAAATCCCCCCCCCCCCCCCCGTGTATCTGGCCACTGTCCGGTCTCTAAAAGGTTAAATCGCGATAGTCGTGATGTTACTGGTGTTCCGATGGTCGTGGTGTTCCCGACCGATGTTTCAATGTTTTGTTGGGTTTTTTTTTTATACAGACTTTTTTTTTAACTAACTTCATTTTGCATAGGGTCAAATTCATGATCTTCACCTAATTCACTCATAAAAAAACAACCTACAATTTCTGCTGTAGAAATGAGGTCAGTGGTCGGCTAGGAGGTTAAGGTCAGACTGTACAAGGGATTTGGGATTGCTGTGGCTGCTCACATTAGGGCTACCGGTAGTAGAGAGGTGCCGTTTGTCTTAGCAGTCTTTACTACTGAACGCAGATACTATCATTGTCATACCTACCCATAGTCCTGATTTTACAGGGACTGTCCCATCCGTCGCTTCTTTTAATACCGTGGGCTTTGTCTATCCGATGTGACTTTGTATAAATGAGGGCATGGTAGGGCAGATCAGGGTGGACTTGGGATACATATGGGACTTACTTTACTTCTTCTTAACCTGATATGAGACATGATTGTCTACAATTACATATGAAGACAGGCTTCAAATGAGCCTTTGGGAATTCGTGTAAATCGTAGCTGGGGTACCAAGCCGCATGACTGCCCCGGGAAATCACCCCTGTGGGTGTAACTATTAGTACATTTAACCTGGTGGCCTCAGTCTGCTTCATCGCTGGTACTCATGGCTAAGGGACAAAATAATCCAAAAATGCACAATTCAGACTTTATTAACAATTTATTTCTTTGGGAAAACTGTAAACTTCCCAAATCCTCTAAGAAAACAGCACGCTAAACAGAGGAACAGTCCTGTAGTTATAGAGACAAGTGCAGGTACATCAATATCTTCTTTACAGATTTACCCTCAGTGCATCATCAGGATTATTCACTCCTCATCCCTCCACTAATCTGTGTGCAGGATTTACTGTATTCCGCACTGTAATGTAACACAGCAGCATACTGGTTGTGTGTATCTAACAGACGCACAAATCCATTGCAACAGACACACTCCACCCAGGTACAAGCGTTTGTCTTTGTTCACTTGCTGGGCTGGTTTCTACGCACTGAATATTTATATACCCACATGTCACGTATAGTGCCAACAGGGGCTGGGCATGACAAGACAAAGAGAGGCTTTGCCACATACTGGCTGCACTGTCTGTCCTCCCAAGCTGTATTCTCTTTTATATTTCATACTTGGTTACTCTCCAATATTCATTACACACCCAAACACTACTCACTGTGCTCAGATATATTTACTGCATCTCAAACCAGTATTTCAGCCTGCAATGCACCAATTACATCATGTCTGCACACTCTTAACCAGGGATGGGGAACCTTCAGTCCTCCAGCTGTTTTAGAACTACACATACCAGCATGCCCTGCAACAGTTTTAGCATAGCAAAACTGTAGCAAAGCATGCTGGTATGTGTAGATCCAGTGGCGCATGCCGGGGGGGGGGGGGTCCAAGTACCTGGAACCCCCCTCCTCTGATGAGCTGAATCTTCTATTTTTGAGACGGAGACACAGTTGCCTCCGTCTCAGTAAAAAGCTACCATAGCTCCCTACTTATAGAATGTCCGGAGGGGGAAGCTGCTGGCGGCGCATGCTCGGCCACAGTAGCTCCCTCTGTCCTCACACTGCTGCCGATCTGCTCCCAGCCTGGTGGAACGGTATGCATGCAAATGTGTGTATGTATGTATTTGTAGTAATTTATGTATGTGTGTTTGTGTGTGTGTGTGTGTGTGTGTGTGTGTATGATGCAATGGTTCTCTGGGTGCAGACTGGTGTGCCCCCCCTCCGTGCAGTAGAAACCATGCGGCAATCAGCGGTCTTTGTGAACCAACGTTTCAATGCCGCACGGGGCTTTTTTTCAAGGTGCTATATTGTAGGCTTGAAAAACATCGGTACACTATGCCTTTTGTACTTTAATACATTGATTTACTCACAAAGACCGCTGATTGCCGCATGGTTTCTACTGCACGGATGGGGGCACACCAGTCTCCACTAGAGATGAGCGGGTTCGGTTTCTCTGAATCCGAACCCGCCCGAACTTCATGGTTTTTTTCACGGGTCCGAGCAGACTCGGATCCTCCCGCCTTGCTCGGTTAACCCGAGCGCGCCCGAACGTCATCATGACGCTGTCGGATTCTCGCGAGACTCGGATTCTATATAAGGAGCCGCGCGTCGCCGCCATTTTCACACGTGCATTGAGATTGATAGGGAGAGGACGTGGCTGGCGTCCTCTCCATTTAGATTATAAGAGAGAGAGATTTACTGGAGTTTAGGACTAGGAGGAGTACTGTAGAAGTGTAGAGAGTGCAGAGAGTTTACTAGTGAGTGACCACCAGACAGTGCAGTTTATTTAATATATCCGTTCTCTGCCTGAAAAAAGCGATACACACAGTGACTCAGTCACATACCATATCTGTGTGCACTGCTCAGGCTCAGCCCAGTGTGCTGCATCATCTATATATATTATATATCTGTCTGACTGCTCAGCTCACACAGCTTATAATTGTGGGGGAGACTGGGGAGCACTGCAGTGCCAGTTATAGGTTATAGCAGGAGCCAGGAGTACATAATATTATATAGTGAGTGACCACCAGACAGTGCAGTTTATTTAATATATCCGTTCTCTGCCTGAAAAAAGCGATACACACAGTGACTCAGTCACATACCATATCTGTGTGCACTGCTCAGGCTCAGCCCAGTGTGCTGCATCATCTATATATATTATATATCTGTCTGACTGCTCAGCTCACACAGCTTATAATTGTGGGGGAGACTGGGGAGCACTGCAGTGCCAGTTATAGGTTATAGCAGGAGCCAGGAGTACATAATATTATATTAAAATTAAACAGTGCACACTTTTGCTGCAGGAGTGCCACTGCCAGTGTGACTGACCAGTGACCTGACCACACTGACCACCAGTATAGTTAGTAGTATACTTATATTGTGATTGCCTGAAAAAGTTAAACACTCGTCGTGTGACTTCACTTGTGTGTTGTTTTTTTTTTTATTCTATAAAAATAAAACTCATTCTGCTGACAGACAGTGTCCAGCAGGTCCGTCATTATATAATATATAATATATACCTGTCCGGCTGCAGTAGTGATATATATATATTTTTTATATCATTTATCATCCAGTCGCAGCAGACACAGTACGGTAGTTCACGGCTGTGGCTACCTCTGTGTCTGCACTCGGCAGGCAGTCCGTCCATAATTGTATACCACCTAACCGTGGTTTTTTTTTCTTTCTTCTTTATACATACATACTACTACGACATCTCTTTATCAACCAGTCTATATTATTAGCAGCAGACACAGTACAGTACGGTAGTTCACGGCTGTGGCTACCTCTGTGTCTGCACTCGGCAGGCAGTCCATAATTGTATACTAGTATCCATCTCCATTGTTTACCTGAGGTGCCTTTTAGTTGTGCCTATTAAAATATGGAGAACAAAAATGTTGAGGTTCCAAAATTAGGGAAAGATCAAGATCCACTTCCACCTCGTGCTGAAGCTGCTGCCACTAGTCATGGCCGAGACGATGAAATGCCAGCAACGTCGTCTGCCAAGGCCGATGCCCAATGTCATAGTACAGAGCATGTCAAATCCAAAACACCAAATATCAGTAAAAAAAGGACTCCAAAACCTAAAATAAAATTGTCGGAGGAGAAGCGTAAACTTGCCAATATGCCATTTACCACACGGAGTGGCAAGGAACGGCTGAGGCCCTGGCCTATGTTCATGGCTAGTGGTTCAGCTTCACATGAGGATGGAAGCACTCAGCCTCTCGCTAGAAAACTGAAAAGACTCAAGCTGGCAAAAGCACCGCAAAGAACTGTGCGTTCTTCGAAATCCCAAATCCACAAGGAGAGTCCAATTGTGTCGGTTGCGATGCCTGACCTTCCCAACACTGGACATGAAGAGCATGCGCCTTCCACCATTTGCACGCCCCCTGCAAGTGCTGGAAGGAGCACCCGCAGTCCAGTTCCTGATAGTCAGATTGAAGATGAAGATGTTGAAGTACACCAGGATGAGGAGGATATGGGTGTTGCTGGCGCTGGGGAGGAAATTGACCAGGAGGATTCTGATGGTGAGGTGGTTTGTTTAAGTCAGGCACCCGGGGAGACACCTGTTGTCCGTGGGAGGAATATGGCCGTTGACATGCCTGGTGAAAATACCAAAAAAATCAGCTCTTCAGTGTGGAGGTATTTCAACAGAAAAGCGGACAACAGGTGTCAAGCCGTGTGTTGCCTTTGTCAAGCTGTAATAAGTAGGGGTAAGGACGTTAACCACCTCGGAACATCCTCCCTTATACGTCACCTGCAGCGCATTCATAATAAGTCAGTGACAAGTTCAAGAACTTTGGGCGACAGCGGAAGCAGTCCACTGACCAGTAAATCCCTTCCTCTTGTAACCAAGCTCACGCAAACCACCCCACCAACTCCCTCAGTGTCAATTTCCTCCTTCCCCAGGAATGCCAATAGTCCTGCAGGCCATGTCACTGGCAATTCTGACGAGTCCTCTCCTGCCTGGGATTCCTCCGATGCATCCTTGCGTGTAACGCCTACTGCTGCTGGCGCTGCTGTTGTTGCTGCTGGGAGTCGATGGTCATCCCAGAGGGGAAGTCGTAAGCCCACTTGTACTACTTCCAGTAAGCAATTGACTGTCCAACAGTCCTTTGCGAGGAAGATGAAATATCACAGCAGTCATCCTGCTGCAAAGCGGATAACTGAGGCCTTGACAACTATGTTGGTGTTAGACGTGCGTCCGGTATCCGCCGTTAGTTCACAGGGAACTAGACAATTTATTGAGGCAGTGTGCCCCCGTTACCAAATACCATCTAGTTTCCACTTCTCTAGGCAGGCGATACCGAGAATGTACACGGACGTCAGAAAAAGACTCACCAGTGTCCTAAAAAATGCAGTTGTACCCAATGTCCACTTAACCACGGACATGTGGACAAGTGGAGCAGGGCAGGGTCAGGACTATATGACTGTGACAGCCCACTGGGTAGATGTATGGACTCCCGCCGCAAGAACAGCAGCGGCGGCACCAGTAGCAGCATCTCGCAAACGCCAACTCTTTCCTAGGCAGGCTACGCTTTGTATCACCGCTTTCCAGAATACGCACACAGCTGAAAACCTCTTACGGCAACTGAGGAAGATCATCGCGGAATGGCTTACCCCAATTGGACTCTCCTGTGGATTTGTGGCATCGGACAACGCCAGCAATATTGTGTGTGCATTAAATATGGGCAAATTCCAGCACGTCCCATGTTTTGCACATACCTTGAATTTGGTGGTGCAGAATTTTTTAAAAAACGACAGGGGCATGCAAGAGATGCTGTCGGTGGCCAGAAGAATTGCGGGACACTTTCGGCGTACAGGCACCACGTACAGAAGACTGGAGCACCACCAAAAACTACTGAACCTGCCCTGCCATCATCTGAAGCAAGAAGTGGTAACGAGGTGGAATTCAACCCTCTATATGCTTCAGAGGTTGGAGGAGCAGCAAAAGGCCATTCAAGCCTATACAATTGAGCACGATATAGGAGATGGAATGCACCTGTCTCAAGTGCAGTGGAGAATGATTTCAACGTTGTGCAAGGTTCTGATGCCCTTTGAACTTGCCACACGTGAAGTCAGTTCAGACACTGCCAGCCTGAGTCAGGTCATTCCCCTCATCAGGCTTTTGCAGAAGAAGCTGGAGGCATTGAAGAAGGAGCTAACACGGAGCGATTCCGCTAGGCATGTGGGACTTGTGGATGCAGCCCTTAATTCGCTTAACAAGGATTCACGGGTGGTCAATCTGTTGAAATCAGAGCACTACATTTTGGCCACCGTGCTCGATCCTAGATTTAAAGCCTACCTTGGATCTCTCTTTCCGGCAGACACAAGTCTGCTGGGGTTGAAAGACCTGCTGGTGACAAAATTGTCAAGTCAAGCGGAACGCGACCTGTCAACATCTCCTCCTTCACATTCTCCCGCAACTGGGGGTGCGAGGAAAAGGCTCAGAATTCCGAGCCCACCCGCTGGCGGTGATGCAGGGCAGTCTGGAGCGACTGCTGATGCTGACATCTGGTCCGGACTGAAGGACCTGACAACGATTACGGACATGTCGTCTACTGTCACTGCATATGATTCTCTCAACATTGATAGAATGGTGGAGGATTATATGAGTGACCGCATCTGTGGCCGGAGAGCCCCAGCCACGAGGCAAATGGCCGCCCTGGCACTGAAGGGGTTAATCCCTAGTGCCCGGCGCCATTTGCAAAGACAAAGGGGTGCTTGGCGCCAGATTTAAAAATGCATTGTGGGCGCTAGGCGCCGTGTTTTATTAATGTGTTTAAAATGTATTTTAAAATGTGCCGTGGTCCCGGACCCCTCCGGAGACCACGGCGGGGAGAACAGCCCCCCGGCGCGCTCAGCAGTGTGTGCGCGCCGGGGGAGAGGAGGCAGCCGCTGACCGCCGGAGTCCGGGAGCTCCGCTCCCGGCAGCGGTCAGTGTAGCCCCGGGCGCACTGGAGTGTGCGCGCCGGGGAGAAGGGTGAGCGCTGCGGCTGGGAGCTCGGCTCCCGCTGCAGTGCTCTATGTGAGAGCCGCCGCTGGGGGCCGGGAGCTCTGCTCCCAGCGCCTCAGCACAGCACGGGTGGCCAGCCGCAGCAGCCGGGACGGACGTCCCGGGCTGCTAGCCGGCGAGGGGGGTGCGCTGCAGCCCGGCTCCCCGCCGGACGCTGCAGCGAGGCCACAAGACAGGCGCCGCTCAGGGGGGACCGGGCTAGCCGGCTCCCTAGCGGCGTGGGCACATTAGGCGGGCGAGCAGGCTGATGAGCACTGGGGTCCGGGAGCTACGCTCCCGGCGCCCCAGCGCCACAACAAAGCCAGAGTCACGGCGGCCGGGACAAGTGTCCCGGGCCGCCGGGCTTAGGTACAGGGGGGTGCGCCGCTGCGTGCGGCGAGGCCACCAAAGTAGTGCCACCCTGGGGGGACAGGGAGAGCCAGCTCCCTGGAACCCCAGAGGCAGGAAGGCAGGCTGGAGGATGGGGGAAGCCAGCCCCATGCCTCCAGCACTGAGAGGGAGAGCCCTAGCAGCCAGGCTGCAGGGCTAGGGAAGGCACTGCAGTGCCTGAGTATGTAGAGTCTGTGCAGGGCACAGGCTCAGTGTATATTTAAAGAGAAATGTACAGTGTGATTTAAAATGTAAATGTATTTAAAGATAAAGTGCACTTACTTGATTGTGTGTCCCAGGAGGGGGGAATCCATAGCTGTGCAGGCTGATGGATTCTCCCAGACCTTTTCCCTAAAAACGGAATGCTTTCCCATCCAGCCTCACAGTTCCAATGGGGACAGGGAGAAAGAGAAGCAGCTTAGCTATAAGACAAGCTGAGTGGTTTCTTGGAGCTCCATGGAGATCAGCCGTAGTGGACCAGAGACCTGGACCGGGGAGCCAGGCTGCCCAGCTCTGGAGCCCAAATCCAGGCTGCAGGCAGTGAGAAGGGGTCCCGGGCAGGTTTCTGGAAGTCAGTTTAGGAGGGAAAACCTCCCCCCAGCCAGACTGAACGGCACCGTGGGAGTATCCTGCTCTCCCAGATGGGAGAGACAAAGGAGACCGACCACTCCCCACTGTCCATTGGGGACAATGTTAGGTGTGCATGAGTCCAGAGCATGCACAGCTCATGGGTAAACATTGATTGGTTGTACACCACAGGGCGGGCTTACCCCCTGTGGTAAGGGGTCTTGGAGAGGGATAAAAGAAGGGCAGTTGGCCCATAGGATTGTGTATTGTAACATCTTCTTCTGCTGAAACATCTTAATTGTATGCTGTTGCCCCTAGCAATAGGGAGGAGCCTTTTTAAAGGTTATTTGAGCAATAAACACCTTTGCCTCAAGAAGACTGCTTCATCTTGTGACCAACAGGGTTAGGCCAAACCTAGCCCCGTTCTCCGGCTGTCCAGGGAAGCACCTGACGTCTCCAAGCTCCGCCTTCCGCCAGCTACCGGTAGAGGCCTAGCAAGTGGCTAGTGGGGATTCGTCGACACCACACAGGTGTGGTAAAGCAGTGCGTCGGCACATACAGAGCAGAACCGTGGTTCCAAACGCCACGGCAGGTTAGGAGTTTGGTGGTGGCAGCGAGAACCCGCCCACAGCGCAGTGGGTGGAGTCAGTAACAGGCGGTTACTGACGGTAAGCGGGAATCCCCTATGTGGTCAGGCCTCGTGCGGCTTGACCTTCCATTCTGTGCGCAGTCAACGGGACGCGGAAGCTGCGAGTGCTTCCGTATGGTATCGTCCTGTCACAGCATCCAAGTAGGCACGTCACACAGTCCGTACTTATACTGGCAGGAAAAAGAGGCAATTTGGAGGCCCTTGCACAAACTGGCTTTATTCTACCTAAGTTGCCCTCCCACAAGTGTGTACTCCGAAAGAGTGTTTAGTGCCGCCGCTCACCTTGTCAGCAATCGGCGTACGAGGTTACATCCAGAAAATGTGGAGAAGATGATGTTCATTAAAATGAATTATAATCAATTCCTCCGCGGAGACATTGACCAGCAGCAATTGCCTCCACAAAGTACACAGGGAGCTGAGATGGTGGATTCCAGTGGGGACGAATTGATAATCTGTGAGGAGGGGGATGTACACGGTGATATATCGGAGGGTGATGATGAGGTGGACATCTTGCCTCTGTAGAGCCAGTTTGTGCAAGGAGAGATTAATTGCTTCTTTTTTGGGGGGGTCCAAACCAACCCGTCATATCAGTCACAGTCGTGTGGCAGACCCTGTCACTGAAATGATGGGTTGGTTAAAGTGTGCATGTCCTGTTTTGTTTATACAACATAAGGGTGGGTGGGAGGGCCCAAGGACAATTCCATCTTGCACCTCTTTTTTCTTTTCTTTTTCTTTGCATCATGTGCTGATTGGGGAGGGTTTTTTGGAAGGGACATCCTGCATGACACTGCAGTGCCACTCCTAAATGGGCCCGGTGTTTGTGTCGGCCACTAGGGTCGCTAATCTTACTCACACAGTCAGCTACCTCATTGCGCCTCTTTTTTTCTTTGCGTCATGTGCTGTTTGGGGAGGGTTTTTTGGAAGGGACATCCTGCGTGACACTGCAGTGCCACTCCTAGATGGGCCCGGTGTTTGTGTCGGCCACTAGGGTCGCTAATCTTACTCACACAGCTACCTCATTGCGCCTCTTTTTTTCTTTGCGTCATGTGCTGTTTGGGGAGGGTTTTTTGGAAGGGCCATCCTGCGTGACACTGCAGTGCCACTCCTAGATGGGCCCGGTGTTTGTGTCGGCCACTAGGGTCGCTAATCTTACTCACACAGCTACCTCATTGCGCCTCTTTTTTTCTTTGCGTCATGTGCTGTTTGGGGAGGGTTTTTTGGAAGGGACATCCTGCGTGACACTGCAGTGCCACTCCTAGATGGGCCCGGTGTTTGTGTCGGCCACTAGGGTCGCTTATCTTACTCACACAGCGACCTCGGTGCAAATTTTAGGACTAAAAATAATATTGTGAGGTGTGAGGTATTCAGAATAGACTGAAAATGAGTGTAAATTATGGTTTTTGAGGTTAATAATACTTTGGGATCAAAATGACCCCCAAATTCTATGATTTAAGCTGTTTTTTAGTGTTTTTTGAAAAAAACACCCGAATCCAAAACACACCCGAATCCGACAAAAAAAATTCGGTGAGGTTTTGCCAAAACGCGTTCGAACCCAAAACACGGCCGCGGAACCGAACCCAAAACCAAAACACAAAACCCGAAAAATTTCAGGCGCTCATCTCTAGTCTCCACCCATGGAACCATTACACCTATTACATATAAAGCACCTCGGCACAGGGGCGTTTTAAGAGAGGAGGAGGCCCGTGTGCAGCCTTCTGCTTCAAGGGCCCCCTCCTCTCTGACTGATGAACAGGTATTTTAATACTTACCTCTCCTGGATCCCCCGCTGGTGCCATCCCTCTCCGCAGCGCAAGAGTCTGAGAACAGACTCTATTGCGCATACGCAAACCTCCGGGAACACGGCGCGGCTGCCATTTTCCCAAAGATTTTGGTAATGCGCATGCGCGAAACTCCGGAAAAATGGCCGCCATGCCATCTTTCCGGAGTTTTCAGCAAGCGCAATAGAGTTTGTTCCCCCTAGTGTTCAAACTCTATTACGCTGCTGAGAAGGGATGGCTCCGACGGGGGACTCCAGAGAGGTAAGTATTAAACAAATGGGTGCAGTGTGTGTGGGGTGGGCTCCCCTGGACCCTGGGGGCCCGTGTGCCTCGCACACACTGCACCCTTTATAGATACGCCAATGCCTCGGCATTGAGCAACTGCAAAAGTGAGTGCCTACTTTTTGACGTACGTGTGATATGTATATTTATAGATGCATATGTGTTTTAACAATAGGTAAGGTCAGTAGATTCATAAGTTGCTCCACCCTTTAAATAACAGTAAGCAATTGGTGAGGGACCCCTCTCGCAAAGACTCAATATTAGATTTCATTCTTACAAATGATGACAGGATATCAGACATATCAGACATATATGTGGGTGAGCACCTGGGATCCAGTGATCATCAAGCAGTATGGTTTAGTATAAAGACAGGATCCAACTCCTGTCACACAAAAACAAAGGTGTTGGATTTTAGAAATGCTGACTTTGCAAAAATGGGGAGATGTTTAAGTGATTCATTGGCGGACTGGTGGAACTTGAAAGGGGTGCAGGAGAGGTGGGAAAAACTGAAAAGTGCAATACTAAGGGTAACAGACCTTTATATCAAAAGGGTTAGGAAAAGCACCAGGAAAAGGAAGCCAGTGTGGTTCACAAAAGAAGTAAAAGGAAAAAAGTAGAGATGTGCACCGGACATTTTTCGGGTTTTGTGTTTTGGTTTTGGATTCGGTTCTGCGGCCGTGTTTTGGATTCGGACGCGTTTTGGCAAAACCTCCCTGAAATTTTTTTGTCGGATTCGGGTGTGTTTTGGATTCGCCTGTTTTAAAAAAAAAACAAAACTCAAAAATAGCTTAAATCATAGAATTTGGGGGTAATTTTGATCCCATAGTATTATTAACCTCAATAACCATAATTTCCACTCATTTCCAGTCTATTCTGAACACCTCACACCTCACAATATTATTTTTAGTCCTAAAATTTGCACCGAGGTTGCTGGATGACTAAGCTAAGCGACCCAAGTGGCCGACACAAACACCTGGCCCATCTAGGAGTGGCACTGCAGTGTCACGCAGGATAGCCCTTCCAAAAAATACTCCCCAAACAGCACATGACGCAAAGAAGAAAAAAAGAAAAAAGATGGAATTGTCCTTGGGCCCTCCCACCCACCCTTATGTTGTATAAACAGGACATGCACACTTTAACAAACCCATCATTTCAGTGACAGGGTCTGCCACACGACTGTGGCTGAAATGACTGGTTGGTTTGGGCCCCCACCAAAAAAGAAGCAATCAATCTCTCCTTGCACAAACTGGCTCTACAGAGGCAAGATGTCCACCTCATCATCATCGTCCGATTCATCACCCCTTTCACTGTGTACATCCCCCTCCTCACAGAGTATTAATTCGTCCCCACTGGAATCCACCATCTCAGATCCCTGTGTACTTTCTAGAGGCAATTGCTGGTGAATGTCTCCACGGAGGAATTGATTATAATTCATTTTGATAAACATCATCTTCTCCACATTTTCTGGAAGTAACCTCGTACGATTGCTGACAAGGTGACCGGCTGCACTAAACACTCTTTCGGAGTACACACTGGAGGGGGGGCAACTTAGGTAAAATAAAGCCAGTTTGTGCAAGGGCCTCCAAATTGCCTCTTTTTCCTGCCTTTTCCTCGCAGCCCCAGTTGCGGGAGAAGGTGAAGGAGGGAATAAAATAGATTATCTGCTAAAAGAGCGCCTCTATCAATAAAATACCACAAGAAGTATATATATGTAATTAATAAATTTCTGAGTTACTGCGCTTGCCGACCAACTATGTGTAGTTGAGAAACAAAGAGAAAAGAATACATAAAAAACGGCTGCGCTGTATGTCAGAAATAAATATAAGAGAGAGAGAGCCAACGTATAGAAATAAATGTTTAATAACAATGATATTAAGATTATTCCAATATAGTAATGTCAATAAACAGCAATGAAAATAAAAATAAATATAAATAATGATAAAAAACCACACAACACTTGTCACAGAGTGTCAGATAGAACTTGAAACCTTCCAATAGGTAATGACTGAGATGAAAACTGCAGTCTCTATCCACAGCTGCCGATGCTAGCTGCTGATCAGACACTGGGAGATCAGTAAAACAAATGGAGTTCCAGAACTGAATGTCTGTGCAACACCCGTACAATGCAGTAGTTAATACCTCTCCGATGGGCTGGCTAGTGAACCAGGCGTCCCCGGTCAGATGTCCTGCGTTGCCCACGTAAGCTGTGCAGCGGAGAGGAGATGCCGCGCCGTGTACTGTTTAGCTGGCTGAAGCGCTGTGATCCGTAGCGGCTGCTACTGGCATAAAGGCATCAGAGGTGTAACCATCAGGGTGTATGGGAGATGCACTATTGGAGATACCTGTGCAAGGTGTGTGGAGAGGCAGGTTCTAACGCGTTTCGTCACGCTCCACGTGACTTTTTCAAAGGTGATTTCCTGCTTCCAGAATGTGCAGTATTTAAGCTCTGAACTAATCAGAGTAAACAGCTGTCAAAAATCAGTATCTAATTACAGTGGTGCTTAATAACGTTGACTCTCTTATCAGTATAGCAATACTTATACTTAATGTTTGAACACGGCATACATGACTTGCAATAGATTCCATGATCATCTAAGTCAGACATAAAGGACCTCTTGTTCCCTTTATATGATTATAATATTAAACCTTATAGGTGTGTCATAGGGTACATAGTAGAGAAGTAGTCTCAGACATGAAGTCAAACATCCAATTAATAAGCCTCTGCATCCAATCTAATATACCTAATGATTTAGATAGTCAGATGTATTACAATAAATACGACATAAATAATTCAAAAAACGTACTAAAAAAATAATAATAATAATAAACAATATTAACAAGGTAAGTATGCCCCATCAGAAACGTAAATAGAAAATAAAAAATAAATAATACAATGTTTTTTTACAATCTATCATCCTCATTTGGATTAGAACATAGGAACCTCCAGATTCAGAGATTAGTGGCTTAACCGAGTGCGCCACTGAGCAGGACAAGTGCTCAGTGTGCACATTTCCATCTTATATTACGTTCTCATTTGTTAAACTATCAACTGAGTAAGGAACTGAGGAGACTAGAGAACTAGAAGGACCCGATGACTAATATAACTAGATAACAACAGTGTGTCTGTATACAGGCTCCACCAATATATATATATATATATCGGGACTGATCTCCTATTACCGGATAATTATTTGATGACCATTAGGTATGATTAAGTCCAAAATATAAATAATACCTAAAAAATACCTGAAAAATAATAAAATAAAAAAGTAATATCAACATGATTGGATCAGGATAGATCAAATTCAATGCATTCATTCAATCCTTCGGGAGTAAGAGTTCTTAACTTATGAATCCAGTAGTTCTCTCTGAGACATCATTTCCTATATCTATCCCCTCCCCGTACTGTGGGTTTGATGGTTTCAATACCTATTAGTCGAACATCTTCTGGATTTTTTTGATGTTTATCAAGAAAGTGTCTCGAGACACTATGAAACAAAAAACCTTTAATGTGTGAACGTAAAGATGTGGCAAGTGGCTTGATGACGGCAGAGCCGGCCTTAACCAATATGATGCCCTAGGCAAGATTTTGGCTGGTGCCCCCTAGCACCACCGCTAGTTCTGCAGGAGATGCCTGGCATGAGTCAGCTGGCAGCTCTGCTAACATTGGGCGCCTTTTGTTTATGAAAATGCATCTTATTTGCATTACACTGTTGTTATCTAGTTATATTAGTCATCGGGTCCTTCTAGTTCTCTAGTCTCCTCAGTTCCTTACTCAGTCGATAGTTTAACAAATGAGAATGTAATATAAGATGGAAATGTGCACACTCGATTAAGCCACTAATCTCTGAATCTGGAGGTTCCTATGTTCTAATCCAAATGAGGATGATAGATTGTAAAAAAAAAAAATATTATTTATTTTTTATTTTCTATTTACGTTTCTGATGGGGCATACTTACCTTGTTAATATTGTTTATTATTATTATTTTTTTAGTAAGTTTTTTGAATTATTTATGTCGTATTTATTGTAATACATCTGACTATCTAAATCATTAGGTATATTAGATTGGATGCAGAGGCTTATTAATTGGATGTTTGACTTCATGTCTGAGACTACTTCTCTACTATGTACCCTATGACACACCTATAAGGTTTAATATTATAATCATATAAAGGGAACAAGAGGTCCTTTATGTCTGACTTAGATGATCATGGAATCTATTGCAAGTCATGTATGCCGTGTTCAAACATTAAGTATAAGTATTGCTATACTGACAAGAGAGCCAACGTTATTAAGCACCACTGTAATTAGATACTGATTTTTGACAGCTGTTTACTCTGATTAGTTCAGAGCTTAAATACTGCACATTCTGGAAGCAGGAAATCACCTTTGAAAAAGTCACGTGGAGCGTGACGAAACGCGTTAGCACCTGCCTCTCCACACACCTTGCACAGGTGTCTCCAATAGTGCATCTCCCATACACCCTGATGGTTACACCTCTGATGCCTTTATGCCAGTAGCAGCCGCTACGGATCACAGCGCTTCAGCCAGCTAAACAGTACACGGCGCGGCATCTCCTCTCCGCTGCACAGCTTACGTGGGCAACGCAGGACATCTGACCGGGGACGCCCGGTTCACTAACCAGCCCATCGGAGAGGTATTAACTACTGCATTGTACGGGTGTTGCTCAGTGAATGTGAAGGAGGAGCTGTTGACGGGTCACGTTCCGCTTGACTTGACAAGTGTCTCACCAGCAGGTCTTTGAACATCTGCAGACTTGTGTCTGCCGGAAAGAGAGATACAACGTAGGCTTTTAACCTAGGATCGAGCACGGTGGCCAAAATGTAGTGCTCTGATTTCAACAGATTGACCATCCGTGAATCCTGGTTAAGCGAATTAAGGGCTCCATCAGGAGTGTTTGCTGGTGCTCCAGTCTTCGGTATGCAGTGGCTGAATGCCGAAAGTGGCCTGCAATTCTTCGGGCCACCGACAGCATCTCTTGCACGCCCCTGTCGTTTTTAAAAAAATTCTGCACCACCAAATTCAATGTATGTGCAAATCATGGGACGTGCTGGAATTTGCCCAGATGTAATGCACGCACAATATTGCTGGCGTTGTCCGATGTCACAAATCCCCAGGAGAGTCCAATTGTGGTAAGCCATTCTGCGATGATGTTCCTCAGTTTCCGTAAGAGGTTGTCAGCTGTGTGCCTCTTATGAAAAGCGGTGGTACAAAGCGTAGCCTGCCTAGGAACAATTTGGCGTTTGCGAGATGCTGCTACTGGTGCCACCGCTGCTATTCTTGCTGCGGGAGGCAATACATCTACCCAGTGGGCTGTCACAGTCATATATTCCTGAGTCTGCCCTGCTCCACTTGTCCACATGTCTGTGGTTAAGTGGACATTGGGTACAACTGCATTTTTTAGGACACTGGTGACTCTTTTTCTGACGTCTGTGTACATTCTCGGTTTCGCCTGCCTAGAGAAATGGAACCTAGATGGTATTTGGTACCGGGGACACAGTACATCAAGCAATTCTCTAATTCCCTCTGAATTAACGGTGGATACCGGACACACACTTAACACCAACGCAGCTGCCAAGACCTGAGTTATCCGCTTTGCAGCAGGATGACTGCTGTGATATTTCATCTTCCTCACAAAGGACTGTTGGACAGTCAATTGCTTACTGAAAGTAGTACAAGTGGTCTTCCGACTTCCCCTCTGGGATGACGATTGACTCCCAGCAGCAACAACAGCAGCGCCAGCAGCAGTAGGTGTTACACTCAAGGATGCATTGGAGGAATCCCAGGTGGGAGAGGACTCGTCAGACTTGCCAGTGACATGGCCTGCAGGACTATTGGTTTTTCTGTCTAATGAGGAAATTGACACTGAGGGAGTTGGTGGTGTGGTTTGCAGGAGCTTGGTTACAAGAGGAAGGGATTTAGTTGTCAGTGGACTGCTTCCACTGTCACCCAAAGTTTTTGAACTTGTCAATGACTTCTGATGAATGCGCTCCAGGTGACGTATAAGGGAGGATGTTCCTAGGTGGTTAACGTCCTTACCCCTACTTATTACAGCTTGACAAAGGCAACACACGGCTTGACACCTGTTGTCCGCATTTCTGTTAAAATAATTCCACACCGAAGAGGTGATTTTTTTTGTAATTTGACCAGGCATGTCAATGGCCATAGTCATCCCACGGACAACAGGTGTCTCCCCGGATGCCCTACTTAAACCACCTCACCATCAGAATCCTCCTTGTCAATTTCCTCCTCAGCGCCAGCAACACCCATATCCTCATCCTGGTGTACTTCAACAGTGACATCTTCAATTTGACTATCAGGAACTAGACTGCGGGTACTCCTTCCAGCACTTGCAGGGAGCGTGCAAATGGTGGAAGGCGCCACCTCTTCCCGTCCACTGTTGGGAAGGTCAGGCATCGCAACCGACACAACTGGACTCTCCTTGGGGATTTGTGATTTAGAAGAACGCACAGTTCTTTGCTGTGCTATTGCCAGCTTAAGTCTTTTCATTTTTCTAGCGGGAGGATGAGTGCTTCCATCCTCATGTGAAGCTGAACCACTAGCAATAAACATAGGCCAGGGCCTCAGCCGTTCCTTGCCACTCTGTGTCGTAAATGGCATATTGGCAAGTTTACGCTTCTCCTCAGATGCTTTTAATTTAGATTTTTGAGTCATTTTAATGAACTTTTGTTTTTTGGATTTTACATGCTCTCTACTATGACATTGGGCATCGGCCTTGGCAGACGACGTTGATGGCATTTCATAGTCTCGGCCATGACTAGTGGCAGCAGCTTCAGCATGAGGTGGAAGTGGATCTTGATCTTTCCCTATTTTACCCTCCACATTTTTGTTCTCCATTTTTTAATGTGTGGAATTATATGCCAGTAATATATCAATAGCAATGGCCTACTGTACTGTACTATATATGTATACTGTTGGTCTCCAAAATGCTGCACTGTAATACTATATATACTGCTCACAAAAATGCCGCACAGATATGGAATGGATACGTGAAGTGACACAGTGCTGCAAGATACAGCAATGGTCTACTGTACGCAACTATATACTGTTGGGTCACCAAAATGCTGCACTGTAATACTATATATACTGCTCACAAAAATGCCGCACAGATATGGAATGGATACGTGCAGTGACACAGAGCTGCAAGATACAGCAATGGCCTACTGTACACAACTATATACTGTTGGGTCACCAAAATGCTGCACTGTAATACTATATATACTGCTCACAAAAATGCCGCACAGATATGGAATGGATACGTGCAGTGACACAAAGCTGCAAGATACAGCAATGGCCTACTGTACACAACTATATACTGTTGGGTCACCAAAATGCTGCACTGTAATACTATATATACTGCTCACAAAAATGCCGCACAGATATGGAATGGATACGTGCAGTGACACAGAGCTGCAAGATACAGCAATGGCCTACTGTACACAACTATATACTGTTGGGTCACCAAAATGCTGCACTGTAATACTATATATACTGCTCACAAAAATGCAGCATAGATATGGAACGGATACTTGCAGTGACACAGAGCTGCAAGATACAGCAATGGCCTACTGTACTGTACTACTATAATTATTATATACTGGTGGTCCCCAGTCCCCACAATGCAGCACACTGATCAGATATTTGAAGCACACTGAGCACAGATATGGAGCGTTTTCAGGCAGAGAACGTAGATATTTTCAGCACACTGAGCACAGATTATTTGCAGCACACTGAGCACAGATATTTGCAGCACACTGAACACAGATTACGGAGCTTTTCAGGGAGAGAACGCAGCCACGTCCTCTCCGTTCAATCTCCAAAGCACGAGTGAAAATGGTGGCGATGCGCGGCTCCTTATATAGAATACGAATCTCGCAAGAATCCGACAGCGTGATGATGACGTTCGGGCACGTTCTGGTTAACAGAGCAAGGCGGGAGGATCCGAGGCTGCCTCGGACCCGTGTAAAATAGCTGAAGTTCGGGGGGGTTCGGATCCCGAGGAACCGAACCCGCTCATCTCTAGAAAAAAAGATGGCTTTTAGGAAATGCAAACAGACTCAAAATAATAACGACAAAGAGGTGTATCTTGACAGACGGAAGGATGCTAAGAAAGGGATCAGACGTGCAAAGGCATAAGCTGAAGAGAAAATAGCCCAGTCAGCAGATAAAGGGGGCAAAACTTTTTTTAAGTATATTACTTAAAGGAGAAAATCAAATGGAGGAATAATAAGACTTAAGACTGAGAGTGAGAATTTGGTGGAGGGAGACCAGACAATAGCAGATCACCTAAATAATTATTTTTGCTCAGTATTTACTACAGAAGGAGAAGGGAAGGGGCCACAGTTAATTTGCAAAGACATTCATAAAAATAAGGTAGATAAAAGTACATTTACAGAGGAGAAGCTCCTAACAGAACTTTCAAAACTAAAAGTGGATAAATCAATGGGGCCAGATGGGATACACCCAAAGATACTAAAAGAGCGAAAAGATGTGCTGGTGGCACCATTATCATAATTATTTAACCAGTCACTAAATACAGGTACCATTCCAGAAGACTGGAAAAGAGCGAATGTAGTTCCACTGTACAAAAGTGGAAACAAGGAAGAAGCAAGTAACTATAGACCAGTAAGCCTTACATCAGTAGGGAAAGTAATGGAAAAACTATTAAAAGGAAGAGTTGTGGAATATCATACATCAAACAACTTACAGGATCCAAAACAGCATGGATTTACTGGTGGGAGATCATGCCAAACAAATCTTTTTGATTTCTTTTTGACTTTGTGATGAAAATAATAGATCAAGGGGGAGCTGTAGATGTAGCATATCTAGACTTAATAAGGCATCTGACACTGCCCCACATCGCAGACTGCTAAATAAACTTGAAAGCGTGGGGGTGGATTATAAAACAGTTAAATGGATAAGAACCTGGTTGCAGGATAGGAAACAGACAGTTGTAGTAAATGGAGTGCAATCTATGGAGGGAAATATTACCAGTGGAGTACCCCTGGAATCTGTACTTGGACCAGTTCTCTTTAATATCTTTGTTGGTGACATTGCAAATGGTATTGAGGTGAAAGTCTGCCTTTTTGCAGATGATACAAAGATATACAACAGGGTAGACACACCGGGAGGGGTAAAACCAATTATTGATGACCTAGCTAGGCTTGAGAAATGGTCAAGAACGTGGCAACTACAGTTTAATGCTAAAAAATGCAAAATCATGCACTTGGGTCTCAAAAACCCAAAGACTAAATATAGTATCAAGGGTACTATAATGGAAACTACTGAGGAGGAAAGGGATCTAGGAGTCACTATTTCAAGTGACTTAAAGGCAGGGAAGCAATGCAACAAAGCAATAAGAAAGGCAAGTCAGATGCTTGGTTGCATAGGGAGAGGAATCAGTAGCAGTAAAAAAGAAGTAATGATGTCACTGTATAGGTCATTGGTACGGCCTCATCTGGAATACTGTGTCCAGTCCTGGAGACCATATCTCCATAAGGATATAAATACATTAGAGAGTGTGCAAAGAAGGGCAACTGAAATGGTGCATAGCCTACATCACAAAACTTACCCGGAAAGGCTAAAAGATCTTAACATGTATAGTATGGAGGAAAGAAGGGAAAGGGGGGACATGATTTTAACTTTTAAATATACCAAAGGTTTTAACAAAGTTCGGGAGGGAAACATTCTTTAAAGGAAGAGAAGTATTAGAACTCAAGGACATACACTGAAACTGGAGGGAGGCAGGTTCAGGGGAAATTTAAGGAAAAATTACTTCACAGAAAGGGTAGTGGATAAGTGGAATAGCCTCCCATCAGAGGTGGTAGAGGCTAAGACTGTAGAGCAATTTAAACATGTTTGGGATAGGCATATGAATATCCTTACAAAGAATTAAAGTTCAAAAAGGGTTGAGATTACCTAAAGGATAAAAAAAAGGGGCAGACTAGATGGGCCAAGTGGTTCTTATCTGCTGTCAAATTCTATGTAACTAGCGTTCACTCACTCCTGCACTTATACATGAGTAGTTGCAACTCTCTCTGATCTATTAATGCTATAAGACAGTGGGGAGTATATACTACACAAACTAGCAGAGTTTTCCTACTAATCAGGCACCATTGCCCGGGCACACCGCAGCAGCCCCACTGAAACCGGTCTACGGCTTAGTAGTGACCAAAACAATTTATACGTCCCTCAATACAAACATTACATCACATGAGCATTAAACAATTGGAACATCACACAATAACATAACGGTAAGTAACATGTACCCGAGTACTATTATTGTCCTACTTAAGCGGGTTCTGTAACCCGACCTGTGCACAGGGTTTAGGTATGGTGACGTCAGTGAATTCTCACCCTCAATGGTAACGCGGCATCCCAACACGGTTATCCCCCTTTGTCTCACTGGGGAGTCCGCTACTGACAAAGATTGGACTTAAAGAGGCTCTGTGGCTGTGACAATTATTTAACTCAGCAGAGCAGGTGTCAGATAAATCTCAGTTGTCCCGTGGCATTGGATCCCTTTTTTGGTTTTCAAAAGAATCACACCTGTGACCTCTCACTGTTTCTGATCAAGTAAACACCTTTAGGTCAGTGGCCCTTTTAAAGTTCCCTGGTAACAGTGATCTTTGTCCCAAAAGGATCTCTGTTTTCTGTAATGTGACAGAGGATGTATAGTCCTCTGCGCAGGCACCCAGTGAGGTTAAGTGTAATGATACTCAGTCTCTCTGATGCTGAGAGCGGGGCCTGTCTCTATCACCCTCAAGCAGTTTCTGAGCAAGAGATTTGCTACAGGGGCTAGACTCACGGTACTTGCTGCTTGGCTGTGCTGTGGGCTACGGCGCACCTCCTTCCGTCATACTCATGGTGCCGGACACACGCTGCTTCTCTGGGTACGTGCCTTCCCCGTCTGCCGCACTCTGTTGTCACGTGCCTCCTCTCCCCTGCCGCCGTACACAGGACAGGTCACCGGCGTCGGTAGGTGCTGGGAAGCTGTTCTGAAACTTTTCAACCTGCCTCACTCTCCCACATTCATCCCTTCTCTGATCAGCCCGGCGTCTGACGTAATTTCCTCCTCCTGCTCACCACAGCCAATCAGGTCTCCCTCCTGCACAAGCTGTCCATCAACCAGCCGGGTAGGCCCCGCCCCCAGTATGTCTCTTAAAGGGTCTGAGGCAGGTAATTAATTCTGGGCTGTCTTTAGTAGTCCCACTGATTTGTGACACAGGCTATCACACTGTGGGGTATTACAATCCCTTTTTGCAACTCAATAAATCGCCACTTTTACCCATGACAGCAACGAGTGATATGTGTGCAGATGGCCTATCACACACCTTATACCCAACAAGCCAGCGCACGACACCTGACGTGCTTCATGGGCTATGTGCTGATGACGTCAAATGTAGGAGGTGGTCATATTATGTGACTTGACCGTGTATATTCTTTGTATTTTTCATAATACTTTATATAAACTCTGGCGTATAAGTTAGTATCAAAGGAAAGACTCTGCCTCACCTCACCGCACGTCACCTGCAAGTGTGTTGAGAGGGGTTCCTGGGGGGGGGGGGGGCAGAGAAATATGAGTGCTGGGCCCAAAAATTTCTGTTGCCAGCCCTGGCTAGATGCCCACATGCAAAGCTCCTTATACAGTGGTGTGTACGCTGAGCCGCCTACTACCTAGGGTGGTAAAATAATCTAGTGAACCTTTGACTGGAGGAATTGCAAATCATTTTGAATTGTCAGGAAATATTTTTTGTTACACTTCCTGCAGGATCTTCTTATATATATGTTTCTATGTTCTCCCTTCACTGTTATTTATTTTCTATTTCAGAGGCCCTATAGAAAAATCTACAGTCTTCGATGAGGTGGCTGTTCCCAATGGTAAATACGTCCATCACAGTAGCGGGTACGTATTACAACAACAAAGGATACTTCATCTTTTTTCACTGCACATGGATTCTGATAACCCCATTTCTTCATTTAGCACTTTGGTGGGGATTTTGTTATACAAGAGCCATCTCATTCCCTGAACAGAGGAGAGCAGCTGGCATGGCTGGAAGACTCCCACCATAGAGATGTGCTCTGTTGGGATAGATGGTGTAATCTGGTGTTGTCGCTCTTTCCTTCATTACACATGCCGCAGTTGCTAGCGTTGGCTGTGCAACAGGGCCGATCGGGCGATAACACTAGTGACCACGGCATATGTAGTGAAGGAAGGAGTGATACGTAGCTCCAACCTTCATTGCATTGCTCAATGTGTACCCAGGATCTGATATGTCGGCCCACTGGGCTGACATATCAGCTGGGTACACATCTTCCCAGTGTGTAACCAGCTTAAATCACTATGTTGACAGTGAATATGCCACCAGAAGAGTGCCAACAGCATAATACCGACACAGTTATAATGTTACTTACAGCATTTTAACTCCGTGGGCAGTATGACTTTAAACATGATCATAAAGCATCATATTTAAAGGTATACTGCCGATATTACAATCAAGTAATTATTCTATCAGCATATTAATTGTTGACATAATGGCTTTCGACAATCTGACTACTTCCAGTTATAAGTGTTAATTAATGCTGTAACAACATGGGATTAGATAGAAGCTTTATTAGGGCATTCCATATCCATGCCACATGGAAGCCTAAGGGGCAATACATTTCCGAGCTTTGTGCGTCTGCACACATCACTCAGATTTATGACAGCCCAACATTGCAGATTTTTTTTGCCCCCTAGGGGTACGAGGCAAAATCTGCAATGTTTGAGGTCGCCAAGGTGCAGGCAAAACTTCGGAAGATAGGCACCTTATTATTATTATGCCCACCAGGTTAGTACTTTGCCCACCAGGTTAGGGCCACCTTTTGCCCTTAATATGGCTTGATCTCTTTGGGCATGGATACTACTAACTGTGGGTATGTTTGCTGGGGAATAAAGGCGCAAATATGACGACTTGCATTTCCATAATGTTGTCTCTGCCATCCTGAAAAGTTATGACGATACAAGAAGTATCCATGCTTTTGTGCTGTTGTCTCCACATCCTCACTATTCCATTGCATTCAATTGAATATGTTATTAGTCAGATAAGACTGACTTGTTTCTACTCATTTATGAGCGGTGTGCAATAAGTTCCCTTATGTGCAGTGCATAGGTAGAGTAGACACAAGCTGACTGTCTGGTTGTGAAATGTAATCTCTGACTAAAGTTCTTGTGAAATGTAGTGATGAGCGGATTCGGTTTTACTCGGTTCTCAAAACCGAATCTTATTGGCTCACTGATGTCACGTGTTTTGGATAGCCAATAAGATTCGGTTTTGAGAACCGAGTAAAACCGAGTAAAACCGAATCCGCTCATCACTAGTGAAATGTCATTATTTTATTATTTATTTTATTAACAGTTTCTTATATAGCGCAGCATATTCCGTTGCGCTTTACAATTAGAACAACAGTAATAGAACAAAACTGGGTAAAAACAGACAGACATAGAGGTAGGAAGGCCCTGCTCGCAAGCTTACAATCTATAGGGAAATAGGCATAGATACACAAGGATAGATGCTACCTATTGCATAATGGTCCACCAGATTGCTAGGTTCTTAATGGGTTGTATGATGATACCCCACAAAGTTGGCCAAGTGTCAGGAGGGTGTGAGACTAAAGAAAGACAAGATATGTGATGTTATGAATACTCTACAGAGGATGTAATTAGATAGGGAAGCACTGAAGGTTATGTGGGTGGGTCTAGAATTTGATAGGCTTGTCTGAAGAGGTGAGTTTTCAGGGAACATTTAAAGGTTTGGAGACTAGAGGCGAGTCTTACTGTGCGTGGGAGGGCATTACACAGAGTGGGTGAAGCCCGGATAAAGTCCTGTAATTTTGAGTGTGAACAAGTAATGCGTGTGGATGAGAGACGTAGATCTTGTGCAGAGCGGAGAGGTCGGGTAGGGAGATATTTTGAGATGAGTGAAGAGATGTATGTTGGTGCAGTTTGGTTAATAGCCTTGTATGTGAGTAAAAGTATTTTATATTTAATACGGTAGAATACCGGTAACCAATGGAGGGACTGACAGAGCGGATCTGCAGACGATGAACGTCTGGCAAGGAAGATTAGCCTCGCAGCTGCATTCAAAATGGATTGTAGTGGTGAGAGCCTATGTTTGAGAAGACCGGTCAAGAGACTATTAGAATAATCAATGCGGGAGATAATGAGAGCATGGATTAGAGTTTTTGCTGTGTCTTGTGTAAGATATGGTCGTATTTTGGATATGTTTCTTGGAAATGTCATGGCACAAAACCGTATGTAAGCAGCACTGCACACCAAAATAGTCAGCATGTTCACTTCCTTCACAAACTCATTATGGAGCTCAACAGAAGCCGCTAGAGAACTGTGATCTTCCACAACTACAAGACAAGAGTGGTCTGTGACATTAGAGTTTTGACTGACCGCAAGCTGCTTTTAGGGAGAACCATTGTGTTTAAATTGTGGTGCGGGAGATGCACCCAGGAAGACGAAGAGCACTGCAGCGACCTGTGTCCACCATCATTGGGGACAACATGGCTGCTGTGCGGTCCACAGTTGAGTTGGATGGCAGGGTGACCGTAGCCCAGTTAGAGAATGAGATCTCATCAGGATCCATCCGCTTGATGCTCCACTTAAAGCTTGGCCTGAGCAAGGTTTCTGCATGTTTGGTGCCCCATCAGCTGACTAGAGAGCAGAAGGAGGCTTGTGTGACTAAGTGCTGCAACATGCTGGCCAGGTTTAATGGCAGTCACTTAAACTATGTCTGGGAGATCATCACTGGCAATGAATCCTGGATCTACACATTTGATCCCAAGACCAAACAACAGTTGGCCCAGTGGAACCCAATGGGACATGAGTCCCAATGGTTCCGACATGAGTGCAGTGTGGCCAAGCAAATGGTGGCTGTTGTTGTGGCCAAGACTAGTAATGTAGCTACCGTACCACTTATGCAGCAGCGCACCAACACTGGGGACTGGCAATGGCTGCCAGAAAAATCCATTTCCAGGCACCATCACAACAATGCACCTGCCACATAAGTCCAGAAAAGTGGTGGATTTTCTGGCCCATGAACACATCCTGGAGCTTGGTCATCCACCATATGGTCCAGACTTTGATAATCAAGCACAAGATTCGTGGAATTAATTTTGAATGTTCAGTGGAGATCTTCACCCAGCATGTAGACTGGTCCAGCTGCTTCAGTAAATGGTTTAAGTGCATGCACTTTGCATAGACTCCTCTAGCGAATACTTAGAAGAAAATGTAATGTTCACTTTGTTTGTAAATATAATACTTTTTGTGCATCTGGAAACTTATTGCACATACTCGTACTGTTCAATTCCTGTGTTCCTGAGCAGATAGCAATAGCGTTCGGACAGGCCTACTGCTTCTGGAGTCCATTAAATGTAATGTGCAGCACACTGTCCGCCGAGAGGTCATCTGAATTGGTTTCTGATGCAGAACATGCATAATTTGATATGCTGTTGCACATTCCACGTTCAAAGTCCGTTGGATTGCATTTTGGACAAATTATTTCCTTCATGTGTGATACACCTCATTACTCTCTGCATACGTTCGACTTCCATTCTAATACAGATTCAGCAATCCTACATCAGCATTATGGGTCTGATTCTGATTTACTGTGGAATTAAAGCAGAAAAAAAAGCTAGTAACTGACAACTGTGCACCTGGTTAAACCATGCTGCACTGTAGGTGGGGGCGGCAGATGTAACATTTGCAGAGAGATTTAGAATTGGGTGGGTTGTGTCCAAACTAAAATCAAAATTTCAGTGTCAAAATAAAGCTGCCCGGTATTTGTGGGCTACATGCAAAAGCAGCCAGTATTTACCTTGCACAGAAAAAATATAAATGTATTTGCTTTTCTTGCATGGCAACATGTTTTGCTCCAGATATAAAGTTACTTGCTGTTTTTGCTTTACTTCCAAATCAGAATCAGGCCCTTTATGCGGAATAGCTACTGCCTGGTGGTCATATTAATCAGTGCCCAAGCAGATGTCAGACCTGCCAGTTCCTCGCCCCGGCTAGAAAGTGTTTTGTTGTTATTGATGTTGAAAGTTAAGACAATGTATGGAAATCCCAATGTTCTAGATTTGCTCAGCGCTAGCTATGCATAATGTCAGAGGTCTTTTACTCTAACAACAAATATTGATATTTTCCCATTTTTATTTCAGATTCAGTGAGCACGAGCATGAGTATGACAACCCAGCCGCCGACCTTGATAATGATAATGAACTGACTACCGCTATGTAATCGTGTGCCATGGTAATCCTTACGGTATCCGGTCTTTAGCTCGACCACACTTAGGCCAACAGTCATTAGGTCGACCACTATTGGTCGACATCGTCACTAGGTCAACATGGTCTATAGGTCGACACTGTCACTAGGTCAACATGTAACAGGTCGACTTTGGAAAAGGTCGTTATGAGTTTATTTTTATTAATTTTTGTAACTTTTTCATGCTTTACGATCCACGTGGACTACGATTGGGAATAGTACTCTGTGCCGAGTGCAGCGGTAGCGGAGCGAGGCACCTTGGCCGAAGCATGGACGAGCAAACTGAGCCATGCCAGGGGACACAGTGCATGTTGATCTAATGACCGTGTCGACCTAGCCACTGTCGACCAATAGTGGTCGACCTAATGACTGTCGACCTAAGTGTGGTTGACTCTATGATCCACACCCATCCTTACTGTAGGTGGAAGGACGGCTTACCACAATGGCAGTAACATGGAAACATTGCTAATTATTCAAGCCAATAAACAAAAATACTGTAGTAGAAGAATGGAAACCGTTTCACCTTACCTGAGTCTCTCTCTGTGTGCGACAGAAACATACAGCGATTGTTCTAAATGAGACTGGTATTATCTAAAGCTTGTTATTTATAATAGTCACATAATAAATATGTAGTAAACCTAAGCTTGAGATGTAGTTTGTATTGCTAGAATTTACTCTGAAAAGGTAAAAGACCTTCCCTTAGGAAGCTCGAGGTATCCGCAGTACGGCTACAACTGACAACCTCCTTGTCACCCAATCAGGAACCAGTTTACATTTCTAGAAAAGTGTCAGCTCATCAGGCACTCACAGATCAAGTCCACAAAGCCACCAATCAGATTCTAACGTACTGTACATTCTATAAAATTATATGTCAAATCTGACTGGTTTGCTGTGGGCAACTTCACCTGTCCTCTTTAGAAATTTTGATACCCACCCATCCAGGGCCTTTTTAACAGAGGAGGGGGCCCTTGACTGCCGGTGGGCCCCCTCCTCTCCCCGGCACAGTAGGCTACGGCATTGATTTTCGCCACAGCTGCAGTGCCCGACGAAGGACTCCGGAAAGGTATGTGTTAAAACATGGGTGCAATGTGTGCAGTGTGTGGCCCCCTGGACTCAGGGGCCCGTGTGCACCGCACACATTGCACTCATTATAGAAATGCCAATGTGCCCACCTTTGTGTATTAGAACACACACATAGGGGATATTCAATTAGCTGTCATTTAATTGTCCCCGATGCCAGCGGTCATCAAGGATTTTTTTTCCGCCTGCCTCAAAAAGCCCTGATAAAATGCCCCATTATCAAATAGGTCCAGGAACTTATCCCGGATCCTATGTATTTTCGCCCAAAAAATTGGCAATTTTTCAGGAGAAAAAATGGGCTATAATTGAATTGCCCGAAAAACAACATCAGGAAAAATTGCTGTAAAAACATGTTTTCTTCTCACCAACACTTGAAAATCCCCTTAGTAAATCATCCTTCTTACCTTAAACTGAGAGCCAGTTCATGCCTGGGAGAACTTTATCTATAGATCGGCAATAGAACTCTAATGAAGAACTAGGACAGAAAGGTTAATTTAGTGTTTATCCAAAAGTAGACAGCCCCTTTATGAACCAGGGCACTGATGTACTGACCGGATGCCCCAGATGCATTAGTGTTTCTATCATGGGCGCAAAACAAGCACACTGCACCCATGTTGTTTTATACAACCATTCCGGAGTCCCACTGCGGACGCTGTAGGAAATTTGTCTATGGACCATGTCAGGCGCCATGTTTTCGGAGTGCAGTAGACTCCGGCACAATGCCGGAGCCTACGGCGCAGTGGAGAGGAGGGAGCCCTCAACGGAGGCTGCACACGGGCCCACTTCTCTCATAAAACTCCCTTGCCCAGATGTTGGATTCCACCCAAAGTACTAGTGTGGAGTTTTCACCACACAAGATAACTGGGGAAACCCCCTGTAATGGTCTGAATGGGATTGTACTCAAGGTTCGATAAATAGTGGGTTCTATTATTTTTATTTGTTCTTAAATGGTTTAGATAAGTGTAAAAAACAATTTTGCCATCAAACTTTCAGACATACAGAAATGTTTCATATGTCACTTACATAATGTGATACTGGGAGATGAGGTTAATATTAGGTGAATGGTAAATGGTTTACTTAGATACCTAAGAAGCTGTTAATGGTAATCTTGTTTCTTAGAATGTACCCAACAATGTCAGTACTGGGTTAGGGACTCGGATCAGTTAGTAATTGGTGGTTATTAAGTTTTTTGAAAGTCAGGAAAGAAAACAAAATCCTCCTTTTAGAAATTTGACCAATGTCCATTTTCAGGAATGTTTAGAATCAGTACAGATGTTATTATGTAACGTGCCTTGTTGTCATGTACCATTATGTATTTATGTAAAGGAGGATTCCATCTATTCAGTGGAAATTTGTCAAAACAACCCCCACTCTCGTTGACTCCCTTATTGTGGCATTGCCTCCTCTGTGCTGTAGGCTTCCATTCGGAAATTTGCAAATAAGAGATTGATTGGAGTAGGCCACAAACAAAGCCTCATCTGTGCCCTGCTCCTGACATTACTTCATTTCAGTCACACAACATAATGCAATCCCAGTGCCATAATGATTGGCACTGCGACGGAAGTCAACAATGTAGCAATATAATAATGAGAGGTCACAACGCCCGTTTCCACCTCCAAAACATCTCCAAGATCAGGCCCTTTCTTACCTCTGACACCACCAAAATCCACGCACTCATCATCTCCCACCTCAATTATTGTAACCTCCTCTTCTCTGGTCTCCCTTACTCACTGTTCCCCATTTCAATCTATTATGATTGCTACTGTCCATCTCATCTGCAGGAGATTCCAGTGGGAATCTTCTTTGTTCAATGGCATGATCAGAGGCATTGGTTTGTGGGGGGACTGCAATGAGAAGATTCACTGCAAACTGCATCATGAAGCCCTTGGTTGTCCACTGGTTAGAGAAGAGTGACCTGGTTCAGGAAGGTGGTCTACATTTTTGGGACTCTCAGAAACCTCACTGAAATTTGGGAGTATTCCAGTAGGAATCATTACATCACTGAGGATGAGAGTTGTAGAATAAGTAGCCAAGGTTTAGTCAGGGGTTACTTTTACATTTAAATTATATTTTGTGTTTTTTTCATTACTTTCTAATATAATGTCACCCTCTTTATAACAGAACTGTAGGCATTTGTGTTGAACTGGTGTTATGAACTGAAACTATATATGGTAAATTTTATTTATGACTCAAATCTATAAATATGACCTATTATATCTTTATTAAATAGACATATATTGCAATCAGTGACCCTTATGTACCTCATGGACTCTCTGCCCCACTCATGACCATAAGCTTAGTATGCTGATTCCTAAAGTAACCTACACATGGGTTCAGTATGATTTGCTGATGGACAGGATGTCGGCTGTTAGTATACCGACAGTGGCATCCCGTCCATCAGAATCCTGACAGACCCCCATTAAGCCCCCTAACCTTCACCTTAACATAGTTACATAGTTTCTGAGGTTGAAAAAAGACAATTTGTCCATTGAGTTGAACCTATTAGTGGTCTCCTACACTGTATTATTTTTAGGACTCATTTTATCTGTTGTGAATGTCGGCCATTTTATTCCTCTTTTTCTTAACTATAGTTCGTGAACTACCCACCATAACCCTGTACATCCTTGTCCATTAGGAATTTATCTCACCCATTCTTAAAAGTAATAACCGAGTCGGTCATTACCTACTCTCTCAGGCAGGGAATTCCAAATACGTATTGTCCTTACTGGGAAGAAACCTTTTCATCTCTGTGTGCGAAATCTCCTCTCCTCTAACCTAAGCAGATGTCCCTGTGTCTTCTATGTTGATCTTACCAAAAATAAATCTACCGCAAGCTCTGTGTATTAACACCTTATATATTTGTAAATGTTAATCATGTCCACTCTTAATCTCCTCTTTTCCAGTGTAAACATGCCTAGATTAGCGAGCCTTTCCTCATATTCTAGCGTCTCCACCCCCTTAATCAATTTTGTTGGCCGTCTCTGAACCTTTTTTAGTTCCAGGATATCCTTTTTGTAGTATGGTGCCCAAAATTGTGCACAGTATTCGAGATGTGTCCTCACTAGGGATTTATTTTATGGGAGTAAAACACCCTCATCCCTTGCATCAATTCCCCGCTTTATGCATGCTAATACCTTGTTTGCCTTCTTTGCTGCAATCCTACTTTGGTTACTACTGTTAAGTTTGTTATCTATGTGAACACCTAAGTCTTTTTTTCCAGTACAGAATCCCCTAGTTTTACCCCATTTAGTATATAAGTGGTATTTTTGTTCTTGCTACCAAAGTGCATTACCTTACACTTAGCCTCATTCTCCTTTTTGCTGCCCATGCTTCCAGTTTAAATAAGTCATTCTGAAGAGCCTCAGTGTCCCCCTCCGAATTTATAACCTTACATAGTTTGGTATCATCAGCAAAAATTTACACCATGCTCTCTAACCTACTGCTACAGGAGATCATTTATGAAAATGTTGAACAATAGTGGTCCAAGTACAGACCCTTGTTGCACGCCACTTAGTACTTCAGTCGAATTTGAAAAAGTTCCATTTACCACAACTCGCTGATCCCTATTATCCAACCAACTTCTAACCCAAGTGCATATTTTTCTTCCGAGCCCCAGTTCCTGTAACTTATAGATACTGTAAGTCTCATGTGTGGTACTGTGTCGAAAGCTTTAGCAAAGTCTAAAAAGATTACATCCACTTCCTTACCCTGATCTAGGTTTGCGCTGTTTCATAAAAGCCTAATAAGTTTGTTTGACATGATCTATCCTTCACAAATCTATGTAAATTCTTATTGATAACCTTATTGGCTTCAAGGAACTTCTGTATACTATCCCTTAAAATACCTTCCAGTACTTTCCCCACTATAGATGTAAGACTTACTGGTCTATAATTACCCGGTTCAGATTTACTTCCCTTTTGAATATCGGCACAACTTCCACTATACGCCAGTCTTTGGGAACCATGCCTGATGTAAGTTAGTCATTGAAAATCAAAAATAGTGGTCTTGCTAGTTCGGAGTGTAGCTCCATGAGAACCATTGGGTGAATTCCGTGGGGACCAGGTGACTTATTTATCTTATTTTTTTTTAATCGGTCACAGACTACTTCCTCACTTAAATAAGCACTTAGCAGTGGAACTTTTCCCTACCCTGACCCCAACCCTCCCTTGTGGGTGCCTAACCCTAATCCTGTACATGTGGTGCCTAACCCTAACCCTCCCCGCTTGGTGCCTAACCCTAACATTCCTTTCCCGTGGCCTAAACCTAACCCTCGCCGCTTGATGTCTAACCCTAACCTCCCCTTCTAAGTACCTAAACCTAACCCTCTCTTCCCAGTTCCTAACACTAACCTTCCCGTCCCTGCTCTCTAACCCTAACGCCCCTTCTCCTGCCTAAACCTAACCCCCACGTGCCAGCGTATCACGCTGTGAGGACGATCGAGATGCTGGTTGTCGGTATGTAGACACCGGCATTGCATCCTCTTTCGGAATCCTGGCGTTGATATATTGACTGTTCGGATCCCATCCGTCGGGAAGCTTACTGCTTCCCCTACACATACAGTACATGCAGTGTACATAACGGCTAAAACAACTATATACATTACCAATTGTAAAAACTAAAAACAGCATCAAGCCAGTGTATTACTAAGTGACTAATACACAGTGTAAGGTGTTGAAGAGCAAAGATAGTTTACAGCAGAGACAGAACTTTGAACTCTGTCCTGAATTTAGCAAAGCATTAGAAGCACATTATAGAACCTTCCTGCAGCATAGTATTCAATCTACTTACTGAGCTCTTCCATAGAACTCTATTATATTTTACCTTGCGTTAACACCTCCACCCTGGCCACATCCTTACGCACTCACCTCCATGATTTTCCTGGAGAATTGATCACTATATGACAATGGAGTCTCTTATGACTTTCACTAAGTTGATGAGTTCTGCCACTTGGTATGATTGGCAGAGATTTATGGAGTCCTGTGACTACACTGTCTTCCTTAAGCCCTTGGTTCCAGTTACTTCTTAACGAACATGGACGACCTTCCTCTCTTCCCTTCCTGTCTCCCTTCTTTTCCTCTCCTAGGGGTATATTTAATAAAGTGCAGGTTTTTAGAAGTGGAGATGTTGCCCATAGCAACCAATCAGATTCTATTTATGATTTATATTGCACCTTCTAGAAAATAATAGCTAGAATCTGACTGGTTCCTATGGGCAGGGGTGTAGCGAGAGTGGCGGTGGAGCGCGTACTCTGGGTGCCGAAAAAGTTTGAGGGCGCGCTGTCGCCCGCCACCCCCCATTCCCGCTTGCCACTGTACTGGCAGCCACAGAGCAGGAGGAGGAAAAGCAAAGGGGGTGCACACTGACTTGTAGACTAGGTAGGGAACAGGGCAGGCAAGAGGTGACAGCAGGAGACACTGACAGCCGGCACATGCCAGAGCTCTGCCCACCCTCTTTATAGTGCTGTGAGGCAGTAATGCTAACCATTACACCACCCATATTGCCATGCCCCTATATTGTTGTTGGAAGCCGTCGGTACGCACTGACTCTATTTTAAACATGGAGAAACCCAGGGTCGGACTGGCCCACAGGGGAACAGGGGAAACCACCTGTGGGCCCTCCTCCTCCTCTAGGGATCAGGTTCCAGACTCAATCCTAGTGCACTTGAATTATGCATTATACATATGTTACATTATGCTTCACAAGAATTTGTTTTTTTATACATTTACCAAGGGGAACAGAACATGTACTCTGTAATGGTTAGCCAAACCTCTGTGGTGGCTGGCCACGCTCCCACTGTAGCCTGGCCACACCCTTAAGCTTGGGCCCCCACAACAGCATCCCCCCCAGTGGGCCCTTCATGCCCCATTCCGACACTGGGGAAACCCAAAGGAAATTTTCGCCCTGAGATCCACATGGTCTAGAACCGGACCTGTCACCAATTTAGGATTTTTACTGTTTGCATCGGGAGCCAAATTGTCTAGAAACGGCCCTGCTCCTACCCCTAAATTTACCAGCTTCTTATAGCTACTGGATTCTCTCTCCAATATCCTGTTATTTCCCCCTTTCTCATATATTCTCATATATTTTTATTTTTTATATTTTCCATGTATTAGACAAAACAACTTGCAGCTTACACTGGTTTCCATTGAGGCCTGGTTTGTGTCTATATTTCAAATTATCTTTGAACCATGTGTTATTGTATTATTTCATGCACACTGTTTATTATGAATCGTATGTATGGTTTCCTCTCTGTATTTGTTCATCCTGTTGGTTTTAATAAAAAAAGACTTCTTAAAAAAAAAAGCTAACTTTAATATTTTCTGAATGCCACAGACAACACGTGGACAGCAGCCTTTTCTGTGGGGTGGGGGTGGGGGTTCCTATGGAACCCTCGTGAACTACTTAGGCTACAACGGGCTATCGCCATCTTCAGCTTCACATTCCGGAAATTGTGAAATCTGGCAGCATCACATTCCTCATAGAAACCTATGGGGGATGCGGATGCGGCTGCCTTCCAGAATGGAGGGATCCGAGCAGGAATCAGAAATATCTGCTGCAGTAGCTCCTACATACATTCAGGGGATACCTAATATTTGCGAGTAACATTTTTTGATAAATGGGCCTGTAAGTGCCAAAGTGCATTAAATAGGCAGTAAGAATTAACATCCATATCCAATAGGGCTAAGGCACCTATTCATTATGCTAATTATGAGGGGCCAGACGGCCCCCGATAATTGCATTTTCTACTTGCTGCGTGTGTCTGAGAAATTCTACGTTGCTCCGGCGTGCGTAAACAGCTGATCCGAAGGATCCGGGAAGTGGCGGAGGGCTTCGAATGGATCCCTCTTTGCGACCAGATTGCTTCCAATAGGTAAGAAATGGGGGTGCGGTAACAAATGCCATCTGAGTGAAGATGGCAAATTTTCCCACAGTCAAGCTCCGATAATTTAGTATGTAAGTAGCTTGATTAATTTTGGTCCCTATACCAGCATATGGGGACAGTGGGCCAGATCTAGGCAGAAAGGTAAGTAGGAGATATCCATGATATCTCCTGCCATTATATTTATCATGAATGGCATTGACAATTTATACAAAATTAAGTGGAAATGTGAATTTTCACCTACCTAAATTAAATGATGATGATGAATAGACCCCTAAGTGATTATTTTTATCTGTGCTGGTAAATATTTTTCTTGCTATTTGTTTTACAAACCTGCGAAGTAAACTAATGAATTTTTAAAAGCGGCATCATTTAAATCCAAAAGGGATGAATAAATGTTGCTTCTTCTTGTTTATAATGTGCTGTTACCTGTTATATATCAAATCATGTTTGTGGGATATTCCCCGTGAAACAAAACAGTTGTTTTTGGTGGATTCCTGAAAATATTGAGGCGTCTATTCATGAAGCAGGGAAAAGTGTGGAGAGTGAACCAGTGGAGAAGTTGCCCATGGCAACCAATCAGTGTTGAGGTAACATTTATAATTTGCATACCATACAATTGTACGGAGCAGCTGATTGGTTGCCATGGGCAACTTCTCCACAGGCTCACTTCTCCACTCTTTTCACTGCTTCATGAATAGACCCCTAAGTAACCCCCCAAATGTACCATGGAGCAGCAGGGCCCATGTGCAGACTCTGGGCGCAGTAGACTCTGGCATTGTCACTCTATGCCTGTTAGGTGACTACTAGTGGGCACTGATGGCACTGTTCAGCCTGTGTATGTAGGCCCTGCCATACACAGCTGTTATGGGGGCACCGCTAGGTTCAGATGGAAAGTCAGTCCGGCCACTTTAGAGCAAGTAAGTTGAACGGGTGTGGTTCATTAGGTCGACGTGAGTTAGGTAGACATACATTGGATCGACCACGTTTGGTCGACATGGTCATTAGGTCGACATGGTCATTAGGTCGACATGGGAAAATGTCGACATGAGTTTTTTAACTTTTTTTGGTGTAGTTTTCTTCGAAAAGTGACGGGGAACCCCAATTAGTGCACCGTGTCACCTCGCATGGCTCGCTTTACCGTTCCCAATTGTAGTCCCCGTGGATCGTTAAGTATGAAAAAGGTCAAAAAATGAAAAAAATTGTGAAAAACTCATGTCAACCTTTTTCCACGTCGACCTAGCACACGACGACCTAATGACCATGTCGACCTAGTGATCATGTCGACCAAACGTGGTCGACCCAAGGTATGTCGACCTAACTCATGTCGACCTAATGACCGCCATCCAGGTTGAACATTTGAATTATTTTTAAAGGGAAAGACAGCGGATGTTTTTATTAGTTTGAATTTAATCAGCGCTGTAATGTTTTTGCATTTATTTGTATTTACATTGTGAACATAGCGTTATTAATGAATAACAATTTATAGGAGTTAAACCTTTTTTTTTTACGGCAAAACTAGGCTGGCTTTACCTTAATAATTAAAATAATAATAATAATAATAATAATAATAATAATAATAATTTAAAAGAAGAAAGATGCCTTTAAATTAAATTCGAATTCTGCGATTTTGACATGTCCCTGCCCCCTCCCATGTGTTACAGCAAATACAGCCTATACAGTATCTCAGAGACAGTTACAGTCTGTGCTCAACTTTGTTGCCAAACTACAGTATAAGGGGCAAGGCTCTGTCATTTAATCTCTATAACTGTAAGGCTAAGTCAGCAATGTGTCTCTTTCCTGAAAGATAAGACCAACAGTCCAAATCGTCTGGCCCGATCATAATTACTAATATGCAACCTATATGAGGCTAACGTATAGTATTGCAACATCTTAACAGTTTTATTTAATTTCTTTGAGGCAAGATAGAGGGAAATAAGTAGAACCCCCCAACGGGGAAGAGAATGCTGTTGACATCATGCTGATCCTAAGCACCAGAGAAGACACTGGAGAATACCTGGTGGCTAATTCTTGTGCAGACTCATTTGTCGCACGCCCTGTGTGCTGCCAAGTTACTGGTGACAATCAGCTCCCTGTATCTCCACCATCGCAGAGACACGTTGTGTGCATTGTAATGATAGGGGTTGGAGGCTCCTGACAGGAAGATAGGAATTGTGAAAGTATCTTACTGCTGAGCCAGACGCTGATACCATGTAAAACCCAGCACTTGTGGGACCGCGGGGCCCCCAGATAACATCACAGGCTGATAATGCAATGTTTTGTAACACAAACTGATGAAAAGGGGGGAAGATTAAGTTTCTGAATGTAAGAGTCAGTAACATAACCGTTCAATGCTTTATAATTTGTGCAGAAGCAACAAGGACGCACTTAAAAATGTTAAAATTATATGAAGCAGAAAAATTGACAGGACCCCCCCCCCCATGAGTAATTGTATTGTGGGTACTCCCATTTCTGAGAGTTGTTTGGTTCCAAAGTGTTTGCCTGACATTTTCCGCTCTGTTGCATTTTATACGAGGGGCGTGCTTGCTGGTTTTACAAAAATAACCATTTTCCCATCACAAGAGTTAACAAAATGGACCAACTGCATGAAGATTAAAGGCCTGATGTAAAGACACCCGAATTCAGCGGCCGTGTGGGATGCTGGCTGAAATCAGACGTCATTACATCTGACCCCAGGTGTTTGATTCATACATGTTATTAAGTGCATTCATAGCTGCTAATGTGTTCTCAGTGGCTGTGTAAAAATTAGGGATGTGCACCTGAAATTTTTCGGGTTTTGTGTTTTGGTTTTGGGTTCGGTTCCGTGGCCGTGTTTTGGGTTCGAACGCGTTTTGGCAAAACCTCACCGAATTTTTTTTGTCGGATTCGGGTGTGTTTTGGATTCAGGTGTTTTTTTCAAAAAACCCTAAAAAACAGCTTAAATCATAGAATTTGGGGGTCATTTTGATCCCATAGTATTATTAACCTCAATAACCATAATTTACACTCATTTTCAGTCTATTCTGAACACCTCACACCTCACAATATTATTTTTAGTCCTAAAATTTGCACAGAGGTCGCTGGATGGCTAAGCTAAGCGACACAAGTGGCCGACACAAACACCTGGCCCATCTAGGAGTGGCACTGCAGTGTCAGGCAGGATGGCCCTTCCAAAAAATACTCCCCAAACAGCACATGACGCAAAGAAGAAAAAAAAGAGGCGCAATGAGGTAGCTGTGTGAGTAAGCTAAGCGACCCTAGTGGCCGACACAAACACCTGGCCCATCTAGGAGTGGCACTGCAGTGTCACGCAGGATGGCCCTTCCAAAAAATACTCCCCAAACAGCACATGACGCAAAGAAGAAAAAAAAGAGGCGCAATGAGGTAGCTGTGTGAGTAAGCTAAGCGACCCTAGTGGCCGACACAAACACCTGGCCCATCTAGGAGTGGCACTGCAGTGTCAGGCAGGATGGCCCTTCCAAAAAATACTCCCCAAACAGCACATGACGCAAAGAAGAAAAAAAAGAGGCGCAATGAGGTAGCTGTGTGAGTAAGCTAAGCGACCCTAGTGGCCGACACAAACACCTGGCCCATCTAGGAGTGGCACTGCAGTGTCACGCAGGATGGCCCTTCCAAAAAATACTCCCCAAACAGCACATGACGCAAAGAAATAAAAAAAGAGGCGCAATGAGGTAGCTGTGTGAGTAAGCTAAGCGACCCTAGTGGCCGACACAAACACCTGGCCCATCTAGGAGTGTCACTGCAGTGTCACGCAGGATGGCCCTTCCAAAAAATACTCCCCAAACAGCACATGACGCAAAGAAGAAAAAAAAGAGGCGCAATGAGGTAGCTGTGTGAGTAAGCTAAGCGACCCTAGTGGCCGACACAAACACCTGGCCCATCTAGGAGTGTCACTGCAGTGTCACGCAGGATGGCCCTTCCAAAAAATACTCCCCAAACAGCACATGACGCAAAGAAGAAAAAAAAGAGGCGCAATGAGGTAGCTGTGTGAGTAAGCTAAGCGACCCTGGTGGCCGACACAAACACCTGGCCCATCTAGGAGTGGCACTGCAGTGTCACGCAGGATGGCCCTTCCAAAAAAATACTCCCCAAACAGCACATGACGCAAAGAAGAAAAAAAAGAGGCGCAATGAGGTAGCTGTGTGAGTAAGCTAAGCGACCCTAGTGGCCGACACAAACACCTGGCCCATCTAGGAGTGGCACTGCAGTGTCACGCAGGATGGCCCTTCCAAAAAATACTCCCGAAACAGCACATGACGCAAAGAAAAATGAACGAAAAAAGAGGTGCAAGATGGAATTGTCCTTGGGCCCTCCCACCCACCCTTATGTTGTATAAACAGGACATGCACACTTTAACCAACCCATCATTTCAGCGACAGGGTCTGCCACACGACTGTGACTGAAATGACTGGTTGGTTTGGGCCCCCACCAAAAAAGAAGCAATCAATCTCTCCTTGCACAAACTGGCTCTACAGAGGCAAGATGTCCACCTCATCATCATCGTCCGATTCATCACCCCTTTCACTGTGTACATCCCCCTCCTCACAGATTATTAATTCGTCCCCACTGGAATCCACCATCTCAGATCCCCGTGTACTTTCTGGAGGCAATTGCTGCTGGTGAATGTCTCCATGGAGGAATTGATTATAATTCATTTTAATGAACATCATCTTCTCCACATTTTCTGGAAGTAACCTCGTACGCCGATTGCTGACAAGGTGAGCGGCGGCACTAAACACTCTTTCGGAGTACACACTGGAGGGAGGGCAACTTAGGTAGAATAAAGCCAGTTTGTGCAAGGGCCTCCAAATTGCCTCTTTTCCCTGCCAGTATACGTACGGACTGTCTGACGTGCCTACTTGGATGCGGTCACTCATATAATCCTCCACCATTCTTTCAATGGTGAGAGAATCATATGCAGTGACAGTAGACGACATGTCAGTAATCGTTGGCAGGTCCTTCAGTCCGGACCAGATGTCAGCATCAGCAGTCGCTCCAGACTGCCCTGCATCACCGCCAGCGGGTGGGCTCGGAATTTGTAGCCTTTTCCTCGCACCCCCAGTTGCGGGAGAATGTGAAGGAAGAGATGTTGACAGGTCGCGTTCCGCTTGACTTGACAATTTTCTCACCAGCAGTTCTTTGAACCCCTGCAGACTTGTGTCTGCCGGAAAGAGAGATCCAACGTAGGTTTTAAATCTAGGATCGAGCACGGTGGCCAAAATGTAGTGCTCTGATTTCAACAGATTGACCACATGTGAATCCTGGTTAAGCGAATGAAGGGCTCCATCCACAAGTCCCACATGCCTAGCGGAATCGCTCTGTTTTAGCTCCTCCTTCAATGCCTCCAGCTTCTTCTGCAAAAGCCTGATGAGGGGAATGACCTGACTCAGGCTGGCAGTGTCTGAACTGACTTCACGTGTGGCAAGTTCAAAGGGCAGCAGAACCTTGCACAACGTTGAAATCATTCTCCACTGCGCTTGAGACTGGTGCATTCCACCTCCTTTGCCTATATCGTGGGCAGATGTATAGGCTTGAATGGCCTTTTGCTGCTCCTCCATCCTCTGAAGCATATAGAGGGTTGAATTCCACCTCGTTACCACCTCTTGCTTCAGATGATGGCAGGGCAGGTTCAGGTTTTTTTGGTGGTGCTCCAGTCTTCTGTACGCGGTGCCTGCACGCCGAAAGTGGCCCGCAATTCTTCTGGCCACCGACAGCATCTCTTGCACGCCCCTGTCGTTTTTTAAATAATTCTGCACCACCAAATTCAAGGTATGTGCAAAACATGGGACGTGCTGGAATTTGCCCAGATGTAATGCGCGCACAATATTGCTGGCGTTGTCCGATGTCACAAATCCCCAGGAGAGTCCAATTGGGGTAAGCCATTCTGCGATGATCTTCCTCAGTTGCCGTAAGAGGTTTTCAGCTGTGTGCGTATTCTGGAAAGCTGTGATACAAAGCGTAGCCTGCCTAGGAACGAGTTGGCGTTTGCGAGATCCTGCTACTGGTGCCGCCGCTGCTGTTCTTGCAGCGGGAGGCAATACATCTACCCAGTGGGCTGTCACAGTCATGTAGTCCTGAGTCTGCCCTGCTCCACTTGTCCACATGTCCGTGGTTAAGTGGACATTGGGTAGAACTGCATTTTTTAGGACACTGGTGAGTCTTTTTCTGACGTCCGTGTACATTCTCGGTATCGCCTGCCTAGAGAAGTGGAACCTAGATGGTATTTGGTAACGGGGGCACACTGCCTCAATAAATTGTCTAGTTCCCTGTGAACTAACGGCGGATACCGGACGCACGTCTAACACCAACATAGTTGTCAAGGCCTCAGTTATCCGCTTTGCAGCAGGATGACTGCTGTGATATTTCATCTTCCTCGCAAAGGACTGTTGGACAGTCAATTGCTTACTGGAAGTAGTACAAGTGGTCTTCCGACTTCCCCTCTGGGATGACGATCGACTCCCAGCAGCAACAACAGCAGCGCCAGCAGCAGTAGGCGTTACACTCAAGGATGCATCAGAGGAATCCCAGGCAGGAGAGGACTCGTCACACTTGCCAGTGACATGGCCTGCAGGACTATTGGCTTTCCTGGGTAAGGAGGAAATTGACACTGAGGGAGTTGGTGGTGTGGTTTGCGCGAGCTTGGTTACAAGAGGAAGGGATTTACTGGTCAGTGGACTGCTTCCGCTGTCGCCCAAAGTTTTTGAACTTGTCACTGACTTATTATGAATGCGCTGCAGGTGACGTATAAGGGAGGATGTTCCGAGGTGGTTAACGTCCTTACCCCTACTTATTACAGCTTGACAAAGGCAACACACAGCTTGGCACCTGTTGTCTGCATTTCTGTTGAAATACTTCCACACTGAAGAGCTGATTTTTTTGGTATTTTCACCAGGCATGTCAATGGCCATATTTCTCCCACGGACAACAGGTGTCTCCCCGGGTGCCTGACTTAAACAAACCACCTCACCATCAGAATCCTCCTTGTCAATTTCCTCCCCAGCCCAAGCAACACCCATATCCTCATCCTGGTGTACTTCAACACTGACATCTTCAATTTCAATATCAGGAACTGGACTGCGGGTGCTCCTTTCAACACTTGCAGGGGGCGTGCAAATGGTGGAAGGCGCAAGCTCTTCCCGTCCAGTGTTGGGAAGGTCAGGCATCGCAACCGACACAATTGGACTCTCCTTTGGGATTTGGGATTTCGAAGAACGCACAGTTCTTTGCTGTGCTTTTGCCGCAAGTCTTTTTTTTTTTCTAGCGAGAGGATGAGTGCTTCCATCCTCATGTGAAGCTGAACCACTAGCCATGAACATAGGCCAGGGCCTCAGCCGTTCCTTGCCACTCCGTGTCGTAAATGGCATATTGGCAAGTTTACGCTTCTCCTCAGACGCTTTTAATTTAGATTTTTTGGGTCATTTTTTTACTGATCTTTTGTGTTTTGGATTTTACATGCTCTGTACTATGACATTTGGCCTCGGCCTTGGCAGACGACGTTGATGGCATTTCATCGTCTCGGCCATGACTAGTGGCAGCAGCTTCAGCACGAGGTGGAAGTGGATCTTGATCTTTCCCTATTTTTTTAACCTCCACATTTTTGTACTCCATATTTTGCGCACAACTAAAAGCCACCACAGGTATACAATGTAGATGGATGGATAGTATAGTATTACTTATACTTATGGACGACGAGTGACGACACAGAGGTAGGTACAGCCGTGGCCTACCGTACTGCTGCTTAGTGCTTATATATATGATATACTGTATAACGGACACTGTCAGCAGACTGCTAAACTAGTATGAAGAAAGAAAAAAAACCCACCACAGGTAAACAATGTAGATGGATGGATAGTATAGTATTACTTATACTTATGGACGACGAGTGCACTGACGACACAGAGGTAGGTACAGCCGTGGCCTACCGTACTGCTGCTTAGTGCTTATATATAAATATAATATACTGTATAACGGACCTGGTGGACAGTGTCAGCAGACTGCTAAACTAGTATGAAGAAAGAAAAAAAAAACACCACAGGTATACAATGTAGATGGATGGTATGTATTACTTATACTTATGGACGACGAGTGACGACACAGAGGTAGGTACAGCCGTGGCCTACCGTACTGCTGCTTAGTGCTTATATATATGATATACTGTATAACGGACCTGGTGGACACTGTCAGCAGACTGCTAAACTAGTATGAAGAAAGAAAAAAAAACCACCACAGGTATACAATGTAGATGGATGGATAATATAGTATTACTTATACTTATGGACGACGAGTGCACTTACGACACAGAGGTAGGTACAGCCGTGGCCTACCGTACTGCTGCTTAGTGCTTATATATAAATATAATATACTGTATAACGGACCTGGTGGACAGTGTCAGCAGACTGCTAAGCTAGTATGAAGAAAGAAAAAAAAAACACCACAGGTATACAATGTAGATGGATGGATAGTATTACTTATACTTATGGACGACGAGTGATGACACAGAGGTAGGTACAGCCGTAGCCTACCGTACTGCTGCTTAGTGCTTATATATATGATATACTGTATAACGGACCTGGTGGACACTGTCAGCAGACTGCTAAACAAACTAGTATGAAGAAAGAAAAAAAAACCACCACAGGTATACAATGTAGATGGATGGATAGTATAGTATTACTTATACTTATGGACGACGAGTGACGACACAGAGGTAGTTACAGCCGTGGCCTACCGTACTGCTGCTTAGTGCTTATATATAAATATAATATACTGTATAACGGACCTGGTGGACAGTGTCAGCAGACTGCTAAACTAGTATGAAGAAAGAAAAAAAAAACACCACAGGTATACAATGTAGATGGATGGATAGTATAGTATTACTTATACTTATGGACGACGAGTGACGACACAGAGGTAGGTACAGCCGTGGCCTACCGTACTGCTGCTTAGTGCTTATATATAAATATAATATACTGTATAACGGACCTGGTGGACAGTGTCAGCAGACTGCTAAACTAGTATGAAGAAAGAAAAAAAAAAACACCACAGGTATACAATGTAGATGGATGGATAGTATAGTATTACTTATACTTATGGACGACGAGTGCACTGACGACACAGAGGTAGGTACAGCCGTGGCCTACCGTACTGCTGCTTAGTGCTTATATATAAATATAATATACTGTATAACGGACCTGGTGGACAGTGTCAGCAGACTGCTAAACTAGTATGAAGAAAGAAAGAAAAAACACCACAGGTATACAATGTAGATGGATGGATAGTATTACTTATACTTATGGATGACGAGTGCACTGACGACACAGAGGTAGGTACAGCCGTGGCCTACCGTACTGCTGCTTAGTGCTTATATATAAATATAATATACTGTATAACGGACCTGGTGGACAGTGTCAGCAGACTGCTAAACTAGTATGAAGAAAGAAAGAAAAAACACCACAGGTATACAATGTAGATGGATGGATAGTATTACTTATACTTATGGATGACGAGTGACGACACAGAGGTAGGTAGTAGGTACAGCCGTGGCCTACCGTACTGCTGCTTAGTGCTTAATTATATATATAATATACTGTATAACGGACCTGGTGGACACTGTCAGCAGACTGCTAAACAAACTAGCATGAAGAAAGAAAAAAAAAACACCACAGTGTTTTTCAGGCAGACAAACGTATACTGGACTGGTGGTCACTGTCAGCAAAACTGTGCACTGTACTCCTGCTATAACTGCTCCCCAGTCCCCACAATTAGGCAGTGTGAGCAGTGCACTCAGCACAGATATATCATGCAGCAGTGCAGCACACTGAGTGAGCACAGATATGGTGGAGCGTTTTTTTTCAGGCAGAGAAACAACGGATTAAACTCAAAACCCTGCACTGTACTCCCTAACAGCTGCTCCCCGTCCCCAATCCTCCCCACAATTATAACTAACTAAGTTCTAATAATAATACAACGGACTCGGAGAGGACGCCAGCCACGTCCTCTCCCTATCAATCTCAATGCACGTGTGAAAATGGCGGCGACGCGCGGCTCCTTATATAGAATCCGAGTCTCACGAGAATCCAACAGCGGGATGATGACGTTCGGGCGCGCTCGGGTTAACCGAGCAAGGCGGGAGGATCCGAGTCGCTCGGACCCGTGTAAAAAAAAGGTGAAGTTCGGGCGGGTTCGGATTCCGAGGAACCGAACCCGCTCATCACTAGTAAAAATATGCAAATATCGCAGCTGTCTGGATTTGTATTGAGAGCCTCACTGCTGTATAAAGATGTACAACCCGTCACAGAGCAGTCATTATCAAAGTTGTGAATAGCAGTATGATCGCATAGCATTTTTGCAGCAAGTAAGATGTCGGAGATATTGCAGCTGCGTACGGGATCACAGTCGCCCCAAAAATGGTCGAGACATGTCTGCAATTGTTCTGCCACTCCTCATTACATCCCACATATGTATTCATGCACAGAGCACCAATGGGGGTCATTCCGAATTGATCGCTAGCTGCAGTTGTTCGCAGCGCAGCGATCAGGCTAAAAATCGGCAATTCTGCGCATGCATATGCTCCGCAATGCGCACGGGTACAAAGCCCGTTGTGGTTGTGCACAGGTTCTAGCGAAGTTTTCAGTCGCACTGACGGCCGCAAGAAGATTGACAGGAAGGGGGCGTTTCTGGGTGTCAAATGACCGTTTTCAGGGAGTGTTTGCAAAAACACAGGTGTGGCTGGGCATTCGCTGGGCGGGTGTATGACATCAAATCCGGACACGAATATGCTGAAGTGATCGCAAGCGCTGAGTAGGATCAGAGCTACTCAGAAACTGCACAAACTGTTTTTGCAGAGCTCGGCTGCACATGCGTTCGCACTTCTGCTAAGCTAAAATACACTCCCAGAGGGCGGCGGGATAGTGTTTGCACGGCTGCTAAAACTAGCTAGCGAGCGATCAACTCGGAATGAGGGCCAATAAGCGATCAACTGCAAAAATATCAGGTTCGCATACATCTGTGAATCAGGCCCTGAATTCAGGACAATTTGATGTTTGCTTAGGCAACTTTAGACAACTCACACTGTAGTGGGGGAGATGTATCAAACCAATCAGCTTCTGTCATTTTTTACAACTGTGCTAGATAAATGACAGTTACAAGCTGATTAGCTACTATGGGCAACTTCTCCATTATATATCTCTATAAGGATTGATACATCTCCTTCACTACAGTGTGAGGTGATTGTTCAGACTAATAGTTTTTATTTTAAATTGCATGTCACTTCTGAACATTGTTAAGCTTGATATTTAAAAGGGCAATTTTTCACTAGCTGTGTCTTGCTAGAAAAAGCATTGCCCTTTTAAATATCAGGCAACACTCAGAAGTATCGGGTTTTACAACCTGACTCTCGTAAATACACCCCTAAGTCCAGTGGTATCTTAATTTAGGACGGGGTCCATGTGCAGACTCCAGGTGGGCCCCCTCCTCTCCACGGCACCGTAGGCTACTGCACATGTGCAGGTCTCCGGAAAACATGGCACCCGCCATGGTCCGGAGACAACTTTCCTACTGCGCATGCGCGGTGGCCATTTTTGTGAAGTGATTTTTTTGCCGTGACTGCAGTGACCGTTGAGGGACTCCGGAAAGGTAAGTATAAAACAACATGGGTGCAGTGTGGGACCCCACTGTACCCGTAACCCGTACACATTACACCTATGATAGAAATGCTTATGCCTAAGTCAGAGGATCTCAACGCAGTCCTCAAGGCACCCCAATGGTCTAGGTTTTAAGTTTATCCATACTTGGCCACAGGTGACTTAATTAGCACCTCAGTCAATTAGTTTCAGCCATCTGTGCTGAGCCATTCATATACCTAAAACCTGGACCGCTGGGGTGCCTTGAAGACCGCGTTTGAGAACCTCTGCCCAAAGTATCATAGAAATAAACTAATATGACCAAAACACATCTCCCCCACTGTGTTTGTTCCCAATTATAAAAGTCAGGGCCATAACTAGAGGTGTGCAGTCTACAGCATGGATTCCTTATGATGTGTCCAGTTCTCAGCTTCCTGGTCCTGTTCCCATTTGCGTGATGTCATTACATCACATGTGCTAGGAGAAGGGGGCAGCGGAGCCGGGCTAGGGTGCGTTGGTGCCCTGCTACAGCACTGGTATCATTGCTGGCACTATACAGATAAATGGTAATGATAATAACTCACTTTGCAGTTGGCAACTTACATTATTCAGGGGGGTAAATTTACTAAGATGGAAGTTGATAGATAAATGAGAAGTAGAACCTGATTGGTTGCTATGGGCAACATCCCATCTTAAATAGAACTCCCATCTTAGTATATTTACCCCAATGTGCCCCAACTCAGTTCTGCTGTCCTCATTTCACAACGGTTTTGTTTTACCTGCCTACTCCCGGGTTTGGGGAGCACTAGTCCTGTACTACTACTGTCTGTGTTGTTTCCATTTGGGATTAATCCTGCTGAATTAATATGTTATGGAAAATCTGAAGGCTATATGCTGATTTGTGTGACCTCCATCTTCCTATACGTGATAAGAAAATGAAGGAAAAGAGTTGGGTTGTTGATGAACTCTATTCATTGGAAGGTCTTATCTCCAGTATTTCAAGTGTAAAGCCGGATACACACTGGACGATGTGTGTACCCGGCGATCTCGGCGGCTGGGTAGGCATTGGTAAGTGCATACATGCTTGCCGATGATGCCAGGTTGGTGGAAGCTCATCTTGGAAGGCTTAATACATCTCCTCCTAGGTGACGTATAACTGATACGTGTGCTCCTTAGTCCCACTGTATTTCCCATCACTAAGCAGTGATCATTGCAGCATCCTTTGTCGTCTCATTACTATAAAGTCTGTGTTATCAGAGTGTCGTAAAGTGGAGTGTGCTGTTTGGGGACTTGCAAGGACAGCTGAGTGCTTAGATAAAGGAGGGTGCTACTGTGTATGAATGCCCCACACAACTGGAATGAGACGGGCAGACAGCTAGCTCCTGGGCCTGACCTATCAGCAAACACATGCCTCCAGCTTAGTGACAAGAGATCCACACAGATAATGATCTAGATAAGGTGAAGACAGAGAGTTGGAATCCTCCTGCTAACGATGCAAAGGTGAGATTTTGGTTGAACAAATGAATGAATCATTGCACCATGTGTGGGCTCTGAAGTGATCACTATACCCATTAGCATCTAACCTCACTGGATCCATGTTACTCAGGCATGGCAGGAAATCAGTACTGGTGCGTGTTTTATAAATAGGGGCGATTTATTCATAATGACCATGCCACACTGCGATGCAGACCAGTCATATCCAGCGGCTTGTCCACCTCTGCCATTCTCTGCAGTTTTCCATCACAGCTTGCCAGTAGGGATGGACATCGACCATTGGTACCAAGCCATCGATGGTTAACAGCCAATGCTAAATTGTTTCGCTTTTGCCGTCTATGGCACAGAGACCCCCAGTGTTTTTCTTTTTCTTTTCTTAAGCGCTGGGACACAGGGCATAGCTCCGCCTCCATTGCACCTGCAAAGCCCTGCCCCAAGGCTCTGATTGGCCTGTAGTTCAGTAAGGCATGGAGCAAGTATGACCCTGTTAATGGTTTTATACGATCAAGGTGAACCACCAATGGTACCAATGATGGGTAACCTGCCGATGGCCATCCCTACTCGCCAGTGCAGACAGAGCTCCCGCCTCCTCCCTCCGCAACTGAACTGTGCATGTGACCACACCTGTCTAAGAAAGACCTCCCGTGGCAGCATCATCAGTGGACGCCACATATTTCAGCCTTATGTAACTGAACTCAATGCATCTTATATCTCCAGTGTACAGTACTGACTCGTGGCTTCACGTTTGACCACGCTATTGCTTTCTCATTGTACCGCTGACATTAGCAATATAGCAGGAAAAGCATGGAGCAGAAATGCAATAAAACTATATTCACATAAATAATGTGTACAGCTGCACTCCTGCAATTCATATTCAGACCGTGCTGTAAGCTGTAAGCGCCTGTACCAAACCTGCTTCCTTGAATTCCTTGCATCTGGTGTTCTCCTGCAATTCATATATAATTCTTTAAAAAAAAGGGAAACCAAAGATGGTGTGTGTATATAACACACACGACTTACAGAACTATATATAGATAGCACTCTCAGTCAGTCTACAGGGACCAGAGCCTGCAGTGATTTGACAGGGCTCCAGCTATGCTGTGTCAGGGTCAGACTCACAAGATCAGAATCAGCTTTCACCAGCAGGTCTCATTTTATAGTCCAGTAGCAGCGGTGGGTGCACCGTTGCTTGCTGCCACGCAGGCGGAGCGGTACCAGGCAGTAGTTGTCCTGTCCCTATTGTAGGGGTTAGCACTCTTCTGTGGGTGTGGGGGATTACCCAAAAAATTGTAAATAGGCAGGTATGGTTTCTGGATGACCCAAAACATACAGATGGGTCCACCTTTATCTTGGCATAATTGTCTGTCACCATAGAATTAACTGAGACTGGGCAGTCAGACTTAATCCCCTGCTATAATGACTTAATCCCCTGATGTATTGTTCTCTCTGTATTGTATTGCAGCTGAGAACAATAGATGAAGGGCTTATGTTAATAAACCATGGTGTGCCTAGGCGCAGCAAAGAAGTCAAGATGAGCATGGACCCATCTGTACTTATTAACAGTCTACTATTCTCCGGGATAGTCCTGGGTGGTAGTCCTGGGGATTTTTACTCTTTTTGAGGTTGGTTTGTAAAAGCCCTATAAATGTCAAAAGAGATTATTTTTAAATTGCTTTTGATTGGGTTTTTGACAAAACAAGCAAGATACTGTAAAAAGCAAAAGCACATGACATACAGTAAGTCAAAATCAAGGATCCAAGACACTAGGGGTGGAATTCAATTGTTTGAAAAGTCTGTTGAGTGTCTGTTTTTTCCTGTCTATTAGGAAAAAACAGACACCCAACTGACTTTTCAAACAATTGAATATCCCCCAATGTGTAGTATTTAAGAACTGGAGACCAAAAATACATAACACCAGATGCAGTAAAGCTCGGTACACACTCAGTAGGTCAGATAAATGCTACAATCCTCAGAGTGAGAATCTGATCAGCACCCCGCATACACTATGCTATTTAGCTCAGTGTACATGCTCTTTAGTGGATCGGGAAGTCAGGCATCTGAAATTTTAAGTAACTCTCAAATACTGTAAAGGGGGGTACACACGGAGCGATGATCACTTAATTTCTAAGCAATCTGACTAGATTGCTTAGAACATCGCTCCGTGTGTAGGGGTGCCGGCGACAGCGATGCAATGTGCTGTGCGGGGGGAGAGATGTGTGCTGAGTGGTCTGTGATAGACCACTCAGCACACATCTCCCTCCACATCTTCCTGTCAATTAAGATGCGACCTCCCGATCCGACTGTTTGCAGGTACATTTAAGCTATTTACCTGCTAACACTCCTGCATACACATATTATGGGACTGACCAGCTGATATCGGATATTGTATAGGTGAGTACCTAACTTATGGGAAGATCAATCTCTTAGCAAATGATACAGGCAGTAACAATGGATCAGCATTCAGACAGTTTAGGGAAGGCCCATAGTAAATGGCAAAATCAGCTCCAGACATACTGCACCTAGGGGAAGCCAAATCCTGCCCACGTCAAGCGAGTCTAACTGGGCCCAGTAGACTCTAGCTCCATCATCAACAGTCCAGGTTTTCAGGATATCCATGCATAGGTGACTTAATTACTACCTTAGTCATTTTTGAGTTAACCATCTGTCCTCAAGATGGATATTGATAAAACCTGGACTGTTAGGCTTCCATGAGGACTAAGGGGGTTATTCAGGTTTGTTAGCAAACTAAAAAAAGTTAGCAATTGGGCAAAACCATGTTGCACTGCAGGTGGGGCAAACGTAACGTGCAGAGAGATTTAGATTTGGGTGGGTGGGTGGGTTATATTGTTTCTATGTAGGGTAAATACTGCAGTGCAACATGGTTTTGCTCAATTGCTAACTTTTTCGTTTGCTAACAAACCTGAATAAGGACCTACGTTTGGGAAACACTGCTTTATGGAGTATGTCAACTTGTATCTTCAGGAACCTCGCAGAGGACGTGGCCACCTGAGATGAGGCCATACTACTGCTTGCTTAATGTTGATACAGCTCAATCAGTAGCGGATCTTGCCACGGGCAAGCAGGACTTTTGCCCGGGGCGCCACCTTCCGGAGGGCGCCGGCGCCATCCGGAGGGCGCCGCACCATGGCAAGATCCGCTACAGCTGTGCTCTCCGCTGCCCGCTGTGTCCCCCGGCTGTGTCCCCCTGTGAAGGGAACTAGACGCTACGCGTCTAGTTTCCCTTCGTGGAGAGGACCTTTGCTGTGCGGTGCGCGATGACGTCATCGTGCACCGCTCAGCATTTCAGCGGCGCTACTACTGCACAGGGGGCGTAACTAACCACGCCCCCTGTATGAAGCCACGCCCCTATGTCCTGCCCGGGGCGCATAAAGGGCTCGTACCGGCACTGAGCTCAATATGGGGAACTGACACCATAATTAATGTTTCAGTGCTGGTATAATGTGGGTATTGTTTCTACAATGTGGACATAGCAGGTACAGCATAATGGTGCAGCTTGTGTTTGCTACAGCCATGTCCTAGATTAGTATTACATGAATGTATTAGAGATGTGGGGCTGGCACTTTTCGTGTTTTGTGTTTTGGTTTTGGTTCTAATTCCACTTTCGTGTTTTGGTTTTGGCTAGTGATGAGCGGGTTCGGTTTCTCGGAAACCGAACCCCCCCGAACTTCACCTTTTTCACACGGGTCCGAGGCAGGTTAGAACCTTCCCGCCTTGCTCGGCTAACCCGAGCGCGCCCGAACGTCATCATCCGGATTCTCGCGAGATTCGGATTCTATATAAGCAGCCGCGCGTCGCCGCCATTTTCACTCGTGCACTGGAGATGATAGGGAGAGGACGTGGCTGGCGTCCTCTCCGTTTATTGTAGAAGTTGATTGGTTTATTGCTTAATTGTGGGGAGGATTGGGGAGCAGCTGTTAGGAGGAGTACAGTGCAGAGTTTTGCTGATAAGTGACCACCAGTTTTTATCCGTTCTCTGCCTGAAAAAAATGCTCCATACCATATCTGTGCTCAGTGTGCTGCATAATATATCTGTGCTGAGTGCTCACACTGCTTAATTGTGGGGACTGGGGTGCAGCTATAGCAAGAGTACAGTGCAGAGTTTTGCTGACAGTGACCACCAGTATACGTTGTCTGCCTGAAAAACACTCCATATCTGTGCTCAGTGTGCTGCTTTATTGTGGGGACTGGGGACCACCAGTATAATTAATATTATATAGGAGGAGTACAGTGCAGAGTGCACTGCTGTACCTACCTCTGTGTCGTCATCCATTAAGTATACTATCCATCTACATTCTATACCTGTGGTGCATTTTAGTTTTGCAGTTTGCTGACACAGTGTCCACCAGTATACTATATATAGCAGTACGGTAGGCCACTGCTGTACCTACCTCTGTGTCGTCATCCATTAAGTATACTATCCATCTATATTCTATACCTGTGGTGCATTTTAGTTTTGCAGTTTGCTGACACAGTGTCCACCAGTATACTATATATAGCAGTACGGTAGGCCACTGCTGTACCTACCTCTGTGTCGTCACTCGTCATCCATTAAGTATACTATCCATCTACATTCTATACCTGTGGTGCATTTTAGTTTTGCAGTTTGCTGACAGTGTCCACCAGTATACTATATATAGCAGTACGGTAGGCTACTGCTGTACCTACCTCTGTGTCGTCATCCATTAAGTATACTATCCATCTACATTCTATACCTGTGGTGCATTTTAGTTGTGAAGTTTGCTGACAGTGTCCACCAGTATACTATATATAGCAGTACGGTAGGCCACTGCTGTACCTACCTCTGTGTCGTCACTCGTCATCCATTAAGTATACTATCCATCTACATTCTATACCTGTGGTGCATTTTAGTTTTGCAGTTTGCTGACAGTGTCCACCAGTATACTATATATAGCAGTACGGTAGGCCACTGCTGTACCTACCTCTGTGTCGTCATCCATTAAGTATACTATCCATCTACATTCTATACCTGTGGTACATTTTAGTTTTGCAGTTTGCTGACACAGTGTCCACCAGTATACTATATATAGCAGTACGGTAGGCCACTGCTGTACCTACCTCTGTGTCGTCATCCATTAAGCATACTATCCATCTACATTCTATACCTGTGGTGCATTTTAGTTTTGCAGTTTGCTGACAGTGTCCACCAGTATACTATATATAGCAGTACGGTAGGCCACTGCTGTACCTACCTCTGTGTCGTCATCCATTAAGTATACTATCCATCTACATTCTATACCTGTGGTGCATTTTAGTTTTGCAGTTTGCTGACAGTGTCCACCAGTATACTATATATAGCAGTACGGTAGGCCACTGCTGTACCTACCTCTGTGTCGTCACTCGTCATCCATTAAGTATACTATCCATCTACATTCTATACCTGTGGTGCATTTTAGTTTTGCAGTTTGCTGACAGTGTCCACCAGTATACTATATATAGCAGTACGGTAGGCCACTGCTGTACCTACCTCTGTGTCGTCATCCATTAAGTATACTATCCATCTACATTCTATACCTGTGGTGCATTTTAGTTTTGCAGTTTGCTGACACAGTGTCCACCAGTATACTATATATAGCAGTACGGTAGGCCACTGCTGTACCTACCTCTGTGTCGTCATCCATTAAGTATACTATCCATCTACATTCTATACCTGTGGTGCATTTTAGTTTTGCAGTTTGCTGACAGTGTCCACCAGTATACTATATATAGCAGTACGGTAGGCCACTGCTGTACCTACCTCTGTGTCGTCATCCATTAAGTATACTATCCATCTACATTCTATACCTGTGGTGCATTTTAGTTTTGCAGTTTGCTGACAGTGTCCACCAGTATACTATATATAGCAGTACGGTAGGCCACTGCTGTACCTACCTCTGTGTCGTCACTCGTCATCCATTAAGTATACTATCCATCTACATTCTATACCTGTGGTGCATTTTAGTTTTGCAGTTTGCTGACAGTGTCCACCAGTATACTATATATAGCAGTACGGTAGGCCACTGCTGTACCTACCTCTGTGTCGTCATCCATTAAGTATACTATCCATCTACATTCTATACCTGTGGTGCATTTTAGTTTTGCAGTTTGCTGACACAGTGTCCACCAGTATACTATATATAGCAGTACGGTAGGCCACTGCTGTACCTACCTCTGTGTCATTACTCGTCATCCATTAAGTATACTATCCATCTAAATTCTATACCTGTGGTGCATTTTAGTTTTGCAGTTTGCTGACAGTGTCCACCAGTATACTATATATAGCAGTACGGTAGGCTACTGCTGTACCTACCTCTGTGTCGTCATCCATTAAGTATACTATCCATCTACATTCTATACCTGTGGTGCATTTTAGTTGTGCAGTTTGCTGACAGTGTCCACCAGTATACTATATATAGCAGTACGGTAGGCCACTGCTGTACCTACCTCTGTGTCGTCACTCGTCATCCATTAAGTATACTATCCATCTACATTCTATACCTGTGGTGCATTTTAGTTTTGCAGTTTGCTGACAGTGTCCACCAGTATACTATATATAGCAGTACGGTAGGCCACTGCTGTACCTACCTCTGTGTCGTCATCCATTAAGTATACTATCCATCTACATTCTATACCTGTGGTGCATTTTAGTTTTGCAGTTTGCTGACACAGTGTCCACCAGTATACTATATATAGCAGTACGGTAGGCCACTGCTGTACCTACCTCTGTGTCGTCATCCATTAAGCATACTATCCATCTACATTCTATACCTGTGGTGCATTTTAGTTTTGCAGTTTGCTGACAGTGTCCACCAGTATACTATATATAGCAGTACGATAGGCCACTGCTGTACCTACCTCTGTGTCGTCATCCATTAAGTATACTATCCATCTACATTCTATACCTGTGGTGCATTTTAGTTTTGCAGTTTGCTGACAGTGTCCACCAGTATACTATATATAGCAGTACGGTAGGCCACTGCTGTACCTACCTCTGTGTCGTCATCCATTAAGTATACTATCCATCTACATTCTATCCCTGTGGTGCATTTAAGTTTTGCAGTTTGCTGACACAGTGTCCACCAGTATACTATATATAGCAGTACGGTAGGCCACTGCTGTACCTACCTCTGTGTCGTCATCCATTAAGTATACTATCCATCTACATTCTATACCTGTGGTGCATTTTAGTTTTGCAGTTTGCTGACAGTGTCCACCAGTATACTATATATAGCAGTACGGTAGGCCACTGCTGTACCTACCTCTGTGTCGTCATCCATTAAGTATACTATCCATCTACATTCTATACCTGTGGTGCATTTTAGTTTTGCAGTTTGCTGACAGTGTCCACCAGTATACTATATATAGCAGTACGGTAGGCCACTGCTGTACCTACCTCTGTGTCGTCACTCGTCATCCATTAAGTATACTATCCATCTACATTCTATACCTGTGGTGCATTTTAGTTTTGCAGTTTGCTGACAGTGTCCACCAGTATACTATATATAGCAGTACGGTAGGCCACTGCTGTACCTACCTCTGTGTCGTCATCCATTAAGTATACTATCCATCTACATTCTATACCTGTGGTGCATTTTAGTTTTGCAGTTTGCTGACACAGTGTCCACCAGTATACTATATATAGCAGTACGGTAGGCCACTGCTGTACCTACCTCTGTGTCATTACTCGTCATCCATTAAGTATACTATCCATCTAAATTCTATACCTGTGGTGCATTTTAGTTTTGCAGTTTGCTGACAGTGTCCACCAGTATACTATATATAGCAGTACGGTAGGCCACTGCTGTACCTACCTCTGTGTCGTCATCCATTAAGTATACTATCCATCTACATTCTATACCTGTGGTGCATTTTAGTTTTGCAGTTTGCTGACACAGTGTCCACCAGTATACTATATATAGCAGTACGGTAGGCCACTGCTGTACCTACCTCTGTGTCGTCATCCATTAAGTATACTATCCAACTACATTCTATACCTGTGGTGCATTTTAGTTTTGCGCAGTAAATATAGTAGTAGGCCATTGCTATTGATACTGGCATATAATTCCACACATTAAAAAATTGAGAACAAAAATGTGGAGGTTAAAATAGGGAAAGATCAAGATCCACTTCCACCTCGTGCTGAAGCTGCTGCCACTAGTCATGGCCGAGACGATGAAATGCCATCAACGTCGTCTGCCAAGGCCAATGCCCAATGTCATAGTAGAGAGCATGTAAAATCCAAAACACAAAAGTTCAGTAAAATGACCCAAAAATCAAAATTAAAAGCGTCTGAGGAGAAGCGTAAACTTGCCAATATGCCATTTTACGACACGGAGTGGCAAGGAACGGCTGAGGCCCTGGCCTATGTTCATAGCTAGTGGTTCAGCTTCACATGAGGATGGAAGCACTCATCATCTCGCTAGAAAAAAGAAAAGACTTAAGCTGGCAAAAGCACAGCAAAGAACTGTGCGTTCTTCTAAATCACAAATCCCCAAGGAGAGTCCAATTGTGTCGGTTGCGATGCCTGACCTTCCCAACACTGGACGAGAAGAGCTTGCGCCTTGCACCATTTGCACGCCCCCTGCAAGTGCTGGAAGGAGCACCCGCAGTCCAGTTCCTGATAGTCAAATTGAAGATGTCACTGTTGAAGTACACCAGGATGAGGATTTGGGTGTTGCTGGCGCTGGGGAGGAAATTGACAAGGAGGATTCTGATGGTGAGGTGGTTTGTTTAAGTCAGGCACCCGGGGAGACACCTGTTGTCTGTGGGACGAATATGGCCATTGACATGCCTGGTCAAAATACAAAAAAAATCAGCTCTTCGGTGTGGAATTGTTTCAACACAAATGCGGACAACAGGTGTCAAGCCGTGTGTTGCTTTTGTCAAGCTGTAATAAGTAGGGGTAAGGACGTTAACCACCTCGGAACATCCTCCCTTATACGTCATGATAATGCCGATTGATTACCTTATAACCTTCACTATATACAGGTAAGAGACTCAGTACGCAATTGGCGTATGGAGTACCGTAAGGGTACGCACTTAACGTAGCATACGCTCGGCCATGATCAAGACGCACATGCGACACGCTCGCTCACAGCTTAATGCGTGGTGTCGAGCACGCTATAGGCGGTCGACTACCGTAATGCTACGCTACCAGCGTAGCGGACGCTCGAGACCACGAGGGGAACACGAGCGGCGCAGACGCTCACGGGATGACACTTAGTAAACCTTGAATGTAACACACAGAAAGGATACTCTTATGCTGTAAACCTTGTACTGAAATACTGTAGCGATGTAACGCTGCTTAACCTTGTAAATGCTAAAGCTGCTTGAGCGATCGAGACGCTCCGATTACCCACAGTAATGTAATGAACACACGATACTTTACTAAGGTTCCAAAACCTTTACTAGCAAGCTTCTAGTTATATCGAAAAGGGGAAACAGTTGACAAGTCATACACTACAAGCTAACATATAATTCTAACAGAATATCTAGACAGAAATATACACAATAGTAAACAATCACAAATACAAATACATAGGGGTAAATTTACTAAGATTCGTAATTTCCGAAAAAAGGTCAAACTTCAATCACGAATGACATCGACAGTGTAAAACTGCAACTTTTTGAATTGATTACGATGGATTTACTAAGCTGTCGTATTCGGGTTTTTCTTTTCTTCCGATGTCGATGTCATTCGTTTTTTTTACCTATTTTTACGGCAGTGATTAGCAAAACACTGCCGTTTTTTTTTTTACAATCAATCTCGGCCGGATCTGTGTGATCCGTGCTGGGGTTCTTATTTTTTTTTTTTTTAATTAAACAATGTAAAATCCCAAAAAAAAATGCGTGGGGTCCCCCCTCCTAAGCATAACCAGCCTCGGGCTCTTTGAGCCGATCCTGGTTGCAGAAATATGGGGAAAAAAATGACAGGGGTTCCCCCATATTTAAGCAACCAGCATCGGGCTCTGCGCCTGGTCCTGGTCCCAAAAATACGGGGGACAAAAAGAGTAGGGGTCCCCCGTATTTTTACAACCAGCACCGGGCTCCACTAGCTGGACAGATAATGCCACAGCCGGGGGTCACTTTTATATAGTGCCCTGCGGCCGTGGCATCAAAAATCCAACTAGTCACCCCTGGCCGGGGTACCCTAAGGGAGTGGGGACCCCTTCAATCAAGGGGTCCCCCCCCCCCAGCCACCCAAGGGCCAGGGGTGAAGCCCGAGGCTGTCCCCCCCATCCAATGGGCTGCGGATGGGGAGGCTGATAGCCTTTGTTGTAAAAGAAAAGATATTGTTTTTAGTAGCAGTACTACAAGGCCCAGCAAGCCTCCCCCGCATGCTGGTACTTGGAGAACCACAAGTACCAGCATGCGACGGAAAAACGGGCCCGCTGGTACCTGTAGTACTACTACTAAAAAAATACCCCAAAAAAGACAAGACACACACACCGTGAAAGTATAATTTTATTACATACATACACACATACATACATACTTACCTTAAGTTCCCACGCAGGTCGGTCCTCTTCTCCAGTAGAATCCAAGGGGTACCTGTTGAAGAAATTATACTCACGAGATCCAGGGGTCCAGGCTCCTCGGGAAATCCAGGGGTAATCCACGTACTTGCATAAAATAAGAAAACGGAAAGCCGAGCCACGAACTGAAAGGGGCCCCATGTTTTCACATGGGACTCCTTTCCACGAATGCCAGAAACCCACTCTGACTGATGTCTAAGTGGGTTTCTTCAGCCAATCAGGGAGTGCCACGTTGTAGCACTCTCCTGATCGGCTGTGTGCTCTTGTCCTCACTGACAGGCAGCACACGGCAGTGTTACAATGTAGCGCCTATGCGCTACATTGTAACCAATGATGGGAACTTTCTGCTCAGCGGTGACGTCACTTTAGGTCAACCGCAGGGCAGAAAGTTCCCATCATTGGTTACAATGTAGCGCATAGGCGCTACATTGTAACACTGCCGTGTGCTGCCTGTCAGTGAGGACAAGAGCACACAGCCGATCAGGAGAGTGCTACAACGTGGCACTCCCTGATTGGCTGAAGAAACCCACTTAGACATCAGTCAGAGTGGGTTTCTGGCATTCGTGGAAAGGAGTCCCATGTGAAAACATGGGGACCCTTTCAGTTCGTGGCTCGGCTTTCCGTTTTCTTATTTTATGCAAGTACGTGGATTACCCCTGGATTTCCCGAGGAGCCTGGACCCCTGGATCTCGTGAGTATAATTTCTTCAACAGGTACCCCTTGGATTCTACTGGAGAAGAGGACCGACCTGCGTGGGAACTTAAGGTAAGTATGTATGTATGTGTGTATGTATGTAATAAAATTATACTTTCACGGTGTGTGTGTCTTGTCTTTTTTTGGGTATTTTTTTAGTAGTAGTACTACAGGTACCAGCGGGCCCGTTTTTCCGTCGCATGCTGGTACTTGTGGTTCTCCAAGTACCAGCATGCGGGGGAGGCTTGCTGGGCCTTGTAGTACTGCTACTAAAAACAATATCTTTTCTTTTACAACAAAGGCTATCAGCCTCCCCATCCGCAGCCCATTGGATGGGGGGGGACAGCCTCGGGCTTCACCCCTGGCCCTTGGGTGGCTGGGGGGGGGACCCCTTGATTGAAGGGGTCCCCACTCCCCCAGGGTACCCCGGCCAGGGGTGACTAGTTGGATTTTTGATGCCACGGCCGCAGGGCACTATATAAAAGTTACCCCCGGCTGTGGCATTATCTGTCCAGCTAGTGGAGCCCGGTGCTGGTTTTAAAAATACGGGGGACCCCTACTCATTTTTGTCCCCCGTATTTTTGGGACCAGGACCAGGCGCAGAGCCCGATGCTGGTTGCTTAAATATGGGGGAACCCCTGTCATTTTTTTCACCATATTTTTGCAACCAGGATCGGCTCAAAGAGCCCGAGGCTGGTTATGCTTAGGAGGGGGGACCCCACGCAATTTTTTTTGAAAAAATAAGCACTTTCCCACCCCTTCCCACTGATATACATGCACGGATCTCATGGATCCGTGCATGCCTATCCAATCACGAATAAAAAAAGCAGGTCTGTTTTTTTTTAGCACTTTTTTACGAGTTGTAATTTTTCACGGCAGTGTTTGTTCTTTTTTTGCTTTGCACTTCTTAGTAAATGACCGAGATTCATACTTAAACAGCCGCGTTTTGACCGATGGTGTATTCATTCGTAATTTTTTACCTGAACTTGCAAAAAATTACGAATGCCCTCATCACTGCCGTGATTAGTGCTTAGTAAATTACCGAGATGACACTTTGATGAAAAAACGGCATCTCGGTCAAAATCGGGAGCTTAGTAAATATACCCCATAGACTAAGAATGAATGGCTAACATTACACGGGTAACAAAATGGCCACAGAGAAACATACCATACGGGGAACACTCGCAAGCGCAACCGGAATCCAGTCCTCCAATTATCAGAGATAAATGTTGAAGAGAGAGAGTACTGGCCGGTCTGGGGACAGTGACCCTTATATACACAACATACAGTGTACTACAAAGGGCCCTACAATCTTATTGTTCATTGGACACAGGAATGTCTCTCTGCACTGTAACAAAAGGTCATAGGTGGATTTGAACAGGTGGGCTGTGGCTATTACAAACTGCTCAGGTGGGAGGGAATCGCCGGATTCCCGCCGCATGGATAATGAACTGCAAATATGAGAAATGTCCAGAAACTACTAATGGGCATAACTATATGCAGGAGCGATTAATCTTTACCTAACCAACACCGGATTGTTGCTGTTAAAATACTCTTCGGTTAGGTACCAGACACCACTGTTCAACCTTAATCAGACCCTTTGTACCACGTAAAGAGGGATTCCCAAGTCCGTGAACAAGTCACATTAAACAAACTTACAGTTATCATTAAGGGGAACATTACCTATAAAACATACCATTTGGTTTTATTATTTAACGATTGAGTCGCCCGCTAGACGCACACGAACTCTACCGTAAATGCACATACCATGCGCTCGAGCGCACGCCCGTAGAGGCGCCGTCACGCAACTGCGAATATGTGCACGCACGCCAGAGAAAGTGCATGTGCAGCGGGCAAGCGCATAAGGTGAATATATGGCAACGTGTAGCATGATATTTTTCCGACTTTGACAGTCCACCCTTTGGCAGTCACCAATAACTGCCACTTCCTAAAACAGTTCAAAAAGAGAAAAATATATGTCATATGTAAATACATTTCTATGATTGGGTAAGGGAGAAGAGAGGAAAGTGGGAAAAAGGTATGACCTAGTGAGATAGTAGAAGCATGTGTGTATGAATCCATGTTTGAGGGGTCATGTATCATCGTGCCGTACGTGTTTTAAATCAAGCTTTGAGGTATTGCGAAGTATACATTTGAATTCCTTCTTATCCCGTATCAAGGGTCTGTGGATGGGCTGTCAAACTTTACCGAGCTCTTTTCGGCTTTTGGTTGTAACAAAATGGGGGAGCACATTTTAGTTGATGATACATGAATGGGGGGATATGTGAGTGCTGATATCTGTGCCTATATTCCCTATTGACTATGTGTGTCATTACCTGAAGGTTGTAGAAATGAAGATAAGAAGCAATTATGGTAAATGCAGTCATAAACTATGTGAGTTTAATATACATTTGCCGATTGAGGTCTTGTCTTGTGTCTTGTCTCGATGTACATGTTGACTGTAGTCTCCTGATGCTTTTGCTATAAATGGCGGAAAAAGTTTTTTCATTGTCCAGAAAGTTACAGTCACTAAAATATTTGGGGCTATCGTAAAATTTAAAGTCACTAGGGAAAATGGGGCTTGTAGCATAGTTCATCAATGGTCTGTATAAAAGAGGTTGTCAAATTCTTCTTCCAAGCGGATGTCTTTGTACCTTGGAGGAAAACAAAGGATAAACGGGTGAAAGAAACGGACCGTGGAATCACATTTTCATCACAACATTGTCTCTATCGTTGGGTCATAAATCAAATTAGTTGTTGTTAGTACAGTGTCCTCGCTCCTCAGGCTCATCACTCTGGTACTACCTTTACACTTCGTTAAAGCCCGAACGCATCTAAATATCAGGCCAACCAATATGACGACTCCCAGAATACACAAAAGAAATTTCCCTACATCCATAATAATACCTTGGGCCCATTCTCCTAAGCCCGAGAACCAATTTCGTGGGTTCAACCATGACACCCAACTGGTCAGCTCATTACCCACAGCAGCGAGTGTGAGATTGTGTTTCCTTCAAAACTCCCATTTTAATTGTAAAATGTCATCCATCTTTTGGTCTATGACCTCGGCTGGGTCCTACGTGCTGTTTGTAATGTACGTGCAGCACTTTATTCCATAATGAGTCGCTAGGGTAACACAATACCCACCTGTCACAGCTGTGAGGTAATTGAGAATCATCCTATGCTGAACCAGTTCTGTTTTGTAGGCTTGTAACTCTTTCCCAGTGTACCTGAATGTGTCGTCAATACATTTCGGTGATATTGTCTAATAAATTTGCAAGCGCAGATATATATTTGTAATTTATCACTCCTCTGGCGGTACGAGTGATATCTAACGTGAGTAGGAATTGAATTCCGGTGGATTCATGGATCAGATCAGAGGCCGAGTGCTCTGTCCTCTCTATCAGGTGCCTTTTAACGATGTGCTCGTAATGAGTGTGAGTATAAGGAGCTTGGGCACTGCGGTGAATATCTTTCATTTTATTATGGGTTACAGTCATTACTTCAGGCAGTACTTTTCCAATATAACACAATCCCTCTGAGTTTGGGGCAAGCCACTTATACGCCTTCCTCCCGCATATGAAGTAGGCATCATCAGGGAGAACATATGGGACGGGGTATGACATTATCATGTTACAAATTTTCCATGTGAAATCTCCTAACCCTAACTCTCCCATCTGTTTAGTACACGTATCTGTTTGTACGATATGTGCACAGTATCCTGGTGATACTTCTCCAACTCGCATGGTCCTACTTCCTAGAGTGTATCTATACCGGAAAAATCTTCCATGGTCGGCTATCTGGCGTATAAGTTCTGTGTCTATGGGCATTCTGTCGGCTCTGTATGAAAAGGTCATGGTTTGATTACTCCATGACACTTCCCAATTTCCCGGCTTTCGGGGATTGGAAATGTTAAAGCACACTAAGGACCTATCCACATGATATTGGTGGAGCTTCAAACTAGGAGGACTAGAGATATTAAACCTCTTGTCCACCGGCCTCCCACCACTTAGCTCAAGTACCTCTCCTACAGTTAAAGGGAATGGTACTAGTCCTGATTTGCTATGACCTTGAGGTACTTGAGAGCATACCCAACAGTCTGTCTGGTTTAACACTTTACCCACTAGGGAGTGATAGTCACTCAATGGATGCCGGTCCATGTGGACATTAAAACTGGACTGACATTTCTTGATGCACCCATCCTCAACTATATTGTCACAATGCCTACAGATGCAGTTCTCTTCAGCTAACAATCCTTCACAATTTCTTCTATTATCAATGCTACCAGATCGTTTTCTGATACTCGCCTTTACTCGGAGATTATGTTGTTCTTGGAAATTTACGCCTCCATCCTGGCCATCAGAACCCATTCCAGATCCTTCCTCGACTTCCATGGTACTCTCACCGAAACAGACTGCTCTGGTCAACATCATGGTTAACAGGAAAATCCGTATCACAGTCTCTTGGGGCAAGTCCATCTTAGAGGAGTAAAAGGAGAAAAAATGAGAAAGGGGAAAGGGAATAGGAGGGAGGTGGGAACTGGAGAAAATAACAAATGGGGAAAAGAAGTCTGGCTCGACAAGCTTCTGGTCTTATTATCCTCAGCGCTCAGGTGTCGTCTCAATCTTCCCTGAACAGACACTCTAGTGATACAACCTCTACCGTCTGTTCTTTGTCACGCGACCTCTCTGGGTCGGCAACCTTTTTACAATGAGACGAATGAACCCAAGTCTCTCTCTCGGCAACCTTCAAAGCAGTTGTGCTGGTCAATAAGACTTGATATGGTCCTTTCCATCTGTCAATAAGGCAACCTGAGCGTAGAAAATTCCGTATCATTACATAATCCCCAGGTTCAATGTCATGACAATTACTGTCTGGCAAATCAGGAATCACCAACTTTAGATTATCATTCTGATTCCTCAATTGCTTACTCATCTTAACCAAGTACTTTACGGTTACTTCATTGTTACATTTCAAATCATCCTGGGGGTTAATCATAACATGGGGTTGTCGACCAAACAGAATTTCAAAAGGAGACAGATTAAGAGGGGACCTGGGGGTGGTTCTGATGCTGTATAATACGATTGGCAAAGCTTCTGGCCATAACAGTCCTGTTTCAGTCATTACCTTGCTCAATTTATTTTTAATAGTGCTGTTAACTCTTTCCACCTTCGCACTCGCCTGGGGGCGGTACGGAGTGTGCAGCTTACTATTAATTCCCATCAACTTACACATTGTTTGAAAGACTTCACCTGTAAAATGGGTACCCCTATCACTCTCAATGATTCTAGGGATACCGTACCTACACACAAATTCCTGCACAATTTTCTTTGCAGTAAATACAGCGGTATTTGTGGCCGCGGGAAATGCTTCGACCCAATTTGAGAATACATCAATACAGACCAAAACATACTTTAAATTTCTACAAGGTGGTAATTGTATGAAATCAACCTGTATTACTTGGAAAGGGCCATCTGTCGGAGGGTTATGGGATGGCTCTCCGATATTCTTCCTCAAGCAGGTGAGACATGTCATTGCTCTTTTACCCGCATGGGAGGAAAATCCTGGGGCGCACCAATAAGCTCTTACTAGCTTACACATTCCTTCTTTGCCTAGATGAGTCAGCCCGTGTGCTGCTTCCGCTAGACTTGGAAGGTATGCTCTGGGTGCCACTGGTTTACCATGTCCATCTGTCCAGAGTCCTGAGGACTCCTGGCCATATCCTTTTGACCTCCAAACTGCCTTTTCCTGCGGGGAACACAAATTTTGCATTCCACACAATTTCTGTGTGTTTACAGTATTAAATACCATCAGTTGTGTGATGTCTGTCTGTCTGGGGGTACCTGCTGCTGATTTAGCAGCTTCGTCTGCTCGGCTGTTACCAAGTGATACCGGGTCTTGGCTATATGTGTGAGCTTTACACTTGATAACAGCCACTCTGTCAGGTTCCTGTATCGCTGTTAGAAGTCTTTTGATGTGGGCTGCATGCGCTACGGGTGTGCCAGCTGCCGTCATGAAATTTCTGAGGCGCCATAGGGCTCCGAAATCATGGACTACTCCGAAGGCGTACCTAGAATCTGTGTAAATATTGGCTGACTTGCCCTTAGCCAATTCACATGCTCTGGTTAGGGCAACCAGTTCAGCAACTTGTGCTGAGTGTGGTGGGCCTAGCGGTTCTGCTTCTATGGTACCTTGGTCATCTACGACTGCGTATCCAGTACATAAGTCTCCCGAGTCCGTCTGTCTGTGACAACTACCGTCAGTGTAGAAAGTAAATCTACATCTTCCAGTGGGTTGTCACTGATGTCAGGCCTTGCCGTGAAATTTTGGGTCAAATATTCCATACAATCATGCGTGTCATCCCCTGTATTAAATCCTCCTTCACCATCACTCTCATCCTCCACCCTTTGTGCCTTTCCAGGCACACCTGGGAGATACGTTGCAGGATTTAATGCACTGCATCTCCTTATGGTGATGTTTACGGGGGTCATCAATGCCAATTCCCATCTTGTAAACCGCGCTGATGAGACGTGTCTGGTTTAGGCCGAATTCAGTAAGGCTGACACTGCATGTGGTGTATGAATTGTGAGGTTGTGTCCTAGCACTACATCTTCGCTCTTTGTGACTAGCAATGCTATTGCTGCAACACTCCGCAAGCATGTGGGGAGGGATCGCGCTACCGTATCTAGCTGGGCGCTGTAGTAGGCTACCGGCCTGCTGGCATCACCATGCTTCTGGGTTAAGACACCTGCTGCGCACCCAACACTCTCTGTTCCGTACAGCTCAAAGGGTTTCCCATAGTCTGGCATACCCAATGCCGGTGCCTGCGTTAGGCACTGTTTAAGTTTCTCAAATGCCATCTCAGATTCGTCTGTATGCGAAATCCGATCAGGTTTACTTGATGAAACCATCTCCTGTAAAGGTAAGGCCAGTATGGAAAAACCTGGGATCCAGTTACGGAAATACCCACACATTCCAAAAAATGTTCTAATCTGTTGCTGGGTTTGTGGCAGGGTCATGTCACGAATTGCTTGAATTCTATCAGCGGTGAGGTGTCTCAGTCCTTGTGTTAGACAGTGTCCCAAATACCTCACACGGGTCTGGCATAATTGTAACTTGTCCTTGGAAACCTTGTGTTCTGTGTCTGAAAGATGAAACAGGAGTTGTTTCGTATCTCTCAGGGACGCTTCCAGTGAATCTGAACACAGTAGTAAATCATCCACATACTGTATCAATACTGATCCACTCTCTGGTTGGAAAGACTGTAAACAATCATGCAGGGCCTGTGAGAAGATACTTGGACTGTCTATGAAACCTTGTGGTAAGCGAGTCCAAGTGTACTGAACTCCTCTGTATGTGAATGCGAATAAGTATTGACTGCCAGGGTGCAGAGGTGCCGAGAAGAAAGCGGAGCAGAGGTCAATCACAGTGAAAAATTTGGCAGTGGGAGGGATTTGCATAAGGATGACAGCTGGATTTGGCACTACAGGGAATTGACTCTCAACTATTTTGTTGATCCCTCTTAGATCCTGCACTAATCTGTAACCCCTCCCCCCACTCTTTTTAACAGGGAAGATGGGACTATTGGCAGTGCTGGACGTCCTTACCAGAATGCCCTGTTGTAGCAAGCGCTCTATTACAGGGTACACTCCTAACTCCACCTCTGGTTTCAGAGGGTATTGTGGGATTTTTGGAGCTATCCTACCATCTTTTACTTGCACAACTACTGGGGCTACATTTGCCATCAATCCAGTGTCTTGTCCATCCTTGGTCCAAAGTGATTCCGGTATCTGGGAAATCATTTCTTCTACCTTGGACGGACACCTATTTACAACAACAGTGTGTGACATTAATCTTGTTGGGGAGTCTAGCATATCCTGCGCTTCCTGAGCGTGGTTTTCGGGTATGTCCAAGAACACACCTTCAGGAGTACAGTATATGACGCATCCCATTTTGCACAGTAAATCTCTCCCTAGGAGATTAGTCGGAGCCGATGCAGCCAGCAGAAAAGAATGCTTGGTATGCAAAGGCCCTATCGTAATCTCTGCTGGTTTGCTTAAAGGGTATTGTCGCACTACTCTTGTTACACCCATGGCTGGAATTGTTTTACCAGTGGTTCTCATGCCCACGGTCGAATTTATCACTGACTTGGCCGCCCCCGTATCTACAAGGAAATTTAGAGATTTACCAGCTACATCAATTGTGACCTCAGGTTCATTTCCAAGACTCGCAATTAATTTCACTGGCTGCAGATTACAGGTGTGGCCCCACCCCTATGGTGTGTGGTGACCTCCCTGCATTGCAGTGGCAGCTATCACCTGTGAAGGGGGTGAATGGGTATTATCAGAGACTTGCCAGTCTCTTTTTGGGGGATACCTTCTTGTTTCCCCTGCGTGTGGCTCATAACTCCGTCTCTGCGGTCCTTGATCCCAATTTCGTGTGTCATGTCGTTGTCTAGGGTTTTTATCTGCATTATGTGAGTTACTGGTGCAGTTACGTGCAAAATGTCCTTCCCTGTTACAATTGTAACACTTTACCACATACGGCTTACCACCAGGGGTCTGTGATCGGGACTGAGGCGGCCTTGTTGTAAGGGCTTGGATACTTATAGCCATCAGTCTATCACTCTGTGACTCCCTGCGTCTTGTGATGTTCCTGTCGTGCCCAACAGCAGTCTCTCTTAAGGCGGCCACCGACATACCTCTCTAGTTAGGTTGAGTGGTTTGTACTCTACTCCTTAATACCTCCTTTAAACCGTCCATCAAGACGGACACCGCTACCTCTCTATGGTGTATATTTGCCTCAATGTCCACGATCCCAGTATATTTAGCCATTTCCTCCAGTGCCCTGTGGAAATAGTCAGGGGCAGTTTCCCCTTCCATTTGTTTGATGAAAAATATTTTGTTCCATTTTACCACAGCTGGGAAGTATATTCCCAACTGCAGATTGATTCTGGTTACATTGTCTTGATTATATTCATCCGTAAGGGGTACCTCCTCATCTAATTTACAGTCAGCTATGAACTTTACAGGGTCAATACTAGAGGGCAGACATGCCCGCAGTAGTGTCCGCCAATCTTTGTTGTTAGGTTCAGTAGAGTTACCTAAGTCCTTAATGAACCTCTGACATGCGGCTAAATCTTTTCTGGGATCAGGAAATTCAGACAAAATTGTTCTTAATTCTGCTCGGGACCAGGGACAGTGCATGGCAATATTCCTGATGGGTGTGGCTCCATTTGTGTCAGTCTTCCCATTGGGGACCGCTATTACTCTAACAGGATTAAGATTAATTACTTCACTCTGGTTTGATTCTACAGCGTGTGGTGCAATAGTTTCAGCATATTGTACAGTGCCGTACTTACCTTGAGACACAACCTCACCTGTCCCTGAGCTATGGGCCTTTGATACCACTCTTACTGGTTGGGCGGTGCCCACTGGAGTATCGCTTATGGTGGCCGCTAGAGAGAGAGCTGAAATCGTAGTGGGCTCATCTTCCTGGTCGCATTCCTGGGGGAAGTTTAAAATAGGATACAACTTGCATGGGTTAGCGTTAGTATCAACATTTGCATTAACTTTTATCTTAATCTTATCACTACTACATTGATTAAGTGCACCCTTATCGTACACCTGCATGCCATTTTCTGTAGCCACTTTGTCCCCTAATATATATAGTGGTGGTGCCGTTGCTATAAGATTTCTATCAGGATTTGAATTTGCTTTCTGAGCTAATTCCTTTTGTATTTCACTTTCCTGTTGCCATATCTGTAAACAATCATAATGTCTAATCCTCTGCTTTGCAGATTTTATTAGACCTATCCTTTTTCGTAGGTTCTGCAATACCTCAGGGTTCAAACTGCCTACCCGGGGAAACTGCTCCCCATCATCCTCTGTCATTCGTTCCCATTCTTTGCATAATACCTGTGTGTGTGATCCGTATTTTTCACACATTATATACCGTGCGGACCCTTTGGGCCAGCAACTACCAACGTGAACCCTTGTTGGACGTCCCTTCTTTGAACAACTGGCCCCCATCGTTTGCAGATATTGCTGTCTTAGCTAATTCTTACAAACAGACCAAATTGCCCGCGGTAAGGCGACGGTGAAAGTTCAACTAGTGCCTTCACTCACTTCTGCTTTTTTTGTAACCTCTATTTACTGGGGCGCGTGGGAGTATGCTACCCTCCCCAGTAAGTATTGGTTGTTAGAGATTTCCTGAGTGAACAGTGAAACTCCCTTAAAATAACAAAAACCTACACAAATCACGTTAGAATGTACAAATAGCGTTTATGATCCCACAGTAAAATTTTAATGGGTATCAAGGTAACAAACTAATGCACACAATGACGTGCGGTCCAGTCGCACTGCGCATAAATAACTTAATATTCATACGCTTTACGACCAATGGAATCGGTTGTTTAGGCTGCGAAACCTTCAGCCGGAGCCCAACTTGACTATATGGGTGCTACGCAAAACCCCTCGGGCTGCGCTTAAACCTTCGCAGTCCTTTTGTCTGCGGATACTACTTGCTCCTTTTACCTTGTATAATGTTAACGCGGGCAAGCCAGTCCCACGCCACCAAGTGTCCACTCACCTGATGTGGTCTCCGACGGGATCCCGATTTGTGGGTTCACAAAAAATAATACCTTTATTTCCACACTCACTCCTACTCACTCATATACACTGATCTTTCTGTACAGAAATTCCTTTCATACAGGCAGTAGTTCAATCCCTGAGTATTGCAATAGAAAAAGGTTTTCTTTTAACTAATACTTTTTGGGGAAAAAAAAACACTAAACAAACCTGTGCTATTATCAGGTGGCTATACTATACCGCCCACACTAAACAAGGTTATTGTGTGATTTGAGTCTCGGTGGGCGTATCCGTACACTCCGTTGCGTAAACACGCCACGTGCGTATGCCTTTGCGTCACGTACGTGATTTCGCACGTTGTCCGAGACACGTATGCACAAAGTTCAGATATGCCCACAGCGACACAATCAACACGCTTCTATCAATGTAAACGATGTTCAACTGTAATCGCTTACCGTACACCACACAGTATTTGCTATGCTGTGTGTGTGTCCTTTACAATTATTCCCTTAAAATTATCCTATTTAATCTCAACTAAATAGCACCAGATTTCCTCAGCCCGTGTCTAATAATCAATTCTAATGGCAACAAGGGAGTGAGATACAACAATGTAGATGTGTGCGTGTGTGTACACAAAACAAAAATAAACAGTTTTAAAAGATAATAGCGTATTGTTCTTACCTCCGGTTCCGGATTCCACCAGCACTCCTACAACGTAGCGAAACAGACGCTTATCTAGCCAGCATTACTGCCTTCCCGCCCTTGCTGGCAGATAACGTTTGTTTTCGTTAGTGCGGATATGTGGAGGACGGACGAGCCCTCAATTGATAATGCCGATTGATTACCTTATAACCTTCACTATATACAGGTAAGAGACTCAGTACGCAATTGGAATATGGAGTACCGTAAGGGTACGCACTTAACGAAGCATACGCTCGGACGTGATCGAGACGCACATGCGACACGCTCGCTCACAGCTTAATGCGTGGTGTCGAGCACGCTATAGGCGGTCGACTACCGTAATGCTACGCTACCAGCGTAGCAGACGCTCGAGACCACGAGGGGAACACGAGCGGCACAGACGCTCACGGGATGACACTTAGTAAACCTTGAATGTAACACACAGAAAGGATACTCTTATGCTGTAAACCTTGTACTGAAATACTGTAGCGATGTAACGCTGCTTAACCTTGTAAATGCTAAAGCTGCTTGAGCGATCGAGACGCTCCGATTACCCACAGTAATGTAATGAACACACGATACTTTACTAAGGTTCCAAAACCTTTACTAGCAAGCTTCTAGTTATATCGAAAAGGGGAAACAGTTGACAAGTCATACACTACAAGCTAACATATAATTCTAACAGAATATCTAGACAGAAATATACACAATAGTAAACAATCACAAATACAAATACATAGACTAAGAATGAATGGCTAACATTACACAGTTAACAAAATGGCCACAGAGAAACATACCATACGGGGAACACTCGCAAGCGCAACCGGAATCCAGTCCTCCAATTATCAGAGATAAATGTTGAAGAGAGAGAGTACTGGCCGGTCTGGGGACAGTGACCCTTATATACACAACATACAGTGTACTACAAAGGGCCCTACAATCTTATTGTTCATTGGACACAGGAATGTCTCTCTGCACTGTAACAAAAGGTCATAGGTGGATTTGAACAGGTGGGCTGTGGCTATTACAAACTGCTCAGGTGGGAGGGAATCGCCGGATTCCCGCCGCATGGATAATGAACTGCAAATATGAGAAATGTCCAGAAACTACTAATGGGCATAACTATATGCAGGAGCGATTAATCTTTACCTAACCAACACCGGATTGTTGCTGTTAAAATACTCTTCGGTTAGGTACCAGACACCACTGTTCAACCTTAATCAGACCCTTTGTACCACGTAAAGAGGGATTCCCAAGTCCGTGAACAAGTCACATTAAACAAACTTACAGTTATCATTAAGGGGAACATTACCTATAAAACATACCATTTGGTTTTATTATTTAACGATTGAGTCGCCCGCTAGACGCACACGAACTCTACCGTAAATGCACATACCATGCGCTCGAGCACACGCCCGTAGAGGTGCCGTCACGCAACTGCGAATATGTGCACGCACGCCAGAGAAAGTGCATGTGCAGCGGGCAAGCGCATAAGGTGAATATATGGCAACGTGTAGCATGATATTTTTCCGACTTTGACAGTCACCTGCAGCGCATTCATCATAAGTCAGTGACAAGTTCAAAAACTTTGGGTGACAGCGGAAGCAGTCCACTGACCACTAAATCCCTTCCTCTTGTAACGAAGCTCCTGCAAACCACACCACCAACTCCCTCAGTGTCAATTTCCTCCTTACCGAGGAGAGCCAATAGTCCTGCAGGCCATGTCACTGTCAAGTCTGACGAGTCCTCTCCTGCCTGGGATTCCTCCGATGCATCCTTGAGTGTAACGCCAACTGCTGCTGTTGTTGCTGCTGTTGTTGCTGCTGGGAGTCGATCGTCATCCCAGAGGGGAAGTCGGAAGACCACTTGTACTACTTCCAGTAAGCAATTGACTGTCCAACAGTCCTTTGCGAGGAAGATGAAATATCACAGCAGTCATCCTGCTGCAAAGCAGATAACTCAGGCCTTGGCAGCCTGGGCGGTGAGAAACGTGGTTCCGGTATCCATCGTTAATTCAGAGGCAACTATAGACTTGATTGAGGTACTGTGTCCCCGGTACCAAATACCATCTAGGTTCCATTTCTCTAGGCAGGCGATACCGAAAATGTACACAGACCTCAGAAAAAGACTCACCAGTGTCCTAAAAAATGCAGTTGTACCCAATGTCCACTTAACCACGGACATGTGGACAAGTGGAGCAGGGCAGACTCAGGACTATATGACTGTGACAGCCCACTGGGTAGATGTATTGCCTCCCGCAGCAAGAACAGCAGCGGCACCAGTAGCAGCATCTCGCAAACGCCAACTCGTTCCTAGGCAGGCTACGCTTTGTATCACCGCTTTCCAGAATAGGCACACAGCTGACAACCTCTTACGGCAACTGAGGAAGATCATCGCAGAATGGCTTACCCCAATTGGACTCTCCTGGGGATTTGTGACATCGGACAACGCCACCAATATTGTGCGTGCATTACATCTGGGCAAATTCCAGCACGTCCCATGTTTTGCACATACATTGAATTTGGTGGTGCAGAATTATTTAAAAAACGACAGGGGCGTGCAAGAGATGCTGTCGGTGGCCCGAAGAATTGCGGGCCACTTTCGGCATTCAGGCACCGCGTACAGAAGACTGGAGCACCACCAAACATTCCTGAACCTGCCCTGCCATCATCTGAAGCAAGAGGTGGTAACGAGGTGGAATTCAACCCTCTATATGCTTCAGAGGATGGAGGAGCAGCAAAAGGCCATTCAAGCCTAGACATCTGCCCACGATATAGGCAAAGGAGGGGGAATGCACCTGACTCAAGCGCAGTGGAGAATGATTTCAACGTTGTGCAAGGTTCTGCAACCCTTTGAACTTGCCACACGTGAAGTCAGTTCAGACACTGCTAGCCTGAGTCAGGTCATTCCCCTCATCAGGCTTTTGCAGAAGAATCTGGAGACATTGAAGCAGGAGCTAAAACAGAGCGATTCCGCTAGGCATGTGGGACTTGTGGATGGAGCCCTTAATTCGCTTAACCAGGATTCACGGGTGGTCAATCTGTTGAAATCAGAGCACTACATTTTGGCCACCGTGCTCGATCCTAGATTTAAACCTACGTTGTATCTCTCTTTCCGGCAGACATAAGTCTGCAGAGGTTCAAAGACCTGCTGGTGAGAAAATTGTCAAGTCAAGCGGAACGTGACCCGTCAACATCTCCTCCTTCACATTCTCCCGCAACTGGGGGTGCGAGGAAAAGGCTAAGAATTCCTAGCCCACCCGCTGGCAGTGATGCAGGGCAGTCTGGAGCGAGTGCTGACATCTGGTCCGTACTGAAGGACATGCCAATGATTACTGACATGTCGTCTACTGTCACTGCATATGATTCTCTCACCATGGAAAGAATGGTGGAGGATTATATGAGTGACCGCATCCAAGTAGGCACGTCAGACAGTCCGTACGTATACTGGCAGGAAAAAGAGGCAATTTGGAGGCCCTTGCACAAACTGGCTTTATTCTACCAAGTTGCCCTCCCTCCAGTGTGTACTCCGAAAGAGTGTTTAGTGCAGCCGCTCACCTTGTCAGCAATCGGCGTACGAGGTTACTTCCAGAAAATGTGGAGAAGATGATGTTCATCAAAATGAATTATAATCAATTCCTCCGTGGAGACATTCACCAGCAATTGCCTCCAGAAAGTACACGGGGACCTGAGATGGTGGATTCCAGTGGGGACGAATTAATAATCTGTGAGGAGGGGGATGTACACAGTGAAAGGGGTGAGGAATTGGAGGATGATGATGAGGTGGACATCTTGCCTCTGTAGAGCCAGTTTGTGCAAGGAGAGATTGATTGCTTCTTTTTTGGTGGGGGCACAAACCAACCAGTCATTTTAGTCACAGTCGTGTGGCAGACCCTGTCGCTGAAATGATGGGTTCGTTAAAGTGTGCATGTCCTGTTTATACAACATAAGGGTGGGTGGGAGGGCCCAAGGACAATTCCATCTTGCACCTCTTTTTTCTTTCATTTTTCTTTGCATCATGTGCTGTTTGGGGACAATTTTTTGGAAGTGCCATCCTGTCTTGATTGACACTGCAGTGCCACTCCTAGATGGGCCAGGTGTTTGTGTCGGCCACTTGTGTCGCTTAGCTTAGACAAACAGCCACCTTGGTGCGCCTCTTTTTTTCTTTGCATCATGTGCTGTTTGGGGACTATTTTTTAAATCGGCCATCCTGTCTGACACTGCAGTGCCACTCCTAGATGGGCCAGGTGTTTGTGTCGGCCACTTGGGTCGCTTAGCTTAGTCATCCAGCGACCTTGGTGCAAATTGTAGGACTAAAAATAATATTGTGAGGTGTGAGGTGTTCAGAATAGACTGGAAATTAGTGGAAATTATGGTAATTGAGGTTAATAATACTATGGGATCAAAATGACCCCCAAATTCTATGATTTAAGCTGTTTTTTAGGGGTTTTTGAAAAAAACACCCGAATCCAAAACACACCCGAATCCGACCAAAAAAATTTCGGTGAGGTTTTGCCAAAACGCGTCCGAATCCAAAACACGGCCGCGGAACTGAATCCAAAACCAAAACACAAAACCCGAAAAATGTCCGGTGCATATCACTAGTTTTGGCTTGGTTTTGCTAAAACCACCCATTCGTGTTTTGGTTTTGGCTTTTGAAAAAACATAAAAACAGCTAAAATGACAGAATTTGGGGGTAATTTTGATCCTATAGTATTATTAACCTTAATAACATTCATTTCCACTCATTTCCAGTCTATTCTGAACACCTTACACCTCACAATATTGTTTTTAGACCAAAAGGTTGCACCAAGGTGGCTGTATGACTAAGCTAAGCGACACAAGTGTGCGGCACAAACACCTGGTCCATCTAGGAGTGGCACTGCAGATGCAGACAGGGTGGCAGATTTAAAAAATATACCCCAAACAGCACATGATGCAAAGAAGAAAAAGAGGTGCAATGAGGTAGCTGGATGACTAAGCTAAGTGACACAAGTGTGCGGCAAAACACCTGGCCCATCTAGGAGTGGCACTGCAGTGGCAGACAGGATGGCAGATTTAAAAAATAGGCCCCAAACAGCACATGATGCAAAGAAGAAAAAGAGGTGCAATGAGGTAGCTGGATGACTAAGCTAAGCGACCCAAGTGTGCAGCACAAACACCTGGCCCATCTAGGAGTGGCACTGCAGTTACAGACATGATGGCACTTAAAAAACTAGTCCCCAAACAGCACATGATGCAAAGAAGAAAAAGAGGTGCAAGATGGAATTGTCCTTGGGCCCTCCCACTCACCCTTATGTTGTATAAACAGGACATGCACCCTTTAACAAACCAATCATTTCAGCGACAGGGTCTGCCACACGACTGTGGCTGAAATGACTGGTTAGTTTGGGCCCCCACGAAAAAAAGAAGCAATCAATCTCTCCTTGCACAAACTGGCTCTACAGAGGCAAGATGTCGACCTCATCCTCCGATTCCTCACCCCTTTCACTGTGTACATCCTCCTCCTCACAGAGTATTAATTCGTCCCCACTGGAATCCACCATCACAGGTCCCTGTGTACTTTCTGGAGGCAATTGCTGGTAAAGGTCTTCCCGGAGGAATATCTAATTCATTTTGATAAACATCATCTTCTCCACATTTAGCGGAAGTAACCTCCTATGCCGATTGCTAACAAGGTTACCGGCTGCACTAAACACTCTTTCGTAGTACACACTGGAGGGGGGATAACTTAGGTAAAATAAAGCCAGTTTGTGCAAGGGCCTCCAAATTGCCTCTTTTTCCTGCCAGTATACGTACGGACTGTCTGATATGCCTACTTGGATGCTGTCACTCATATAATCATCCACCATTCTTTCAATGGTGACAGAATCATATGCAGTGACAGTAGACATGTCAGTAATCGTTGGCAGGTCCTTCAGTCCGGACCAGATGTCAGCTTTTGCTCCTGACTGCCCTGCATCACCACCACTGGGTGGGCTAGGAAATCTTATCCTTTTTCTTGCAGCCCCAGTGGCGGGAGAAATTGAAGGACGAGCTGTCACGCTCCGCTTGAGTTGACAATTTACTCACCAGCAGGTCTTTGCACCTCTGCAAACTTGTGTCTGCCGGAAAGAGAGATACAACGTAGGCTTTAAACCTAGGATCGAGCACGGTGGCCATAATGTAGTGCTCTGATTTCAACAGATTGACCACCCTTGAATCCTGGCAAAGCGAATGAAGGGGGCTCCATCCACAAGTCCCACATACTTTATGGAATCGCTCCGTCTTAGCTCCTCCTTCAATGTCTCCAGCTGCTTCTGCAAAAGCCTGATGAGGGGAATGACCTGACTCAAGCTGGCAGTGTCTGAATTGACTTCACGTGTGGCAAGTTCAGAGGGTTGGAGAACCTTGCACAAGACGGAAATCATTCTCCACTGCGCTTGAGTCAGGTGCATTCCCCCTCCTTTGCCTATATTGTAGGTGGATGTATAGGCTTGAATGGCCTTTTGCTGCTCCTCCATCCTCTGAAGCATATAGAGTGTTGAATTCCACCTCGTTACCACCTCTTGCTTCAGTTGATGGCAGGGCAGGTTCAGGCGTGTTTGCTGGCGCTCCAGTCTTTGGCGCCCGGTGGCTGAATGTCGTAAGTGGCCCGCAATTTTTCGGGCCACCGACAGCATCTCCTGCACACCCCTGTCATTTTTCAAAAAATTCTGCACCACCAAATTAAGTGTACGTGCAAAACATGGGACGTGCTGGAATTTGCCCAGATGTAATGCACACACAATATTGGTAGCATTGGCCCTCATTCCGAGTTGTACGCTCGCTAGCTACTTTTAGCAGCATTGCAAACGCTAGGCCGCCGCCCTCTGGGAGTGTATCTTAGCTTAGCAGAATAGCGAACGAAAGATTAGCAGAACTGCTACTAAATAATTCCCTGCAGTTTCTGAGTAGCTCCAGACCTACTCCTAGACTGCGATCTCCTCAGTCCGTTCAGTTCCTGGTTTGACGACACAAACACGCCCTGCGTTCGGCCAGCCACTCCCCCATTTCTCCAGCCACTCCTGCATTTTTACCTGGCATGCCTGCGTTTTTTAGCACACTCCCTGAAAACGGCCAGTTTCCGCCCAGAAACACCCACTTCCTGTCAATCGCACTACGATCACTCGAGCGATGAAAAAACGTTGCTCGAGCTTGTGGAAATCTACAAAGTTTTGTGTGAAAGTACTTAGCGCATGCGCGCTGCGTACCATGCGCATGCGCATTTTTGCCATTTTTTTCACTTGATCGCTGCACTGCGAAAATCGGCAGCGAGCGAACAACTCGGAATGACCCCCATTGTCCGATATCACAAATCCCCAGAAGAGTCCAATTTGGGTAAGCCATTCTGCAATGATGTTCCTCAGTTTCCGTAAGAGGTTGTCAGCTGTGTGCCTCTTACGGAAAGTGGTGATACATAGCGTAGCCTGCCTAGGAACGAGTTGGCGTTTGCGAGATGCTGCTACTGGTGCCACTGCTGTTGTTGCTGCGGGAGGCCATACATCTACCCAGTGGGCTATTAGAGTCCTATAGTCCTTAGTCAGTCTGCCCTGTTCCACTTGTCCACATGTCCGTGGTTAAGTGGACACTGGATACAACCGCATTTTGTAGGACACTGGTGACTCTTTTTCTGACGTCTGTGTACATTCTCGGTATTGCCTGCCTAGTGAAGTGGAACCTAGATGGGATTTGATACCGGGGACACAGTACCTCAAACAATTCTCTAACTACACTAATGGCGGATACCGGACGCAAGTCTAACACCAACATAGCTGTCAAGGCCTCAGTTATCCGCTTTGAAAAAGGATGACTGCTGTCAAATTTCATCTTCCTCACAAAGGACTGTTGGACAGTCAATTGCTTACTGGAAGTAGCACAAGTGGTCTTCCGACTTCCGACTTCAACTCTGGGATGACGATCGACTCCCAGCAGCAACAACAGCAGCGGCAGCAACAGCAGGTGTACCACTCAAGGATCCTCCGGAGGAATCCCGGTTAGGAGATGACTCCTCAGTCTTGACAGTGACATGGCCTGCAGTACTACTGACGTTCCTGACTGAGGAGGAAGTTGACGTTGAGGGAGTTGGTGGTGTGGCTTGCAGGAGCTTGGGTACAGGAGGAAGAAGGGATTTAGGTGTCAGTGGACTGCTTACGCTCTTACCCAAAGTTTCACAACTTGACACTGACTTCTGATGAATGTGCAGCAGGTGACGTATAAGGGAGGATGTTCCTAGGTGGTTAACATCCTTACCCCTACTTATTACAGATTGACAGAGGCAACAGATGGCTTGACACCTGTTGTCCGGATTTGTGGAGAAATAATTCCACACCGAAGAGGTGGCTTTTTTGGTAGTTTGCCCAGGCATCATAATGGGCTTATTCATCCCACGGACAACAGGTGTCTCCCCTGGTACCTGACTTAAACAAACCACATCACCATCAGAATCCTCATCGTCAACTTCCTCCTCATCGCCAGCAACACCCATATCCTCATCCTGCTGTACTTCAACAGTGACATCTTCAATTTCAATATCAGGAACTGGACTGTGGGTGCTCCTTCCAGCACTTGCAGGGGGCGTGCAAATGGTGGAAGGAGCCACCTCTTCCCGTCCAGTGTTGGGAAGGTCAGGGATCGCAACCGCCGACACACTTGGACTCTCCTTGGGGATTTGTAATACCATCTCATAACGCACAGTTCTTTTATGTGCTCTTTCCAGCTTAACTCTTTTACTTTTTGTAGCGGGAGGATGAAAGCTTCCATTGTCATGTGAAGCTGAACCACTAGTCATGAACATAGGCCAGGGCCTCAGCCGTTCCTTGCCACTCCGTGTCGTAAATAGCATATTGGCAAGTTTACGTTTCTCCTCAGACCATTTAAATTTCTTTTTTTGGGTCTTTTTACTGAACTTTGGCTTTTTGGATTTTACATGCCCTCTACTATCACAACGGGCATTGGCCTTGGCAGACGACGTTGATGGCATTTCATCGTCTATGTCATGGCTAGTGGCAGCAGCTTCAGCACTAGGAGGAAGTGGCTCTTGATCTTTCACTATTTTATCCTCCAAATGTTTGTTCTCCATTATGTTTCTGGAGTTATATAACACAATATGCGGCACAGGAATGACTGATGGCTGATGGCCAGGACACTACCACTGGTCTGATGCAGCACAACACAGCAACACTGTAAGGGACTTGTTGTTATTATTATTATTATTATTATACGTCAGCAGTGGACATATAGCAGCAGCATATAGCACTGTGACTGTCTGGTCACTGGAATGACTGATGGCCAGGACACTACCACTGGTCTGATGCAGCACAACACAGCAACACTGTAAGGGACTTATTATAGAGAAGCAGTGGACATATGGCAACAGAGGACACCACCACTGTGAATGGTCAGTGTCACTGGACTGACTGATGCACAGGACACTAGCACTGGTCTGATGCAGGACAACACAGATAATTATACAGCAGCACTGGGCATATGGCAGCAGATGACACCACCACTGTTGAATGGTCACTGGAACTACTGATGCCCAGGACACTACCACTGGTCTGATGCAGGACAACACAGCAACACTGTAAAGGACTTATTAAACAGCAGCACTGGACATATGGCAGCAGAGGACACCACCACTGTGACTGGACAGATTCAGCACAATACACCACCCTGAACTGATGCAGCACAACAGAGCACCCTATTCAGCAGCACTGGACATATGGCAGCAGAGAACACAAGCACTGTGACTGGACAGATTCAGCATAAGCCACGGACCCTGAGGACACAGAGAACGGATACACGTCCTCTGTAAACTCTCCAATGCCGGAGTGAAAATGGCGGGGACGTGCGGCTCCTAATATGGAATCCAAATCCCGTGAAAATCCGACAACGGGATGATGACGTTTTGCCTCGTTCGGGTTTCCGAGTCAGGCGGGAACCTCGGGACCAGGTTCAGAGTGTGAAGGTCGGTACGGTTTGGTTCTCTGAGAACCGAACCCGCTTATCTCTAGAATGTATGTGGTCATTACTCATTATTGGTGTTTAGAAAATCTCGCACACCGATGAAGCCACACCCATTAATATGGGTGTAGTACGGCTTACCGACGCCGGGATCCCGGCAGCGCTCGCCATGCTGCGGGCTCGGTGGCGACCTGTGGTCGCCACGGGTTCTATTCCCACTCTATGGGTGTCGTGGACACCCATGAGTGGAAATAGTACCTGTTGGTCAGCATGCTGACCATCGGGATAGTGAGGGGTCGGGATGGTGGAGGAGGTCATGTGACTGTCGGTCTCCCGACCGCCAGTCACATGAATATCACCCCATTAATATGTAAAGTCAATCCCTTAACAATTTGTGTGGAGAACTGCTATAACTCATCCGTAGCTTCTTAATTTTACAGTTAGCAGGGAGGTATCTACTGACTTAAGCCCAGTACCCACGGGCCGATGCAGGAGAGATGTGTGCTGAGCGAACCGCTCAGCACACATCTCTCCTGCCGCTCAGCACAGCGCGATCTGTGCTGAGCGTGCAAGGGGAGACGGGGGGGGGGGCGCTCATTTCACCCAGCGGGTGAAGTGAGCGACCCGCTAGATTGGCCTGCATGCAGGCCAATCTAGCAGCAGCGATAGCGATGTGCGGGGCCGCGCATCGCTATCGCCGAGGTGGCTACACACGGAGCGATCATGCCGATATTCTAAGCAATCTAGTCAGATTGCTTAGAATATCGCTCCGTGAGTACCCCCCCTTTACTGTATTCCTGTTCTATAGTCTCATTCTCTTACTACCTGCAGTAAGCTCTGTCTCAAAGTGGTTGCTACAATGATAGCCCCATTGCAACGGAAATGCTCAGCTCTCACTGCCTTCATCACATACAGGAAAATTACTTTATCTATGACGTTGATAATGGGACGTTTACTTATGCATTAAATAAGTGACCCTGAATGGGGATGGCTTCTCATAGAAATATAGCAGCATGCATTGAACAATCTTTAAAAAACCTGTTTTGACATTTGAGAAAAAAAATCAAAAACATTCTCTGTTATTAAACATACAGTTTTTGATTTTGCATATAGAGATGATATAATTGTGTAACAAGGGACAAAGTGGTTGCTCTGAAAAGTAGTGGACCCCATGATCCCTACCTCCGCTGATTCCTCCACTAATTACTAGTGGCAGCATGTAATACTGCCCATTCTGGCCCGGCAGTTTGAGTACACATGTGTTACCTGGGTTTTACACATGCACACTGCCACAGGGTGGGCAGGGCCAGAGTGGGTGGAGTGGTTCAATTGGATAGCTCTTTGCAACCCTGACCATTTTCCCAGAAAGGAATGGGACTTCAGGAACCAATGCCACCATTCAATTTTCAGAGTTTGATGAATGAGGACTGCGGACAGCATTAGGGATGCCAGGTAAGCAAGAGATATCAGTGATATATCTTGCATTAACAGTGTAAAGAGAATAGGCCCAATTCTTGGCTTTTACAAATCACTAGTTTCTCTTACATTAAGTGAATATGAAAGAGCCCCTTATAGAGACTGTAACATCAAAATACACCTTTCCCTAAGTGCATGGATGAAAGAATTTATAAACTGGATGGTGATACAAGGGGGAGGGGTGCAGTCAAGTGGGCAGTGAGGGGGGGGGGGGGGGTGGCGGCATAACTTTTTTTTTACTTGTGTCATCTAAGCCCCCCCACGCTATACAATGCTGCAATTACTTTACTGAAGATAAAAAGGAGTTTACAAGTGTGCTGTCAGCAGCAGCTGGTATAGGGATGGTCTATATCCCAACATATAGTAACAAACAAGATAATGAATAACCAGCGCTGGCTGTATGAAAATCAAAAAATTATATATATATATATATATATATAAACAGGGTAATGAGGCGGCACTCCGGAGACTTTTCAAAGACTTTAATCAGGTGATCACCTGATTAAAGTCTTTGAAAAGTCTCCGGAGTGCCGCCTCATTACCCTGTTTGTATGACGGAGGACTCTCTCCACGAGGAGGGCACCAGGAGCGGCTGTTTGCTGGCGGAGGGGACCGCAGGAGTGCCGGGTCACTGTGCAGGTTATATATATATATATATATATATATATATATATAAACGGCTTGTTATAATAAACACATTTATTAAAAAGAAAATATTTAAAATATACAAAATATATATCACATACCGGTAGTGTGAATAGATAGATTAGAGAAATATATATAACATTCAGGAGCCCCCTGGATTTTAACTGGTTGAGATTTGTAGATTTTGGTACTTTCACTCAGTAAGGATAATAATAACCAATTGATGGTACATTCTGCATAAGTCCCATAAGTGGAAAACTATTGATTAAAGATGAAAGTTCCCCATAAAAGGTATTTTAGCTGAGAGTCCTTTAAATGCAGAAGGGGTGGTTGAATCATAGATAGGTAGCCGGTCTTTCACATTACAGCCATCTTCCACAGGGTGGTTAGAAATCCTTAGAACATGTGTAGTTGGAAACAAACTGGATGGTTGTGTCCAAGGAAATGTCTCCCAAAATTTGCCAGAAATAATTACCAGGGTCCTGTTGGTATGAGAAGCATCTCAACGCGTTTCGCTGGTGGCACCCAGCTTCCTCAGGAGCATAAGGGGTCAGATAAACAGTGTTAGCAGCGGCAGGTAAGGGAAACTTCCCTCTGCTGCTGTTGTCATAGGGACCGGAAGGTCCCTCTGCCTCCCTGCACTCACCCCTACTGATTGCCATGCTGCCGATCACTACTGATCAGTCAGCACGGCAGGATCCCCCCCTTCAGCGGGTGCAGACAATAGCAGCCGCTGGCGAAGTGTAAATTAACTCCCCCAAGCCACCCCCAGACCTCCCCTGTATACCTGGAGGCTGTCCCGGCTTCCAAAATAAAAGACGCAATGTTTCCGATGGTCGCAATGTTCTTGATCGATGTTTTGCGGTTTGAAAAAATATATATTTTTAAAAAATATATCAAATTTATTTATTTTTTTCTTACTACAATCATTATGGATAGGGTTAAATTCATGTTCTTCACCTAATTCACTCATAAAAAAAACCTTCAATTTCAGAGCGTTTTTTTGGGGGGGAAAATCACCAGTAAAGTGATTAAGATGATAAAGGGATTACTGGGAATAGAACAGAAAAAATAGCAACTCTACTGAACGGTGAATTCTGCAAGATGAATTACAAGCACTATTATAGAAACAGGTAAAATCATTTAACCAAAAAACATTACACATTCATCCCTAGAAATAGGAAACATTAGCAAAACAAAATTAGGTTACAGCCAAGGGGCACTATCAACATTTTTTATGGTCTATATATACTAGTAAACAGAATGCACTTTTTCCTTAGACCGTCATTCAAAAACGAATAGAAACTTAGATAATAATGTTAGTGTTGACAAAACAATAGAATGTCAAGTTGATTTTATTAATTATTATTTGTTTTATTTTGTTTCAATCATTTTGAATCTGTGTGCTGTCTACTGTGCTTCCACAAAGCTCAGAAATGGAGGGTTCTGGGAATGCAAGGGAGGCTCAACCACGCTACTGCGGCCACACTGATTCCGTAAAGGACATGGGAGCAACGGGGCCCAGACAATATCTTGCCAGCTCTGACAAACTAGTTTTTCACATATATTTAGTTTTATTCCTCTAATGCGGGCCATACATCTACGCCCCATATCCCCATTCTGCTTGTGCCGATCTGATCAGTTGATCGTCAGACTCTGATGATTTGTTGGGGAATTGGCAAAATCCAGCATGTTAAAAATTACTTATTCACCAATTCCAATAATTATTGGGTGAGAATTGGCGATTCGAGGATGTTGGCTTTGACTGATGACCCAACCCAATCATTGGCAAAACAGGGAATTGCTCCAATTAATTGTGATTGCTTAGGTCCCATTACTTATGTAGCCTGGAAACAATACATTATTATTATTATTATTATTATTATTAGGGGGCAACCAATTAGGTGCAAGTCTTCAAATGTGAGTTTGTGTCATGAAACTCGCAGACTTTGCATGAATGCGGGCACCTGAGAACTGCGAGATCCAATGAGAAATGCCAATTTGCTGCAGTCGCGGCAAAGGTGTGCAAGGTTTCTACAAATTGTGACCTGGAAGAAGTGCATGAAAAAGTGGGGAGACCTTCCTGGACCACCAAAAAGTGGAATCGTATCTGCTAATGGCATAAGATAAAGTACTGGACCCTCTTAAAATGTGTCAAGATGCTGATTTGTGCATTTTTAAAAAAAAGAAAGAAATTTAAAAAGTTTTCAAGGTTCCTTTAATTACAAAGGAATTAAGCTAACAAAAATATTTAAAAAAATAGTAGAAAAAATGTGTTTTGGGGTAATTTGAGGCAACTTTACATTTTTACAAAAAATAAATAAATAAAAAGCAAATATTTTTTGTTAAAGTACTTTAATTACATTTTGGGTGCATAATCTAACCAAAAAGTAATTTTGGGGAAATTTGAGGCCATTTATTTTTAACCCCAATAATGACATGTAATTGTTGGCCCAATTAAGCTAATTGAAAACTTCCAAATGCTTAATTAGTCATTGGGAGGGAGGGGGGATGTCCAAGGGGTTCTGAAGCAAGTTCTGAAATGTTCACCTTAAAATTTTTTCCCTATCGTTTCACAGCCTCAGGATGGTGCACAGAAAAAAACATGAATTGCCTCTGAAAAAGCAATGTAAATTTGGAATTGGATGGAAAATTCAATTCGCAGTGCAAATTTGGAGTGAAAACAACTCACACCCAGGGCTTAAAGTGATACTGGAAAGGTGGTGGAATTCATTAACCTGTCACTTACCCCCCCCCCCCCACCCCCCCACCACACACACACACACACACACACACACACACACACACACACACACACACACACACACATTAAGCGGAGCCACAGCCAAAGCTAGTGTTTTCGGCACCCCCTGCAAACGATAAATTAGTGCCCTACTTCCCATACTTTGTAAAGGGACATTAATCTCACAAGGAAGCAGCGTGGTCACACAATAGTACCCACAATTCAAATGACACCACACAGTAGAACAATCTTATTCACATTACACTGCATGTAGTGCCCATGATTCATATTACCCCACATAGTAATGCCCTTATTATGGTTACATCACTCAGTAGCGCCCTTTAATCACATTGCGCTACACAATGGTACCCTTTATATATGTTATGCCACACAGCAGTGCCCCTTATATATACTGTCCATAATAGTGCCCCTTAGACACAATTCCCATAGTAGTAGTGCCCCTTACACATAATGCCCACAGTTGTAGTGCCCTTTACACATAATGACTACAGTAGTGCCTCTAATACACAAAATGCCCACAGTGGTAGTGCTGGTTTTATACTTAATGCCCACAGTAGTAGTGCCCATTGCACATAATGCCCACAATAGTAGTCCCCCTTACACATAATGACCACAGTACTGCCATTATACACATCTCTGCCTCTGTCACTCCAGCAGCTCACCACCTGTGCCCCTCCAGCAGCTCCATGCCCTATTTCCCTCCACCAGCTTCCCCACCTCTCTTGCCCATCCAGCCCCCTTTCATCTTGTCTTCAAGATGCACAGAGCCTGCTCCTCTTCATGGCTCATCTTCACTTCAGCAGCAGTGACAGCATGACATCATATACGCCGTGTCAAAAAAGGAAGCCACTTGGACCTGAGGAGAGGATGAATGCTGTCCAACAGTCACAGCATGTGTGAGAACCAGGAGGGGTGGGCTGTAAATGGAGGAGGACCATGGAGCCATCAGGACCTGACGAAAGGGGAGCTGGCTGCAGCTCATCAGTAACACTAGAGCCGCCTGCATTATCGATTGACACAGATGATGGGGTGGGCTTTTCTGTTGGCATTACTGAGCAGGGCAATGGAGGAGGTGGAACTCTGTTCCACCTTGTTACCCCCCCCCCCCTTCCCCACCACTTTAACACCTGCTCGCACCTAATTGGATGACCACTTAGCTATTCATTAATGTCTGTATTTATAAAGCATTAACATATTACATAGCTCTGTAGATTCTGGGGCTTAAGATACATACAAGAACATAAAACAGAAGGTAAAGGAGTCATTTACTGATAATATTAAATTCACACATCAAATCTTCTAGAGAAGACAAGCAGAGAAGTTGGCCATAGTAACCAATCAGCTCTTACTTGTCATTTTTCTAACACAGTCTGTTAAATGCCAGTAAGAATCTAATTGGTTGCTATGGGCAACTGCATTTTATCTCTTTAAAAGGTTTGATACATTTCCTCCCTTTTGTGCTCGTTTGGGAAAAACTGAAAACGAGGGAGAGAACAACATTACAGCACAGCTGCAGCTCCAGCAATCAAATAACTTTGACTTTTTGTCCAAAATTGTATACACAAAAATAGCCATATACTGTACACTTGCAAAGGTCATGCGTAAAATATGAATGACAATGCTGAGTATATATGGAGGCAAGGACGATAAAAACGTACAGTTAGCCTGATGAAGTCTACCTAAGATACAGTATATAGACAAAGTGATCAGTTACGTAGCTATAATGCAGCTCCAGCATAACGTGACATCTGACTGAGACAGATGGAAGGAGAGAGATAACGGCTGGCATGTATAGACAGTTATACCAAGAAGAGACATAAAAAGCATTCACCATTTATAGAGACAGCAAAATAGGTTTTGTTGTGGAATTATGCGTTTCGGCATCCAGTAAGCGCACAGCGACTTATGCTCAGGAACACCAACTGCGCTGACGCAGTCACAGGCCTGGCGATGAGATGCTGCTACTAGGAGGAGCCAGTAATATCATAAACACATTTATCATGGCTTCTATTGTTCAGGATCCCGAACAGGGCAGCATCCCTGGAGCAGCCGTTATCTGCTTATTACACCTGCTACAGTTAAAATATCAGTCTGAATTTTTTTCTGTAGAATACTGGGTTTTGGGACTGTTAATTATTCTCTGAGGGTTAGTGGGGCCCTAATCTTTAACTGGCATGCAGGATTCCCTAACTGTCTGCAACCTCCTCCTGTATCTGCTGATAATACGCCATCTGCATGAATGAACTCAATTATCAGACCCAGTGCAGTTGCGATGACATGACTGGAGGAGCAGATAATAAATGTGGACTGTGTAGTAATGACACGCCGTTCATGATTATCTCCCTGATATATATCCGTTTACTTCAATTGTTTGGCTATCTAGAAATGACTTGTGATAAACGTGGGTAGCAGCCAACGCTGTGATAAAATACCAGCTCTTCTCAGTGCCCCCTCTACCCAGTGGAAATCATTTAACCCTTAGATCTATGGATTGACTTTCATTTTTATTTTGTACGAGACACAAGGGGGTAAATTTACTAAGGTGGGAGATTTTTAGAACTGGTGATGTTGCCCATGGCAACCAATCAGATTCTACTTACCATTTATCTAGCTGCTTCTAGCAGATAATAGATATAATCTGATTGGTTGCTATGGGCAACATCACCAGTTCTAAAAATCTCCCACCTTAGTAAATTTAGTAGTAGTGAAGGTGGTGGTGAAGGTTCTACCAAAGATTGAATTCTCTCTGAAACCTGAAATTATTGATGACCATTGCCAGCCCCAACATTTGGATGCACTATCTGCCATCACCGATATGGTTTAACCATCGCTCCCATACACGAATAATCTTGGAGATCGGATGTGCAGCTGCTGCACTAATACACATTCTCTTCAATGGATATCCAATGCATCTATTAAATATAAGCTCAGAATTAAGGTAAAACAAAAAAATGACATTGGATGCTAGGAACGTTTTATCATGTATTGGTAACAACTTATAATTTAAAGTGGCAATCATTTAAAAGGCAAAACCAGGTTGGTTATGCCTTCTAAACAGTGGCGACACGGGTTGGTGACACCTGGTGTGGCCGAGAGCCACCCCATGTCTGCAAGGGGGCATGGCTTCTCAAATAATAATAATAATAATTAAATTTTTATAGCGCTCTTTCTCCAACAGGTAACAAGGCGCATAGGGTCCGTTTACATCACTATGGGGGCATAGTTTTGCGAAAGACCTCCCTTCCCTACCCGTTTACATCGCTCTTGGGGAGATGCTGGGCTGCCCCCAGGAAGCTAGCATCTGCACTGCCGGCTCCTTCTCACTGACAGGAGCCAAGCACTGCAGGAAATGTCTCACTGTAGTACCCGGCTCTTGTCACTGCAAGGAGTCGGCTTTTGGTGTCACCCCCTGGAAGGATGACACCCAGGTGCGTCCTGCAGCCCCCGCATCCCCCTTGTGACGCTTCTGCTTTTAAATGATTGCCACATTAAAATATTGTTGCAGGTTTAGATAGATGGAATACAGGTATGATATGGCTGCATAGGACCCTGTTCAGCTATTCTGAGCACGAGAGGGGTCAAGCATATGTCCCGCAAAGCCCTGTTTGTGCGTACAGTTCTCGAAGTGAAAGTCCATATGGGACATCACGGCTTATACACCGGCCCTGGTGCACACAAGGAACAGCACAGCAGGTCCTTCCATCACTTAGAGTTGGGATCCTCCATAGTAATAGTCACCATAGGGGGACATTTACTAAGCAGTGATAAGAGCAGAGAAGTGAGCCAGTGGAGAAGTTGCCCCATCAACCAATCAGCAGCTCTGTATAATTTTATAGTAAGCAAATTATAGATGTTACTTCAGTGCTGATTGGTTGCCATGGGCAACTTCTCCACTGTCTCACTTCTCCGCTCTTATCACTGCTTAGTAAATGTCCCCCATAGTCCCTTAGAAAGTCCCTGGAGCTGAATAAGGCAGTGGCTTTTAATAGTAGGTAGCGGGAGCGAGTACTCATAGGCGTATTTATCATGGGTGCAGTGTCTGCAATGCACACGGGCCCCTTGGTCCAAGGAGGCCCATAACTTGCACCCATATTTAATTATCTCTCCAGAGTCCTGCGTCGAAGCTACTGTTGCAGGAGAAATCACTCGTAAAATGAGACGTGCCCATTTTCCCAGTGATTCGCGCATGCACAGTACAGATGTGTCGCTGGGAACATGGCGGGTGCCATGTTTTCTGAGACCTGAGTCCAGTTCCTCTCTTAATTCGCTCCAGCAGGTACTGGTACTACAATGTGTGCAGTCCTGGCCCCAGATAGTACGTAGTATAAGTAGGAACCACTTTAAAAAGCCTACAAATCAAATATGGGTGTTTGATCACCCCGGCTATTAGTGCTGCTGCTACGTATGGAATGTTGAAGCCATATGGGGGAGTGGGGTACACTCCAAACCACTTACAAAATTTTAGTGTTCAAATAAATATTAACCTTCAAAAAATATGCAAACACCCAAACCACCATACAAAACACTGCTGTAATAAGGTAGCCACAACAAAATGAAATGTTCTGTATTCAGAAAAACGTTCTTTATTTAACAGTACCTAGCACAGGTCAATCATCTACGGTCAACGGTTGAGACTACCACCACTCTGCCATGGTCTGGGAAAATAGGGGGTGTTTCCCGTTCTTGGGTGCTCTGCAAAGTGAATCAGCCACTGATGCATATGGTGATGACGGGGTGTTTGGAGGGAATGAGGCTAAGGAGTACCAATCTCTTCAATATTGCTGGGCACAGCCTGAATGTGTGGCCACAACTGCCCGTTTTTGACAGTTTTCCAGTGGTGTCTCGGCAGGATTGCATCTCGTTAAAGCCCAAACCAACAGAAAACCGCTGATAAACCAGACATTAGAAAAATAATTGAACATTGGCTCACCGTCCATGTTTTTACCATATGACGTATAAAACTCTAGAAACTGATGAAAATAAAATTCCACAATACTTTTCCCATAATATATTATTAACATAGTATTTCCCTCATAAGAGTAGCATCAGTGTTATCTGCCTCATTCAATACATAATGACATACCCTCCAACATGACCCATTCCATTGGGTACCAAATGCTCTGTTCCTAGACTTCCTTTCCAGTGGCAGCTGCAGAGGTGAGGCTGCAGCACAGTCCAAAATTCAGATAGGGGAGCCACACCAACTGCCACCCCAAACTGACAAACATTGCCTGACGGAACTTATTGGCACTTGGTGTGACTCTCCTATTTGTATTTTGGACTGTGCTGCAGCCCCACCTCTGCAGCTACCACCGGCAAGGAAATCCAGGAACAGAGCATTTTGTACCTAATGGAATGGGTCATGTTGGGTCACCAGCCCGCTTACCTGCCAATCTTATTGCCCGTCTGCCCCTGCCGGAAAGTGAGGGAGTGCCCGGGTCCTGCTGGCCATCTGCTAGTGCTCACAGCAGCAACACAATAAAGTTTATTTGCGGCGCCTGACGTAACGACGCGCCTCTAGAGGAGAGAGGAGCCGGCGCACCGAAGGAGCAAGCAGCCCCTTTCAGGAGAAAATGGAAGGCCGGGTAATTAAGTTTTCAAGCAGGCTGAAGAGGGCTTTTGTGCCTGGCTGCACAGTGAGTGTGTGTGTGTGTGTGTGTGTGTGTGTGTGTGTATATATACATACCTCCCAACTTTTACCCTACCTGAAGAGGGACACACGCGGCGCGCTCCCGAAAAGGGGGCGTGACCTATGGAAAAGGGCGTGGCTTCGCGGGAGGACCCACAATCGCGAGCCACGCCCCGTTTTCGTCACTGAGGGGGCATGCCCAGCGCTCTGTGAGCCGCTGGCATGCCTCCTCTCCCTCGGTCTGCACTGAATAGACGCTGTGCGCATGCGCTCAGCGTCTATTCACCGCTGCTCTGCTAAGCAGAGCAGCGAGAGACGGAGCCTCCAAACTCCCCCCCCCCCCACCGTGGGACACTGCGGCCCGCGGGTGGGACAGTCCCCAAAAAATGGGACTGTCCCGCGAAAATCGGGACAGTTGGGAGGTATGTGTATATATATATATATATATATATATATATATATATATATATATATGTTTGTTTGTGTATGGCTGCAGAGAGAGAGAGTGTGTGTGTGAGTGCATGTGTGTGTGTAGGGGTGTGTGTAGGTCTACCTGGTGCAGTGTATAAAAGGAAATGGGGCTCTACCTGATGCAGTATGTAAAAGGGGGCGATACCTGCTGCAATGTGTAAAACGGGCTCTAACTGGTGCAGTGTGTAAAACGGGCTCTAACTGGTGCAGTATATAAAAGGGGGCGTTACCTGGCGCAATTTGTAAAATGGGCTCTAACTGGTGCAGTGTCTAAAACGGGCTCTAACTGGTGCAGTGTGTAAAAGGTCGCTCTACATGCCATAATGTGTAAAAGAGGGCTCTACCTGGCGTAATGTGTGACAAGGGCTCTACCTGGCGTAATGTGTGTAAATGGCGCTACTGTGCAATTTGAATAATGGAGACTACTGCACAGCGTAATATGAATTGGTATTATTTATATGTGGCCACTCCCCTTCCCCATGAAGCCACGCCCCTTCATTTCTGACACGCGCCTACGGCCCTGCTCTAAATATGGGGGGGCGCCGATGCTGTTCCTTGCACACAGCGCTAAAATGTCTAGTTGTGGCACTGCTGCTACATCTGGGAGGTGTGGTATAAAAATGACTTACATCCAAATGTAAATGAGCCCCAAATTTACTAAGATCTACTTGTTAAAGAAAATACACTGATATTTTGCAGTATTTGTTCATGTATTGTGTTTTACAAGAAGTTCCATATACTGTAAGTGGTCATGAGAAACCTTATTTAAAAGGCATGTGGCCATAGGGATCAATTGTGCCTTATAACCAAAATAAGCAAATGGCACCGATGATCCCATTTAAATGTACATATCTCTAATTTCGAGTCCTGAGGCTGCTCCTCCATCCCCCTGCCTCATGCCTTGAACATCTCTGCTTTGCTTACATACTGGCCATCAGGCTACCTCCCGCTTGCTTGCACCTCATGTCATGACCACAAGATTGTTAGCTCTTCAGAGCAGGGCCCTCTTTCCTCTTGTTATCTAAGCCCTCTTCTCGACACATTTCATTAGCAGCTCTTCCCTACTCAGCGACCATCTATACCTGCTTTTCTCCTGCTGGTAAAGGCTCATCTCCATCGATGGCCAGCAGCCCCTAGTAGTACGGTGATCACTCCCTCACTACTTACATCTTAGCTGTATTATGGGGGTCATTTCGAGTTGATCGCTCGCTGCCGATTTTCACAGCGCAGCGGTCAGGTGAAAAAATGGCATTTATGCGCATGCGTATACCCTGCAATGCGCACGCGCGACGTACGGGTACAAAGCTCTTTGTGGTTGTGCTCAGGTTCTAGCAAAGTTTTTCTTTGTACTGACGGCCGCAAGAAGATTAACAGGAAGGGGGCGTTTCTGGGTGTCAACTGACCGTTTTCAGGGAGTGTTTGCAAAAACGCAGGCGTGTCTGAAAAAACGCAGGCGTGGCTGGGCGTTCGCTGGGTGGGTGTATGACGTCAAATCCGGACATAAATAGGCTGAAGTGATCGCAAGCGCTGAGTAGCTTCAGAGCTACTCAGAAACTGCACAAACTGTTTTTGTAGAGCTCGGCTGCACAAGCGTTCGCACTTCTGCTAAGCTAAAATACACTCCCCAGTGGGCGGCGCCATAGCGTTCGCATGGCTGCTAAAACTAGCTAGCGAGCAATCAAATCGGAATGACCCCCTATGTCTTGAGGATTGTGGTGCTCTTTGTTACCTATACTCTATTTGTTATTTATTTACTGTAATGCTAAGTTTTGTCTCCCTGTACTGTCCTTTGTACGGCACTGTGAAACACTTGTGGCACCTTATAAATAAAATGTAATAATAATAATAATTTATTCCCCCCCCCCCCCCCCCCCCCCCTCTCCCAAGAATGTAACAGCTTTTTAATCAGGGAGATTGCTGGTCAATTCAGGGAGTCAGGGAGATTCCTACTATTTCAAGGAGTCTCCTGCAGAATGAGGGAGGGTAGGCAACTATGGCTCACTCTCATGTGTTTGTAACTGCGTAATTGGGTGGAAAACCCAGGCAGATTAATAAAATGAACATAACTTCATCCAAGCACTAATCATACACACACCTGTACCCTGCCTATTGCTGCCTACGCCACTGATGCTTTACATCCCCAGGAAAGCTAACCAATACAGCCCTGCATTTTACCCCCTCAATCTGCTAAGCAGCAGTAAAGACCACATAATCTAACTACAGAAGAGAGTATATAAATGTTCCAGAACTAATGAGAAGTGGAGAAACAAGACTTCAATTTTGAAATATGATTTGTTATTTTTTGTTCTTTATTATATACACGGCAAATTATATATTATCATATACACTCTGCAAATTATATCGGCTACATACATCGGCAACCTGCTGCTTGGCTCCTGCAGTATCAGACCTGTTGAGACATTGGTGATCAATAGCCACTGGGGGAATAAAGAGGTGTAAACACTCCGCTTATTTAAAGTTCTGATTGGTTTATGGGCCTGATTCAGACCTGTTCGCTGCTGTGCCTTTTCACACAGCGAGCGATTATCGAACTACTGCGCATGCATCGCAATGTGCAGACACGGCGCAAACAGCGACAGAATGGTGTGAAAATTTAGATTGCACGCCCGTTCGCAAGGTGATTGACAGGAAGATGACGTTTGTGGGTGGTAACAGGCCGTTTTCTGGGAGTGTCAGGAAAAACGCAGGCGTGCCCAAGCGTTTTCAGGGCGGGTGTGTGATGTCAGCTCGGGCCCCGATCAGGCTGATTTCTTTGCACTGGAGGAGTAAGTATTGAGCTACGTACTGCACAGAATTGGAAAAACATTTGATGGTGAGTGTGATGTGAACAGTTTTGCAGCTGTCCGCTGACTGAGGGGAATTTTCGCACAGCGTACACATGCAATCGCACACTTGCACGGGGCAAATTTTTACTCCCCCTGGGTGACGACTATATGATTGTAGGACAGTGTAATTTGCAGCACAGCGATCAGGTCTGAATTAGGCCCTTTATGTCAGAAGATGGGTAAACTGTATAAAGTTGCTGATGGAGCCCTGTGGCAACTACACACTGAAGACTAAGGGGAAACTTATCAAATCTTGGAGAGCGGTAAAGTGAACATTGCAACCTATCAGCTTGTTTTTTATAGCAGTCTGTAAAATGACATAAGCTAATTTTTTTGCAACGTCTCCACTTTATTCCTCTCTAAGATTTGACCAATCTCCCCCAAATTTCAGCGTATAATGGTCATAACTCATAATATGTTGTAAAGCTCTTCGTGCAATCCTCATGGCACAAAATGGAAGAGGGTGGACTTTCCAAATTAACCTGGTACCTCAAACTCCTAACAAGGGACGCCAAGTATTTTATTATGTTGGAAATACAACTTTCCAATTTGGATCAGGTAAGAGGTGGTTTAAGGGTTCCTCGTGTGACCAGAGGACAGAGCTGTGTGTGCGTGGGTGGGTTTCCTCTGGGTCCTCCAGTATCCTCCCATAATCCACAACATACTGATAGCCCAACTGGCTTCTGACAAAACAAACTAACACTAGTGAATATGTGTGTTTATGTGTGATAGGGAATATACAGTAGCTCTACTGGTTCTAGGAAAGATGTGAATGATTAAATATCCCCTGTAAAGCGCTGTGAAATAAATGTGCATTATATAAGTACATGTTAATAAATAATAATACCAAAACATACAGTACGTCTGCTCATTTTAGATGTATTTAGTTGCAGCCATCTGAATCTAGCAATTCTCACGAGAGAGATTTAGAATTAAGCACTAATTGACGTAAAAGTATAGCAGTGTCAGTATGTAATTATTAATTAATGTCATTTTATAGTATTACAATTGGAACAGTAGGAGGCGTGGCATTAGGTATACCGACAGATCAGGCCCATTTCCACCACTGAGTACAAAAATGCACTAGCAATTAGTAGCTGTGAATATTTTTGGATTAATTGCACAGTGTTAAGCATTGCTGCCTACTAGCACTGGGGCATCAGGTCCGACTCTAACCAGGCGGTTAATTGGATGGATTCTGCATTCCCTAAGCTGATGTGGACTTCCTACATGTGCCCCCAGTTTCCTCCCATCTTCTAGAGACAGCCGGCATACTGCGGAATATGTTGCCGCTATATAAACAAAGGGTGATAATGATAATAAATGTAAAATTATTTAGCAATTTTAGGGTGATTAGAAAACCCCATAAAACAATTGTTCTAAAACTCCCCAGATCAGTCACTGAAATGGGGTTTACGTGTAACAACGGGGACAGAAGTTGCATAATTCCAGGTGGTTGATCTTAAAAGGGAAAACAATGGGTTATAAAAGCGGTTGCTGAAAGACCACATACACAGTACAATAATACCAAACAATGCTACCGCCACGGGCCTTTATCAGTCCTAGGAGAGATGAGATGTACTCTGAGTAGTTTGCCCTTGATATAACCATTTTGCACCAACAGTTAAACATGCTCTAACACCTGAAGCTGACATTAAGATCCAATTTTTCTTTTTAGTATCATAAAAAAATGAAAGTGTGCAGGTCACTATAGAGTGAGTATGATCAGGTGTAGGGTATAATTGATAATACACTTGGGAAAGGTGGAAAACTTGAATCTGAAATGGTTAAACTGAATTTCTTTCAAATGCGTGTATTGCCGTCATAGTGCAAAAGTCTGTGTGACATACCAGCTATTAATCTGATTATTTTCTTAAAGTGCAATCGCAACAGGTATGCCATAATGGATAATATATCTAATTCTCTACACAGCCAACCGTACAGTCTAAAACACGGAAAGTTGCATTTATGGCGGGCTTACAGCAAGACATCTGAGGTAGTGTAAAGTATTTGCTGCCTCCTACTGGTGGAATCCAGTAACACAGTCTTTACATACAGTGTAACGGTTCAGCAAACATTAACACAGAACAACACATCCATAAAGTTACATTGTTTATTACACTAACAGGTAGGTAATAAACATTCAATTATTTAAAAAAATAAACATGATATTTGCTTTATAAAGGCTCAATTTTTCATATTATAATGTATTTTAGAGATCTTTTAATCTCAGTTGAATTGGAGTTATGTGGCCCATTGCACAGACTGTGACATCAAAGAGTGTTGGAGTTGTGGCTTGTACATAGTCAGCGGTTGGGTGATGTTCTCCAAAATGTTTATTGTTAGAAACAACAATAAAATAAAATACTATTCTACAAGAAAAAGGGGACAAAAATATTATCCACTCAAGAAAATGTATTTTATTTTCTCAAGAACTGTAAAAAGTTCAAATGAATTGAGAACTGTTTCCCACCCCTTACACTGGCCCCAACAGGCCTGATTTTGCCGTTCGGAAGCTGAGAAGCATTATCAATGCACAATTTGGGCACACACTTAAGTGGACAATTTGGACGAGCACTTACTTATGGCCAAATAACTTCCAGCATTTCTAGTGGTATGGGTCGTTGGGTCGGCACAACTTAGGTTGACAGTCATTAGATCGACCACTAGTGGTTGACATGCATTAGGTCGACAGGATCACTAGGTCGACATGTACTAAGTCGACAGGTCAAAAGGACGACATTTTTTTTTTTTTACTTTTTTTGGTATCGTTTTCTTCGTAAAGTGACGGGGAACCCCAATTAGTGCACCGTGTTCGCTCGCCATGCTTCGGGCAAGGTGCCTCGCTCTGCTACCGTTGCGCTCGGCACAGGTTACCGTTCCCAACTGTAGTCCACGTGGATCGTAAAGTATGAAAAAGTCCAAAAATTGTATTTAAAAAAAATTTCATGTCGACCTTTTGACCTGTCGACCTAGTACATGTTGATCTAATGACCATGTTGACCTAATGAATGTCGACCTACGTGGTGTCGACCTAATGACCGAATCCCCATTTCGAGGGTGATTAGTGTGATTGGAAGCCGGGTTTGTTCATTATTGCTTGAATCGAGACATGGGTATAAAATGTCTACTAGGTCCATAAAAAGCATTCGGGACACTAGGACTCTAGAAAGTAGGGTGAATCAGAGAACTGCTAGATTTCCATTCTTTATCCTTGTTTCATTCATCCCATACCGTCGTTCGGCAAATGTATCAGGATTGTTATCTCTACAATGTCCCATGCACTCTCAGCTGTACATTCCGTATTCACACTTCCACTCCTAGTCCCCGCGCTTCTTCAGGTTCACATAAATCCCATTCAGGGAGCTGAGAACTACTTGGGAAACGATCTCTGGTTCATGGTCAGGGGCTGGAAGTATCTGAAACCTCTGTAATGTCAGAGCCAGAGCGGTTTTCAGCTCATTCATAGCAAAGTTCTGCCCAATGCAATTTCTGCAAAGCAAAATATTATTTAGCAGACAAGGAGTGACGGCAGGTCAGATTCAGTTCCTATGTTTTCTGTAAACTTGTTTATTTCAAACAGTTTTGCAATAATAATAATAATAATAATAATAATAATAATAGTAATAATAACAATAACAATTTTATAGGTTATGCATTTTAACTCTTAATGGATGTCGACTATTACTAGTAGACCTATTGACTGTCAACCTTTTTACTGTCGACCTAAAGACCAGATACCATTTATATATATACACACATCCCTCTTTGTGAAATAAAGTCTGTACACCAGAACTATACAGCGGTCACTCATAGACCATAATGAGATTGCTGTCCTCTTATAGACCTTCACTGGCTGCCTGTAAAATGGCGAATCATCTTCAAGATTGGCTTACTGAATTTCAAAGCACTACATGACCAGGGCCCAAGGTACCTGCAGCAACTTCTGACCCCACACTGCCCCACTCGATTACTGTGATCTGTAGATGAAGGACTTTTAGCAGTACCTAGAATCTCCCATAATTCATCTGGGGGTCCAGCTTTTAGTCATGCGGCTCTGACTCTATGGAACTCACTTCCCCGCACAGTGCGAGAGGCCCCAACTATAGAATCCTTCAAAAGTAGACTCAAGACTTTCCTGTTTACTCAAGCATTCCCATAATGTCCCTTTAGTATATCTACATGTTTCTGTATTTTATGAAAAGCTTTTCTGTACTTCATTATTTTCTGTACTATTTTATGCTATGTATCTGTTAAGCGCCTTGAGTCCTATTGGAGAAAGAGCGCTATATAAATACAATTATTATTATTATTATTATTATTATAGACCTACCTGGGCCCGGCTGAGAAGGGAATAAAGGCGTGAGGGTGTCTGTTCGCTGAACTGTCTGCTGAAAACCGTGATGGGTCAAACACCTAATATAATATATAAAGAAAGTCTACAGATTACGTTCTTGTAATAAATAGCAGTTTTGTAAAAATAAGTATATATATTAGAGATGAGCGCCTGAAATTTTTCGGGTTTTGTGTTTTGGTTTTGGGTTCGGTTCCGCGGCCGTGTTTTGGGTTCGACCGCGTTTTGGCAAAACCTCACCGAATTTTTTTTGTCGGATTCGGGTGTGTTTTGGATTCGGGTGTTTTTTTTAAAAAACACTAAAAAACAGCTTAAATCATAGAATTTGGGGGTAATTTTGATCCCATATTATTATTAACCTCAAAAACCATAATTTCCACTCATTTTCAGTCTATTCTGAATACCTCACACCTCACAATATTATTTTTAGTCCTAAAATTTGCACCAAGGTCGCTGGATGACTAAGCTAAGCGACACTAGTGGCCGACACAAACACCTGGCCCATCTAGGAGTGGCACTGCAGTGTCACGCAGGATGTCCCTTCCAAAAAACCCTCCCCAATCAGCACATGACGCAAAGAAAAAAAGAGGCGCAATGAGGTAGCTGACTGTGTGAGTAAGATAAGCGACCCTAGTGGCCGACACAAACACCGGGCCCATTTAGGAGTGGCACTGCAGTGTCACGCAGGATGTCCCTTCCAAAAAACCCTCCCCAATCAGCACATGACGCAAAGAAAAAAAGAGGCGCAATGAGGTAGCTGACTGTGTGAGTAAGATTAGCGACCCTAGTGGCCGACACAAACACCGGGCCCATTTAGGAGTGGCACTGCAGTGTCACGCAGGATGTCACTTCCAAAAAACCCTCCCCAATCAGCACATGACGCAAAGAAAAAAAGAGGCGCAATGAGGTAGCTGACTGTGTGAGTAAGATTAGCGACCCTAGTGGCCGACACAAACACCGGGCCCATTTAGGAGTGGCACTGCAGTGTCACGCAGGATGTCCCTTCCAAAAAACCCTCCCCAATCAGCACATGACGCAAAGAAAAAAAGAGGCGCAATGAGGTAGCTGACTGTGTGAGTAAGATAAGCGACCCTAGTGGCCGACACAAACACCGGGCCCATTTAGGAGTGGCACTGCAGTGTCACGCAGGATGTCCCTTCCAAAAAACCCTCCCCAATCAGCACATGACGCAAAGAAAAAAAGAGGCGCAATGAGGTAGCTGACTGTGTGAGTAAGATTAGCGACCCTAGTGGCCGACACAAACACCGGGCCCATTTAGGAGTGGCACTGCAGTGTCACGCAGGATGTCACTTCCAAAAAACCCTCCCCAATCAGCACATGACGCAAAGAAAAAAAGAGGCGCAATGAGGTAGCTGACTGTGTGAGTAAGATTAGCGACCCTAGTGGCCGACACAAACACCGGGCCCATTTAGGAGTGGCACTGCAGTGTCACGCAGGATGTCCCTTCCAAAAAACCCTCCCCAATCAGCACATGACGCAAAGAAAAAAAGAGGCGCAATGAGGTAGCTGACTGTGTGAGTAAGATTAGCGACCCTAGTGGCCGACACAAACACCGGGCCCATTTATGAGTGGCACTGCAGTGTCACGCAGGATGTCCCTTCCAAAAAACCCTCCCCAATCAGCACATGACGCAAAGAAAAAAAGAGGCGCAATGAGGTAGCTGACTGTGTGAGTAAGATTAGCGACCCTAGTGGCCGACACAAACACCGGGCCCATTTAGGAGTGGCACTGCAGTGTCACGCAGGATGTCCCTTCCAAAAAACCCTCCCCAATCAGCACATGACGCAAAGAAAAAAAGAGGCGCAATGAGGTAGCTGACTGTGTGAGTAAGATTAGCGACCCTAGTGGCCGACACAAACACCGGGCCCATTTAGGAGTGGCACTGCAGTGTCACGCAGGATGTCCCTTCCAAAAAACCCTCCCCAAACAGCACATGACGCAAAGAAAAATAAAAGAAAAAAGAGGTGCAAGATGGAATTGTCCTTGGGCCCTCCCACCCACCCTTATGTTGTATAAACAAAACAGGACATGCACACTTTAACCAACCCATCATTTCAGTGACAGGGTCTGCCACACGACTGTGACTGATATGACGGGTTGGTTTGGACCCCCCCCCAAAAAGAAGCAATTAATCTTTCCTTGCACAAACTGGCTCTACAGAGGCAAGATGTCCACCTCATCATCACCCTCCGATATATCACCGTGTACATCCCCCTCCTCACAGATTATCAATTCGTCCCCACTGGAATCCACCATCTCAGCTCCCTGTGTACTTTGTGGAGGCAATTGCTGCTGGTCAATGTCTCCGCGGAGGAATTGATTATAATTCATTTTAATGAACATCATCTTCTCCACATTTTCTGGATGTAACCTCGTACGCCGATTGCTGACAAGGTGAGCGGCGGCACTAAACACTCTTTCGGAGTACACACTTGTGGGAGGGCAACTTAGGTAGAATAAAGCCAGTTTGTGCAATGGCCTCCAAATTGCCTCTTTTTCCTGCCAGTATAAGTATGGACTGTGTGACGTGCCTACTTGGATGCGGTCACTCATATAATCCTCCACCATTCTTTCAATGGTGAGAGAATCATATGCAGTGACAGTAGACGACATGTCCGTAATCGTTGTCAGGTCCTTCAGTCCGGACCAGATGTCAGCATCAGCAGTCGCTCCAGACTGCCCTGCATCACCGCCAGCGGGTGGGCTCGGAATTCTGAGCCTTTTCCTCGCACCCCCAGTTGCGGGAGAATGTGAAGGAGGAGATGTTGACAGGTCGCGTTCCGCTTGACTTGACAATTTTCTCACCAGCAGGTCTTTCAACCCCAGCAGACTTGTGTCTGCCGGAAAGAGAGATCCAAGGTAGGCTTTAAATCTAGGATCGAGCACGGTGGCCAAAATGTAGTGCTCTGATTTCAACAGATTGACCACCCGTGAATCCTTGTTAAGCGAATTAAGGGCTCCATCCACAAGTCCCACATGCCTAGCGGAATCGCTCCGTGTTAGCTCCTCCTTCAATGTCTCCAGCTTCTTCTGCAAAAGCCTGATGAGGGGAATGACCTGACTCAGGCTGGCAGTGTCTGAACTGACTTCACGTGTGGCAAGTTCAAAGGGCATCAGAACCTTGCACAACGTTGAAATCATTCTCCACTGCGCTTGAGACAGGTGCATTCCACCTCCTATATCGTGCTCAATTGTATAGGCTTGAATGGCCTTTTGCTGCTCCTCCAACCTCTGAAGCATATAGAGGGTTGAATTCCACCTCGTTACCACTTCTTGCTTCATATGATGGCAGGGCAGGTTCAGTAGTTTTTGGTGGTGCTCCAGTCTTCTGTACGTGGTGCCTGTACGCCGAAAGTGTCCCGCAATTTTTCTGGCCACCGACAGCATCTCTTGCACGCCCCTGTAGTTTTTTAAATAATTCTGCACCACCAAATTCAAGGTATGTGCAAAACATGGGACGTGCTGGAATTTGCCCATATTTAATGCACACACAATATTGCTGGCGTTGTCCGATGCCACAAATCCACAGGAGAGTCCAATTGGGGTAAGCCATTCCGCGATGATCTTCCTCAGTTGCCGTAAGAGGTTTTCAGCTGTGTGCGTATTCTGGAAACCGGTGATACAAAGCGTAGCCTGCCTAGGAAAGAGTTGGCGTTTGCGAGATGCTGCTACTGGTGCCGCCGCTGCTGTTCTTGCGGCGGGAGTCCATACATCTACCCAGTGGGCTGTCACAGTCATATAGTCCTGACCCTGCCCTGCTCCACTTGTCCACTTGTCCACATGTCCGTGGTTAAGTGGACATTGGGTACAACTGCATTTTTTAGGACACTGGTGAGTCTTTTTCTGAGGTCCGTGTACATTCTCGGTATCGCCTGCCTAGAGAAGTGGAACCTAGATGGTATTTGGTAACGGGGGCACACTGCCTCAATAAATTGTCTAGTTCCCTGTGAACTAACGGCGGATACCGGACGCACGTCTAACACCAACATAGTTGTCAAGGCCTCAGTTATCCGCTTTGCAGCAGGATGACTGCAGTGATATTTCATCTTCCTCGCAAAGGACTGTTGAACAGTCAATTGCTTACTGGAAGTAGTACAAGTGGGCTTACGACTTCCCCTCTGGGATGACCATCGACTCCCAGCAGCAACAACAGCAGCGCCAGCAGCAGTAGGCGTTACACGCAAGGATGCATCGGAGGAATCCCAGGCAGGAGAGGACTCATCAGAATTGCCAGTGACATTGCCTGCAGGACTATTGGCATTCCTGGGGAAGGAGGAAATTGACACTGAGGGAGTTGGTGGGGTGGTTTGCGTGAGCTTGGTTACAAGAGGAAGGGATTTACTGGTCAGTGGACTGCTTCCGCTGTCACCCAAAGTTTTTGAACTTGTCACTGACTTATTATGAATGCGCTGCAGGTGACGTATAAGGGAGGATGTTCCGAGGTGGTTAACGTCCTTACCCCTACTTATTACAGCTTGACAAAGGGAACACACGGCTTGACACCTGTTGTCCGCATTTCTGTTGAAATAGTTCCACACCGAAGAGCTGATTTTTTTGGTATTTTCACCAGGCATGTCAACGGCCATATTCCTCCCACGGACAACAGGTGTCTCCCCGGGTGCCTGACTTAAACAAACCACCTCACCATCAGAATCCTCCTGGTCAATTTCCTCCCCAGCACCAGCAACACCCATATCCTCCTCATCCTGGTGTACTTCAACACTGACATCTTCAATCTGACTATCAGGAACTGGACTGCGGGTGCTCCTTCCAGCACTTGCAGGGGGCGTGCAAATGGTGGAAGGCGCATGCTCTTCACGTCCAGTGTTGGGAAGGTCAGGCATCGCAACCGACACAATTGGACTCTCCTTGTGGATTTGGGATTTCGAAGAACGCACAGTTCTTTGCGGTGCTACTGCTTTTGCCAGCTTGAGTCTTTTCATTTTTCTAGCGAGAGGCTGAGTGCCTCCATCCTCATGTGAAGCTGAACCACTAGCCATGAACATAGGCCAGGGCCTCAGCCGTTCCTTGCCACTCCGTGTGGTAAATGGCATATTGGCAAGTTTACGCTTCTCCTCCGACAATTTTATTTTAGGTTTTGGAGTCCTTTTTTTACTGATATTTGGTGTTTTGGATTTGACATGCTCTGTACTATGACATTGGGCATCGGCCTTGGCAGACGACGTTGCTGGCATTTCATCGTCTCGGCCATGACTAGTGGCAGCAGCTTCAGCACGAGGTGGAAGTGGATCTTGATCTTTCCCTAATTTTGGAACCTCAACATTTTTGTTCTCCATATTTTAATAGGCACAACTAAAAGGCACCTCAGGTAAACAATGGAGATGGATGGATACTAGTATACAATTATGGACGGACTGCCGAGTGCCGACACAGAGGTAGCTACAGCCGTGAACTACCGTACTGTGTCTGCTGCTAATATAGACTGGTTGATAAAGAGATGTTGTAGTATGTATGTATGAAGAAGAAAGAAAAAAAAACCACGGTTAGGTGGTATACAATTATGGACGGACTGCCGAGTGCCGACACAGAGGTAGCCACAGCCGTGAACTACCGTACTGTACTGTGTCTGCTGCTAATATAGACTGGTTGATAAAGAGATGTCGTAGTATGTATGTATGAAGAAGAAAGAAAAAAAAACCACGGGTAGGTGGTATACAATTATGGACGGACTGCCGAGTGCCGACACAGAGGTAGCCACAGCCGTGAACTACCGTACTGTACTGTGTCTGCTGCTAATATAGACTGGTTGATAAAGAGATGTAGTAGTATGTATGTATGAAGAAGAAAGAAAAAAAAACCACGGGTAGGTGGTATACAATTATGGACGGACTGCCGAGTGCCGACACAGAGGTAGCCACAGCCGTGAACTACCGTACTGTACTGTGTCTGCTGCTAATATAGACTGGTTGATAAAGAGATGTCGTAGTATGTATGTATGAAGAAGAAAGAAAAAAAAACCACGGTTAGGTGGTATACAATTATGGACGGACTGCCGAGTGCCGACACAGAGGTAGCCACAGCCGTGAACTACCGTACTGTACTGTGTCTGCTGCTAATATAGACTGGTTGATAAAGAGATGTCGTAGTTTGTATGTATAAAGAAGAAAGAAAAAAAAACCACGGTTAGGTGGTATACAATAATGGACGGACTGCCGAGTGCCGACACAGAGGTAGCCACAGCCGTGAACTACCGTACTGTATTGTGTCTGCTGCTAATATAGACTGGTTGATAAAGAGATGTAGTAGTATGTATGTATAAAGAAGAAAGAAAAAAAAACCACGGGTAGGTGGTATACAATTATGGATGGACTGCCGAGTGCCGACACAGAGGTAGCTACAGCCGTGAACTACCGTACTGTGTCTGCTGCGACTGGATGATAAATAATGATATAAAAAATATATATATATCACTACTGCAGCCGGACAGGTATATATATTATATAATGACGGACCTGCTGGACACTGTCTGTCAGCAGAATGAGTTTTTTATAGAATAAAAAAAAAAACACCACACAAGTGAAGTCACACGACGAGTGTTTAACTTTTTCAGGCAATCACAATATAGTATACTACTAACTATACTGGTGGTCAGTGTGGTCAGGTCACTGGTCAGTCACACTGGCAGTGGCACTCCTGCAGCAAAAGTGTGCACTGTTTAATTTTAATATAATATGTACTCCTGGCTCCTGCTATAACCTATAACTGGCACTGCAGTGCTCCCCAGTCTCCCCCACAATTATAAGCTGTGTGAGCTGAGCACAGTCAGATATATAATATATACATAGATGATGCAGGCATGCAGCACACTGGGCTGAGCAGTGCACACAGATATGGTATGTGACTGAGTCACTGTGTGTACCGTTTTTTTCAGGCAGAGAACGGATATATTAAATAAAACAACTGCACTGCTGGTGGTCACTGTGGTCAGTCACTAAACTCTGCACTCTCTTCTACAGTATCAGCCTCAGGTCAATCTCTCTCTCTCTCTCTCTCTCCTAATCTAAATGGAGAGGACGCCAGCCACGTCCTCTCCCTATCAATCTCAATGCACGTGTGAAAATGGCGGCGACGCGCGGCTCCTTATATAGAATCCGAGTCTCGCGAGAATCCGACAGCGTCATGATGACGTTCGGGCGCGCTCGGGTTAACCGAGCAAGGCGGGAAGATCCGAGTCGCTCGGACCCGTGAAAAAAAACATGAAGTTCGTGCGGGTTCGGATTCAGAGAAACCGAACCCGCTCATCTCTAATATATATCAGACACAAGCACATAAGTAAATAAAATGGCTACATTACTCCTATAGTCAAACAACACTGTAATACTGTGGATTTTTATAAATAAGGTTTATTTCAATTTTATATAAAATGTTCGGTAAAACACATGGACATCCGCATCCCATCCTGCATAACAACCCAATGTATCTGCGTAGTTGCATTAATGTGTAAGCTCATTTGGGCAGGGCTAGGTTTACTTTAAGTTTCATGTTGGTGTATGTACAGTAATCTGTGTCATGCTCCCAGGTGCGCAGAGAGACGGAAGGAGGCTCCAAGTAACACATATCTGGGCCTCTGTAGGTGCGCAAGAGTGCACTGGTGATGTAGCCATGATTACACCAACCCAGCAACAGCATAAGGATGTACACCTGGACTAGCATGTAGCCACGCCCCCTCTAGTGGCCACGCCTACCCAGAACCTGGCGCTACCAGATGTCTCAGCAGCCTTAATGATTTCCCCGAACCACAGCACTAATAAAGAGGATTAGGGGTCTATTAATGTAATAATGTAATGTTTAGATTTTACTTATCACCAAACATCGCATTTTTATCGTTTTTCGGGGGGGGGGTCTTCATTTTTTATCGCACTTCATTATTACTTACCTTTTCCATGATGCAATCTGATAACCAGTGCTTTGACGATGCGGCTCCGTCCTTATCGCGGCTGTCTTCATTTCTTCTCTACTGCGCATGCACTGGAGAAAGCACCGCAGCAGCAGCAGTGGCGGCAGAGTACAGGTGACGGGGGGAGGTGAGGCAATGGGCAGTCAGCAAAGGTGATCTGGCATATGCATGTTGGGTCACCTTGCTATAGTACTGGGGAGGGGGGGGGGGGGGGGGGGGGTTAGGAGCAGAACAAGAGGTCACTGGGGCAGTAAGGAAGAGGTAACCTGGCATATGCCTATATCGGGTCACCTTACTATAGCAGCTGCGGGGTTAGGGGCAAAAGAAGGGGGAGAAGAAGCTGGAGCAGCCAGGAGGAGGTGACCCAGCATATGAATATGTTGGGTCACCTTATAGCAGCAGTGAGTGTAGGTGCACAGTGAGGGGGCACTGGGGCAGCAGGGAGGGCAGTCAGGGGGAGGAGCCCCGACATATACATAATTGGCCGGCAGCAGATAAGGGGGTGGGAAGAGCAGGGAGGAGGTGGGGAGACTGTTGTCTCCGCTGCTCTTCTCCCCTCAGCAGGCTGCCTATGCCATTCTGAGATGGCGAATGGATTTTGAGACACGATACGGAAAGCTGGGCTTCTATGAATCACTCTCCCTATACTACTGTATGGGGAAGTGGTCCTGACACAGAGCTGGGGCACCGCTGGAGAAATCTCAGATTTCCCCACGGTCACACCTTCTGTGACTAGGAGGTAGCAGTGAAAAGGGGATCAATATGAAATGCCTACAAAGTCCAGACGTTGAAAATACCGACAGCAAATAGCCGATGGTCAAAATACCGACAAGGTCAAAATACCGACATTTAAAATGTCGAAGGGTCAAAAAGTCGACACAAGTTTTCATTGGGTTTTTGAGTGTATGTCGACATAGGTCGACATGGGCACCGTATCAGTGTACAGCGTCCCCTCACACTCTGCACACTATTATATTCCCCCACCCCCCCTCCAGGTCCACTGGGATGGTAAAGTATGAACAAGTCGGTTTCAATGAAAAAATCATGTCGACTTTTTGACATGTCGCCATTTTAAATGTCTGTATTTTGAACTTGTCCGTATTTTAAATGTCGGTATTTTGACCATGTCGTTATTTTGACCTTGTCAGTATTTTGACCATCGGTCAATGGTTGTCGATATTTGACGTTTGGGATTTTGATTGTAGGTAAATTGACTGCATCCCGTGAAAAGCCCTGTTATCACTGATAAAAGACTTTCCACTGCTACATGAATAGACTCCTTAAGACAATTAAGTAAATGTTTCTGTTTGCCCAGTCAAGGTAAAAGTATGTGCACCGGAAATTTTTCGGGTTTTGTGTTTTGGTTTTGGGTTCGGTTCCGTGGCCGTGTTTTGGGTTCGAACGCGTTTTGGCAAAACCTCACCGAATTTTTTTTGTCGGATTCGGGTGTGTTTTGGATTCGGGTGTTTTTTTTTCAAAAAACTCTAAAAAACAGCTTAAATCATAGAATTTGGGGGTCATTTTGATCCCAAAGTATTATTAACCTCAATAACCATAATTTCCACTCATTTTCAGTCTATTCTGAACACCTCACACCTCACAATATTATTTTTAGTCCTAAAATTTGCACCGAGGTCGCTGGATGACTAAGCTCAGCGACCCAAGTGGCCGACACAAACACCTGGCCCATCTAGGAGTGGCACTGCAGTGTCACGCAGGATGGCCCTTCCAAAAAACACTCCCCAAACAGCACATGACGCAAAGAAAAATGAAAGAAAAAAGAGGTGCAAGATGGAATTGTCCTTGGGCCCTCCCACCCACCCTTATGTTGTATAAACAGGACATGCACACTTTAACCAACCCATCATTTCAGTGACAGGGTCTGCCACACGACTGTGACTGAAATGACGGGTTGGTTTGGACCCCCACCAAAAAAGAAGCAATTAATCTCTCCTTGCACAAACTGGCTCTACAGAGGCAAGATGTCCACCTCATCATCATCCTCCGATTCATCACCGTGTACATCCCCCTCCTCACAGATTATCAATTCGTCCCCACTGGAATCCACCATCACAGCTCCCTGTGTACTTTGTGGAGGCAATTGCTGCTGGTGAATGTCTCCATGGAGGAATTGATTATAATTAATTTTAATGAACATCATCTTCTCCACATTTTCTGGAAGTAACCTCGTACGCCGATTGCTGACAAGGTGAGCGGCGGCACTAAACACTCTTTCGGAGTACACACTTGTGGGAGGGCAACTTAGGTAGAATAAAGCCAGTTTGTGCAAGGTCCTCCAAATTGCCTCTTTTTCCTGCCAGTATACGTACGGACTGTCTGACGTGCCTACTTGGATGCGGTCACTCATATAATCCTCCACCATTCTTTCAATGGAGAGAGAATCATATGCAGTGCCAGTAGACGAAATGTCCGTAATCGTTGGCAGGTCCTTCAGTCCGGACCAGATGTCAGCATCAGCAGTCGCTCCAGACTGCCCTGCATCACCGCCAGCGGGTGGGCTCGGAATTCTGAGCCTTTTCCTCGCACCCCCAGTTGCGGGAGAATGTGAAGGAGGAGATGTTGACAGGTCGCGTTCCGCTTGACTTGACAATTTTCTCACCAGCAGTTCTTTGAACCCCTGCAGACTTGTGTCTGCCGGAAAGAGAGATCCAAGGTAGGTTTTAAATCTAGGATCGAGCACGGTGGCCAAAATGTAGTGCTCTGATTTCAACTGATTGACCACCCGTGAATCCTTGTTAAGCGAATTAAGGGCTCCATCCACAAGTCCCACATGCCAAAAGGTTGCAGAACCTTGCACAACGTTGAAATCATTCTCCACTGCGCTTGAGACAGGTGCATTCCACCTCCTATATCGTGGTCAGTTGTATAGGCTTGAATGGCCTTTTGCTGCTCCTCCAACCTCTGAAGCATATAGAGGGTTGAATTCCACCTCGTTACCACTTCTTGCTTCAGATGATGGCAGGGCAGGTTCAGGCGTTTTTGGTGTTGCTCCAGTCTTCTGTACGTGGTGCCTGTACGCCGAAAGTGTCCCGCAATTCTTCTGGCCACCGACAGCATCTCTTGCACGCCCCTGTCGTTTTTTAAATAATTCTGCACCACCAAATTCAAGGTATGTGCAAAACATGGGACGTGCTGGAATTTGCCCAGATTTAATGCACACACAATATTGCTGGCGTTGTCCGATGCCACAAATCCACAGGAGAGTCCAATTGGGGTAAGCCATTCTGCGATGATCTTCCTCAGTTGCCGTAAGAGGTTTTCAGCTGTGTGCGTATTCTGGAAAGCGGTGATACAAAGCGTAGCCTGCCTAGGAAAGAGTTGGCGTTTGCGAGATGCTGCTCCTGGTGCCGCCGCTGCTGTTCTTGCGGCGGGAGTCAATACATCTACCCAGTGGGCTGTCACAGTCATATAGTCCTGAGTCTGCCCTGCTCCACTTGTCCACATGTCCGTGGTTAAGTGGACATTGGGTACAACTGCATTTTTTAGGACACTGGTGAGTCTTTTTCTGAGGTCTGTGTACATTTTCGGTATCGCCTGCCTAGAGAAATGGAACCTAGATGGTATTTGGTACCGGGGACACAGTACCTCAAACAAGTCTATTGTTGGCTCTGCAGTAATGATGGATACCGGAACCACGTTTCTCACCGCCCAGGATGCCAAGGCCTCAGTTATCCGCTTTGCAGCAGGATGACTGCTGTGATATTTCATCTTCCTCGCAAAGGACTGTTGGACAGTCAATTGCTTGGTGGAAGTAGTAAAAGTCGTCTTACGACTTCCCCTCTGGGATGACCATCGACTCCCAGCAGCAACAACAGCAGCGCCAGCAGCAGTAGGCGTTACACGCAAGGATGCATCGGAGGAATCCCAGGCAGGAGAGGACTCGTCAGAATTGCCAGTGACATGGCCTGCAGGACTATTGGCATTCCTGGGGAAGGAGGAAATTGACACTGAGGGAGTTGGTGGGGTGGTTTGCGTGAGCTTGGTTACAAGAGGAAGGGATTTACTGGTCAGTGGACTGCTTCCGCTGTCGCCCAAAGTTTTTGAACTTGTCACTGACTTATGATGAATGCGCTGCAGGTGACGTATAAGGGAGGATGTTCCGAGGTGGTTAACGTCCTTACCCCTACTTATTACAGCTTGACAAAGGCAACACACGGCTTGACACCTGTTGTCCGCATTTCTGTTGAAATACTTCCACACCGAAGAGCTGATTTTTTTGGTATTTTCACCAGGCATGTCAACGGCCATATTCCTCCCACGGACAACAGGTGTCTCCCCGGGTGCCTGACTTAAACAAACCACCTCACCATCAGAATCCTCCTTGTCAATTTCCTCCCCAGCGCCAGCAACACCCATATCCTCCTCATCCTGGTGTACTTCAACACTGACATCTTCAATCTGACTATCAGGAACTGGACTGCGGGTGCTCCTTCCAGCACTTGCAGGGGGCGCGCAAATGGTGGAAGGCGCATGCTCTTCACGTCCAGTGTTGGGAAGGTCAGGCATCGCAACCGACACAATTGGACTCTCCTTGTGGATTTGTGATTTCGAAGAACGCACAGTTCTTTGCTGTGCTTTTGCCAGCTTAAGTCTTTTCATTTATCTAGCGAGAGGCTGAGTGCTTCCATCCTCATGTGAAGCTGAACCACTAGCCATGAACATAGGCCAGGGCCTCAGCCGTTCCTTGCCACTCCGTGTGGTAAATGGCATATTGGCAAGTTTACGCTTCTCCTCCGACAATTTTATTTTAGATTTTTGAGTCCTTTTTTTACTGATATTTTGTGTTTTGGATTTTACATGCTCTGTACTATTACATTGGGCATCGGCCTTGGCAGACGACGTTGATGGAATTTCATCGTCTCGGCCATGACTAGTGGCAGCAGCTTCAGCACGAGGTGGAAGTGGATCTTGATCTTTCCCTATTTTTGGAACCTCAACATTTTTGTTCTCCATTTTTAATAGGCACAACTAAAAGGCACCTCAGGTAAACAATGGAGATGGATGGATACTAGTATACTTATGGATGACGAGTGACTGACGACACAGAGGTAGCTACAGCCGTGGACTACCGTACTGCGTCTGCTAGTATAGAGATGATAATGATATAAAAAATATATATATATCACTACTGCAGGTATATATAATATAATGACGGACCTGCTGGACACTGTCAGCAGATTTCTAAACTACTAGTATGAAGAAGATAGAAAAAAAAAACCCACCACAGGTAGGTATACAATTATGGACGAGCACTGACGACACAGAGGTAGCTACAGCCATGGACTACCGTACTGCGTCTGCTAGTATAGAGATGATAATGATATAAAAAATATATATATATATATCACTACTGCAGGTATATATAATATAATGACGGACCTGCTGGACACTGTCAGCAGACTCCTAAACTACTAGTATGAAGAAGATAAAAAAAAAACCCCACCACAGGTAGGTATACAATTATGGACGAGCACTGACGACACAGAGGTAGCTACAGCCGTGGACTACCGTACTGCGTCTGCTAATATAGAGATGATAAAGATGATAGAGATGAACAAAAAAAATATAACACTATGTTAGGGTCTCCTGCCCTGTGCTGCCACGTCGTCATGGCAACCGGGAGACAAGTGCTAGTGGAGTAACCTGAGCGCAGCTGATACTCCGGTTCGGGTCTTTTGCTGTGCAGTGGTTATAGGCTCTGTGCACGGCAGGGGATCCGGTGCTGGTTTTTGTGCTCACAGTCTGTGAGGTCTGAGTGGGGCGTGGACAGCACCTGCTTTATAAGGCCTCTTTTCAGGGTAAGCAGATGCTGCTGAATCTTTGTTGGTTAGTCAGTTCATGAAAGTTAGCCAGTACTGTGTAGCTTTGTATTTGTTTGTTGCTTACTGCAAATAGGCCTGGGGATTTGGTATTACACTCTGCCAATCCAGACCTAGCAGTAAGACTGGAGTCAGTCGTTTAGCTTGCTGGGGTTCTGTTACCACTCTGTGAACTTAGCAAGTTTGCGGCTGTATTCTAAGACTTGCCTGTCTAATCCTGTCTCACTGTGCTAGGTGTCAGGGGTCAGTTTAGTGGCAGTAAGCTAAAACCTGTGCACTGCAAGTGAGAAATAGGATTGTGGAGACTCTCCTTGTGTCTATCATTCCATCTCTGACCAAGGAGTTTACTGCCACACCCGTTGGTAACCCTTTAGGGTTTTGCTGTTGCCCTTAGCAACAGCATTTCGGGTTTTCTATGTATTAAAACACAACATCTTGCTTTTTCCATCTGTGCAGTTCTAATACAAAGGAGATACCCAGTTCCTTAGCCTCTGGGCTTCTCTGTTCACTTTGTGTGTATTTTGTTACCCTATTACCTTCTGTGTACGTTATGTCATATTCCCCAGTTTGTCTGTGAGTCCATTTGTTTTGCATAACAGTTCAAACACCAGTACATTCCTGCAGACACTGGAGTGCATAACAGTTCTGACACCAGTACTTTCCTGCAGGCACTGGTGTGCATAACATATTCAGCAGCCTAATACTCCTGTTGAAATTTTGTGGGAATATGGAGCATACCCCTCAAAATACGTTGCAACAGGTGGTCGATCAGGTGCAGGTCCTGACTCGACAATTTAATGATTTGTCCATTAAAATGCACACCTCCCAGGCTGCTGGTGGAGCTCCCGCAGCAGCAGCACCTGCAGGGGTTAAGGAGCCGAAAGTAAATCTCCCGGATCGTTTTTCTGGAGATCGCTCGCAGTTCTTTTGTTTCAAGGAGAGCTGCAAGCTATACTTCCGGCTTAGGCCTCAGTCTTCTGGGTCGGAGATTCAGCGGGTGGGCATAGTGATTTCCTTGCTACAAGGAGACCCACAGGTCTGGGCATATGGGTTGCAGCCTGACTGTCCGTCGCTTAAAAGTGTTGATGCTTTTTTTACGGCACTGGGCATGTTGTATGATGACCCTGACAAGACGGCCTCAGCCGAGGCTCAGATTTCGATCCTTAAGCAAGGGCGAAGGCCAGTTGAGGTTTACTGTACGGAGTTTCGGAGGTTGGCCCATGATACCCAGTGGAATGACCCAGCCCTGAGACACCAGTACCGAAGAGGTCTTTCTAACCAGATAAAGGACCAACTGGTACAATATCCCTTGCCTGATAGCTTGGATCAGCTCATGCAGTTATCCATCCGGGTGGATAGACGGCTGAGAGAGCGTAGGCTTGAAAGGGAGACTGAGATTTCCTTCCTTCCCAAGGGAACCTCAGACTCTGAGGAATTTTCTGAGGAGCCTATGCAGATTGGGGCTACCCGCCTCTCCTCGCGTGAGAAGACGCGGAGGAGACAGCAGGGGTTGTGTTTGTACTGTGGGAATAAAGGTCATGTGGTAGTATCATGCCCAGAAAAGCCGGAAAACTTCAGGGCCTGAGGGTGATGGGAAATATCCTGTCAGGCCAGAAGTCAGAATTTCCCAAGAAGACTTTTATCATTCCGGTGACCTTGAAGATCCTCGGTCAAACTGTCAAGACTGAGGCCTTTGTGGACAGTGGGGCCGACGGGGTTTTTATGGACCGCCAATTCGCCCTGAAACACTCTGTTCCCTTAGTACCCTTGGCATCGGAAATTGAGATTTGTGGGTTAAACGGGGAACCATTATCCCAAGGTAAAATTACCTCTTGCACTAGCCAGATTTCTTTGTTTATTGGAGCCACACACTCTGAAAAATTGTCCTTTTATGTGACTGTCTGTACTTTTGCCCCATTGGTGTTGGGGTTACCCTGGTTAAGGGCCCACAATCCTCAATTTGACTGGGTCTCTAGGGAGATTCTTAGTTGGGGTACTGATTGTTTCAGGAGATGCTTGAGCCTTCCAGTCAGGCTCTCGCAGCTAAGTTTGCCAGGATTGCCAGGGTGTTATGCAGATTTTGCGGACGTGTTCTCCAAAAAAGTTGCAGAGGTACTACCTCCCCATCGCCCCTATGACTGTGCCATTGATTTGTTGCCAAATGCTAAGCTTCCCAAGAGTAGGTTGTACTCCCTGTCACGTCCTGAGACTCAGGCTATGGCAGAGTACATTCAGGAGAACTTGGCTAAGGGATTTATCAGACCTTCACAGTCTCCAGTTGGGTCGGGGTTCTTCTTCGTGGGTAAAAAGGACGGTTCGTTGCGACCCTGCATCGACTTCAGGGAATTGAACCGTATCACGATTAAAAACTCATACCCACTGCCTCTCATTTCGGTCTTGTTTGACCAGCTTCGTACTGCCACCATTTTTTCTAAGATTGACCTACGCGGTGCGTACAATCTAATCCGAATAAGAGAGGGGGATGAATGGAAGACTGCCTTTAATACCCACTCAGGGCATTATGAATATTTGGTGATGCCTTTTGGGCTCTGTAATGCCCCGGCAGTCTTCCAGGATTTCATGAATGATGTGCTCAGGGAATATTTGGATAGATTCTTAGTTGTATACTTAGATGACATCCTAATCTTCTCCCATTCCCTGGAGGAACATCGGAAGCATGTACGCTTAGTCCTCCAGAAACTCAGAGACCACCGGCTTGGGGCGAAGCTGGAGAAGTGCGAATTTGAAGTTCAGCAAATCGCATTTCTAGGATATATTATCTCCCCAGAAGGTTTCCAAATGGAGGGTTCCAAGGTACAGGCAGTCCTGGATTGGGTGCAGCCCACTAGTTTGAAGGCGCTTCGGCGTTTCCTGGGCTTTGCAAATTTTTATAGACGATTTATCGCTGGGTTTTCGTCTATAGTGGCGCCCTTGGTGGCACTCACTAAGAAAGGGGCGGATGTTGCTCACTGGTCTTGTGAGGCTAAAGCGGCTTTTGCCCGTCTCAAAAGGGCATTTGTTTCGGCCAAGGTGCTGCGACACCCAGATCCAGAGCGTCCTTTTGTGGTGGAGGTGGATGCCTCTGAGATGGGTATTGGGGCAGTGCTTTCTCAGATGGGAGTGTCTGATAATCGCCTTCATCCCTGTGCTTACTTTTCCCGTAAATTTTCGCCTGCCGAGATGAATTATGACGTGGGTAACCGGGAATTGTTGGCTATTAAGGATGCACTCGAGGAGTGGAGACACTGGCTTGAGGGGGCTAAGTTTGTGGTCTCAATTCTCACTGACCATAAGAATCTGGCATATTTAGAGTCAGCGAAGCGTCTCAATGCCAGGCAGGCACGATGGGCTTTGTTTTTTGCTCGCTTTAATTTTTTGATAACATATCGCCCTGGGTCAAAAAACATCAAGGCTGATGCGCTCTCGCGGAGTTTTGCTCCAATCAAGGAGACCACCGAGGAGCCGTTGCCCATTGTTTCCCCATCATGTATTAAAGTGGGCATTACCCAGGACCTCTTATCATTAGTCCTTAGAGCACAGGAGCAGGCTCCTCCAGACCTTCCGGTAGGTCTTTTGTTTGTGCCTCCTAGGTTAAGACAGCGAGTGTTCCTGGAATTCCATGCCAAGAAGTCGGCAGGTCACCCGGGTATTGCCAGAACTCGGGAGTTGCTATCTAGGGCGGTGTGGTGGCCCTCGGTGGCTAAGGATGTGGATCAGTGGGTTCGGGCATGTGACATCTGTGCCCGAAATAAGACTCCTAGAGGGGTTCCTGTTGGCCCATTACATCCACTCTCTATCCCATCTAAGCCATGGACCCACATTTCAATGGATTTTGTGGTGGACTTGCCCAAATCCTCGGGGATGACAGCCATCTGGGTTGTCGTTGACAGGTTTTCGAAGATGGCGCACTTCGTTCCACTGGTTGGGCTGTCATCAGCCAGACGCCTGTCTGAATTATTTATGCTGCATGTTGTGCGTCTCCACGGGTTGCCACTTGATGTGGTCTCTGACCGCGGATCCCAGTTTGTGGCCAAATTCTGGAGGGCATTTTGTTCCGATCTCCAGATTTCTGTCAGCTTGTCGTCAGGCTACCATCCGCAGTCTAATGGGCAGACTGAAAGGGTGAACCAGTCCTTGGAGCAGTTCCTCAGGTGTTATGTCTCCAAGTGTCAGACTGACTGGGTTGCTCATCTGTCCATGGCGGAGTTTGCCTATAACAACGCGGCTCACTCTGCTACAGGGATCTCTCCCTTCCTTTGTGTGTATGGGCATCATCCTAAGGCCAATTCTTTTGACCCCCTGGACTCCACGCCTGGTGGTTCCTCTGTGGTTTCGGTCCTTAGAGGTATTTGGCGGAAAGTGAAGAAAGCCCTTGTGTCTGTGTCATTAGTGACCAAAAGGGTTTTTGATAAGCGGAAAAGACCCTGCAGCTTCAAATTAGGAGACTTCGTCTGGTTGTCTACCAAGAATTTGAAGTTGAGACAGCCATCTCATAAGTTAGGGCCCCGGTTCATCGGCCCTTATAAGATCACCAGGGTTATCAATCCGGTGGCATTTCAGTTAGATCTGCCCCGTTCTTTGGGTATCAATAAAACATTTCATTGTTCCCTTTTAAAACGGGCGATTAGTAATCCTTCTTCCAGTGGAAGACCTTCCCCTCTTCTGATACGTGGCCAGAGGGAGTTTGTTGTTGAAAGGATTCTTGACTCCAAGGTGGTTCGGGGTCGGCTGTCATTTTTGGTGCACTGGAAGGGGTATGGCCAGGAGGAGCGGTCGTGGGTGCGCAGTTGTGATCTTCATGCCCCCAGACTGATACGCTCTTTCTTCTCGCAGTTCCCCGATAAACCCGGTGGTAGGGGTTCTTTGACCCCTCGTCAGAGGGGGGGTACTGTTAGGGTCTCCTGCCCTGTGCTGCCACGTCGTCATGGCAACCGGGAGACAAGTGCTAGTGGAGTAACCTGAGCGCAGCTGATACTCCGGTTCGGGTCTTTTGCTGTGCAGTGGTTATAGGCTCTGTGCACGGCAGGGGATCCGGTGCTGGTTTTTGTGCTCACAGTCTGTGAGGTCTGAGTGGGGCGTGGACAGCACCTGCTTTATATGGCCTCTTTTCAGGGTAAGCAGATGCTGCTGAATCTTTGTTGGTTAGTCAGTTCATGAAAGTTAGCCAGTACTGTGTAGCTTTGTATTTGTTTGTTGCTTACTGCAAATAGGCCTGGGGATTTGGTATTACACTCTGCCAATCCAGACCTAGCAGTAAGACTGGAGTCAGTCGTTTAGCTTGCTGGGGTTCTGTTACCACTCTGTGAACTTAGCAAGTTTGCGGCTGTATTCTAAGACTTGCCTGTCTAATCCTGTCTCACTGTGCTAGGTGTCAGGGGTCAGTTTAGTGGCAGTAAGCTAAAACCTGTGCACTGCAAGTGAGAAATAGGATTGTGGAGACTCTCCTTGTGTCTATCATTCCATCTCTGACCAAGGAGTTTACTGCCACACCCGTTGGTAACCCTTTAGGGTTTTGCTGTTGCCCTTAGCAACAGCATTTCGGGTTCTCTATGTATTAAAACACAACATCTTGCTTTTTCCATCTGTGCAGTTCTAATACAAAGGAGATACCCAGTTCCTTAGCCTCTGGGCTTCTCTGTTCACTTTGTGTGTATTTTGTTACCCTATTACCTTCTGTGTACGTTATGTCATATTCCCCAGTTTGTCTGTGAGTCCATTTGTTTTGCATAACAGTTCAAACACCAGTACATTCCTGCAGACACTGGAGTGCATAACAGTTCTGACACCAGTACTTTCCTGCAGGCACTGGTGTGCATAACACACTACTGCAGGTAAATATTTATATAATATAATGAATGACGGACCTGCTGGACACTGTCAGCAGAATGCGTTTATAGAATAAAAAAAAAAAACACCACAGGAGTGTTTAACTTTTTCAGGCAGACAATATACTGGTGGTCACTGGTCAGTCACACTGGCAGCAAAAGTGTGCACTGTACTCCTGCTATAACTGCACCCCAGTCTCCCCCACAATTCAGCTGTGTGAGCAGTGAGCACTCAGCACAGTCAGATATACATAGATGATATTATCATGCAGCACACTGAGGCTGAGCACAGATATGGTATGTGACTGTGTATCGTTTTTTTTCAGGCAGAGAACGGATTATATTAAATAATAAATAAAACTGGTGGTGGTCACTAGTAACTATCAGCAAAACTCTGCACTCTGAGTACTCCTAATGCTCCCCAAAATTACTAAGTTAGTAGTAAATCAACTCAAGTGTCTCTATCTATTCTAACGGAGAGGACGCCAGCCACGTCCTCTCCCTATCAATCTCAATGCACGTGTGAAAATGGCGGCGACGCGCGCCTCCTTATATAGAATCCGAGTCTCGCGATAGAATACGAGCCTCGCGAGAATCCGACAGCGGGATGATGACGTTCGGGCGCGCTCGGGTTAACCGAGCAAGGCGGGAAGATCCGAGTCTGCCTCGGACCCGTGTAAAAAGGCTGAAGTTCGGGGGGGTTCGGATTCCGAGGAACCGAACCCACTCATCTCTAGGTAAAACTATTTACTGTTCTCTTTTCAAGTATATATCAAGGTGTGTACACAAGGTGAGATCCTTGCTATGCCCAATTTTGACTATGCGATTTCCCTTGAACTCCCCCAGAGCCCAGATAGTACAGATTTTGACTATCTGTACTTTCCATTTTGTCTATGTACGATTTTGACTATACTTTGTACTAGATAGTACACTAGATAGTCAAGACTGACTTGCCTGCACAGTCTCTCTAGTCCTGCGATACCGACCCTGCGGGAGCGCACATCAGGATCGAAACGGTATCGCAAGCTGCCTAACACCTTGAATCAGTAGCTGATCTTGCCACGGGCAAGCAGGACTTTTGGCCGGGGCGCCGTCTTCCGGAGGGCGCCGGCGCCATCCGGGGGGCGCCGCACCATGGTAAGATCCGCCGCAGCTGTGCCCCCCGCTGCCGCTGCCTGCTGTGAAGGTTTCCCTTCGTGGAGAGGACCTTTACGGTAATGATGTGCGGTGCGCGTTGACGTCATCGCGCACCGCACACCAAAGGTCCTCTCCACGAAGGGAACTAGACGCTTAGAGTCTAGTTTTCCTTCGTGGAGAGGACCTTTGCTGTGCGGTGCGCAAATTAACGTCATCGCTCACCGCACATCCTTTCAGCGGCGCTACTACAGTACAGGAGGCGTGACTGACCACGCCCCCTGTATGAAGCCACAACCCCTATTGCCGCCCGGGGTGCAAAAAGCCCCTAAACCGGCCCTGCCTTGAATGTGCACTAACTTTCCGTAAGATATTGACTATGTAGTCAAAATCTTACAGATTTATCTCACCGTGTATGCACACCTTTAGGCAGCTTGTGATACCGATTTGATCTCGATGCGCGTTCCCGTGGGGTCGGTATCGTAAGGCTAGATAGACTGCACAGGCAAGTCAATCTTGACTATCTAGTGTACTATGTAGTACAAAGTATAGGCAAATTTGGCACTTAGTCAAAATCTGTACTATGTGGGCTCTGGGGGCGTTCAAGGGAAATCGCATAGTCAAAATCGGGCAAAGCAAGGATCTCACCGTGTGTACGCATCTTAACACCTTGAGATATGCACTAACTTTCCTTAAGATTTTGGCTATATAGTCAAAATCTTACCAATTTATCTCACCGTGTGTACACACCATATACCCTATGTAATTTATTATGATAAACTAGAATAAATTAACAAACAAACAAACAAAAAACAAACAAAGAACAGCCATAGATTCCAATGCAAAATTTCCCCAGTACTCTATTTTTAAGGAACATTGTAGGGTACTTACTGTATTTAGTGATTCTATCCTTTTAAACCCACAAATTCTCAGGCATACTGTAACTAACCCTTAGGCCTCATTTAGAGTTGGGCAAACGTCAGTCCCTCCATGTACGATGCACTTCTTCTTACTGTGCGTGTGCACCATAAGTGACAATGGGGGTGATTCAGACCTGATCGCTGCTCCGCGTTTTCACACAGCTGGGATCAGCCATTAACTGCGCACGCGTATGCATCGCAATGCGCACGCACGTCGGCAAACAACAGGCATCGCCGAACAGCGACAGGTTGGTGTGAGAATTAGAATCGCACAGCCATTGGACGCTGACTGACAGGAAGAGGCCATTTGTGGGTGGCAACTGACCCTTTTCTGGGAGTGTCAGGAAAAAATGCAGGTGTTCCCAAGCGGTTTCAGGGAGCGTATGCAGTGGCGCCGAGAGGGGGGGGGGGGTACAAATTACCTGGGCCCAGGTCTGATGGAGGGGCCCAGGCCCATGCCTCCTTTGATTTGGCCATGCCCCCTGAAAAGTACCTGGGCCCAGCCAGGCTCTCTACTGCCCTAGCTGGGAGGCATGCCATATTCCTGGGAGTGGGTGCTGCTCATGTGCTAGAGACGCCACATAAGAAGTGTGGCCATGCCTCCTGCATGCTGTGATCACACCCCCTCCAGGGGGGTGGGGGGACCAGAAAGTTGTTGTACTGGGGCCCAGGATTTCTCTTGGAAGCCCTGAGCGTATGTGGTTCTCATCGCACTGGAGGAGTAAGTCCTGGTCTGCGCACAGACTGGGCACACTGATAAAAACCATTCACTGGTGAGTGAGGATTTGCAGCTGTCCGCTGACTGAAGGATTTTTTAGCAGCTCGGCGTACACATTCGCATACCGTCCAACATGACCCATTCCATTAGGTACAAAATGCTCTGTTCCTGGACTTCCCTGTTCATTTCTTATTTGCCATCACCTGTGAAGAAACAGCTTTCTTCTTATTTAGCTAGTTCAACACAGGTGATGGAAATCATAAATTAATAGGGAAGTCCAGGAACAGAGCATTGTGTACCTAGTGGGGCGGGTCATGTTGGAGGGTCTGCATGCGATTGGACACTTGCACAATGAAAATACACTCCCCTTGGGCGGCAACTATCTGATCACAGTACAACAATTTTATTAGCCCAGCAATCAGGTCTGAATTAGGCTCTATGTGTACATCTGTGTTACAGATTTGCTTATCCCTGACCTGTATCTCCTCACACTGGGAGAGCCTTGCTCTACCCCCTGCCTCTGCAGTTCCATGATCACTTGGGACTAGGTCCCCACATATATGGTCAGGATGGGTGCTCTACACAGTGATTACTATTGCACATTACATCACCTCTGGATCCTTCCAGGTACTGGGGCATCTATTTACACAGTAAAGGCTCAGGATAACCATGGAACCTGCCGGAAATAAGGAGACAATGCAAGTTTTCTTCATGTCCATCAAAGATAAGGAAACGATAAAACAGTGGATACACTTTTAACATCTTATTGTTATCTTATATATCTTATATATCCTTTACCACTTTCTATATGATGTGTCGGGTATCTAATCTCGGATCCGGTCTGAAGATCGACAGTGTCTAGGTCGACAATGTTTAGGTCGACCACTATAGGTCGACAGTCACTAGGTCGACATGGATGGAAGGTCGACAGGGTTTCTAGTAGTGATGAGGAACCCGCTCATCACTAGTTTCTAGGTCGACATGTGCTAGGTCGACAGGTCTAAAGGTCGACATGAGTTTTTAAAAAAAAAAAAAAATCTTTTTTTTAATTTTTTCATACTTAACGATCCACGTGGACTACGATTGGAACGGTAAAGTGTGCCGAGCGAAGCGGTAGCGGAGCGAAGGCACCATGCCCGAAGCATGGCGAGCGAAGCGAGCCATGCGAGGGGACGCGTGCACTAATTTGGGATCCCGGTCACTCTACGAAGAAAACGACAAAAATAAAATCAAATCCTCATGTCGACCTTTAGACCTGTCGACCTAGCACATGTCGACCTAGAAACCCATTCGACCTTCCATCCATGTCGACCTAGTGACTGTCGACCTATAGTGGTCGACCTAAACATTGTCGACCTAGACACTGTCGATTTGATGAACCACACCCATCTAATCTTTAGATAATAAAAATTCCACTAATATAACACTCTCTCAAACTATAGCGGCTATGGCATATTTCATCTAATAGTACAAGACACATAACTGATATTCAGTATATGTACTGTATATGCCCCAGGAGAATTACATAAGCAGGGACCGGACCTATACCCATTGTTTATGGGCAATGGGTGAGGAAAGTCTGACAGTGAATTCATGAAAATAGATGTTTAAGTTCCACAATCAAAATGCTTTAAGTTTATTATTTAGGATATTTTTATGATTAGCAAAGTATGGATTTGAAGAGCATGATAAAAGTAAGGCCCATACGGTTATTATTCATTTTGGCATCATCATGTAATTATGAACCAACTTTAAAACCCAGAGGTGCGATCAAATGCAGTGTCTCTTATTGTTTTCTAATTAGATTTACAACATTGATCATTTACGAGCTTGCTTGTACTAAGTGTTGCTACTATCATGGCTTGGAAGAAATGTGCGCTAACCTTCAGGAAGACTCCGCCCATCGCAGAAAGTGATTGGTTTGCTGAGCTTTCTGGCGACTCCAGGAACCGGAGGATAAAGCCGCAAGGTCTCCTTTATAAACGTTGCGGTGTACGTCATTTTTCCAAGGTCTTCCCTAGTAACATATATAGAGCAACAACACTTATGAGGGCTGTTACCGTCAATGCAAAACAGAACTGCTAAACGTTTCACAATGTAATATTATTAGAGATGAGCGCCTGAAATTTTTCGGGTTTTGTGTTTTGGTTTTGGGTTCGGTTCCGCGGCCGTGTTTTGGGTTCGAACGCGTTTTGGCAAAACCTCACCGAATTTTTTTTGTCGGATTCGGGTGTGTTTTGGATTCGGGTGTTTTTTTTCAAAAAACACTAAAAAACAGCTTAAATCATAGAATTTGGGGGTCATTTTGATCCCAAAGTATTATTAACCTCAAAAACCATAATTTCCACTCATTTTCAGTCTATTCTGAATACCTCACACCTCACAATATTATTTTTAGTCCTAAAATTTGCACCAAGGTCGCTGTGTGAGTAAGATAAGCGACCCTAGTGGCCGACACAAACACCGGGCCCATCTAGGAGTGGCACTGCAGTGTCACGCAGGATGTCCCTTCCAAAAAACCCTCCCCAAACAGCACATGACGCAAAGAAAAAAAGAGGCGCAATGAGGTAGCTGTGTGAGTAAGATTAGCGACCCTAGTGGCCGACACAAACACCGGGCCCATCTAGGAGTGGCACTGCAGTGTCACGCAGGATGGCCCTTCCAAAAAACCCTCCCCAAACAGCACATGACGCAAAGAAAAAAAGAGGCGCAATGAGGTAGCTGTGTGAGTAAGATTAGCGACCCTAGTGGCCGACACAAACACCGGGCCCATCTAGGAGTGGCACTGCAGTGTCACGCAGGATGTCCCTTCCAAAAAACCCTCCCCAAACAGCACATGACGCAAAGAAAAAAAGAGGCGCAATGAGGTAGCTGACTGTGTGAGTAAGATTAGCGACCCTAGTGGCCGACACAAACACCGGGCCCATCTAGGAGTGGCACTGCAGTGTCACGCAGGATGTCCCTTCCAAAAAACCCTCCCCAATCAGCACATGATGCAAAGAAAAAGAAAAGAAAAAAGAGGTGCAAGATGGAATTGTCCTTGGGCCCTCCCACCCACCCTTATGTTGTATAAACAAAACAGGACATGCACACTTTAACCAACCCATCATTTCAGTGACAGGGTCTGCCACACGACTGTGACTGATATGACGGGTTGGTTTGGACCCCCACCAAAAAAGAAGCAATTAATCTCTCCTTGCACAAACTGGCTCTACAGAGGCAAGATGTCCACCTCATCTTCACCCTCCGATATATCACCGTGTACATCCCCCTCCTCACAGATTATCAATTCGTCCCCACTGGAATCCACCATCTCAGCTCCCTGTGTACTTTGTGGAGGCAATTGCTGCTGGTCAATGTCTCCGCGGAGGAATTGATTATAATTCATTTTAATGAACATCATCTTCTCCACATTTTCTGGATGTAACCTCGTACGCCGATTGCTGACAAGGTGAGCGGCGGCACTAAACACTCTTTCGGAGTACACACTTGTGGGAGGGCAACTTAGGTAGAATAAAGCCAGTTTGTGCAAGGGCCTCCAAATTGCCTCTTTTTCCTGCCAGTATAAGTACGGACTGTGTGACGTGCCTACTTGGATGCGGTCACTCATATAATCCTCCACCATTCTATCAATGTTGAGAGAATCATATGCAGTGACAGTAGACGACATGTCCGTAATCGTTGTCAGGTCCTTCAGTCCGGACCAGATGTCAGCATCAGCAGTCGCTCCAGACTGCCCTGCATCACCGCCAGCGGGTGGGCTCGGAATTCTGAGCCTTTTCCTCGCACCCCCAGTTGCGGGAGAATGTGAAGGAGGAGATGTTGACAGGTCGCGTTCCGCTTGACTTGACAATTTTGTCACCAGCAGGTCTTTCAACCCCAGCAGACTTGTGTCTGCCGGAAAGAGAGATCCAAGGTAGGCTTTAAATCTAGGATCGAGCACAGTGGCCAAAATGTAGTGCTCTGATTTCAACAGATTGACCACCCGTGAATCCTTGTTAAGCGAATTAAGGGCTGCATCCACAAGTCCCACATGCCTAGCGGAATCGCTCCCTTTTAGCTCCTTCTTCAATGCCTCCAGCTTCTTCTGCAAAAGCCTGATGAGGGGAATGACCTGACTCAGGCTGGCAGTGTCTGAACTGACTTCACGTGTGGCAAGTTCAAAGGGCATCAGAACCTTGCACAACGTTGAAATCATTCTCCACTGCACTTGAGACAGGTGCATTCCACCTCCTATATCGTGCTCAATTGTATAGGCTTGAATGGCCTTTTGCTGCTCCTCCAACCTCTGAAGCATATAGAGGGTTGAATTCCACCTCGTTACCACTTCTTGCTTCAGATGATGGCAGGGCAGGTTCAGTAGTTTTTGGTGGTGCTCCAGTCTTCTGTACGTGGTGCCTGTACGCCGAAAGTGTCCCGCAATTTTTCTGGCCACCGACAGCATCTCTTGCACGCCCCTGTCGTTTTTTAAAAAATTCTGCACCACCAAATTCAAGGTATGTGCAAAACATGGGACGTGCTGGAATTTGCCCATATTTAATGCACACACAATATTGCTGGCGTTGTCCGATGCCACAAATCCACCGGAGAGTCCAATTGGGGTAAGCCATTCCGCGATGATCTTCCTCAGTTGCCGTAAGAGGTTTTCAGCTGTGTGCGTATTCTGGAAACCGGTGATACAAAGCGTAGCCTGCCTAGGAAAGAGTTGGCGTTTGCGAGATGCTGCTACTGGTGCCGCCGCTGCTGTTCTTGCGGCGGGAGTCCATACATCTACCCAGTGGGCTGTCACAGTCATATAGTCCTGACCCTGCCCTGCTCCACTTGTCCACATGTCCGTGGTTAAGTGGACATTGGGTACAGCTGCATTTTTTAGGACACTGGTGACTCTTTTTCTGAGGTCTGTGTACATTTTCGGTATCGCCTGCCTAGAGAAATGGAACCTAGATGGTATTTGGTACCGGGGACACAGTACCTCCAACAAGTCTCTAGTTGGCTCTGCAGTAATGATGGATACCGGAACCACGTTTCTCACCACCCAGGATGCCAAGGCCTCAGTTATCCGCTTTGCAGTAGGATGACTGCTGTGATATTTCATCTTCCTCGCAAAGGACTGTTGAACAGTCAATTGCTTACTGGAAGTAGTACAAGTGGGCTTACGACTTCCCCTCTGGGATGACCATCGACTCCCAGCGGCAACAACAGCAGCGCCAGCAGCAGTAGGCGTTACACGCAAGGATGCATCGGAGGAATCCCAGGCAGGAGAGGACTCGTCAGAATTGCCAGTGACATGGCCTGCAGGACTATTGGCATTCCTGGGGAAGGAGGAAATTGACACTGAGGGAGTTGGTGGGGTGGTTTGCGTGAGCTTGGTTACAAGAGGAAGGGATTTACTGGTCAGTGGACTGCTTCCGCTGTCACCCAAAGTTTTTGAACTTGTCACTGACTTATTATGAATGCGCTGCAGGTGACGTATAAGGGAGGATGTTCCGAGGTGGTTAACGTCCTTACCCCTACTTATTACAGCTTGACAAAGGGAACACACGGCTTGACACCTGTTGTCCGCATTTCTGGTGAAATACCTCCACACCGAAGAGCTGATTTTTTTGGTATTTTCACCTGGCATGTCAACGGCCATATTCCTCCCACGGACAACAGGTGTCTCCCCGGGTGCCTGACTTAAACAAACCACCTCACCATCAGAATCCTCCTGGTCAATTTCCTCCCCAGCGCCAGCAACACCCATATCCTCCTCATCCTGGTGTACTTCAACACTGACATCTTCAATCTGACTATCAGGAACTGGACTGCGGGTGCTCCTTCCAGCACTTGCAGGGGGCGTGCAAATGGTGGAAGGCGCATGCTCTTCACGTCCAGTGTTGGGAAGGTCAGGCATCGCAACCGACACAATTGGACTCTCCTTGTGGATTTGGGATTTCGAAGAATGCACAGTTCTTTGCTGTGCTGCTTTTGCCAGCTTGAGTCTTTTCATTTTTCTAGCGAGAGGCTGAGTGCTTCCATCCTCATGTGAAGCTGAACCACTAGCCATGAACATAGGCCAGGGCCTCAGCCGTTCCTTGCCACTCCGTGTGGTAAATGGCATATTGGCAAGTTTACGCTTCTCCTCCGACAATTTTATTTTAGGTTTTGGAGTCCTTTTTTTTCTGATATTTGGTGTTTTGGATTTGACATGCTCTGTACTATGACATTGGGCATCGGCCTTGGCAGACGACGTTGCTGGCATTTCATCGTCTCGGCCATGACTAGTGGCAGCAGCTTCAGCACGAGGTGGAAGTGGATCTTGATCTTTCCCTAATTTTGGAACCTCAACATTTTTGTTCTCCATATTTTAATAGGCACAACTAAAAGGCACCTCAGGTAAACAATGGAGATGGATACTAGTATACAATTATGGACTAACTGCCGACTGCAGACACAGAGGTAGCCACAGCCGTGAACTACCGTACTGTACTGTGTCTGCAGCTAATATAGACTGGTTGATAAAGAGAAGATGTCTATGTAACTATGTATGTATAAAGAAGACTGAAAAAAATCCACGGTTAGGTGGTATACAATTATGGACGGACTGCCTGCCGAGTGCAGACACAGAGGTAGCCACAGCCGTGAACTACCGTACTGTACTGTGTCTGCAGCTAATATAGACTGGTTGATAAAGAGAAGATGTCTATGTAACTATGTATGTATAAAGAAGAATGAAAAAAAACCACGGTTAGGTGGTATACAATTATGGACGGACTGCCTGCCGAGTGCAGACACAGAGGTAGCCACAGCCGTGAACTACCGTACTGTACTGTGTCTGCAGCTAATATAGACTGGTTGATAAAGAGAAGATGTCTATGTAACTATGTATGTATAAAGAAGAATGAAAAAAATCCACGGTTAGGTGGTATTACAATTATGGACGGACTGCCTGCCGAGTGCAGAGACACAGAGGTAGCCACAGCCGTGAACTACCGTACTGTGTCTGCTGCGACTGGATGATAAATGATATAAAAAATATATATATATCACTACTGCAGCCGGACAGGTATATATTATATATTATATAATGACGGACCTGCTGGACACTGTCTGTCAGCAGAATGAGTTTTATTTTTATAGAATAAAAAAAAAAAAAAACACACAAGTGAAGTCACACGACGAGTGTTTATCTTTTTCAGGCAATCACAATATAAGTATACTACTAACTATACTGGTGGTCAGTGTGGTCAGGTCACTGGTCAGTCACACTGGCAGTGGCACTCCTGCAGCAAAAGTGTGCACTGTTTAATTTTAATATAATATGTACTCCTGGCTCCTGCTATAACCTATAACTGGCACTGCAGTAGTGCTCCCCAGTCTCCCCCACAATTATAAGCTGTGTGAGCTGAGCAGTCAGACAGATATATAATATATATAGATGATGCAGCACACTGGCCTGAGCCTGAGCAGTGCACACAGATATGGTATGTGACTGACTGAGTCACTGTGTGTATCGCTTTTTTCAGGCAGAGAACGGATATATTAAATAAACTGCACTGTGTGTCTGGTGGTCACTCACTATATAATATATTATGTACTCCTGGCTCCTGCTATAACCTATAACTGGCACTGCAGTAGTGCTCCCCAGTCTCCCCCACAATTATAAGCTGTGTGAGCTGAGCAGTCAGACAGATATATAATATATATAGATGATGCAGCACACTGGCCTGAGCCTGAGCAGTGCACACAGATATGGTATGTGACTGACTGAGTCACTGTGTGTATCGCTTTTTTCAGGCAGAGAACGGATATATTAAATAAACTGCACTGTGTGTCTGGTGGTCACTCACTATATAATATATTATGTACTCCTGGCTCCTGCTATAACCTATAACTGGCACTGCAGTAGTGCTCCCCAGTCTCCCCCACAATTATAAGCTGTGTGAGCTGAGCAGTCAGACAGATATATATAATATTATATATAGATAATAGATGATGCAGCACACTGGCCTGAGCCTGAGCAGTGCACACAGATATGGTATGTGACTGAGTCACTGTGTGCTGTGTATCGCTTTTTTCAGGCAGAGAACGGATTATAAAGTAAACTGCACTGTCCTCACTAGTAAACTCTCTCCACTCAGTCTCTACACTTCTACAGTAACAGTACTCCTCCTAGTCAGCTCCAGTAAATCTCTCTCAGTCTCTTATAATCTAAATGGAGAGGACGCCAGCCACGTCCTCTCCCTATCAATCTCAATGCACGTGTGAAAATGGCGGCGACGCGCGGCTCCTTATATAGAATCCGAGTCTCGCGATAGAATCCGAGCCTCGCGAGAATCCGACAGCGTCATGATGACGTTCGGGCGCGCTCGGGTTAACCGAGCAAGGCGGGAAGATCCGAGTCGCTCGGACCCGTGAAAAAAAACATGAAGTTCTGGCGGGTTCGGATTCAGAGAAACCGAACCCGCTCATCTCTAAATATTATACTGTATTACTATATCAGTGAGGGGCATTTATGGAAACTTATGCATGGAAAAATATCATGTAACCCATAGTACTCCATAGTAATTATTACAGCTTTCCAGTTTAGGAAATGAAGGCAGTAGTGTTGTGGGCATGTTTGCAGCCATATTTGCTATGTACCATTTTTTATAAATACCTCACTTACTCTACACATTTAAATTATTAAAATTTAATAATCTGACAAAATTTTATAATCAGTCAGATTATTAAAATGTAATAATCTGACTGACAGGCAGCATCGTTGAGGGGGCTGGGAGGGAGCGGGGGGAGGCACACGTTTCTAGAAACGGGGGCGTGTCGCCCTGTTTTCTGGGAGGGAAGAGCCACACAGACTTCCTGGCCTTGCAGCCCCAGGCTTACTCAGCTGGCTGTCTGGTCGTGATGTTGGAACCCAGCTTGTGACGCCGGTTGCAGTGCAGGGATAGCAGTTACATGCAGGAGGCGTCTCTTCTACTGAGACGTCTGCTGCATGCCCCTCCTAGAAACCCGACGGAAATTCAATGCTGCTTAAATGTAACTGAATACATAAACCCAACGCTCAAATACATCTCTGATGTTTTTGGATCTACGCATGCGCAGAAGCCGGCTTGCACACACGTAGATCATGTGCAGTGCCCCAAACACCAGCATAATTTACATGGTGCTGGCGTTTGGGGGCACCCACAGGCAGCGTTACAGAAAAAATGGCGTGCATACCCTGTTTTCTGGGTGTTCTAAAGCCAGTGGCTGTGCCCTCGGATGCAATATCTAGACTTTAGTAAGGCATTTGACACTGTCCCACATCGCAGACTGCTAAATAAACTTGAAAGTGTGGGGGTGGATTATAGAATAGTTAAATGGATAAGAACCTGGTTGCAGGATAGTAAACAGACAGTTGTAGTAAAGGGAGTGCAATCTATGGAGGGAAATGTTACCAGTGGAGTACCCCAGGGATCTGTACTCGGACCAGTTCTCTTTAATATCTTTGTGGGTGACATTGCAAATGGTATTGAGGGGAAGGTATGCCTTTTTGCAGATGATACAAAGATATGCAACAGGGTAGACACACCAGGAGGGGTAAAACAAATGATTGATGACCTAGCTAGGCTTGAAAAATGGTCAAGAACGTGGCAACTACAGTTTAATGCTAAATAATGCAAAATCATGCACTTGGGTCTCAAAAACCCAAAGACTAAATATAGTATCAAGGGTACTATAATGGAAACTACTGAGGAGGAAAGGGATTTAGGAGTCACTATTTCAAGTGACTTAAAGGCAGGAAAGCAATGCAACAAAGCAATGAGAAAGGCAAGTCAGATGCTTGGTTGCATAGGGAGAGGAATCAGTAGCAGGAAAAGAGAAGTAATAATAATGCCACTGTATAGGTCATTGGTGCGGCCCCATCTGGAATACTGTGTCCAGTTCTGGAGACCATATCTCCAGAAGGATATAAATACATTAGAGAGTGTACAAAGAAGGGCAACTAAAATGGTGCATGGCCTACATCACAAAACTTACCCGGAAAGGCTAAAAGATCTTAACATGTATAGTATGGAGGAGAGAAGGGAAAGGGGAGACATGATAGAAACTTTCAAATATACCAAAGGTTTTAACAAAGTTCAGGAGGGAAACATTTTTCAAAGGAAGAGAAGTATTAGAACTCGAGGACATACACTGAGACTGGAGGGAGGCAGGTTCAGGGGAAATTTAAGGAAAAATTATTTCACAGAAAGGGTAGTGGATAAGTGGAATAGCCTCCCATCAGAGGTGGTAGAGGCTAAGACTGTAGAGCAATTTAAACATGCTTGGGATAGGCATATGAATATCCTTACAAAGAATTAAGGTTCAAAAAGGGTTGCGATTACCTAAAGGATAAAAAAAAATGGGCAGACTAGATGGGCCAAGTGGTTCTTATCTGCCGTCAAATTCTATGTTTCTATGTAATATCTCTGGCTTCAGGAGCGTGATTCCATGGTCATCTTGAGTTACTCAGATGATCAATGCTCAAGCTGATAATGCTGCGTATTCGGATGCAGCAGCAGATCACAGAAGCCGGCAGTGGGCGTCTTTCTACTACAGACTCCTCCAGCTGCTTTTGCGTATTTTAGCACAGCCGCTGCATACTAAGACTCAGTAACTGTAGCTATAGCGCTTATCTCTGAATCAGGCCCTCAGTGATCTTAAATACAGGTATAAAAGCTTTTCTCTAGAACCAAAAACACTGGAAAACGGACAAAAATGGTTGTTCAGACAAACTGGTTAAGCCCATTTATCTGAATGACAATTTTCCAGTGTTTAGGAGCAAATGGTCAATTGTCATTTGCTCTCATCCATTATCAGATTTTCATTCCAATCAGCCAGATCTGGCAGATGATCTGCCAGATAATTGAAGAGTGTATGCAGAGCTTTCATTTCAGTGTAAAATCAAAGCTGTCCAGTATTTGCCGTATGCAAAAGCAGCTCCAGGATTATCTCTGCATGCAAACATAAATAAATAAACAAATAAACAAATAAAACAAATGTATCTATCTGCACCCCTGGCACGGTTTCTCCTAGAAGTACAAAGTTCTCTTTTGTGCCTTACTTATTTGCTCCTAATGCTGCATATGCTGCACTGTGATGAGCACTGCTACATAACCTAATAAGGACTGAAATGCCCAGGGCAGTGTGGGGTAAGTAAAGTGTTATTTTCAAATGTATTTGGGCATCATTTAGGCAAATTATGGGAAAAAAATCATATACTCAATTATTGTGGGAATAGATGCCATGCCTGTATACACTCTACATATTAATATTTGAATTGTGTAAACTGAATAGAGATATCTGTTACAGCTGATTCCCACCATTCCACTGTGTCCCGATCTCCCAGGACCTCTCTGATCTCCTCGTAACACCTCTCCTGATACTCGGGGTACTTGGACATACAGTATATTATCCAGGAGATTGCAGAGGCTGTCGTATGATGTCCCGCAAACATGAATGCGTCCACCTCTGATCGCATTTCTTTATCACTCAGATGTGTGCCATTTTCATCCTAACAAAACATAATATATGTCAAATAGAGTTATAATCTGAGTCCTGCTTGTGGAACCATGAGCTTCAGAGGACTAGTTATTCCAGCAGAGGGGGTGAACCATGTGGCTCCTACTGCAGGCATAGGACTGCCCCAGTTAGCGATTTGGGAGAGATGGATTTATTAAAGATAGTGAAGAATTCTTCCCACTTCTAACACCATCAGAACATAATAGATGACTGCTAAGAAAACTCTGGGGTATAATGTAGTATTCTTCAAGTGGTCCATATAAAGGTATTTTTAACATCATTAATTTTTTTACATTAGTATGTTTTTGTTTCAAATTGCCTTATTTCCAAACAAGTGTAAATTACAATTACAATAAAATACAACATACAAAGTAATACATATAGGGCCTGATTCATAGGCGTGCAGGGGCGCAGAAAGAGGACGTCTCAGGGCTTGCACAATGAGCTGAATGCTAGTGCTTAAGGGGGATGCTGAAACAAGTATTTGCATATTATCGTACCCGCTACTCCGGCAACAGGCGCTAGAGCAGACGCAGTAGTAGTTCTCCATCATGTCACTCTGGAACAGTCATGGGGGCACTCCCTTTAAATGTAGGGGTGGGTGGGAAAATGAGTGGAGATTCCTTACTGCAATAAGTGGTAATGTGAGCGGGCAGACATTGGGCTGGGGAGAAAAGGGCATATTGCGGATAATTAAATTGCCCTCTTTAATAAGTGCAATTAACCCAATGCTTGGGTTTTGATCTTACAAAACAACAACATGAGTCAGGCTCCTCCCCTAGAGCCAAAGCCCCTTTTTCAGATGGGCGCGATGCATGTCTGCCGCTCAATATGATATATAATGTTCTATCTGGTGCCATAATCAGTATCTTGAGTCTTACTCCAGGCTTATGCTCGGTGTATGATGCCCAGTCTTATATCTGGACCTACTGTACATCTGGTGTTCAGTTTAATATGCAAGCACAGTCCAATACTTAGACCCATATCTGTGTCAAGTATAACACATAGGGGCATATGCATCAATGCATGGAGAGTGATAAAGTGGAGAGAGATACAGTACCAACCAATCAGCACCTGTCACTTTACAGGCTGTGTTTAAAATGACCATTGGTAGCTGATTGGTTGGTAGTTTATCTCTCTCCCCATAGAGTCATATCTGGTACAAATTGTAATACAGATCTGTATCTAGTGCAGTGGTTCCCAAACTGTGTGCCGTGGCTCCCTGGGGTGCCTCGGGACACTTGCAGGGGTGCCCTGGGTTGGTGGTCCAGGGCCAATTCAAATGCTGGTGGCTGTCAGTCATAAAATATGGGGACAAACAGAAGCACATCTTGTCCCTCACCACAAAATTGAGCCTAAGGATGACATATAAACACAATCTACTTAAATTAATATTTCTTATTAAATCTCTCATTAAGAAATTATTGGCCTAGGGGTGCCGTAAAAAAAATTCTGATACTCTAGGGCACCATGATTCAAAAAAGTTTGGGAACCACTGATCTAGTGTCAAGTTTGGTATGCTGACCATTATCTGGCACTATCTGAAATAAGATTGATATGCAGATCTATAGTGTCAAATATGATTTGTAAATATATTAGTGCCTACACTAAAGCTATATATACAATTCTCGGGCCAACATGTCAGATATCGGGGCCACTGTCCCAAGAATTGCTTAAATAAAGAATTGAAATTTTATATGCCAACTTTGTAAGCTGGGACTTGGGTCCTAACAAACGGACAATCTTTCCACTATTGACTATTGTTATCACTGCTGCGAAGAAAATTCTCCTACGACAATGGGTTCCTGCATCGCCACCTTTGGTGGGGAAGTGAGAGCTTTTCTACTGCAGCTGTTATATATTTTGACAGACAATGCGTAATTCCTCTTGAATCAGGGGTTCAACAATTTTATAAGAGGTGGGGGCAATTTATTGAGTATTTACCTCCTCAGGAGCAGACCCATATTTTGAAAGTATTCAAACAGACTACCTGTTTCTACACCACCAATTAACTTAATGTTTGACTAAAGGGGGGTACTCACGGAGCGATCGCTGCTTAAAATCTAAGCAATCTAACTAGATTGCTTAGATTTTAAGCACGATCGCTCCGTGTGTACCCCTACAGAGATAGCGATCGCTGCTGCTAGATTGGCACAAATCTCTCTCACATCGGCCAGTGAGTACTGGCATCCTATTTGGCCTAATTTGGCCTAATTAGCTTATGATTCGACCCTTGGACCCTTTATAGTGTCTATTAGGTTTTTTCTTTGCTTTTTATTTGATGCTCCACCGGACTTTTCTTCTCTCTTTTTTTTATTTCTTCTTACTTTCTTTTCCCTTGAATATTTTTTTGACATTTGCTGTTGCTGTTACTATTTATGAACTGTTAGTATTTCTACTTTTATTCTCCTCTGGATGGTGGTGGTGGTGGTGGTGGTGGTGGTGGTGGGGGTGGTGGTGGTGGCGGAGGGAATATATTGGTAATTATCCATAACGGCTGATCTCATAACAGTTCAGTTGGTTTACTATATCTGTTACATTCTCAGCGATTACTGCATTTGTGTGGGTTTATAGAAACTTCTTATTTCATTGGTGTATACGATGTTCCTTGGCAATGGAAGATAAGTATGATTTGTGATAGATGTTTTGTCTGTTTCTTGATTATCTTTATCAATAAAAATAATTTTCAAATACCTGTCAGTTGTGTACCTAGCTTAATTTGTAGAACAAAGGCCCCCATTTATCAAGCCTTGGAGACTGATAAATAGCACAGTCAACGCCTAACTGACAAGTTACATGCTGTGGGGTAGATGTATTAAGCCTGGAGAAGTGATAAAGCAGTGATAAGTGCAAGGTGATAACGCAACAGCCAATCAGCTTCTGTCAATTTACATATTGGAGCTGATTGGCTGGTGCGTTATCACCTTGGGCTTATCACTGCTTTATCACTTCTCCAGGCTTAATACATCTGTGTTTGAAAAATGACAGTTAGGAGCTGATTGGTTGGTACTTTATCAACGTGCTATTTATCACTCTCCAAGGCTTGATAAATCTGGGCCTTTATCTGATACCAGGTATAAAGAATGATACGTGATACCAAAAAAACACTTAATGGCTCTCAGCCGAGTCTCTCACTAATACCCCTTTTCCACTAGCTCCTTAAAACACGGGTAAATGCATGGGCGCGCGCATTTACCCGTGTTTTTCCCTAATGGAAAAGGGTCAACCTGCAAATTCCCGGATCAAGTGATCCGGGAATCTTACCCGGGTAGCTTGCCGGGTTGAACAAGCTGTCTAGTGTGAACGGGAGCCATGTCGAGGCGACAAGGCTCCCGTTCACAGTGTATGGGAGGGCGGCGCTGGGAGATCATGTGATCTCCCAGCTCCGCTGCTGCCGCGTCACTAGCAGCGTCACCAACCCGGCAATTTGCAGGGTTGGTGAGCGCTGTGGGAAAGGGGGGCTGTAGCACGGGTTGCAGCCATGTCAGGTGACACGGCTGCGACCCGTGCTACAGTGGAAAAGGGGTATTAGCTTCCTCTGAATCAGGGCATTGTGTAATGGATGGAAGGGGGCACACTGTAAGGTCTGGGTATGAATTGTAAATCATTTTGAGGATGGTTTCTCCTTTTTTGTTACAGTAGTTAATCTAAAGTAAGTTAGTATGCATGCGGTATGCAGACCAGAAGCTAGCATTGGCGCATGTTGGAATATACTGTACACATTTATAGGAAACAGCAGTATACAATATAGTAGCACAGAACACTGGAGGCCTCTCACCTTTGTGCATAGAAGTATATCAAGAAAATCCAAATGTCTCTTTTGCCTGATTTTGTCCAACTCTCTCTCACTTTTCAGAGCTTCTTTTCTCTGTTTTATTACTCTGTCTAGCTCAGCAAAGAAAACACGAATGTTATGTTCATTATTGGGCTGAACCAGTATTCATCATAATGCAGTAAATGAATCCACACAATAAGGAATTATTTAATATGTAGTATACAGCCTCTCAGTCACTAGAAGCCGATGCTTCATGTATATTTGGCTATAAGCTGCCTCACTTATGGACGCTTATTCAGGCATATATACCCCAACTGTCCTGGTTTCAGTGGAACAACCCCAATTTGCTCACTTTGAAAAGGGTTCCGCCCCAATATCTTGGAGACTGCACTGCCCAATCCTGCCAATCATGGCATCCTGCAGGGGTGTAGTATGATATGCCGGCGGTCAGGCTCCCGGCGACCAGCATACTGGCGCCGGGATCCCGACAGCCGGCATACTGAAGACGACCCTCCTGCAGGGGCAGTAACACATATTGGCAAATGTGGGGGATATTTCTACTTAAGTAGGCAGAAAATCTGTAAAAGTGGGAGTGACTGGGTAGAAAGTGGGTGTATTTGGGTGATTATGGTGCAGAGGTTGGACGGTTGTGGTGGGGTTTACATTTTGCTTCATAATTGTTGCGGGGTATGTATTTGGGATAACACTGTGGGGGGATTTAATTGTTTTGAGCACAGCATTAATAAATGTCACAATTAAATTGTTTTAGGAGTCCATTAATTATCGAGGCTTTTCGCGCAAAAAGCACAGGGTTTAGCCGCGTCTAAAGTCTGGTCAGACCGCCCGTACCACAGACTTTTTGCACATTTTTGCCCACCACCCGAGGAGGCTGCAAGCAAAACTGTGGGCACCTGCAACACTTGCACCCAGTCGGAGCAACAATTGAATTGCTACATCGGAGGCAAAAAACAATTGAATACACACGCTGTAAAAAAATATATAAAAACCAACTTTCCAATCTGAAGTTAATTAGTGACCCGCAAACAGGAATCATAACTGTCATTTATGAGATGTTAATGGCATTGACTGTACTTAACGCTTCCTTCCAATTTCCTCCTCCATGGTGATTGAAGTGGCACAAACAACTTACAGAAGCTGCTACTTTTAAAGGTTAATTTAATATTTTAATAATATCTATAATAAAAGTAATGCATAACTTCCAACTGTTCGATTTGTGCTCAGAATGTTTGTCCCCCTCATGACAGCGGGGAGGTTTTTAGACACCATGGTGAATGGTGCCTGACGCATCTGAGGCAGGTGTCTCTAGGAGCACAGTAAACAGTGAAGGAACTTTGAGCCTATATCAGATTTGTAAGTAAAGCAAAAAAAGCAAGCAACTTTCTGTCAGGAAAAAAGCATGTTACCATGCACGGTGAGCAAATACATTTATATTTTTTCTGTGCAGAGTAAATAATGGCTGCTTTTGCATGTAGCCCACAAATATTAATGCAAGGTTCACACTAGATGACATGCTCCATGAGCAATATCGTTAAAAATTTCCCCTTGAACTTCCCAGAATCCCAGAACAAATTATATTGAGCGCACACACTGAGCGATTTTTACAAACGATTAATGATATACAGGAGTCATCCGATACTAGGATTTTTCAGCAACTGGGTAGGAATTACAGGGGGGTCGATTGTCATTTGTTTGTAGCGCGCACATTGAACGATATGTACCTTATCGTTAACAACATAGGGGGCCATTCCGAGTTGTTCGCTCGTTATATTTTTCTCGCAACGGAGCGATTAGTCGCTAATGCGCATGCGCAATGTCCGCAGTGCGACTGCGCCAAGTAAATTTGCTATGCAGTTAGGTATTTTACTCACGGCATTACAAGGTTTTTTCTTCGTTCTGGTGATCGTAATGTGATTGACAGGAAGTGGGTGTTTCTGGGCGGAAACTGGCCGTTTTATGGGTGTGTGCGAAAAAACGCTACCGTTTCTGGGAAAAACGCGGGAGTGGCTGGAGAAACGGAGGAGTGTCTGGGCGAACGCTGGGAGTGTTTGTGACGTCAAACCAGGAACGAAACTGACTGAACTGATCGCAGATGCCGAGTAAGTGTGGAGCTACTCAGAAACTGCTAAGAAATGTCTATTCGCAATTTTGCTAATCTTTCGTTCGCAATTTTGCTAAGCTAAGATTCACTCCCAGTAGGCGGCTTAGCGTGTGCAAAGCTGCTAAAAGCAGCTTGCGAGCGAACAACTCGGAATGAGGGCCATAGCCAAAATTGACCTGCATGTACTGACGACAGAAGACCTCGCTAGCGACTAGCAGGAGCGAGCATTGGTGGTCATTCCGAGTTGATCGCTCGTTATTTTTTTTCCGCAACGGAGCGATTAGTCGCTAATGCGCATGCGCAATGTCCGCAGTGCGACTGCGCCAAGTAAATTTGCTATGCAGTTAGGTATTTTACTCACGGCATTACGAGGTTTTTTCTTCGTTCTGGTGATCGTAGTGTGATTGACAGGAAGTGGGTGTTTCTGGGCGGAAACTGGCCGTTTTATGGGTGTGTGCGAAAAAACGCTGCCGTTTCTGGGAAAAACGCGGGAGTGGCTGGAGAAATGGGGGAGTGTCTGGATGAACGCTGGGTGTGTTTGTGACGTCAAACCAGGAACGAAACTGACTGAACTGATCGCAGTGGCAGAGTAAGTCTCGAGCTACTCAGAAACTGCTAAGAAGTGTCTATTCGCAATTTTGAGAATCTTTCGTTCGCAATTCTACTATGCTAAGATTCACTCCCAGTAGGCGGCGGATTAGCGTGTGCAAAGCTGCTAAAAGCAGCTTGCGAGCGAACAACTCGGAATGAGGGCCATTGTTCACTACACAATGCGTACACACTGGACAATAGGGCAAAATGAGCGATATCGTTTAAAACATCACCTAGTGTGTACCAAACTTTAACACAGCTTTGTTTTTCCACTGCAATTTAGATTTCAGTTTGGACACACCACACCCAAATCTAAATCTCTCTGCACATGTTACATCTGCCCCACCTGCAGTGCAACATGATTTTGCTAGAAAACAGGCCCTTTCACAAGCAGTTGCAGGCCAGGGAAGGCCATATCTTTGTGACTGCCTATATACTGCAGCAGACATTAAGTTCATTTGCAATCAATGCATATGTAAGATTTTCTATATTGTCTTTTTAAAAGTAGCCTCACCCTGAATGAAAACACACCTACTATTAAGCAGTTACACTTCTTATTTTGCATAAGCAATCAAACTACTGCTTTGTGTACCACATTATCATTACTTTAGCGACTAGTGTAGTCTTCTTATAATTATACCATTGCATGTAAGGGTGTGCAAGCAGTGCCGCCACTTAGGGCCCTGAGGGCAGTGTCATCGCTGTCTAAAACGGCACCCTACATCCAGTACAGCCGCCAATATTGTCTGACTCTCCAGGCAGTGTTCTATTTCCTAGTGCTGTTGAACCTTCCCCCCTTGGCGTGACGTCATCAAATCACTGGTTCAGGGGGCAGAGTGGCACAGCCCTGCTCTGGCCCGACACCCAAATGTCTTGGTCTCAGTAAGCTGCAATTTGAGGGCTATGTAATGCTTCCATATCGGGACTGTATTGTCTTGATCAGCACGGCAGTTGGGGAGGGGTGAACCATTCACGGCTGCCCTGCATAGCATACTAGTGGTAGGTGCGTGTGACAGTAATATGCGGTTGGAGGTGAGCAGAGGAAAATAAGGTGCAATTTAGTACGGCCTCTGTAGACATGACCACATTTATTATTTATTATGTGGACACACCTTCTGTTCTGCTAACCGGATCTGGCATGTTGGGAGCGGTGTTTATGACATATAGATTACCTGTATGGTCATGCGCTATTTTCAGTGCTCTCCGGAAACGTAATCCATGTGGGCTCAGGTAGTAAATAAGGTCATTATGATAGATAAAATTACGGAACCTGTGGTCTACCAAGTAAGAGATGTCATATACAGCTTTAACATAGGGATTTTCACTGGAAAAAAAAAAAAGACAATATGGAAGGTGAAACAGCTAATAGATGCATATTACTCTGCAAATAAACATATTATAATTATATGAACCATAATGCATCTAAATATTGGGTCTGTTTATTCCAAAAATGACAATAATAAGTCTCATATGCCAACATATAGTCAATATACCCCACATGAGACTGTGAGGTCTATTTATTAAAATATGTGATTTGGACAACGTTTTACCACTGGCGGGAAGAGAAAATCACCTATCACTGCAAACTATCATTAAAATCTGGGTAAGAGCTGATTTAATGCTTCACAAGGCCTGTCTAGGAGTATAGGCATATGTGCCAAGTAGCTGGTTCTCCCATGCACAGTGGTACTGAAAGCCCAGACATGATCCACAAAAAAGAGGAATAAAATAAACTGTTAAAAAAAATCAGTACAAATATAAGAAAACATAAAAAAATATTCCCTAATGAAATAATGTTTAATTCAACAATAAATAATTTTTCATTCAGTTCATTCATTGTTTTTATATTAATGCCACACACAGATCTTTGTTAAATAGGCTTCCACATGCTCTCCAAAAAACCTGGTAAAACTTTTCACTGGTGGGAATAACTGCTATCACCGAAATTGGAAAAAAACGATTTATGGTGTGGAAACAACCGTTAAATAGACCTCTTAGAGGTCAAAGTTGCCAGCAGATTGTCAAAGCCGCCAACCATCGGTGAATTGACGGTGATATTTAAAATGACAACAGGAGTAGACGCTATGCAAGTCTGATTTAGCATTTATTCCTATTGCCAATTTAAAGCTATCGTCCAAACCCACCGATAATCAATGGCTTTGACAATCCATTGGTCAGTAACTATACCCCCTAGTCTTAGAAATAAATCCTATTTTTCTTTAAGGGGTCTATTTATCAATAATTTGATACTCAATGCGATCTGTGCGCTTTAATAGCTCATAGAATCGCAGATGACTTTAGCTGCGGGGGCCAATCTTGGGAATGCTTTGCATTCCGGAGTTTGGTAAATCTGGTAGCATTGCATACCCCCCATAGAAACCTATGGGAATTGCGGCTGCTGGCGGAAATGGAGGTGCCGCAGCGGTTATCAGAGATATACCCAAATATTTATACTAAATATTTGCAGTGTCATCCTGGAAACCGGCGTTTTTAGGGAATAAGCCGCACATTTTTAATAATTAATTGGCTCCTAAACGTGTAGCATATGCTAGTTTGCAATACCTAGAATTTACTAATGTGTTAATAGAAATGGCAGCACCCCCCCACCCTCCCCCTACTATGTCAGAAAATCCAGGACACATTGGTAATGCTGACCAAACCTATCACAGTTTACCTGTCCATCTGGCAGTTGCTATGGTAACTGAAGGCGCATCTCATGATGCTGTCCACGGTCATGGAGCTGGCATCATTGGAAATCTCCACTGGCTTCTTATCTACGAGGCGACGTTCCCATTTGTCCTGAAACAGGATATTCATTAAAGGGGTAACCCACTTCTGGACAACACTCCTAGCTAGGGAGTTTATCTCCTCCCCAAATATGGGGTCCCTTAAGCCGACACACCCACATTACATACTTGCCTACCTTCCCGGAATGGGTGGGAGGCTCCCGAAATTCGGGTGACCATCCCGGCCCCTCGGAAGAGCAGGCAAGTCTCCCGATTTCAGGGGTCACCCCCTGCCCGGCCGCCCACTTAGCGAGTAAAGTGGGCGGTCCGGGCAGGCGATGACGCAATTCTTGTTGAATCGCGTCATCACAGCCACGCCCCCTGTATAATGCCACGTCTGGCACACCCCCGTTCCGCCTCTGGCCCGCCCCCCTCAGCACGTCATCACACTGCCCGCCTTCCCTGCTGAGCCGACCGGCTGCTCTCTCCCGAAGAGAGTAGCCCAAAAGTCGGTAAGTATGCCACATTAACCTGTAGAGAGCTGCGTGTTCTACTGTGCTAACGAGGGGCCTAATTCAGATCTGACCGCAGTTCTGCTGCAGCATGCAGAATCCCGATTATCTCCCTCATTTTCCCTCTGCCACTGCCTGATTGACAGGCAGTTGTGATGAGGGGGTAGGAAGGGGGTGGGGAAGGCATACATTCCCAGAAACTACAGCGTGCCATCCCTGTTTTCTGGGAGGGGAAAGCTAGGGGTGTGCGTGTCAGCTTGGCCATCTGTGTGGAAAATCGCGACCACTGACGACCTCTTCTGCTGAGACATCTCCTGCATGCCCCTCCTGGAGATCGGATGGAAATGCAATGCATTGCATGCAGCACTGCATTATGTCTATCTCTGAATCAAGGGCCTTATTCAGACCTGATCACAGCAGCAAAATTGTTCTCTAATGGGCAAAACCATGTGCACTGCAGGGGAGGGGGGGGGGGTTAGATTTGGGTGGGGTGTGTTCAAACTGAAATCTAATTGCAGTGTAAAAATAAAGCAGCCAGTATTTACCCTGCACAGAAACAATATAACCCACTCAAATCTAACTCTCTCTTCACATGTTATATCTGCCCCCCCTTGCAGTGCATGGGGCCTAAATCAGACCTGATCGCAGCAGCAAAATTGTTTTCTAATGGGCAAAACCATATGCACTGCAGGTGGGGCAGATGTAACATGTGCAGAGAGAGTTAGATTTGGGTGGGTTATTTTGTTTTTGTGCAGGGTAAATACTGGCTGCTTTATTTTTACACTGCAATTTAGATTTCAGTTTAAACACACCCCACCCAAATCTAAACTCTCTCTGCACATGTTATATCTGCCCCACCTGCAGTGCACATGGGCCCTCATTCCGAGTTGTTCGCTCGCTAGCTGCTTTTAGCAGCATTGCACACGCTGGGCCGCCGCCCTCTGGGAGTGTATCTTAGCTTAGCAGAATTGCAGACGAAAGATTAGCAGAATTGCTACTAAATAATTATTTGCAGTTTCTGAGTAGCTCCAGACCTACTCACAGATTGCGATCAGCTCGGTCCGTTTAGTTCCTGGTTTGACATCACAAACACGCCCTGCGTTCGGCCAGCCACTCCCCCGTTTCTCCAGACACTCCGGCGTTTTTCCCCGACACGCCTGCGTTTTTTAGCACACTCCCGGAAAACGCTCAGTTACCACCCAGAAACGCCCCTTTCCTGTCAATCATTCACCGATCAGCAATGCGACTGAAAAGCGCCGCAGGACCCACAGCAAATCTACTAAGTTTTGTGTTAAATAACTTAGCGCATGTGCTCTGCGTACCATGCGCATGCGCATTTAGCAACAAATCGCAGCATAGCGAAAATTGTCAACGAGCGAACAACTCGGAATGACCACCAAGGTTTTGCCCATTAGAGAACAATTTTGCTACTGCGATCAGGTCTTGAATATGGGGAACGCTATCAGTGCTAGTGTACTGAACCTATCCTAGCTATTCCTAGCCATTTCGTGCAGCTTTGCATTTGTGTTCCCTCCCTCTTTGAGCAGGAACCACACCCAGTGGCAGGATTGACCATCGATGGCTCACACCACTGATGTATTGAACCAAAGGGTTCAATCTATCAATCTGCTGACGCCTGCATCCATAATGCATCCAACAACGCAGGACCCTTACTGTACATGCACAGTACGGGTCCAATGCATGCACAAAGAACCAAACATCTGTACTTTGCTGCATGAGCCGCAGATCCTTCAGGACATGAATTAGACCCTGTGTGCTGTATGCGCTGAATCTGTGCTTTCCACGGCATCGCGCTGTCTGACAATTGCAGAACAAGTCCTTACCAGCATGGTTTTAGTGGCGTCGCCCATTAGTTTCACATACGGCTTTAGGATTTCATAGTGAAAGGCAGGAGTCAGCAATTTCCGGAGATGAAACCACTTTTCCCCAGAGGTGATCAATAATCCTTCACCTAATGACATTAACATAAATATTACTATCAAGACAAGAAAGTTAGTAAGAAAGTTAAACCAGTGGTCACATTGGTATGTGTGATTAGGAATGTGTTACATTGTGAGTGTGAGCAATACCCCTCCCTCCCCTCCCCACTGACCGCGACACTAAGGCGGCAATTTTGCATTGCTGCCTTAAACCCGCATACACACGTTGCGACTATATAGTTCATATTGGTAGAAAACAAAGTGCATATCGCACCGTGTGCTTGGTTGGCATTGCAAGAAAAAATAGAGTGTGCAGGCTAGCCAATATTGACTATATCAGAGGTTCATGTCTTTGGCTACAATATAGTTAATATCGGCCGTTAGCCTGCATCGCACCATGTCTATGCAGCTTTAGGCCCTCCAAATGCCTACATTTGAGAACCCCCCGCCCCTCTACTGTTATTCTGTCACCATAGTATTATCACCATCTGTCATAATCTGTCAATATTATCACCATCTGTATTACCGACAACTGTCACCATCACTTACACACACCCTATGCTGGGAGCAAAAGATTGGTCTGAAATAGGAAATCCGTTTAGGGATATGCCCATGAGGTTCCCCAAAATGAATCTGTTCCATGCCCACTACCTACACAGATAACCAAGCGGTAGCTGCCCAGTAACACCCGCTTCAGAGACGGAGAGAGGCGACCACACACAGAGGGAACTGTCTGCTCTCGTATCCTACATCAGCTCATGCACGGGGCAGTGCATGCGCAGTCTGCGATTGCTTTCTCAGCCGCATGCGCAGTCTGCCGCTAATCACGTGGTGCGTCTGCTTTTTGACATAGGTTTGGTTCAAAATCGAATTGGGCGCGATGGTGATCCGATGGTAGTCCGAGGCTGTGTCTCCAGGCGCAGCACTCGGATCTCACTAATGCTAACAGGATGCATTTATTTCCTATAGACTCCTTCTGTCGCATTTGAATGTTAATGACATAGAATTGCACAGTCACTTCCGTGCAGCTTTTCAATTCCTTCCAAACATGAATTAGCCCCATTGTGCAAGACATCAAGTTACACTGAAGGAAGACATTGAATAAGTGAAAGTGACAGGACTTGGACAGTGGGTAGATGTGAGGTGAGAATCCTGGAGTGACCCCCAGAACCCAAATTAGGAAGGGGTTAGAATGACTGTTGCTGACAGTGATGGGCAATTTGGGAACATTAGGAGCTTGGAAATATCACCACTTCTTCTGAAGATGGTGGAGGGACATCCAAGCTGAAATTCCAGATAGAGACTTCAGAAATATGAGGTGGTAACAGAGGGAGTTGTGTCGTACAGCAATGCACTTCAGTATCATCATTGCTAGTTCTGAGACTCTTACCATGTCCTCAGACATACTTTTAGTGAAGTAGAGTGTCTACGAGGAGATTCTGGTGCACTTGTATTAAGGCTGGAGACGGCATAAGGAAGTGATAAACCTGTGATAAGTGCAAGGTGATTAACACAGCAACCAAACAGCTTCTAACTGTTCATTTACATATTGGAGGTGATTGGCTAGAACGTTTATCACCTTGCACTTATCACTGGTTTATCACTTCCTTATGCCTTCTCCAGGTTAATATATCTTCCCCTCTGTATCTTGCTTTCCAAGAATCAGTGAGTCTGAGTCTATTCTATTCCTGTCATATTGCACCAGGTCACAAAGCACAGATCCCAGAGTAAGGAAAACTACAACATAACCTATGAGTATGACCCACAGCAAACAAAGGAAACATTATCTCTCCTGCTTGTGTAATTGTATCAACAGATAACACAGCGTACAAAGTCCGACAGTGGGACAAGATACAAGAGTAACTATAGGGCAGGCTGCTTGCTGGAGCCTTGTACTATATGACATGTGGCTGAAAACATAAGTAAACATTACGGCTAACTTTGGGACATCTTCATTTCCCAGAATCTAATGCCAGAATGACACTGGATGTTACCATTTGTGAGAGTGAATCATTATTATTTTTCAGAGCCAAATAATACCCCTTTTACACTCGCAGAAAAATCCCGGGATATTGCACGTGAACGCGCATCATCCCAGGATTTTTCTCAGTGTGAATGGGTACAGGGACAATTTCCCGGGACGAGCATCCCGGGATTTCATCCCAGGTCTTGACCAGGGTTGAACCCGGGACCGTCCCGGGAAGCTGGCAGTGTAAACGGGTATACCGGGTCAAGGCGACCCGGCACCCGTTCTCTTCATAGGAGGAGGCGTGCTTGGAGAAGATTATCTCCAAGCACCGCCTCTGGGAGACTCAGCGGTGACGTCACTGACCCGGCAATATGCCGGGTCAGCCCGCTAATGTGAAAGGGTCATTCCCGGGAATGTGTCCCGGCAAATATACCGGGACACATTCCCGGGAATGAACTTTCCTGCGAGTGTAAAAGGGGTATAAGTGAGAGGAGACTACACTGACATCTTATCATGTCATGTTTCACCTTTTGATTTTTGAATAAAAATGCAGCGTAAAACCAGATGCTTATACAGAGAATATTTAATCATTCACATCATTCCCTGACCCACTGGATCTTACACTGCAATACTCTCTCGCATTCTGCCTACGTCCTAGTGCTGTGGGCAGGATGGGGAGTGAAATTAAAGGAACTAAGGATCTGTGGGCACGGAGCGGGGCAAATTTGCTGGGATTCAGTGCCCTGTCCTGTTATACCTGCATTTCATGGGATTATGATGCAATGAGGGTGGGGCTTAATGACACAAAGCACCTGGCCACAACCCCTCAGTGATCAACTGCAACTCCTCTCCCAGAGAGGAGGATAAAAAACTTATCAAGTATGACATGTTGCAGGATGAAGCTCATGATTGGCCACTAGAGGGCAGTGCTATACTACAATATATAGGGCCAGAATCAATTGAACATGAGCTGCCGTCAGCTCATGATTTTTCTGCCCATCACGGTAGGCTGATTCTGCTTGCACCTCCATAGGCTACGAGGAGAGTAAGTCTTCCGAAGTAAATACTCAGGAGCCGCCGGAACAGGTCACGGCAGCTTCCGTGCTTGTTAACTGAATCTGAGCCATAGTAGAGGGTGAAAAAGTAATATGTAACTCTCAGCAGGAAAGCAGCATCCTCTATATAACTGGCAATTTAAGTTTGCAATCATCAAGTGAATTGTAAAACATCATGTAACAAAGGCACACTTGTCTGATGATGATGATGATGATGATAATGATGATGATGATGATGATGATGATGATGATGATGATGATGATGATGATGAAGACAAATGATGTCGCAAAATGTACTGCTAAAACATTAAGTGCCTGATTCTAAGGTGGGAGTAAAGCTATATAAGAGCATGTAACCAACCATGCTGCAATGCCAGGCGCACAAATACATTTATTATTTTTGCATGCAGGGTTAATACTGGCTTCTTATGCATGTAGCCCACAAATGTGTACAAAAATGTAACTTTTTACACAGCAGTTTACATCTGAGTTTGGACACGTGCCTCTCACATCTAAATCTCCCTGAGGCTCTTAATCGGCCCGGGCAGTGTATAGTGAGGGGGGTGGTCACATTTTAAGGGGGCATGCTATACATCAAGTGAGCCTTGATCGCGGCATGCCCCCGTGTCTCTGTATGCGGCCAGCCGAGCAGAGCGCCGGGAGGCTGCACTGCTCAGCCAGCCCAGGTTTATCTGTGTAGCCAGACCGCACCATCAGGCCATTGTTAGAAGTGCCAGATTGGCAGTCCAGCCCCTGTAAAGTTTAAGTAGTGTTTTAAAAAAATTCCCTTTAAACAAACAAAGATACAAATAGGGGCAAGATATTGGAGGAAGAACATTAAAAGGAAGACATCTAAGGCATTTGATTTGTACAGTACAGGTATATCCCCACACACACAGCAAGCTATTCAGTCAAACAGGGCTCATACAATATAATTTTATATATATATATATATATATATATATATATATAAATTGATTGTCCTAAAATGTAAATTAAATACATACCAATCCAAGGGATTACAAATCTGTAGGTCACATCATCCTTGGGATCTGTAAAATTGCAAGAGAAAATAAACTGAGCCTGGGAAACATTATAAAAGAAGGCACGGTTAAATTTTAACAAATACAATTCATGTTGGGCAATGCAACCTGCAGGACAAGAACGGATGAACAAACAAAAAGGCAATTACATATTTAGCAACCTGTCGGTAATCAATTCAAACCTTCCTGCTGTCCCGATCTCTGGGTGAGAGTTCCAATGAAGGCGCTCTGTCTTGCCATACTGATTGGCAAGTAGCCTTATCTGATGTGAAGTGGGGGCATTTTAGTGTGCAGGATGGGGGCATGTTGTTGTTGTTGTTGTGCAGGACTGGGCACGGGCAAAGTCTGAGAAAAAGCTGGTACCACTCAGGGTCACTACTATGAGTGTGGATCATAGGGTCGACCACACTTAGGTGGACAGTTATCAGGTCGACCACTATTGGTCAACAGTGACTAGGTCGACACCTGTAATAGGTCGACATGGTCATTAGGTCGACATGAACAAGGTCGACGTGGAAAAAGGTCGACATGAGTTAAAAAAAATTGGTGTCGTTTTCTTCGTAAAGTTACCGGGAACCCCAATTAGGGCTTCACTCGCCATGCTACAGGCAGATTACTATTCCCAATCGTAGTCCACGTGGATCGTAAAGTATGAAAAAGTTAAATGTTTTTAAAAAACTCATGTCGACACTTTCCATGTCGACCTAGTGACCATGTCGACCAATAGTAGTCGACCTAATGACTGTCGAGCTAGAGACCGAATACCACTACTATCATCCACTCTAAAATGGAGGGGGAGGAGAGGGTTTGAACTTCGTAGCACACACTTGCTCCGGGCGCTATGGCTCCATGCTACACAGCTGAGCTTGGGTCCTCTAATTATCCCAACCAGCACCTGTCCATTTCAAAATGAAAATATAATAAATAAACAAAATGTATTGCCTTTACCATGGATACCACCGAGCCCTATGAAAGACATAGAGCCATAAATTCTCATGGTGCCAGTTGTGAATTGGTGAAATGAAACATTAAACTATAGAGACAACTACGAGTGAAGCCCTGGTCAAGCTAGAGCAGAGACAATGGTCCTCATTCCGAGTTGTTCGCCCGCTAGCAGATTTTAGCAGCATTGCACACGCTAGGCCGCCGCCCTCTGGGAGTGTATCTTAGCTTAGCAGAATTGCGAACGAAAGATTAGCAGAGTTGTGAATAGAAAATTCTTAGCAGTTTCTGAGTAGCTCGAGACTTACTCCTACACTGCGATCAACTCAGCCCATTTCGTTCCTGGTTTGACGTCACAAACACGACCTGCGTTCGGCCAGCCACTCCCCCGTTTCTCCAGACACTACCGCGTTTTATCCTGGCACGCCTGCGTTTTTCCGCACACTCCCAGGAAACGGTCAGTTTCCGCCAGTGGTGCAAGTAAAAATATTTTCTTAGTGGTACTGAGTGCTGAAAAATGGGCGTGGTCATTTGTTGTGAAAGGGTGTGGCTACACGCCACAAGTGGGAGTGGCTACATGATACTAGTGGCATGGCGACACTACAAAGCCCCTTTTGTTTGCACTCTGGAGGCAAGGCTAGAAATATATAGTAAAGCCTCCAGTATAATAGAAATATATATAGTAACGCTGCCCCCAGTATAAGAAATATATATAGTAATGCCCCAATGTAATAACAATATATAATAATGTCTCCATTATAAAAGGAATATATAATGTAGTAGTGCCCCTGGTACTGTATAATAGAAATATATAGTAGTGTCCACATTACAATAGAAATATGTAGTAATATCCCCATAACAATAGACATATATAGTAGTGTCTACATTATATTAGAAATGAATGCTCCCAGCAAGAAACCCTGCGAGAAAGTGCAATCAGGCTCCTCTCTTCACGCCAGCCATAGCCGCCAGAGGAGGAAGTGTGATGTGGCGTCATGACATCATCGTTGCACTTCCAGTAACCCTGACAAACTGGGAGGCGCTGTCATGCTGCCAAGCACCATGGTCTTGTTACTCTGTGGCGCATTATAACTGTGGTAATGGTGGTCACGGTTGCAAAGTGTGTGGCAGGTGGTATTGAGTACCCGCTGCCATATTCTTAAGGGTACTCCGTACCCGAGCGTATCCGCATACTTGCACCACTGGTTTCCGCCCAGAAACACCCACTTCCTGTCAGTCACACTCCGATCACTTCAACGATGAAAATTCTTCGTTCGGACGTGAGTAAATCTACTAAGTTTTGTGTTAAAATACTTAGCGCATGCGCACTGCGTACCATGCGCATGCGCATTTTTGCTTTAATCGCTCCGTTGCGAAAACCGTCAACGAGCGAACAACTCGGAATGACCCCCAATGAGTGAGATCCAAACCACACTGGCTGCACACGTATGCCCAAGTTTAATCACCTGCGAGTTGTGAGCAGCATCAGCAAGACTTCGGCTATGTGACTTCTAGATTTAAAGCAGTCATACTTTTTTTCAGGAAAAGAACAGGTTGGCTTTGCCTTAAAATAAATTGCTGCTTTAAATCTAGCAGCCAATTTGCTACAATCTCCAATTTCCATGAACTGATGAGGACAGATGCTCCCCAGCTCCTAATACGGAAGGGAAATTACTGCTCTTGTGCTCTTGTGCTACTGCTTATTTCCCTTCACATATCAGGGACAGGATCCTTTTGGAGCCCCTTTTCCTGTATGTGAATTTTAGTACACTTGGGAGTAAGATCATTTGTTATTGCCAGGAATAGTGGTGATAAGAAATTCTGTCAGGCCTGAAACCCGATAATTAGTAAATAGTGGTTGGGTATAAAATCCCAGGTTACTGGAATCCCAACGGTTTCCTGGAAAGTATTTTAATCCCACCCCTAACTCACCCCTCCCGCAGGCCCATCCTTCCGCTGCCTAACTGTAACCTTCCCCTAGTGGCTAACCTTAACCCAAACCATACCTCCCAACATGACCCTCTCCAGGAGGGACACAATGCTCTGCTTCTGGATTTTTTTCTTAATTTATGATTGCCAGCACCTGTGTTGAACAGGTAATGGATAAGAAAGGTGTTTCATATGATGGCATATCATACCAGGTGATGGCAATCATACAGTAAGAGGGAAGTCCAGGAGCAGAGCATTCTGTCCCTCCTGGAAAGGGTCATATTGGGAGGTATGCCCAAAACTCTCATACTCACCTTGGGGATACATCAGCATTTTCAGCGTCCGGATTCCGGTGTTGGGACTTTGACCAGGACCGCCATCAAGGGGACTGCCGGGATTGTAGTTCTGAGCCTGGACAGTCGGATAGAGAAGGGAGGCCCACCTGCTGCCCGCTCCTACTTCCACTGGCTAAAGTCCTACCTGCCAACGGTGCTGACTCCTGCCGTTACTGTAATTGCGTCCCGGGGGTGTGTGATGTCATGATGGCATGCCAGAGCCGGCCCTAACCAATATGATGCCCTAGGCAAGATTTTGGCTGGTGCCCCCTAGCACCACCGCTAGTTCCGCCTCTGACCCTGCTGCACCCCTTTCCCAGCACCATCACACACCCCCCCCTTCCCACTCCGAACCGATAGCAGTAATTTTTTTTTTTCCTACTCCATGTAATTTAAATAAGAACAGTGTCCACATTCGGCGCACAGCCCAGAAAGGTATGTGTTTTTTTCTGGCAAGGGGCATGGCCACACAAAGGTACCCCGAATTCAACTTATGCCTCACAGTAGTGCAACTTTATTCACAAGTTATCATACAATAGAGTCCCTAATTCACATTACATCACACAGTAGTACCAATTTACCTTATATACGTTACTTCTCACAGTAGTGCCCCTCATTCACATAACATCATACTGAATTGCTCCTTAATCACATTAAACACCATATTGCTCTTGATTCTCATTACATCACACCATATTGCTCCTTATTCACATTACACCACACCATATTGCTCTTTATTCACAGTAGTGCCCTATCTATACGTTACGCCACATAGTATAGCACCTTATACACACAATGTCACACACTGGTAATGCATTTATACACATAATACCACACAGTAATGCCCCTTACACATATGCCATACATTGTTAATGCCCTTATATACATAATGACACACATAATGTCCCTTACACATATGCCGCACATTATTAGTGCCCTTATACTCATAATGACACTTATAGTGCCCCTTACACATATGTTACACATTATTAATGCCCTTATACAAATAATGACACATATAGTTCCTGGCATGAGTCTACTGGCAGCTCTGCTAACGTTGGGTGCCTATTTTTTTATGAAAATGCATCTTATTTGCATTGCTATGTGGCTAGGATGCACAAGCAGCTTCTGCTGATTAAAATGATATGCAGCATGCCTATATATTATGTGCGACTGTGGCTGTATCTGCATACGAAATGCTGCACACAGAATATAGGCATGCCGCATATCATTTTAATCAGCAGAAGCTGTTTGTGCCCCTAGACATACCAGATGCCCTAGGCAATTGCCTAGTTTGCCTATGCCTAAGGCCGGCTCTGTGGCATGCTGCAGAAACAGAGAGGAGCCGCGGTGCAGCCAGGAGGATGGAGTAGCTAGAAGAAGGTATGCGGTGTGTCATGCAAGGCCTGCCTGGGGTTGATGAGGAAAAGGCAAAGTAGGGCTGGAGAGACAGAAGAGGAGGCTGGCAGGTGAGACAAAAGGGGGGTGAGCTGATAAGACAGAAAGGGGAGCTGGCTGGAGAAACAGAAGGGGGGGATAGAAGCGGGGCTTGCTGGAGATAAAAAAGTTGGGGCTGGCTGGAGAGACAGAAGGGGTGCTGGCTGGAGTAGGAGAGACACGGGGGATTACTGGCATGTTTTGTTCCTTTGCCCCCCAGCTGTGCTACTGCGCATGCGCCATCAGGGGGAGGAGGGGGGTGGTCACCACAGTCTATTTTGACTCTGGGAACTGGAGAGAGCTGCGTATTTAGTCAGTACCGGGCCCCACAATTTCTGATGGCAGCCCTGATTTTGACCGTCAAACTCCCGAGCGCTGGGATCCTGACCGCATCCCTAAGAGAGAATGTCACAAATACTTTCATACTGGCTTTATAGCTCTCCTCCTCATTCTCTTTAACATAACAATGAAGATCAAAAAAGTTCACTGTTAAAATTTTAACCAAACATCTGGACAGAGTCATCGTTTTATAATAATGGGCACACAATAAGGGTGCATGGTGACACGAAATAGGCATGGCTCTGACACGCAGGGATGTGCCCAGTGCCCCAGCGCACTTCCCCTCCCATAAACCCAAGCAGCAGGAGCGTGAATCATTGAAGGGGCACCCATCAGCGGGACATAACTCCTGACTGTCCAGGAATTGGGACAAACGCCCTGAACCATGAGATTCAAATAGGTTCTGTTCTTCCCATATAGGAACAGCTGGGAGGCATGCATAAACCACTGAATTATGGGAGCAGAAATGGCCACCATCACTGAATTTACTGCAGGTATAATATTGTGCCATGGGACGTTTGCCAAAAATATACTGTAACTCTCTACTAGAAAGTACAAGTTTATGGGCTGGGAACCTGCAGTCAAATACTTTTATATGTCCATAAAGCTCCTAAGGTGACGTTATAATAACTTACATTTTAAGATAATGAAAGATCTGTCAATATTTGACTGAAGAGTTTGCAAATCATAAGGATCATATGAATGAGGAATTGATATAAAATTCTTTTTAAAAGGGGTTTAAAAATTTGGACATCTCAACCCAATACTGGGTCTATTTCAGTGGCGGATCTCCCATTAGTCTTGTGTTGGTACTGTCAGCTCAAAAAGTACCAGTACCTGCAAAATATATCCACTGTACTGTACCATATGCCATACTGAATGCAGTGTAAATGGGTAGGCCACGCACATTCTGCCCCTGTAAGCTGTCCCACTTACAGTAGTAAATATGTATACATAATTAAAAATGTAAAAAAATGTCATAGTTAGTGGCTTTTTAATTATTCTATTCAGTTGGCTGTCATCAAATATAATAAATCAATAAAAATAATGAAATTAGGCAGGTAGGGGGACATCCGTTATTGTTTTGCCTAGGCGCATCCTCACCCGTAAAGCCAGTGCCACCCCATGTTTATTTACTAACGGGAAAAAGCTCATTTCTCCAGCAAAAGCAAAGACAGGGCTTCTTGCTATCTACTAATGCCCCATGGCCGGTAATACCTATTACTGGTGACAGCTCTTGCTGTGTCTCTATGGCATGGGAAGCCAATGTAACAGGGACTGGTGAGTGGAGTACCATAGTCCTCCTATCGCTAATGCCATATACAGTATAAACATATATTGATTTATTATTTAAGTAAAGATTTTTTTTTCCTATTTGAAATATATAGAAATAATATTTTTTTTACTACCGGCCAGTATCTCTGTGCAGCTGAGTGTCCCTCATGGGCTTCTGCAATATTTTAATGGTAAATAGAGGCGATAAGAATTTTTTAGACCTTATCACACTTGTTAGTAAATTCTATAGACACATATGTATTACTTCAGCAATCTAAATACAACTACTTTATTATTATGCATGATGCGCCAGCATCTCCTACAGCTCGGTACATAGGTGGTCATTCCGAGTTGATCGCTAGCTGCATTCGTTCGCTGTGCAGCGTTGAGGCAAAAAAAATGGCACTTCTGCGCATGCGTATGCGGCGCAATGAGCACGCGCGTCGTACTATTACAACGACCGATGTAGTTTCACACAAGGTCTAGCGACGCTTTTCGGTCGCACTGCTGACCGCAGAGTGATTGACATGAAGTGGGCGTTTCTGGGTGTCAACTGACCGTTTTCAGGGAGTGTTTGGAAAAACGCAGGCGTGCCAGGAAAAATGCAGACGTGGCTGGCCGAACGCAGGGCGTGTTTGTGACGTTAAAACAAGAACTGAACAGTCTGCAGTCATTGCAAGCGCTGAGTAGGTTTTGAGCTACTCTAAAACTGCACAAAAAAACTTTGCCACCGCTCTGCGATCCTTTCGTTCGCACTTCTGCTAAGCTAAAATACACTCCCAGTGGGCATCGGCATAGCATTTGCACGGCTGCTAAAAACTGCTAGCGAGCGAACAACTCGGAATGACCACCATAGTAAATAATACATAGAGGACATTAGAACAATTGTATGATCCTTAACACTGAGCAATAGGAATAAAGTCCTGATCAAACAGTTTACAATCTAGAAGCGATATAGATAATAGTGGTAAAGGAAAGCCATGTACAGTATACAGTTCAAGGCTACAAACAGACATTTTTTTTAAATAAATAGACTTTTAGTCCTCATACTATTGCTATGGTATGTATGTAGTCATGTAGACGAATTATTCTGAATGTGCCTAGGTGCCTACTTTTGAAGCCTCCTCTCCGGGAGAAGCCTGGAGAGGAGACACTAATTGCCTCATCAGTGTGGGGCTTTTAGTCACTAGGTCCCACCCCCAAAGTACACTTATTTGCAGGTCCATCGGACACAATTTCCCGACATTTAGTCTCCCCCCCCCCCACCCCCACCCCCCCAATATGGTGCCGCAATTCCCTGCATAATCTGCTCATCTTGTCCGCTTCACTAGGAAGCGTGTAGGATTCGGGAGGCTCAGCCACTCTTCTGTGGGTGCGGGTGACTGCCCCAATAATCAGGAGTCTCCCGCATCTTGTGGGAGAGAAGACAAGTATGTAATGTGTAAACACAAATAATGCCATTGATAGACATTTTTTAAGTAAAAATCAAATGAGTATAGACAGTGCTTAAAGTGGTCCTGGAGAGGTGGTGGAACTCATTTACCCCGCTAACTATAAACCCCCCCCCATCCCTCACATTAAGCAGAGCCAGGGCTAGTGTGTTTGCCCCCCCCCCCCCCTTGCAAACTACAAATCAGTGCCCAACTTCCCACACTTTACAAAGAAGCAGCGTGGTCTCACAATTCAAATTACACCACACAGTAGCACATTCTTATTGACATTACACAGCACGCAGTGCCCCTGATTCATAGTACGCCACATAGTAATGCCCCTTATTATGTTTACATCACTCAGTAGTGGCCCTTACACATAATGCCCACAGTTGTAGAGTCCTTTACACATAATGCCCACAATAGTGCCTTTTATACACATCTTTGCCTCTGTCCCTCCAGCAGCTCACCACCTCTCTTGTCCCTCCAGCCCCATCTCATCTTGTCTTCGGGATGCATAGAGCCTGCTCCTCTTCATGGCTTCTCCTCACTTCAGCAATGGTGACAGCATGAAATCACATACGCCGTACCGTAAAAGTAAGCCACTGGGACCTCAGGAGGGGATGAATGCTGTGTAACAGACACAGCGTGGAGGAGTGGGCTGTAAATGGAGGAAGACCATGGTACCACCAGGACCTGAGGAAGAAGGTGGTGGCTGCCACTCATCACTAACACTAGCGCCGCCTACATAATCAATTGACGTAGGTGATGGGGCAGGTTATTCTGTTGGCATTACTGTGCAGGGCAATGGAGGTGGTGGAACTAGTTCCCCCTACCATTACAAGTGGTGGAACTCAGTTCCACCTCGTTCCCCCCCCCACTTTAACCTCTGAGTATAGAAGGTCCCAGTAAACTCATGTTGACATACTGTACATAAATGCCTACATTCTATGTCTATATTTTGATTGTATACATTTTGACTATCTAGTATCTACATATTGATTGTCGACATGTAGTCCATGTTGACATTTTGGTTATCTACATAATCAGGGGCATTTTTACAGAGGAAGGAGCCCGTGTGCACCTCCGGGTAGGCCCCCTGCTCTGCACAGCGCTGTATGCGCAGATCTCCTGAAACATGGCGACCACCATGATCTGGAGACCAATTTGGCTACCGCGCATGCGCAACGGCCATTTTGGCTGCGATTTCTGGCACAATCACAGCTCCCGGCTCTGGACTCCGGAAAGGTAAGTATTAAAATGGGTGCGGTGTGGGCCGCCCCTAGACCCAGGGGCCCGTGTGCACAGCACCCATTGCACCCATTATAGAAACGCCAATGTACATAATGTACATGTCCATATTATAATTGTCTAGATTTTCAATGTCAATGTTGACCTAATATACCACGCCTGTCGCATCGGACGCAGACCCTGGACCTAGGTGTTCGGATTCTACAGCTAGCCTGAGTAAACTTCAGTTTATGCAGGATGTTCGTGCCTGCAACCATCGCGAATTGTGACCAATGGACACGATGGTGATCCGAGGCTGCGGCATCAGACGCTGCACTCGGAACCCCACTAACAGGAGGCGCCTACCTCCTACAGACGCCTCCTGCTGCACTAGACTTTTAATTAGACAGAATTGCACAGCAGCTTCCTTGCAGCTGTACAACTCCATACAAACATGAATCGGGCCCAATGAGCGTATAGGCATATTGGGCTGATGCAGATTTTTAACGCAAATCGGACGTAATTGCTCCAGCATTTAATGCATGTAAATGCATGTGTATATTCACCCACATGCCGAGTGGCACATATCTATGCTGCCGCACCATTCGTAGCCATACATTTGCTTCATACCTTTCATTCCTGCGTAGTAGCAGAAGCTGTATACTTTGTGCAAAAGATTCATTTTAACAAGTACGCACAATGCTGCAAAGACCCCCATTCTATCAGCATGCCACTAATGCCGAAAGTGAAGATACTTGTATGCTCAGATCCAGGGAGGGCAAGTGGAAAAATATGCAAGATACGTTTGCCAAAGCAGGGCCGGCCCGAGCCCATTTTCTATAGTAAGCAAATACATTTTTTTGGCACCCTTTGAGGGGATAAACTTCTTAAAGGGCGCATGCCACAAAAAGGGGTGTGGTCTCACAAGAAAGGGAGGGGGCTGGCAGACAAATTTACCCCAATCTGCAGTGCCAGATATACATGGGGGTGGCCAGACGATCTGCAGTTCCAGATACGCATACTCCCCCAGCAGTGCCAGATACGCATATGCCCCCAGCAGTGCCAGATACGCATATGCCCCCAGTGCCAGATACACATACTCCCCCAGTGTCAGATACACATATGCCCCCAGTTCCAGATATGCATACGTCCCCAGCGCCCGATACACATACACCCCCAGCGCCAGGTACACATATGCCCCCAGCACCAGATACACATATGCCCCCAGTGCCAGATACACATATGCCCCCAGTTCCAGATATGCATACGTCCCCAGCGCCCGATACACATATACCCCCAGCACCAGGTACACATATGCCCCCAGCACCAGATACACATATGCCCCCAGTGCCAGATACACATATGCCCCCAGCACCAGATACACATATGCCCCCAGTGCCAGATACACATATGCCCCCAGCACCAGATACACATATGCCCCCAGTGCCAGATACACATATGCCCCCAGCACCAGATACACATATGCCCCCAGTGCCAGATACACATATGCCCCCAGTTCCAGATATGCATACGTCCCCAGCGCCCGATACACATATACCACCAGCACCAGGTACACATATGCCCCCAGCACCAGATACACATATGCCCCCAGTGCCAGATACACATATGCCCCCAGCACCAGATACACATATGCCCCCAGCACCAGATACACATATGCCCCCAGCACCAGATACACATATGCCCCCAGCGCCAGATACACATATGCCCCCAGTGCCAGATACACATATGCCCCCAGTTCCAGATATGCATACGTCCCCAGCGCCCGATACACATATACCCCCAGCACCAGGTACACATATGCCTCCAGCACCAGATACACATATGCCCCCAGTGCCAGATACACATATGCCCCCAGCACCAGATGCACATATGCCCCCAGCACCAGATACACATATGCCCCCAGTGCCAGATACACATATGCCCCCAGTTCCAGATATGCATACGTCCCCAGCGCCAGATACACATATACCCCCAGCACCAGGTACACATATGCCCCCAGCACCAGATACACATATGCCCCCAGTGCCAGATACACATATGCCCCCAGCACCAGATACACATATGCCCCCAGCACCAGATACACATATGCCCCCAGCGCCAGATACACATATGCCCCCAGCACCAGATACACATATGCCCCCAGTGCCAGATACACATATGCCCCCAGTTCCAGATATGCATACGTCCCCAGCGCCCGATACACATATACCCCCAGCACCAGGTACACATATGCCCCCAGCACCAGATACACATATGCCCCCAGTGCCAGATACACATATGCCCCCAGCACCAGATACACATATGCCCCCAGCACCAGATACACATATGCCCCCAGCGCCAGATACACATATGCCTACAGCGCCAGATACACATATGCTCCCAGCGCAGCCGCTGACAGGGTTTGCTCTTTTGTGTCAGTGAAGGCGCTGGTTCCAATCAGGAACAGTCGCAATGTCTGACTCCTGCTACCCGGCACCCTCCTCAGTGTGGCGCATTACTCAGCCGCGTACCCCACGTATTTGTGGGGCCAGCTCTGTGCCACAGTGACTTGCATTCAACTCATTTAAGCCTCATTTTGAGCGTAACTGAAACATCGAAACAATTCAAACTCTAAATAAGTAAACATAAGTCTGCTCATAGTCTATACAGTTCCTTAGAATCTCTTACCCTGCCTGGAGAGAATAGCCTTTGCATAATCAGGATGTGTGATTATAAGTGCTGCAAATAGCTTTCCCAGCCACAAGGGAAATCCATAAGTATACGTCTGAGCCCATCGTATGGTGAGTTCCAAGTTCCCTGTAGTCTTCAGAAACTACAACCAAAGGAAAAATATAGGGTTAGTGTGAGGTAAATGATGTAATACTATAGGATAGTAATGTAATAGACTGAAGTGACCCTTACCTCACGGGCATTGCCATATAGCCAGTGACAATCAGGACCTGGGAAATGTTGGAATGCAGTCACCAGCTTTCTCCAATTCAAATACAACTTAAAGGCTTTAAACAGCAAATAAAAGAGACCGAGGCAGACAGCCCAGCGACAGAGCTTACTGACACTGAGAGGGAAGACGGGGACAGGCAGCAGGACTGACAAATCCATAGTGATGATAATATCCACTGGATGTGACCGGACTAACAGATAGGACTGGTGCAAGAGGACTGGTAGGAGAGCACTGGGAAGGAAAGAGGGACGGGACCTGCCAGTGCTATGTGTACTTATGGAGGAGGAACTGTGGGAGGGAGCGAAGGGGTATGGGAGGGAAAAGGGGACAGTTTATCATAAGAAAAATTAGACTTTAAGTTTGTTAAACTGATTTTTACCCAGTCTTATCGCTGGGCTTCTATTTTCTTATTCATTGCAGAAGTTTGGTAGTGTGTTTATTAATTATTATACACATAAAAACACTTAATAGACAATATACATTAGGTATACCCAGAGTAGTATTAAGGGTGCCTCAGGACTAAGGGTCCTCAGGGTACACTCAGACCCAGGGGCGCACCAAGGGGGTAATTCAGACCTGATCGCTAGGGTGCGTTTTTTGCTTCCCTGCGATCAGGTAGTCGCCGCCTACAGGGGGAGGGTATTAGCTGTGTGCAGGTGTGCAATCACATGTGTTGCAGAACTGCACAAACATAAATTTGTGCAGTCTCTGCTCAGCCCAGGACTTAGGGGTACATTTACTAAGCAGTGATAAGGACGGAGAAGTGAGCCAGTGGAGAAATTTCCCCATCAACCAATCAGCAGCTCTGTATAATTTTATAGTATGCAAATTATAGATGTTACTACAGTGCTGATTGGTTGCCATGGGCAACTTCTCCACAGGCTCACTTCTCTGTTCTTATCACTGTTTAGTAAATGTCCCCCTTTCTTAGCCACTGCGATGATGGGATACGGTTGTTAGGTCGACACAGCTTAGGTCGACAGTCATTAGGTCGACCACTGAATGTCGACATGGTCAATAGGTCGACATGGTCATTCAGTCAACATGTACTACGTCAACCGGTCAAAAGGTCGACATGAGCTTTCCAATTTTTTATTTATTTTTTGGATTTTTTTCATACTTAACGATCCACGTGAACTATGATTGGAACGTTAACCATGCGAGGGGACACGGTGCACTAATTGGGGTTCCCCGTCACTTTACAAAGAAAATTTGAAGTCTTGTTGTCCATTTAACTGGCAACAATAGTACGGAATACGGTCATTAGGTCGACACCACTTTGGTCGACAGTCATTAGGTCGACCACTATTGGTCAACATGCATTAGGTCAACATGGTCATTAGGTCGACAGATCAAAAGGTCGACATGAGTTATTCACTTTTTTTATTTTTGGACTTTTTCATGCTGGACATCCACGTGGACTACAATTGGTAACGACGCCAAAAAAAGTTAAAAAAACCATGTCGACCTTTTGACCTGTCGACCTAGTACATGTCGACCTAATGATAATGTCGACCTATTGTCCCTGTCGACCTAATGCATGTCGACCTTCCATGGTCGACCTAATGACTGTCAACCTAAGTGGTGTCTACCCAACGATCCATACCCGTGATGATCGGGGCCGGAGCTGACGTCAGAATCCCTCCCTCCAAACGCCTGGTCCCTCCTGCGTTTTTCCAGACACTCCTTCAAAATGGTCAGTTGCCATCCACAAATACCCTCTTCCTGTCAATCTCCTTGCGATCGCCGGTGCGCTCATATATTTCGCACCATCCCGTCGCTGACCGGCGCTCCCCGTTGCTGCGGTCCGTTGCGCCTGTGCATTGCGCCTGTGCATTGCGGTGCATACTCATGCACAGTTCAGACCTGATCACAGCCTGTAAGAAAACACACAGCAGCGTTCAGGTCTAAATTACCCCCCAAGTACCACCAACAGTTAGTTGCGGTTGACCCATCCCTACTCAGAATAATGTGGATAGATGACATTGAGCATGACACTCCTGTATTTTTCCAGCCACTCCCCACAAAGGTCATGTTAACACCCACAACGGTCACTTCCTTTCAATCACTCTGCAATTGCATTGCACTGAGGCTGCGATCGCGCTGTGATCCCCTTGGCGGCTTCTGTGCATGCACAGTGCGTTTGCAGCTCGTGCCTAATTTGCATTTTTGAAATATAGCGATGCCAGCTTAATGAGGGCCCAAGATTGGTAGATGTACAGTAATCTAATACAGGGGCCCATCTAGGGAGGAGGAGGCCCATGTGCAGACTAGTGGACCCTACTGCTAGTAAGCATGCGCAGATCTCCAGGAAAATGTAATTTTACCAGTGATTTCTGTAGTGCGCATGCGTGAAACACCGGAAAAATAGCCGCCACGCCATTTCCCTGGTGATTTTTGCAGCACTACTGCTGCCGACGCAGAACTCCGGAGGGTAATTATAGAAAAAAATGAGTCCAGGGTGTGCATTGTGGGCCCCCTGGACCCCGGGGGCACCACACACACTGCACCCATTATAAAAACACCAGTGGGCTAATGCATGTTAAATAATGATTCTGCTACATTTTAAACTCAAGCACAGATTTTTTTTTTATTTTGAAATAAAGGGCAGAATCCAATTAGCCAGATAGACACACCTATAGGGCATTATGCTTTGCATGCCTCAACATAATCCCCGCTAAGCAGCCCTCAGAGCCGTGATAACACATGGGTCCAGACACTTATCCCAGAACCCAGGTGTTATCGGCCAATAGAAGGTTCTTTTTCAGGCCGTAAAAATGGGCTATAATTGGATTCCCCCCAAAGTGTGTTATATTTATTTTTTCGAACAAATAATAATGCAACGGGTGACTAAAAACGCCTGGTTTACTTAAAGCATAATGTAATCAATCAAAATATTCCAATCTTTATATATCAGACTACAAAATTGTTTTATGCTTTTGTAAAGCTCCTCAACATCTGAGCCTCGTGCTATTCCTCTCCTCTGTCCCCTTTCATCTACTTTCCAAACCTATCAAAGTTTAACATGCACAAACAAGGCTCAAGTCAAACTCACACAACTTCTAACTCCCAACGCATACAGTGGTTTCTGTGACAAAACGACCTACAGTATGTTTAGCTAATGGCATCTGATGGAAAACATGGACGAATTTGTACATTCTTATCTGCCGCTTATTACATCCTGCGGCTTTTCATCAAAAGTCGCAGGAATCTTGCCGGAAAGTGACGGAAATGCGCAATGTATTACCCCCCCCCCCCCCCCGGGCAATGGCTCGCACACCCCTAGTTACAGCCCTGTTCCCCCCATAATGTCTTAAAATGCTATTTCATGATGGCCTTTAACCCCTTTTCTTTTGCTATGAGTGTATGTTTTTGTTAAAGAGGGCGGGATGTACTAACAGTGATTGCGGGCCTATGCAACGATGCTAATCACATATGTACTAACATATGCGATTAGTATTGCAGTGCGGTGCCAGGGGCCCCTTGCGATCCCTGGTGGTCTGGAGAAGAGGGTATGCGGTGGGCCTCTGGGGTCTAAGTCACCTCCCAGCATCGGAATCATGGAGCCGAACAAGCAGGCTGCCAGGACACAGATGAGGGGGGGGGGGGGTCGGCATGAGTGGTGGGTGTGGCCTGGGCATCAGGTGCGACGGGTTGCGGAAAGAAGCCCATAGTCTTCGATAGTGTATCGCCATAAAAAGATGGCGATACCCTCCTCAATGATACGTGGGCGGCCGGGTCTTAGTACATTTGAAAATGTGGTAAAACCCCAGAAAACGGGGGTTTTAGCGCATTTTTCCCTTAGTACTTCCCACCCAGAGTCCCTCTTTGATTCCTATGGGTGTATGACTGTATGTACATACATTTTCTTTTCATTAAATATGCTGTTTATTTATAGCCTTCTTTTCTTTATTTGCATATGTTTGGTCTTTTTTATTTTTTTCAACATTCCCTTTTCAGAGCTGCAGACAGGGTTTTTTCTGAGTACCTAGAAACCCTGATTGATGGATCAATTTTTTTTTCTCAGATGGAGATAGGTTTGTCCATGTCTCTACAGTGGCCGCGTCATTTTGGCTCTAGATCCTCCTCCTAGACCAGTGAATTGTGGGGTCTAGTGATGTAAACCATCAGTCCGACCCAATTAACACCATTGTATAACCGCACTCACCTCAAGAAATGAAGAATCAGCACTCATTGTGTAATTAAAACAAGTGAAAGTGTTTACTGAGGTGACACTGTAGGTCCAGCCTGCTATGCCTAATGACCATATCAACCACTACTCTATGGTTTTCTTCAGGGGCACAACTACTCTATGGTTTTCTTCAGTGGTTAAAATGGTTATTGGGCATGGTGGACCTATGTCACTTTGGTCTTCAATCAACACACTTCACTTAGTTGTTACACAGTGAGTGCCAATTCCTAATTTCTTTGATCCAGAATGGTAAGTGCTGCACCTGAGATATATATAGATATATTTATATAAATGCACCACCCCACTAATCCTACATTTGCTCCTACTTGCTACCTCACACTGATGTTCTCAACCCCCCCCCCCCCCCCCCAAAAAAAAAAAAGTATGCTGGGATCAACTTATTGATCAGAAGATATTGGCCATCATTAAGCCAATTGCGGTGTTAAAGGTATGATAAATTGAGTTTATGCAACCCACTAAGGTGAGCTACAAATGAACCTCTATGTGCACTATCCAGTTGGTGGGGGTTGTTTGTGTTGGCAAAAGATGCAATTTTGTTCAAACTCCATTGTTTGTATATCAATGTATTATAATTCTTTTTGCGTGTATGTATTGTTGAAATTTTTCCAATAACAACTCATAACCTTAATAATTCCTGAGTACATGTTCATGTAACTTATGTATCAAACTCCAGCTTCAATTACATGATCACAGATTGAAATTATTTTAATTGGAAATGTATTGTGATCCCTTCTGTTATTATTGTTTGCGAACAAACGGTTTTATTAATCTTTAGACTGACCAGTGTCTGATTAGTCTTTTGTCACACGAGTGTCACAACAGTCTCATTGGAGACCCTGATCATGACAGACTCACTCTCACCTTCCCACCTTCTGGATGCTGCACCTTTCCTCATCAGTTCTAGAATGTTAGTGATTCTAGGAAGAAAGAGACACCTAAGGATGTTTTATTTTCAGCCAGTCACAGCGGAGGGACCTTAGACCATACCAGGGACCACCCTACTTCCTTAATCAGGGTGATTGTTATATCATCACTGGCGTTAGCTCCTCTGGCACCCATTTGTCATCTATGGAGTCAGTGTCGGACTGGGGAATGAAGGGCCAACCAGTCCATGCTTAGGGATGTGGTCATTCTCTAGAGGTGACTGTTCAAGCAACAGAAGCTTGGACAGCCATTAGAGAGTGCATGGACTGGGCCCCTTGGTAAATGTTTATAATAAATACTACTAATGCATGCATGATAATGTAAAAGATTAATAAAAGAAATACACTGTAGAGTAGACAATACACCACAGACCTGTGCAGTATAATGTACCATATGTATAATGTGCAATTCAAGTGCACAGTCTGGAACCTGATCCCTAGAGGAGGAGGTGGGCCCCCAGGCAGGGTTCCGGTATGAATGGTCGACCATGTTATGGTCGACAGTCATTAGGTCGACCACTATTGGTCGACATTGACATGGTCGACATGGACACATGGTCGACACGTGGAAATGGTCGACACATGAAAAGGTCGACATGAATTTTTTAACTTTTTTTGGTGTCGTTTTTTGCGTAAAGTGACTGGGAACCTCAATTAGTGCACCGCGTCCCCTCGCATGGCTCGCTTTGCTCGCCATGCTTCGGGCATGGTGCCTTTGCTTCGCTCGGCACAGATTACCGTTCCAATCGTAGTCCACGTGGATCGTAAAGTATGGAAAAGTTCCCCAAAAGAAAAAAAAAGTTAAAAAACTCATGTCGACCTTTTGATCTGTCGACCTTCATGTGTCGACCATTTTCATGTGTTGACCATGTGTCCATGTCGACCATGGCAATGTCGACCAATAGTGGTCGACCTAATGACTGTCGACCATAACATGGTCGACCATCTGAAAGGATACCCCAGGCAGTTGGGCCCACGGGAGGTTTCCCTTGTACCCCTGTGGTCTAGTCTAACCCAGAATGGAGTGCTCATGGGCTCAGATGCTCTATTTAGTAAAGAGAGTGCACTCTTAAGAAAATACTCCATGCGAATTAAACGGATCACTGGCTGTAATGTTTGACCATATCAGCAAATTTACTTTGGCCTACTTGTCCATTGAAGCTTATACAAATACATGTTGTTTTTAAAAAGGAAGGATATATTTGAGAATCAGCTTGTAACTATCTTTTTCAGGGCAAATCAAGCCAATATAGGCATAGCTCAATTTATATATGTCAGATGATTTTGACATGCATGGTATATTTTGCATATTGTATTTTATTTTTTTCTCCTTTCTTTGCCTATTTAAAAGGTGTATTTAATAAAAATAAGCATTTAGGCAATTTTAAGGTCATATCTGCCATTAGAAAGAAGCTGAATGCGCTTAATGACTTTAGATGGCACTGCAAACAAATACTGTAAGATAAATACTAATAACAGTAATGGGCTCTACACACTGGCCGATGTGTGCCGCTGATATGAACAATCTCGTTCAGTAATGAAAGAGAAATTGTTCATATCTTTCAGTGTGTAGGAACCAATTATGAACGATGCGCAGCACCGCGGTCGTTCATCGTTGGTGCCGGCTCGTTTAGACCTGCAAGCCAATATGGACAATACCGTCCATATTAGCATGCAGGGCTATGAGGCCGGATGGCGGGGGAGTGAAGAAACTTCACTACCCCCCCTCCCGCCGCTGGGTCGCCCGTCACCCGTATCGGCCGTCGGGCACCTGGCGGCAAATCTGTCAGTGTGTAGGGCCCTTAAATGTTGCAGGACCCTGTGGTTACTTCCCTAAAACAAGTTACATTGCCTGCTACTTTGCTGTGTGCCTAGAAAACACTGAGATATTGCTGAATTTAAGCCACAAGCATGTGTGTGTCATCTAAATAGTCTAGAGAGAGGCCGGGTGCAGCCCAGCAGATTCAGGGCGTCATTCAGATCGGATCACTGCTGCAGGCGATCAGGTCATAACAGCGCATGTGTATGCACCGCAAAGCGCACGCGCGTTGGACAACAACAACAACAGGTATCGCTGGTCAGCGTCGGGATAGTGCCAAAAATCCGATCGCACTGACGGTTTGCTGGGAGTGTCCAGGATATTGCAGGAGTGCCCAAGCGTATTCAGGGAGGGCATCTGACGTCAGCTCCGGCCCCGATTAGCCTGATTCTAGCGAACTGGAAGAGTAAGTCCTGGGCTGCGCAGAGACTGCACACACAGAATTTTAGCAGCTCGGCGTACACATAGCATCACACACTTGCATGGCAAAAATACACTCCCACTGTAGGCGGCGACTATCTGAACGCAGGACAGCAAAAAACGCAGCCCAGGGATCAGATCTGAATGACCTCCTTAGACATGCTTGGCACATGAGTAATAGGAGTTTGATGCAAGGCCACGCCCCCGCCCCTCCCCCCTGGAATGTTGGGAGTACCATGGTAAAAGTCCCATTCTTGCCCAAAATCCCTGATGTGGGCTTTAAAATTGTGGTACTCCCAGATAACGCTACAGGCCAGGCTCGCCTTGAACCTTTAATAAGGTGACATGGATCAAATATAAATATTACAGCCTGAAGAACGTGAAAAAGTGAGCACTAAACACAAACTCGCTCTCTTTATAAAGAGATGAGGTGCAGCCTATATTGTTGGAAGTCTTCGAAATAACTTTTAGCTTAGTGGACGTGACTTCAGTGAGGACTATATCACAGAGAAGCCACTGTTGTCTCCAGAGATCTGTAAAGAGAAAGAAGACAAGAAATACAGGTGGTTGGAAAACTTATACAATTATTGGTTATTGATTCCCATGCTTTCAATATAATTCTGTAATACTATGACCTTTTCTATATTGTCAATAAATTATATGCAACATCTTTGTGTATTTCTCTTTTCAAAACAGGATATAATTGTGTCCCGTCCACTAGCAACTCATCTCAACTGGAGTATGGGATAGATTTCAAACTGGTGCTGAAATACTGCCCTGACAATTAGCAGATAATACGGTGGCAACAGGCCCAGCAACAGTGGGGACAATGGGGACACCCCGTACAGGGCCCCAAGGTTTAGAGGGGCCCCAAGAAACGCGTTGAGTGTTTATTCGTATGGACGACTATTGACAGATAAGCTGTTTTTTATCTTTATATTGTACGGGCAACTATTTTATTATTAGAACCAGTTTTGAATAAATGTATGTTTTTTATAAAACGTATTGCACTATCGGTCCTTTCTGCTTATATCCTTTCTGTGTGAGGTAAAAACCGGGGAGAAGCACCACCAGGATAATATTGATGAGAACTAATCCTATCATACATTGAAGTCGTTACACTGTGCCATTCAAATAGGTGGTTGGAATTCCAACATTCACGGTACACCTTGAATTCACTGGGGTGATACCGAAGGTGGAGGTCATAATATATACGAAATATTGCACTAGGAGGCGCCTATTCTCACTTTTGTTTTCCATATATATTAGATCAGTGGTTCTCAAACTCGGTCCTCAGGACCCCACACAGTGCATGTTTTGCAGGTAACCCAGCAAGTGCACAGGTGTATTAATTACTCACTGACACATTTTAAAAGGTCCACAGGTGGAGCTAATTATTTCACTTGTGATTCTGTGAGGAGACCTGCAAAACATGCACTGTGTGGGGTCCTGAGGACCGAGTTTGAGAACCTGTGTATTAGATAAATAAAGCTGCGCATTCCAACCAACAGTCTCACAGGGGCAGATGTATTAACCTGGAGAAGGCATAAGGAAATGATAAACCAGTGATATGTGCGAGGTGATAAAGGCACCAGCCAATCAGATCCTAACTGTTAATTTACATATTGGAGCTGATTGGCTGGTGTGTTTACCACCTTGCACATATCACTGGTTTATCACTTCCTTATGCCTTCTCCAAGTTAATACATCAGCCCCACAGTTCTTTAGTAAGGTTAGTAATTCAGGTATGTCCAATCAATGTATCATGCAGCTTGCTCCTTAAAGAGCCAGAACGTTGCTCCTCAATGAATATGTAAAGATAAAAAAGATGGAGTGCGCAAAGGTGAGTATAGACTTTTCAATACTTTACTGCAAATATCAACTCACATACATTTCAGTATACGGTAAACATCTCGATGTTACACTGAGTGCAGCCTCCGGAAAGCTGACCACCGGCAATCGCAGCAGCTGTGGATCACCAAATGCCGCTGAATTCTCTTACAGGGCCTTGAACCAGGAACAAACCACGGATTTTGGACAAATTCAGTCGATACGTCACAAGTCCCACTGGCCACGCCCAATGCATTTCGTCATAAGACTTCATCAGGGGGTGTGGCTAACTCCCGTGTGCATGCAATTTATACTACAGCGGCATAATTACACCAATAAAGTATGCATAGAATAAAACAACACAATAATAATACAATCACATAAAATCCATAAACAAGTTACTTATACAATAAAAAAATACATTCTTTCAAACAAGAAATAAACAAAATATCCGTTTCAATTAAAAAAATTATACCCGTATCACACATTAGAAATCACTGCTTAAACGGCACTAGCATTAATATCCATATTTCTCTGACGTCCTAGTGGATGCTGGGAACTCCGTAAGGACCATGGGGAATAGACGGGCTCCGCAGGAGACTGGGCACTCTAAAAGAAAGATTAGGTACTATCTGGTGTGCACTGGCTCCTCCCTCTATGCCCCTCCTCCAGACCCCAGTTAGAATCTGTGCCCGGCCAGAGCTGGGTGCTCCTAGTGGGCTCTCCTGAGCTTGCTAGAAAGATAAAATCGGCGGCAGAAGACTCCGGTCTTCATTAAGGTAGCGCACAGCACTGCAGCTGTGCGCCATTGCTCCCACTGCACACCACACACTCCGGTCACTGTAGGGTGCAGGGCGCTGGGGGGGGGGGGGGAAAGCCCTGGGCAGCAATAAGATTACCTTTTGGCACATTATGCACATAATACAGTCTGGAAAACTGTATATGTGCAAAAACCCCCGCCATTAAGATATACAAAATGCGGGAGAAGCCCGCCGCTGAGGGGGCGGGGCCTTTTTCCTCAGCACACCAGCGCCATTTTCTCTTCACAGCTCCGCTGGAAGGACGCTCCCCAGGCTCTCCCCTGCAGTACAAGTAGGGTAAAAAGGAGAGGGGGGGGCACATAAATTTAGGCGCAAATAAGATATAAGCAGCTATTGGGAAAAATCACTCAGTATAGTGTAAATCCCTGTGTTATATAGCGCTGTGGTGTGTGCTGGCATACTCTCTCTCTGTCTCCCCAAAGGACTTTGTGGGGTCCTGTCCTCAGTCAGAGCATTCCCTGTGTGTGTGCGGTGTGTCGGTACGGCTGTGTCGACATGTTTGATGAGGAGGGTTACGTGGAGGCGGGGCAAGGGCAGATAAGTGTGGTGTCGCCCCCGACGGGGCCGACACCGGATTGGATGGATATGTGGAAGGTCTTAACAGACAGTGTTAACTCCTAACATAAAAGGTTCGATGACGCAGCAGCCTTGGGACAGCCGGGATCTCAGCCCGTGCCTGCCCAGGCGTCTCAGAGGCCATCAGGGGCTCATAAACGCCCGCTAGCTCAGATGGTAGACACAGATGTCGACACGGAGTCTGACTCCAGTGTAGATGAGGATGAGACAAATGCACAGTCTACAAAAACCATCCGATGCATGATTACTGCAATGAAAAATGTATTGCACATTTCTGATATTAACCCGGTTACCACCAAGAAGGTTATTATGTTTGGGGAGAAAAAGCAGCCAGTGACTTTTCCCCCATCTGATGAATTAAATGAATTGTGTGAGGAAGCGTGGAGTTCCCCCGATAAGAAACTAGTGATTTCTAAGAGGTTACTGATGGCGTACCCTTTCCCGCCAACGGACAGGTTACGTTGGGAAACATCCCCTAGGGTGGACAAGGCGCTCACACGCTTATCAAAAAAGGTGGCACTGCCGTCTCAGGATACGGCCGCCTTAAAGGAGCCTGCGGATAGAAAGCAGGAAGCTATCCTGAAGTCTGTATATACACACTCAGGTACTATACTGAGACCTGCTATTGCTTCAGCATGGATGTATAGTGCTGCAGCCGCATGGTCTGATTCCCTGTCAGACAACATTGATTCCCTCGACAGGGATACTATTTTGCTAACCATAGAACATATAAAAGACGTCGTCTTATATATGCGGGATGCACAGAGGGACATTTGCCTGCTGGCATCTAGAATTAATGCAATGTCCATTTCTGCCAGGAGAGTATTATGGACTCAGCAGTGGACAGGTGATGCTGATTCTAAAAGACACATGGAGGTTTTGCCTTATAAGGGTGAGGAATTGTTTGGGGACGGTCTCTCGGACCTCGTATCCACGACAACAGCCGGGAAGTCAACTTTTTTACCTCAGGTTCCCTCACAGCCTAAGAAAGCACCGTATTATCATGTACAGTCCTTTCGGCCTCAGAAAGGCAAGCGGATCAGAGGCGCATCCTTTCTGCCCAGAGGCAGGGGTAGAGGAAAGAAGCTGCACCAGGCAGCCAGTTCCCAGGAACAAAAATCCTCCCCGCTTCCTCTAAGTCCACCGCATGACGCTGGGGCTTCACAGGCGGAGCCGAGTGCGGTGGGGGCGCGTCTCCGAAACTTCAGCAACCAGTGGGTTCGCTCACAAGTGGATCTCTGGGCTGTACAAATTGTATCTCAGGGATACAAGCTGGAGTTCGAGGCGACTCCCCCTCGCTGTTACCTCAAATCAGCCTTGCCAGCTGCTCCCAGGGAAAGGGAGGTGGTACTGGCGGCAATTCACAAGCTGTACCTCCAGCAGGTGATAATCAAGGTTCCCCTCCTTCAACAGGGACGGGGTTACTATTCCACAATGTTTGTGGTACCGAAACCAGACGGTTCGGTGAGACCCATTCTGAATTTAAAATCCTTGAACACTTATATAAGGAAGTTCAAGTTCAAAATGGAATCGCTCAGGGCGGTTATTGCAAGCCTGGAAGAGGGGGATTTTATGGTGTCGCTGGACATCAAGGATGCTTACTTGCATATCCCCGTTTACCCACCTCACCAGGAGTACCTCAGGTTTGTGGTACAGGATTGTCATTACCAATTCCAGACGTTGCCGTTTGGTCTGTCCACGGCACCGAGAGTATTTACCAAGGTAATGGCCGAAATGATGATACTCCTTCGGAAAAAGGGAGTTATAATTATCCCGTACTTGGACGATCTCCTTATAAAGGCGAGGTTCAGAGAGCAGTTGTTAGTCAGCGTAGCACTCTCTCAGGAAGTGTTGCAACAGCACGGCTGGATTCTGAATATCCCAAAGTCGCAGCTGATTCCTGCGACGTGTCTGCTCTTCCTGGGCATGATTCTGGACACAGAACAGAAGAAGGTGTTTCTCCCGGTGGAGAAGGCCCAGGAATTGTCATCTCTGGTCAGGGACCTCCTGAAACCAAAACAGGTGTCGGTGCATCACTGCACGCGAGTCCTGGGAAAGATGGTGGCTTCTTATGAAGCAATTCCCTTCGGCAGGTTCCATGCAAGGATCTTTCAGTGGGATCTGTTAGACAAATGGTCCGGATCGCATCTTCAGATGCATCGGTTGATCACCCTGTCTCCAAGGGCCAGGGTGTCTCTGCTGTGGTGGCTGCAGAGTGCTCATCTTCTCGAGGGCCGCAGATTCGGCATACAGGACTGGGTCCTGGTGACCACGGACGCAAGCCTCCGAGGATGGGGGGCAGTCACTCAGGGAAGGAACTTCCAAGGACTGTGGTCAAGTCAAGAGACTTCACTACACATAAATATACTGGAACTAAGGGCCATTTACAACGCCCTGAGTCAAGCAGAGCCCCTGCTTCAAAACCAACCAGTGCTGATTCAATCAGACAACATCACGGCGGTCGCCCATGTAAACCGCCAGGGCGGCACAAGAAGCAGGATGGCGATGGCAGAAGCCACAAGGATTCTCCGATGGGTGGAAAATCACGTGCTAGCACTGTCAGCAGTGTTCATTCCGGGAGTGGACAACTGGGAAGCAGACTTCCTCAGCAGGCACGACCTCCACCCGGGAGAGTGGGGACTTCATCCAGCAGTCTTCACGCAGATTGTAAACCGTTGGGAACGGCCACAGGTGGACATGATGGCGTCCCGCCTCAACAAAAAGCTAAAAAAATATTGCGCCAGGTCAAGGGACCCTCAGGCGATAGCTGTGGACGCACTAGTGACACCGTGGGTGTACCAGTCGGTTTATGTGTTCCCTCCTCTTCCTCTCATACCCAAGGTACTGAGGATAGTAAGAAAGAGAGGAGTAAGAACTATACTCATCGTTCCGATTGGCCAAGAAGAACTTGGTACCCAGAACACCATGAAATGATCTCAGAGGACCCATGGCCTCTGCCTCTCAAACAGGACCTGTTACAGCAGGGGCCGTGTCTGTTCCAAGACTTACCGCGGCTGCGTTTGACGGCATGGCGGTTGAACGCCGGATCCTAACGGAAAAGGGCAGATCCGGCCATAGGTATAGGCAAACTAGGCAATTGCCTAGGGCATTTGATATGCCTAGGGGCATCAGCAGCTTCTGCTGATTAAAATGATATGCAGCATGCCTATATTCTGTGTGTAGCATTTCATATGCAGATACAGCCACAGTCTCACACAGTATATAGGCATGCTGCATATCATTTTAATCAGTAGAAGCTGCTTGTGCATCCTAGCCACATAGCAATGCAAATAAGATGAATTTTGATTCAAAAAAGGTGCCAGGCGGTAGCATTGAGGCAAGATTTATGAGGACACATCTGTATCTAAGCAGAGGCAGAGGTCACAGTGTTAGTGGCAGTGCGATTGCTGTGTTCATGTGAGTGGGTTGGTTGTGCAGTAGTGTTTGGAATATGTGTAAGGGGCACTATGCGTGTCATTATGTGTATAAGGGCATTAATAATGTGCGGCATATGTGTAAAAGGGTACTACTGTATGTGTATCGTTATGTGTATAGTGGCACTAATAATTTGCAGCAAATGTGTAGGGGGCACTATGTGTGTCATTATGTGTATCAAAGCCGGCCCTAACCAATATGATGCCCTAGGCAAGATTTTGGCTGGTGCCCCCTAGCACCACCGCTGGTACCGCCTCTGACCTTGCATCTCTTTCCCAACACCATCACCCCTCACCCATAGCAGTCCTTATTTTGGTGTTTGTACCCCCTATATTTTAAATAGGAACAGTTCGCACATTTGGCGCACAGCCCAAAAAGGGGTGTGTTTTTGCTGGCAAGGGGCATGGCCACATAATAGTAATCCCAATTCCAATTACGCCACACAATACTGCACCTTTATTCACATTTGATCATGCGATAGCGTCCATAATTCATATTACATCCCACAGTAGTATAACTTTACCTTATAAACGTTACTCCTCACAGTAGAGCCCCTTATTCACATTACATCACACTGAATTGCTCCTTATTCACATTGCCCCACACCCTATTGCTCTTTATTCACATTAGACAACACAGTAGTGCCCTTTCTATACGCAACGCCACATAGTAGAGGACCTTATACACATAATGCCAGAGTAATGCCCCTTACACATATGAGACACATTATTAATGTCCTTATAAACATAATGCGCCTTACGCATTAGGACAACCTTTATTAATGCCCTTTTACGCATAATGTCCCTTACACATATGCCGCACATTATTAATGCCCTTATACACATAATGACACACATAGTGCCCCCTATACATTTGCTGCACATTATTAGTGCCCCTATACACATACTGACACACATACAGTAGTACCCTGTTACACATATGCCGCACATTATTAATGCCCTTATACACATAATGACACACATAGTGCCCTGTTACACATATGTTGCACATTATTAATGCATTTTTACATGACACACATAATGCTCCTTACACATATTCCAAACACTACTGCACAACCAACCCACCGCACACAGCACTCACACTGCCACCAACACTGTGACCTCTGCCTCTGCTTGGATACAGATGTGTCCTCATAAATCTTGCCTCAAAGCTAATGTCTGGCACCTTTTTTTTATGAAAATGCATCGTATTTGCATTGCTATGTGGTTAGGATGCACAAGCAGCTCCTGCTGATTAAACCGATATGCAGCATGCCTATATACTGTGTGAGACTGTGGCTGTATCTGCATATGAAATGCTACACACAGAATATACTGTAGGGTTGCCGCATATCATTTTAATCAGCAGAAGCTGCTGATGCCCCCAGGCATATCAAATGCCCTAGGCAATTGCCTAGTTTGCCTATGCCTATGGCCGGCTCTGATGTGTATAAGGGCATTAATAATGTGCAGCATATGTGTAAGGGACATTATGTGTAAAAGGGCATTAATAAAGGTTGTCATAATGTGTAAGACGCATTATGTTTATAAGGACATTAATAATGTGTCTCATATGTGTAAGGGGCATTACTGTGTGGAATTATGTGTATAAATGCTTTACTAATGTGTGGCATTATGTGTATAACGTGCTCTACTATGTGGCGTTGCATATAGAAAAGGCACTACTGTGTCGTCTAATGTGAAAAAAGAGCAATAGAATGTGGTGTAATGGGAATAAGGAGCAATTCAGTGTGATGTATTGTGAATAAGGGGCTCTACTGTGAGGAGTAACGTTTATAAGGTAAAGTGATACTACTGTGGGATGTAATATGAACTATGGACACTATCGCATGATCAAATGTGAATAAAGTTGCAGTACTGTGTGGCGTAATTGGAATTGGGGTTACTATTGTGTGGCCATGCCCGTTGCCAGCAAAAACACACTCCTTTTTGGGCTGTGCGCCAAATGTACAAACTGTTCCTATTTAAAATATAGGGGGTACAAACACCAAAATAAGGACTGCTACGGGTGAGGGGTGATGGTGCTGGGAAAGAGGTGCAAGGTCAGAGGTGGAATCAGCGGTGGTGCTAGGGGGCACCAGCCAAAATCTTGCCTAGGGCATCATATTGGTTAGGGCCGGCTCTGAGTGTACTATAGAAAGAGGGGGAAGCGAGAGGTAATGATAGAGAGAGAGAGAAGAGGCAGCGCACCAAAAGAGACCTCTATGTGCTTCAGATGCTCCACCTGCAGCTCACCACCCTTCTAACACACGTCCCGGCCGTGGCTGTTCAGTATCCTATTTCTTCACTGGTGCTGTGTTACCCAGCCTTCTTCTGTCCGAGTCTCGCCAATGCGACAGCCTGATGTTACAGAGGTCTCTGCTGGGAGCGGCAGTCGGGCACCTCAGTGTAATAGACCTTGCCCCCAAATCTCTGCATTATATATGTGAGGAAGTTGGGGCTTTGGAGCCGGCTAGGGAGAGAGGGAAGTGGCCTGGTGCGGGGCAATGTTTGACACAGTGTGGGAGCCCCTATACGGCCACCTCGTCCACCCCGCCTGTAATTCGGCCCTGCGGGTTTTTCCCAGATGGACCTTTTTCTCACTGAGTCTATGTTTGCACCTGTGTCTTGCATAGGATTGCGGATGATAGGTTCAAAGTGCACCGCAATTCAGATTGTACTTATCACAACCTTTTGCAAGTACAAAGTACATGGTGTCAATGACTGGAAGAGCAATGAACCAGCATGAGTTATGTATCTATAGCATTGTAAGAGGAAATCATTTCTTCACATGTGCAACTATTTACTCTTGTTGCTCCGCCCCCGAGCTATGATGTAGCGGTCTAGGACCACTGACATCACATGCCCATTTTGCATTCTGGCAGCAGTGCACCAAATACTGAAGTTCCCCTCTGAGGACTATTCTGCTGAGCTCCCTCCAAATGTAGAGATCAAGAGGGGGTCTGATGATCTATTGTCCCTGGAGGGTGGTGGGGAGATCTGTTGCCATTTTGTGGCGTAACGCTACAATGGGGACATATACTGGGGGTTGTACATTATGGGTCTGTTATGATATACTGGCAGACGGGATGCCGGCTGTCAGTGTACCGATTATCAGCAGCGAATCTCGCCACACTGCAGGCCCGATGGTGAGCTTCACCCTCCACAGGTTCAATTCCCACTCTGTTGGTGGCATGGACCCCCCAAATGAGTGTGAATTAGGGGCGGGTGTTGGGATGCCAGCCGTCTGCAAAAAGCCAGCTGTCAGGATTCCGGCATCAGTCTACTAAACACCGGGATCCTGACCACCGCCATTTTGACTGCATCCCGTGCATAATGCCACTGGGGGATCTATGACCACTGGGGAGGTGAGGGTAATGGCCAGTGTCAGACTAGAGCATGTAGGGAAATATAATGGCAGAGGCCCACTGTGTGAGCGTGATCATCTACAAAAGTGGGTGTAGCCGGTGAATAGAGGGGTGTGGCCAATCATTTGAGAAGGCGTGCACAGCACACAGAGTGAATGGAGCATGACAGCAGTTGGTCACATATAGGGTAGTGATGAGCGGGTTCGGTTTCTCGGAAACCGAACCCCCCCGAACTTCACGCTTTTTACACGGGTCCGAGGCAGACTCGGATCTTCCCGCCTTGCTCGGCTAACCCGAGCGCGCCCGAACGTCATCATCCCGCTGTCGGATTCTCGCGAGGCTCGTATTCTATCGCGAGACTCGGATTCTATATAAGGAGCCGCGCGTCGCCGCCATTTTCACAAGTGCATTGAGATTGATAGGGAGAGAACGTGGCTGGCGTCCTCTCCGTTTAGATAGAGAGTGAGACACTTGATTTACTGGAGCATTAGTACTCAGAGAGTGCAGAGTTTTGCTGATAGTTATACTAGTGACCACCAGTTTTATTTATTATTTAATATAATCCGTTCTCTGCCTGAAAAAAAAACGATACACAGTCACATACCATATCTGTGCTCAGCCTCAGTGTGCTGCATGATAATATCATCTATGTATATCTGACTGTGCTGAGTAGTGCTCACTGCTCACACAGCTTAATTGTGGGGGAGACTGGGGAGCAGTTATAGCAGGAGTACATATTTAACAGTGCACACTTTTGCTGCCAGAGTGCCAGTGTGACTGACCAGCAGTGACCACCAGTATATTGTCTGCCTGAAAAAGTTAAACACTCGTGTGGTGTTTTTTTTTTTTATTCTATAAACGCATTCTGCTGACAGTGTCCAGCAGGTCCGTCATTCATTATATTTCTATCTTCTTCATACTAGTAGTTTAGGAGTCTGCAGTGCTGACAGTGTCCAGCAGGTCCGTCATTATATAATATATACCTGTCCTGCAGTAGTGATATATATATATATATATTTTATATCATTATCATCCAGTCTATACTAGCAGACGCAGTACGGTAGTCCACGGCTGTAGCTACCTCTGTGTCGGCAGTCGCTCGTCCATAATTGTATACCTACCTGTGGTGGTTTTTTTTTCTATCTTCTTCATACTAGTAGTTTAGGAGTCTGCAGTGCTGACAGTGTCCAGCAGGTCCGTCATTATATAATATATACCTGTCCTGCAGTAGTGATATATATATATTTTTTATATCATTATCATCCAGTCTATACTAGCAGACGCAGTACGGTAGTCCACGGCTGTAGCTACCTCTGTGTCGGCAGTCGCTCGTCCATAATTGTATACCTACCTGTGGTGGGGTTTTTTTTTCTATCTTCTTCATACTAGTAGTTTAGGAGTCTGCAGTGCTGACAGTGTCCAGCAGGTCCGTCATTATACAATATATACCTGTCCTGCAGTAGTGATATATATATATTTTTTACATCATTACCATCCAGTCTATACTAGCAGACGCAGTACGGTAGTCCACGGCTGTAGCTACCTCTGTGTCGGCACTGGCAGTCGCTCGTCCATAATTGTATACCTACCTGTGGTGGGGTTTTTTTTTTCTATCTTCTTCATACTAGTAGTTTAGGAGTCTGCAGTGCTGACAGTGTCCAGCAGGTCCGTCATTATACAATATATACCTGTCCTGCAGTAGTGATATATATATATTTTTTATATCATTATCATCCAGTCTATATTAGCAGACGCAGTACGGTAGTCCACGGCTGTAGCTACCTCTGTGTCGGCAGTCGCTCGTCATCCATAAGTATACTAGTATCCATCCATCTCCATTGTTTACCTGAGGTGCCTTTTAGTTGTGCCTATTAAAATATGGAGAACAAAAATGTTGAAGTTCCAAAAATAGGGAAAGATCAAGATCCACTTCCACCTCGTGCTGAAGCTGCTGCCACTAGTCATGGCCGAGACGATGAAATGCCATCAACGTCGTCTGCCAAGGCCGATGCCCAATGTCATAGTACAGAGCATGTAAAATCCAAAACACCAAATATCAGTAAAAAAAGGACTCAAATATCTAAAATAAAATCGTCGGAGGAGAAGCGTAAACTTGCCAATATGCCATTTACCACACGGAGTGGCAAGGAACGGCTGAGGCCCTAGCCTATGTTAATGGCTAGTGGTTCAGCTTCACATGAGGATGGGGCACTCAGCCTCTCGCTAGAAAAATTAAAAGACTTAAGCTGGCAAAAGCACAGCAAAGAACTGTGCGTTCTTCGAAATCACAAATCCACAAGGAGAGTCCAATTGTGTCGGTTGCGATGCCTGACCTTCCCAACACTGGACGTGAAGAGCATGCGCCTTCCACCATTTGCACGCCCCCTGCAAGTGCTGGAAGGAGCACCCGCAGTCCAGTTCCTGATAGTCAGATTGAAGATGTCAGTGTTGAAGTACACCAGGATGAGGAGGATATGGGTGATGCTGGCGCTGGGGAGGAAATTGACCAGGAGGATTCTGATGGTGAGGTGGTTTGTTTAAGTCAGGCACCCGGGGAGACACCTGTTGTCCGTGGGAGGAATATGGCCATTGACATGCCTGGTGAAAATACCAAAAAAAGCAGCTCTTCAGTGTGGAAGTATTTCAACAGAAATGCAGACAACATTTGTCAAGCCGTGTGTTGCCTTTGTCAAGCTGTAATATGTAGGGGTAAGGACGTTAACCACCTCGGAACATCCTCCCTTATACGTCACCTGCAGCGCATTCATCATAAGTCAGTGACAAGTTCAAAAACTTTGGGCGACAGCGGAAGCAGTCCACTGACCAGTAAATCCCTTCCTCTTGTAACCAAGCTCACGCAAACCACCCCACCAACTCCCTCAGTGTCAATTTCCTCCTTCCCCAGGAATGCCAATAGTCCTGCAGGCCATGTCACTGGCAATTCTGACGAGTCCTCTCCTGCCTGGGATTCCTCCGATGCATCCTTGCGTGTAACGCCTACTGCTGCTGGCGCTGCTGTTGTTGCTGCTGGGAGTCGATGGTCATCCCAGAGGGGAAGTCGTAAGACCACTTTTACTACTTCCACCAAGCAATTGACTGTCCAACAGTCCTTTGCGAGGAAGATGAAATATCACAGCAGTCATCCTGCTGCAAAGCGGATAACTGAGGCCTTGGCATCCTGGGCGGTGAGAAACGTGGTTCCGGTATCCATCATTACTGCAGAGCCAACTAGAGACTTGTTGGAGGTACTGTGTCCCCGGTACCAAATACCATCTAGGTTCCATTTCTCTAGGCAGGCGATACCGAAAATGTACACAGACCTCAGAAAAAGACTCACCAGTGTCCTAAAAAATGCAGTTGTACCCAATGTCCACTTAACCACGGACATGTGGACAAGTGGAGCAGGGCAGACTCAGGACTATATGACTGTGACAGCCCACTGGGTAGATGTATTGACTCCCGCCGCAAGAACAGCAGCGGCGGCACCAGTAGCAGCATCTCGCAAACGCCAACTCTTTCCTAGGCAGGCTACGCTTTGTATCACCGCTTTCCAGAATACGCACACAGCTGAAAACCTCTTACGGCAACTGAGGAAGATCATCGCAGAATGGCTTACCCCAATTGGACTCTCCTGTGGATTTGTGGCATCGGACAACGCCAGCAATATTGTATGTGCATTAAATCTGGGCAAATTCCAGCACGTCCCATGTTTTGCACATACCTTGAATTTGGTGGTGCAGAATTATTTAAAAAACGAGAGGGGCGTGCAAGAGATGATGTCGGTGGCCAGAAGAATTGCGGCACACTTTCGGCGTACAGGCACCACGTACAGAAAACTGGAGCACCACCAAAAACGCCTGAACCTGCCCTGCCATCATCTGAAGCAAGAAGTGGTAACGAGGTGGAATTCAACCCTCTATATGCTTCAGAGGTTGGAGGAGCAGCAAAAGGCCATTCAAGCCTATACAACTGAGCACGATATAGGAGGTGGAATGCACCTGTCTCAAGCGCAGTGGAGAATGATTTCAACGTTGTGCAAGGTTCTGCAACCTTTTGAACTTGCCACACGTGAAGTCAGTTCAGACACTGCCAGCCTGAGTCAGGTCATTCCCCTCATCAGGCTTTTGCAGAAGAAGCTGGAGACATTGAAGTAGGAGCTAACACAGAGCGATTCCGCTAGGCATGTGGGACTTGTGGATGGAGCCCTTAATTCGCTTAACAAGGATTCACGGGTGGTCAATCTGTTGAAATCAGAGCACTACATTTTGGCCACCGTGCTCGATCCTAGATTTAAAACCTACCTTGGATCTCTCTTTCTGGCAGACACAAGTCTGCTGGGGTTCAAAGAACTGCTGGTGACAAAATTGTCAAGTCAAGCGGAACGCGAACTGTCAACATCTCCTCCTTCACATTCTCCCGCAACTGGGGGTGCGAGGAAAAGGCTCAGAATTCCGAGCCCACCCGCTGGCGGTGATGCAGGGCAGTCTGGAGCGACTGCTGATGCTGACATCTGGTCCGGACTGAAGGACCTGACAACGATTACGGACATGTCGTCTACTGTCACTGCATATGATTCTCTCCCCATTGAAAGAATGGTGGAGGATTATATGAGTGACCGCATCCAAGTAGGCACGTCAGACAGTCCGTACTTATACTGGCAGGAAAAAGAGGCAATTTGGAGGCCCTTGCACAAACTGGCTTTATTCTACCTAAGTTGCCCTCCCACAAGTGTGTACTCCGAAAGAGTGTTTAGTGCCGCCGCTCACCTTGTCAGCAATCGGCGTACGAGGTTACATCCAGAAAATGTGGAGAAGATGATGTTCATTAAAATGAATTATAATCAATTCCTCCGTGGAGACATTGACCAGCAGCAATTGCCTCCACAAAGTACACAGGGAGCTGAGATGGTGGATTCCAGTGGGGACGAATTGATAATCTGTGAGGAGGGGGATGTACACGGTGATATATCGGAGGATGATGATGAGTTGGACATCTTGCCTCTGTAGAGCCAGTTTGTGCAAGGAGAGATTAATTGCTTCTTTTTTGGTGGGGGTCCAAACCAACCTGTCATTTCAGTCACAGTCGTGTGGCAGACCCTGTCACTGAAATGATGGGTTGGTTAAAGTGTGCATGTCCTGTTTATACAACATAAGGGTGGGTGGGAGGGCCCAAGGACAATTCCATCTTGCACCTCTTTTTTCTTTCATTTTTCTTTGCGTCATGTGCTGTTTGGGGAGTAGTTTTTGGAAGGGCCATCCTGCGCGACACTGCAGTGCCACTCCTAGATGGGCCTGGTGTTTGTGTCGGCCACTTGGGTCGCTTATCTTAGTCACACAGCTACCTCATTGCGCCTCTTTTTTTCTTTGCGTCATGTGCTGTTTGGGGGGTTTTTTTTGGAAGGGCCATCCTGCGTGACACTGCAGTGCCACTCCTAGATGGCCCAGGTGTTTGTGTCGGCCACTTGGGTCGCTGAGCTTAGTCATCCAGCGACCTCGGTGCAAATTTTAGGACTAAAAATAATATTGTGAGGTGTTCAGAATAGACTGAAAATGAGTGGAAATTATGGTTATTGAGGTTAATAATACTTTCGGATCAAAATGACCCCCAAATTCTATGATTTAAGCTGTTTTTTTAGGGTTTTTTTGAAAAAAACACCCGAATCCAAAACACACCCGAATCCGCCCAAAAAAATTCGGTGAGGTTTTGCGATCAACTTGGAATTACCCCCTATATTAGTGATGAGCACCGGAAATTTTTCGGGTTTTGTGTTTTGGTTTTGGGTTCGGGCCCATGTGCACTGCAGGGGGGCAGTTATAACATGTGCAGCGAGAGTTAGATTTGGGTGTGGTGTGTTCAATCTGCAATCTAAATTGCAGTGTAAAAATAAAGCAGCCAGTATTTACCCTGCACAGAAACAAAATAACCCACCCAAATCTAATAGGCCCTACACACTGGCCGATTTGTTTGAAAGATATGAACGATCTCGTTCATAAATGAACGAGAACTCGTTCATATCTTTCAGTGTGGAGGCTCCAGCGATGAACGATGCGCGGCCCCGCGCTCGTTCATCGCTGGTCCCCGTCGGCTGTGCATGCAGGCCAATATGGACGTTCTCGTCCATATTTGCCTGCACTTCAATGGAGCCACGTGACAGGAGGAGTGAAGAAACTTCACTCCCCCCGTCACTGCCCCCCCGCCGCCGGGTCGCTCGTCGGCCGTATCCGCCGTCGGGCAGCTCGGCGGCGGATCGGCCAGTGTGTAGGGCCCTTGACTCTCTCTGCACATGTTATATCTGCCTCCCCTGCAGTGCACATGGTTTTGCCCAACTGCTAACAAAAATCCTGCTGCTGCGATCAACTCTGAATTACCCCCAATATGCACAAATAGCCTAAGTTGACATTAAGTAGTGGTGGAAATAAATAAAGTCAGAAATAAAAGGGTTGTCACTACTTAATAAACATAATTAAGTTAATAAAAATAATGTGCTTATAGACGTGCCAGTCCTGCTTAATGAAGATTGAACAGATGAGCAGAACATTTAATTACTGATACTATAGTATTAATCCTGTTTTGAAATTTGAATACATGTTATTTTAGGATCATTACTGAATGATTAGTGAAATGTAGGGACCAGGAGTTCAGGAGGGCTATATTGATTAAGACTTTTTTTTCCAAGCAATTACGTAATTTAAGTACAACAGAGATTTAAGAGAGTCGGTGATGGGGATTAATAGAGTAACACACCACAAGTCAGCAGTGAATGGAGACATAGGCCCACATCAACCATCATTTGCAAATGTGGACCATCGTGGAATGGGGGTCATTCCGAGTTGATCGCTCGATGGCTAGTTTTAGCAGCCGTGCAAACGCTATGCCGCCGCCCATTGGGAGTGTATGTTAGCTTAGCAGAAGTGCGAACGCCTGTGCAGCTGAGCTCTGCAAAAACAGTTTGTGCAGTTTCTGAGTAGCTCTGAACCTACTCAGCGTTTGCGATCACTTCAGCCTATTCGTGTCCGGATTTGACGTCATACACCCGCCCAGCGAACGCCCAGCCACGCCTGCGTTTTTACAAACACTCCCTGAAAACGGTCAGTTGACACCCAGTAATGCCCTCTTCCTGTCAATCTTCTTGCAGCCGCCAGTGCAAAGGAAAACTTCGCTAGAACCTGAGCACAACCACAAAGAGCTTAGTACCTGTACGTCGCGCATGCACATTGCGGGACATACTCATGCGCAGAAATGCCGTTTTTTCACCTGATCGCTGCGCTGTGAAAATAGGCAGCGAGCGATCAACCTGGAATGACCCCTGATGGTGTAGGAGCTTCCGCAGTATAGCAAATATATATTGATTCACGCTTTTTCGCATTTATTAAGATATTTACTGTTAATCACAAAATGTGTTCATGTATCCTTAAAAATATTGCACAGATATTCAGAAAACTATATTTGCTGAATATCTTGTTTAAAGCATGACTTGTACAAGGACAAGGCAACATCAGATGTATCCAAAGGCGGACAAAGCAACACCAGATATATCCAAGGCTAATTGGGAAGAATGTTAAAGAATGTTTTGAGTTTATGTCTGAAAGACTGGTAATTAACAAAACAATAACCATTTTCAAGGCTGTTCTAGTTGTCAATTGGAACATTGTATGACAATTGACGTATTTCAGGTTCTGAGACATACATAATGTATTCTGATTTCTGATTGGCTAAAATGTATTGGCAAGCATGATTTTGTTTAAGCTATAAATAATAAACCTATGACGGCCCCTAGCAGGTCATTTATGATTTGCTTAGGTTACACATGATCCTGTGTCATCTTTTCATTCACTGACCTCCAACCGGTTGAACAGAATTCTGACTGATGACTGCAGAGAGTTTATAGACCAGACTAGAAAAGGTTAAATTACCCTAACACCCCCAATGAGCGATGTTTGGGAAACTGTGCTCGCACTGCGTTCGCAATGCACATGCGCAAAAGTGAGGCTGCTATCGCACTGTGGATGTGATCGCAAAGTGATTGACAGGACGTGACCATTTGGGTGTGGTAACATGGCATTAGTGGGGAGTGGTTGGGAAACGCAGACTTGTCATGTCCGTTATCGGGGCGTGTATCTGAAGTCAGCTGCGAATTCTTGTGTAGAAAAATATAGCGCCTGCGTGTCTACTGCAGCGTCCAGTCTGCGTAGCCATAAGTCATCCCTGAAAGTCGATGTTTCTCGGCATTGTGTATACAGTCTGCGTATGCTTACACAAAGTTGCGCTCGCTCTGGTGGGCGTCTTCTTACATTTCTGGGCGGCGGCTTCACTTGCGAATATTACCAGACGCATTGCAGAGAATCTCTATTTCAGTTTAATTTGAAACTGATGCTGAATGAGGGCAATAGTTCAACATAGAGCAAATAAACAGGGCAAAAGGAAATCCCCCAGGGTGTAGGTGCAGACACTGGGATAAATGGAACGACAAGAGGAGCACACTGAGCCCCTGCAAGGACAGCTCACAGACTTCTCTAATTGCCTCTTTTATGCAGGGCCTGATTAAACAAGAGGCTGATAAGGCTGCAGCCTGGAGCGCTGGGTTCTGGGGGGGCGCAGCGCTGGCACAATAGATTGCACTGGGATGGGAGCATTTCCTTGTGCCGCTAGGGTTGGGGCCAAGCAACGGTCTCGTGAGTTCTCCCCTGGGAACTGTGGGAGCAGTGGTGCCTGTTGGGATTGCTGTCATCACTGAGGCAGGGACGCCGGGAAGAGGAGAACCTATGAGAGCTGTGGCTGGCTCTGCTTCCGAGGCTGTGATACTGAGGGAGCAACGGTGCCTGCTGGGATTCCCCGCATCACCGAGGCAGGGACGCCGGGAAGAGGAGATCCTGTGAGAGCCACGGCTGGCTCCGCTGCCGAGGCTGTGATTGATGCTACTGCTGCTGTTGCCAGCACTGCTAGGGTGGTAAGTGGCAATATGAATGGAGCTGAGACCCGAGCCTGTCACAGATTTTTGGCTAAATGTAAGCGAAACAAATTGGTGGTGGGGAAGGGGGAGGGTCACTTCTGTATTAGCCTAGGGTGGCTGGAACCCTTAATCAGACCCTGCTTTTATGCCATCAGACCCTTCCACGTGTCTCTTAAGGCCCATACACACCGGGCGATTTTGAGCTGAAAGCGGCTCACTTTTGGTGTTCTGAGCTGCTTTCAGCTCAAAGACGCCCAGTGTGTATGCCCAAACGATGAGCGGTAAGCACTGATGCGCGCTCCCGCTTCATCGCTGGCGGCCGCCGTTCATCTGCTGGTATTACCAGTAGATGAGCAGCTTTCCATAGCGTCCTGCTATGGAAAGCCTTTCACCCCCGCTGACATCGCTGGGCAGGGGGGAAAAGCGCTCAGTGTGTATGCACTTTTATATGACATTAGTGGTTGGATATGGGATCCTGACAGTCGGTATGTCGGTGGTCATAATGCCGACACCAGCATCCCGACTGTTTTAAATGCTGGCCGGGGTACAGGAGGCTTGGTGATGTAAGGCTTGCATGCAGCTGCTCGGCCATGGAAGCACATTCCATTAAGCTCCCGCTGCACAGTATTTGTGCTGACATTAATGCCAGTGGAAGTTCGGAACACTTCAGCTATGGAATCAGCAGAGCGTTGGTGACTTTTACGCACCATGCAGCTTAGTAGTCATTGACCCCGATCCAGAGCCGGCGCAACCCGCTCAGCAAAGGGATGCAAAGCAGGGAGGCGCCGGAGTGGAGAGGCGCTTTCTCTGCTTTGCATCTCTGCAGTTCACTGTGTGCTGCTGCCGGCTGCCGCTGCACTTGTCACACTAACAGGCAGCGGCGCTGGCAGTGGGAAGCGTGTCTTCCTCAGACTCTCTCTCCCCGCCCTGCAGCTGTGAAAATCCTACTCACCACCAGCCCATATCTGCCTCCTCCGTGTGGCGCCTCCTCCTTCTCTCCATGCTCTCTCTGCTCCTCCTCACTGTTGTGTGTGCAGACTCCGTCCTCAGACAGCGGGACTGCCCCCATTCAATTCAATGCCCACCAACTTTACATTGTGCCTGGAGGCACGTGCACGCCCCCTGAATGACCCTACTCCTCCTTCATTAAGCAGCACTGTGCAGCGTCAGTGTCTGTGTCTCTGTAACACAGACGCTGTTTGGATGGGGTCATAACCTCTGTCACTGTCCAGTCTGTTTCACGCTGTCTGACATGCCTAGCCCTTCACATTCCATTCTTCTGAAGGAGAAGGATTATTAAGACCTGCCAGAAATGATTTACAGCCCAACCCACCAGAGATCCTCAGAGTGCAGTAATCAGTGGCCACTGATTCCAGGTACTAATATATCCTGTACATATAAGACAGTTGGCAGAAGAAGTCATAAGAATAGGAGTACTCTCTCTTCCTCCTGAGATGTAATTCATTTAAACTACGTAAATGCTCCACATTTCTATTAAATGTGTAAGTCTGGTTAAATAAATGTGGTGTATTGAGCCCATGCAATATGTAACCTGGAATTAAAATGGGTTGGGACTGATTAGCCAGTGTTTGGGGTGCCGGCGGTCAGAAAACCGACCACAGCATCCTGATGATCTAAATACCGACAGGGGCCCCTAACTTCCCTCCCTGCAGTCTAAACCTAACCCCCCGCAGCCTATCCCTCACCCTCATTGGTTGTGCCTAAACTTAACCCAACTACTGCTTACCTGCCCTGCATCCCTTTGGAACGTCGTTTGGCATCTTGGCTCCTCCTCTACACAGAACAAACAATTGCACAGTTGAGAGGTGGCAGAGAAACAACACCAGTGAGCGCCAAATGTGCCTTTATTTTCACCACCCCCTCCCCAAAAAAGGGGGAGGGACCGATACTCTTTCTGGCATAGGGCACCAAAATGTTTAAGTACGGCTCTGCCACCCTCTCCCCTCCCCTCTATCTCTGAAGGCACTTCAGTCTTCAGCCCCTGAAAGGGTTAAAGCTCGTCTCTGCTTCAATGTCATAGAATTGCTTGTGTTATAGAACTTAATGTTCCAGCACATTTTTGCTACTGTCCTTGTCTGTTATCTTTTTTATACCATGTGAATAACCTTCCTATTTGAGTACCAACTTGCCCATATATGCATATCCTTCCACTGCGGCAGTTCCTAGCCAATCATGTTATGTTAGCCCCTTTGTGTTCTGTCCAATTAGTTATTGACTTTGGATATACACGCCCTAAATCCTTTCTTTTATATACTTTTGTTAAACCAACAATAAACAGTGTGAATCTTTACTGCTTGTGTTGTGCATGTTACTCGTAGCAAAAAAGGTTTACACTCACGGACGTCTAAGAGGCTATCACATCGAGGGTTAAAGGAAAGAGGAGGAATCCTTTCAAGTGGGGGCTCCGTCCGTGATTCAGTTGGTCGTCCCCGGATGGTAAGATAGAGAATTTATTGTCTGTCTTTGCCGTACGGGATTGCGGTCATACACTGAAGCTGAATCCGTGTCAGTGTTCTGGGAACACGTGACCAAACATCTTTAATGTCTGGGACTTAAAGATACGTCTGAGAAGGGACCGGGGGTCCAAGCGCAATTCTCCAAAGACGTTAGTATCTGGGATACTTAAAATAGACCTGGGAGTCTATACATAACGTAGATTATACCTCGATTTGATTGTCTACTTATTATGTTATGGCCATAACAGATATTAGAGTATAAGTTTCATGTATTCAGCTTGACGGGTGGTAAGTGCACGTCTGTTGAATACCCTTATAACTTTCTTGCTTCCTATCACAATACGCTGCATTTCCAAGTCCCTGTACGAGTGGTGAGTAAACGTACAGATTATTACTATCAATTGTTTTGTTAAAGTACTATGCAGATGATATTGTGATATTGTCAATAACTAATTAACTGGTTAGCTGATGCATGCATAGAAAGTTGTTGGAAATTGTGTTTTTACTATGGGCTCTGGTCAGCGTAAGAAAACTGTATACCCCCCTCCGAGACATGTAAAGAATACGTGGCCCGTAGTTCTACCTCTGATTATTATTTGATTGATCCCTGGGTGGATAATTTAGCAGGGTAGACAGAGAAAGCAGGACAGGACCCATTCCTACGGGAAGGCAGTAATTACCCTTTCTATATGGAGGATTACAAATATCAGTTCCCAACAGCACAGAAGGGAGGAAGTGAGAAACTGTAAATCTTTGAAAACCCTCTCGCCTCCCCCTTACATTCCAATATATCCTGCGCTTAAAGACACAGATCTCTTAGCAGCAGTAACCCTTTCACACCAGATGGGATCGCCTCCAACTCCACTGCTAGAAAATGCGTCCACTAGTTCTATCCCTAACGCACCAGTAACCCAGAGTTTAGATAATAGTAAAACACTGTCCCAAGCCCACCATTACCCCCGATGGCTGTATATCTTATTTGCGCAAAGCTTGCAAAGGACGCAGCTATACACATATGAAGGAAGTCTTTAAAACCCGTGCTTCTTTGCCTGTGCTTCTTTGCCTGTCGCTGTAGCTTGTAAACAGAAACCTTCATAGTCTGTTACTGAGTTTTGGAAAAGGTTTAAGGACTGCTGGACAGATGACGCTGGCTTACCTTTGCTTAACTCAGAAAGCTTACTCATTTCCACCTTCATTAACAACCTTCTACCTTCTGTCATAGTTTCTGTTAAGCAAAGCGTCTCTTCCTGGACTTCTGATAGTACGATAGATTTTAAAAAAACATCTGTATGAGAAAGAGGCTGCAGGGTGTTTTGATGTAAAGAAACCTGCACTCACTCATAACTATCAGAACTCCAGACGCTTTGACAGACAGAACCAACCCCGCAGTCAGGGAAAGATTCACCTCTGCTGCCACTTATTATAAATGGAAGTAAAGTTCCCTTTTTTGTGGACAGCGGTGCAACAACCAGTGTTTTGTGTTCTGACCTATATGATGGTGATTTGGAAAAGACTGCTCCTTCAATGGGAGTCAATGGGATACCCACCAATGCCTGACTTAGCTCAAGTAAACCCCGCTCTTTGGTCGGAAGGTCCATATGACACTGGCCTAATCTCATGCACACCATATAAGGCCAATCTCAAACCCGACTCACAACCTGTTTATAGAAGGTCTCCGCCCCATGATACAGCAATTCTTACAACAGGGTATTCTCAGACATATTGTATCACCATACTGTACTCCTGTGAACCCTGTTGCCAAAGCTGATGGCAGTATAAGATTTGTACAGGATCTCAGAGCGATCAATCAGTTAATTGTCCCAATTGCACCAATTGTTCCAGATGTAAACTCACTCATTTCTGCAATCCCTGCAGATGCTGCGTTCTTCTCTGTAATTGATTTGAAGAATGCCTTTTTCAGCATACCTGTAGATTCACAGACACAATTTCTTTTTGCCTTTTCTTTTGAGGGTAAACAACTTACCTGGTGCAGATTATTGACGCACCTGTTGTCTCCAGGCCACATTGGGGCCCTGGCAACCTCACCATGGTTCAGTCCTGCTACAGTATGCAGATGATCTGCTGCTCTGTAGTCAAACTGAGGAGGCCTGCCGAGAGGATGGTGTTTCATTACTAAACTGGCTTTGTGAATGTGGACACAAGGTGTCCAAAACAAAAATGCAATGGTGTAAAAAGCATGTTGATTACTTAGGTTTTGTGCTCACTCAGGGAGAGAGGAAAATCAGTCCACAACGCATACAGTCTGTATTGGGCCTGGTCACCCCAACTACCCAGAAGGAACTACTGTCCTTCCTGGGTATGGTAAATTACTGCAGACAGTGGATTTCTGATTGCTCTTATTATGATAACATTTTGAGACAAGCCACACTGAAGGACAAACCTAAAACTGTACAATGGTCACAAGAAATGTTAACTGCATATGAAAGTTTAAAATGTATGTTGATGAAAAGTCCGGCACTTGGCCTCCCCAATTATGTACTACCTTTCCATCTATATGCAAGGGACAATTGTAAAACCATGGCGGGGGTGCTCACACAGTTTCATGGAGGGAAGTTGCGCCCCGTGGCATTTTTTTTCCAAAGTCATGCCAGTGTCTGTGCAAGGTATGCCTGCCTGCCTCAGGGCTTTGGCAGCCTGTGCAATGGTTGCAGAAATGGCCACTACCCTCACTTTAGGCCACATCACAGTACTCCACACCACACATGATGTCCTGGCAATACTTAAAGGCTTACACACACAGCACATGTCAGCACAACGCCTTAGTGGATATGAAGTACTCCTTTTGAGTAACCCTACCCTTACCATCAAGTACACTGCTAGTTCTTCTGGCCCTGCACCCATTCTCAATGCCCTTTTAGGCTTGAAAGGTCCCGAGGATGAACCACCCGACCTACATGACTGTGCTGCTTCCATTGAAGCTGAAACTTCTCCCAGACTTGACATGTCTCCCGTTCCCATACCAGGCGCAGACATAGTTTTTGTTGACGGCTCCTGTAGTAGGCCCAATGACAATACATACCAGGCTGGCTATGCCATTGTCACCCTCCCTGACACTGTGTTGGAAACCCTACCAATACCTTATCAGTCCGCGCAAGCTGCAGAACTCATTGCACTCACTAGAGCATGTCCCTCCCTTGACAACGTCCATCTGCTCACTCAACTTCAAGCTGCTGCGACTAATACTGATCTCTCCGACTGGACTTACCCAATTCTGCAGAAAAATCCTAAATCAGGATTAATCTGCAAAGAGGGGAAACCCTGTATACCCCAGTCCAGTGCCCCTTTGCTCATTGCCCATTACCATGGTGTTGGTCACCATAGTAAAGCCACAACACTCCTCCTACTAACCAATGATTTTTATGTTACTAATGCCAAATCACTTGTGGACCAGTATGTTAGCAGATGCATCACTTGCCTCAGGAACAACCCTAATAAAGCTAAACACCAGCATCTTGAATACCCCACCACCCCTTTTACACACTTACAAATTGATTTTACCCATATCCCTGGTACAGGTAAACAAGAATATGCCCTGGTCATTGTAGATATGTTCTCTCGCTGGCCAGAGGTATTCCCAACTAAGTCAGAGGATGCTAAGACAGTAGCTAGAATCCTAACACAGAAAATCATCCCTAGATGGGGGTGCCCCCTGCAAATAAATAGTGATAAAGGCTCAGCCTTTACAGCCAAAATCACACAGGCCTTAGTAAAAGCTCTGCAGGTGGAGTGGAAGTTTCACATCCCGTACCACCTGCAGAGTTCAGGGGTCGTAGGAAGAATGAATAGGACCCTCAAAGACAAACTAAGGAAGGCCACAGGAGGTACCTTCCACAAATGGAAGCAGGTCCTTCCCATTATCCTAGCAGAAATCAGAATGACCCCACAGAAAACTCTAGGATACTCACCCTTTGAAATACTAATGGGTAGACCCTTCCCCACACCCTGGGCTAAGAAACCGTTGATGATACAGGAAGGAGATCTAGAACTTATAAGGGAAGAGTATGTCAGGGCCCTCATAACCAAACTTGATGAGATTGAACATGATGTCGCTTGTAAAAAAACCCTCTGAATCCACAGGAACCAACACACCCTTTTAAGGTCGGAGACAGAGTAGTGGTGAAGATCCTCCCCCGCAGCAAGAGCCCAGGAGACTTCACCTATGGCCCAGAGGCGGAAGTCGTTGCTGTAACCCGAACCGCAGTCCTGACAGAAGAGAGTCCCACCTGGATCCATGCTTCCCGAGTAAAGAAAATTCCTAGACCAGACCTAGAGGAGGAAACAGGTGATTCCAGTGAGGTACGAACAGGGGCGGACAGCCCTGACCTCCCACCTAGCGAAGACAGAAGACCAGAGGAGGATGAAGAAAATGCCCCCTATCATTACCCTGGGGACTATCTTGATAGCCCTGCTGGCCCATTTTCCCCTCTCAATGACTGAGGTTGATATAACTCAGAATAAGGGAAACTGACACTATGGTATAACTCTTCCACCACATACACCGCAACCTACATACTAGATTATTTCCAATTCCCCCAACTAGCTGCTGTCCAAAAGTCTGTTGACTACCAGATCCGCGCTGACACCACAGACAACCTAAGCCCCGAGGTACCTTATATTTGCGTTACAGGCCATAACTGGGGAAATGATTGCAGCTCATGGTCCGCGGCTGCCTGGAACACAGGTACCCCATGGGGCTAGAAGCCCGCTGAAGCCTTAGATGAGAAGGATAAACACGGAACATCATTAACTCAACGATTAACCCTTCTTAAAATGCCCAACAATTACTGCAACTCCCGCTCAGGCTAAAAATTGCGCCATTGGTGTGCAGAAAGACGTAAGCTTTGCAAGAATCATATAGTATAACAATAATGATTCTAAGAGGGGATTGAAAGGGTTAAAGCTCGTCTCTGCTTCAATGTCATAGAATTGCTTGTGTTATAGAACTTAATGTTCCAGCACATTTTTGCTACTGTCCTTGTCTGTTATCTTTTTTATACCGTGTGAATAACCTTCCTATTTGAGTACCAACTTGCCCATATATGCATATCCTTCCACTGCGGCAGTTCCTAGCCAATCATGTTATGTTAGCCCCTTTGTGTTCTGTCCAATTAGTTATTGACTTTGGATATACACGCCCTAAATCCTTTCTTTTATATACTTTTGTTAAACCAACAATAAACAGTGTGAATCTTTACTGCTTGTGTTGTGCATGTTACTCGTAGCAAAAAAGGTTTACACTCACGGACGTCTAAGAGGCTATCACATCGAGGGTTAAAGGAAAGAGGAGGAATCCTTTCAGCCCCCCCCCCCCCCCTCCCCTCCCACCTCTTCCTTGAGAGACCACATCCCTTTTTGAGGCACACACATTCAGCGCACACTCTCTCTTTATAAAGTGTGGGAGGGAGCAAATTTATAGTTTGCAGGGGGGCGCCGGACACCCTAGCACCGGCCCTGCCCCGATCTGTGATTTTACGTGATCTTCCTCTTCGTGGCTGAGTTGCTGTTGTTCCTAAACGCTTCCATTTTCTAATATCACTTATTGTTGACGATGAAATATCCAGCAGGGATGAAATTTCACAATCGTCTTATTGCAAAGGTGGCATCCCTTCACAGAACCACGCCTGAAGTCACTGAGCTGTTCAGAACGACACATTTGTATCATAAATGTTTGCATATGGAGACTGCACGGCTAGGCGCTTGATTTTATACACCTGTAGCAACGGGTCTGATTGAAACACCTGAATTCAATAACAAACAGGTGTGGCTAAATCATAGTTGCCTACCCTCCCGCATCCTGCGGGAGCCTCCCGTTTCTGCCATAAATCTCCTGGTCCCCTGCTTTATAGGTCAATTCTCCCGGATTCTTCAGATTCTGTCAGGGGTGACACTATGGAGTTTCTTTGCAAGAACAGTGATTTGCTGTAGCTGCTCAGGAATCACGGCTGACGGCTCTCATTACCCCCCTTGTGTATCCCCTGAGAGAGAGAGATAGCAGTACCTGATCACACACTCCTCTTATCTGTGCTGGTGTGCACTGACCCATAGCATGCTGCTGCTGCTGCTGGTGGTGGTAGTGGTGGTAGTGGTGGTCGTGTAAGAATTGTTGTTAGTAATCTTTTTGTAGTTAAACACATTTGTTTAATTAGAGTAGCTGGTATCTGTAATGATTTGGTTAATGCTGTAATGGAATGGAAAATAGCACATCCAATAAATATAGGTAGTGCCTACAAGATGCAGACAATCTAGTGTTACCAATAAAAATAACATCTACAACAGCAAAATAATCATTTACTTATATGTTTAGGGATGAATTCACACATGGTCACATTTAACATGCATATTGTGCTGAGTGAGAAGAAAAGAAATATCACGGCGAAAATATATTGCAAATAAGAAACCCTGTATTTCAGGCAGTAATGTTAGTATGAATACTTGCAAAACTTCCCAAAATATATTGTTACCAGTGACGTGCGGTGAGGTCAGGGCCTGGGGAGGCACTGCAGCTAAACAACCCCCCCCCCCCCCCCGCAAAAAAAAAAAAAAAAGTGCAATCCCCCCACACCACTAAAACCAGCACCAAGCAGAACCAGCCAGGGGGGATAATGCCATAGCAGGGGAGACACTCAGTGTGGGGTCCCCCTGCCATGCCATTAAACACCCCCCAAACCAGTCAGCCCAGGGCTGGAATTCCTCGGAAAGTGGGGCCCCCAAAAAATCTAAATGGGGTCCCCCTTCCCGAGCAACAACCAGCACTGGGCTGATAGCCCAGTGCTATGCCCCGCACCCCTGGTGGCGGTGGGTGCGGGGTTCATTGTATGTTGTTCTTTACAGGTGGCCTACAGATCCCAGCAAGCCTGCCCCAGCATGCTGGCACTTGGAGAACCACAAGTGCCAGCATGCCCGGACATAAAGGGCCCGCTGGCACCTGTAGTCCACCTGCAAAGAATAGTAATATTGTTCTTTACAGGTGGCCTACAGGTCCCAGCAAGCCTGCCCCAGCATGCTGGCACTTGGAGAACCACAAGTGCCAGCATGCCCGGACATAAAGGGCCCGCTGGCACCTGTAGTCCACCTGTAAAGAAAATATAAAAAAAAAAACACAACACATTCTTTAAAAAATCCTTTATTAAACTTCACCTGGGGGCGGCGGCCTTTAAGCTCTTTTGCATGGCCGCCGCCTTCCCAGGGCTTCCGGCGTCTTCACCTGGGAGGGCGCCACCTCCCCAGGGCTTCTGGGGTCTTCCTCCGGCGTCTTCACCTGGTGGGCGGCGGCGGCTAAGCTCTTTTGCATAGCCGCCGCCCATCCAGGACTTCCACGACGTCTTCACCTGGGAGGCGGCGGCCTTTAAGCTCTTTTGCATGGCCGCCGCCTTCCCAGGACTTCCAGCATCTTCACCTGGTGGGCGGCGGCTGCTAAGCTCTTTTGCATAGCCGCCGCCCATCCAGGACTTCCATGGCGTCTTCAGTCTTCAGGAGCTCTTCTCCGCTCCTCCTCCGCCGTCGGACTGACAGCCGCTGCCTCGCGCTGACTTATATAAGTCAGTGGGAGGGGGCGGGGTGATGACGCGGCGAGCCATGATTGGCTCGCGGCGGCCATCTTGAATTTCAAAAATGACGCTGAGGCGCCATTTTTGAAATGGGTACCGCTTCCGCTGCCAAACTCTGCACATGGAGCCTGAAAGCGCGTCTCGCCGCCGCTACCGCCGCCCGCCTCTCCGCCGCCAGCACCTCCGCCGCCCGGCCCGCCGCATCCCGCCGCATCCCGCCGCATCCCGCACCTCCGCAGGTACCGATGCCGCCCCATACAGTGATTGACAGCGGATCCAGTGACGGATCCGCTGGCCAATCACTGTGGCCTCACTCACAGGGACGTGCTTTCATAGGTTGAAAGCACGTCCCTGTAGGAAAGCGGCACCACTAATGGTGCCGCTTTCCCATGTTATTTCAATGGGCTTTTCCATCCCATTGCTAGGGCCCGCCTGCGCCCGCCCCCCGCTCCCCATACTTTTCCTAATCACTACGGGAGGCACCACGATCGGTGCCTCCCAAAGTGATTTTAACACACATTAATGATAGGTAAAATAATAAAGAAGATAATTATGTGTCATAAGTATCTTCTTTGTATTATTTTACTCATTAATGACAGGGGAGGCACTGCCTCCCCTGCCTCCCCTGACTGCACGTCCCTGATTGTTACTAATGTTATATAGAAATATCTTGCAACAAGCAGCATTTAAGCATAGGCACGCCTATTTGTGGAACTAGACACGCCCTTTGGGTAGAGTTTGACACGCCCCCATGGCGGCACGCCGCGCTTTTGCACGGCACATGCTACTGCAATCTCCCTGATTTTAGTTTTTAAAAGTAGGCAAGTATGGGCTAAATACTTTTATCCAAATAGTGCATCAGTGTACTGGGAACCGATATTTCAGTTGCAGACCCTGACCCTAACACAGACCCCGAAACTAACACTAATGCCATAACCCTAAAGGACAGGCTGGGTGGGCCATGTGGTTCTTATCTGCTGTAAAATTCTATGTATATGGTGTATTGCAAGAAAATATCTTTGAATCCAACGGTACCGTAAGTGCGGTATTTACTTGCACTTACTCGCGGTGCGAGAACTTCTCCTATAATTGAATTCAGCCCTATGAATAGAGTTTGTGTGATCCCTGTGCAGCAGTCACAGAAAGGGTTAATCTCTGCAGCCTGTCACTCAAATTACATTGTTGCTCTTTTATTTTTGCAGAGCTGGGAGCTGCCTGTAACTCGCAGACCAGCTGCAATAATTACTCTCATACATAACACAGCCAACATCCTGTATGGGTGGTATTCATGTGACCGGCGGTCGGGAGACCGACATTCACATGACCTCCTCCAGCATCCCGACTCCTCACTATACCGATGGTCGGCATGCCGACCAACAGGGACTATTTCCACTCGTGGGTGTCCACAACACCCATAGAGTGGGAATAGGACCCGTGGCGACCGCAGGTCGCCACCGAGCCCGCAAGGGCCTTGCTGCACTTGCCCGTCCCCACCGGGATCCCGGTGTCAGTATGCTGCCGGGATCCCGGCGTCAGTATGCTGACCGGTGGTCTCCTGACCGCCTGTCAGCCATACTACACCCTTCCTGTATAGTGGATGTAGTTCTCAGTATATGTCACTGACCGCTGCGCCACACCAATTATGTATTACTGTATACTGGATGTAATTCTCAGTATATGTCACTGACAGCTGCACAGTAGCACTCTTGTAATTCTTTTTCAACTAAGTAATTCTCATTATGGGCGGGATGTACTAAGCGGAAAATGCGGTAAACCCCCTGTTTACCGCATTTTCCTGATGTACTAACCCACGTCCGGCAGGTCAGCGCCGCGGCGGGGTTCGCCAGCTTTAGCTGGCGATAGTCCATAGAAGCCTAAGGGCTTCTCTCCGCGGCGCTGTGTGAAGGATCCGATCGGATCCCTCCCAGCATGCCCTGCGCCCACCCCCGTCACCCCGCGCATGCGCAGACTGACTCCTGGGGCCGAATCCCGGAAGTCAGGCTGCCGCTGTGCATCGCGGAGGACAGCTCTTATCGGAAGAGCTGTCCTCCGCAATGCTGATCGCATATGTTAGTACATATGCGATCAGCATCGTGGCGATGGGCGGCGATGTACATTAGTACATCCCGCCCTATATGTCACTGACATTTATATAGAATTGATATATATATATATATATATATATATATAATTACCAGGCCATACATTGCATATATACAGCGTACAGTATATAGAGGTTTTGCAGATTCTGACACTTTACAAAGGCTTTGTGGAACATGTCCTGGCGTTTTTCCTTTATGTTGAGAGTCACTATGAAATATATTGATTGACTATGATATTGAATAGGTATCGCTACCTTACAAATTGGGTTAGCAATCAAAATTTTTGTGTAGATTTACTTCCGTTTCTAAAATTGAACAATGTTGTTGCTCATAGCAACCAACCAGGTTTTTACCTGTTGTTTGCTATACAGTATGCAACAACTTTAATAGAACAAAGTATTAAACCTGCTGGAAACAGCTGATAGTAAACTATCTACTATACAACAGCAACAATAGGGTTATATCAGAGCAGTTACTCTCTGGGGATCGGTATGAAATACCTACAATCAAAATCCCGACGGTCGAAATCCCGACAGCAATTGACTGACGGTCAAAATCCCGACATGGACAAAATACCGACATTTAAAAAACTGACAAGGTCAAAATACCGACATGTAAAATGTCAAAAAGGTAAAAATGCCAACATGAGTTTTTCATTGTTTTTTTGTGTGTATGTCGACATAGGTCACCATGGACACCATATAAGTGCACTGTGTCCCCTCGCATGGCTCGCTGCGATGGTAAAGTATGAACAAGTCGGTTTCAATGAAAAAACCATGAAAAACTCATGTCGGCATTTTGACCTGTCTACATTTTTAAATGTTGGTATTTTGCCCTTGTCGGTATTTTAAATGTCGGTATTTTGACCTTGTTGGGATTTTGACCGTCGGTCAATTGCTGTCAGTATTTGGACTGTCGGTAAATTGACTCTCTGTGGGCGGGACATACTAAGTATCGCATCCGCGATGTGGTACATCCCGCCACATATCGCCTACATACTTTCCATGTATGTATTTACAAAGGACAGCACTCCTGATAACAGCTGTCCTTTGTGATAAAAGGACTGCTGGGCTTAGGACCCAGTAGTCATTCTGTGCATGCAACGAGTGATGCACGAACCACAGAGTGTGCTAGCAGGGATTGGATCCCTCTCAGCGGAAAACCACATAAGAAGCCCACCGCATCCAAGCATTAGAATGCATTGCGGGCATATTCCAAAAGTGGCAGGTTTTTGGACACATTTTCCCTTTAATACAGCCTACCCTGTATAGTTAATGAGAGTGTTAAACCTATTGAATTTGTTACTTTAATATCAAGAAGACATTGATTACACATTAGAGAACGATATTCAATTGATATAACAAGCCCGATCTCCTGTCTAAGGTGATGGGAGATTGTGGGGCAATATTCAATTGATCTCTTTTATCGCTCTGATCGCGCCCATAGAGGTCAAGTTTAGCCGCACCCCACCAAACTAATGGGCGCAACACGAAAAGTCCCGCTTGTGCGCTCAATCGGGTAACTTTTTGGCATTTCGGCTTGCCACCGGCATCAGCTCACGCCTGCATGAAGCAATTGAATTCCTCCGTTGGACGCCACCTAGTGGCTGCCGGCGTGAAAATCATTGAATATCGCCCATAAAATCTTTTATTTTACGTGGCTAAAAACCAGGTTTTATAGAAAATATTATACAGAAGTGACATTAATAAAGGCAATTCCTACGTCTACTACAACTACCTACAGTATGAATTGTCTGAATGCTACAAAAGAAACACCTTCCATGCATTCATTGAGAAATGACCTCTGGTACCAGCAGAGGGTCAGCATTTTATCTTACAGCTAAGCTATGAGATAGTGCTGGGAATAGATACTGACATGTAGTAATATAATAAATATAATCTGTATATCTGTGCTCCACCAATGAGTAACTCACTGTAGCTGGACTGCAATTAGTGCTACACAATCCCCCACATTATCAGAGAAAGAAGATATACATGAAGGCTCATTTACTGTATACCTTGTTTTTGAATACTAGGTGATACCAGCTGTTAACATAAGGTACCTCAGGTTGGGGCTGAAATGCCAGCAGGTGGGATGCAGGCAGTCAGAAAACCGACAGCGGCATCCCACTGTTTAGAATCCCAACAGGGGCCGGAAAGCAAAGTACCCCTCACCCCCTTACCCTAACCCTTACTTCCTGCAGCCTAAACCTAACCCCCCCCCCCTCCCTGCAGACTAACCCTAACCCTCCCCAGGGGGTGCCTAACCCCAACCTCCCCCCCCCCCCCCCCCCGCAGCCCAAACCTAACTCTCCCCCCATAGCCTAACCCAAACCCCCCGATGGTGCCTAACCAACCCTGCCCGCAGCCTAAACCTAACCCTCCCTGGGGATGCCAAACCCTGGCTAGGGATGGCCATCAGTGGACTGTCCATCGATGTTTGCCATCAGCGATAATCATTGATGGCACATAAACCATCAGAAATCCAGAAGTATTATCCAGCACAGAACAGATTGGCATGTAAAGTGATAATTTAAACCAGCATATTTGAACATAAATTATAACATCAATGTAATAATAAGATTAGCTGGAGGCTCTCTCAGGAATTGAAAACCAAGTACTCAAAAAGAATGGATTGAAAGATCAATCACAGAAGGTGATTTCTACATGGTGATTCACTATTTTTTTTTTTTTAAAGTGTCAAAATAATAAAATAAAGTTAAAACATAACTTTTATTTTCCTTCCTAAATAGAGTGAATTTGAATGCAACAAATAATAGAAAGAGTCAAATGTAAAATCGTAAAAGGTAATTGGAGGGTACAAAATATTCGGAGGAGATGTTGGCAAAAAAATGAGATGAGATTAGAATCATCTTTCAGTTGAGGATGCGAGCCCCTAACAGACTTAATAGCTATTTCAGGACAAAGTGATTCATTTAATTACATTGTCATTTAACAACATTGGCCCTCATTCCGAGTTGTTCGCTCGCAAGCGGATTTTAGCAGATTTGCTCATGCTAAGCCGCCGCCTACTGGGAGTGAATCTTAGCATCTTAAAATTGCGAACGATGTATTCGCAATATTGCGATTACACACCTCGTAGCAGTTTCTGAGTAGCTTCAGACTTACTCGGCATCTGCGATCAGTTCAGTGCTTGTCGTTCCTGGTTTGACGTCACAAACACACCCAGCGTTCGCCCAGACACTCCCCCGTTTCTCCAGCCACTCCTGCGTTTTTTCCGGAAACGGTAGCGTTTTATCCCACACGCCCATAAAACGGCCTGTTTCCGCCCAGTAACACCCATTTCCTGTCAATCACATTACGATTGCCAGAACGATGAAAAAGCCGTGAGTAAAATTCCTAACTGCATAGCAAATTTACTTGGCGCAGTCGCAGCGTGGACATTGCGCATGCGCATTAAGCGGAAAATCGCTGCAATGCGAAGATTTTTACCGAGCGAACAACTCGGAATGACCCCCATTGTCTGTGATCTACATGGTTGTTACCCATATATTAATATTGTTCTTGTCTCTTTTATTCTCTCTTTTGATGGATGCATGAAATATGAGAGTATACAAATATGTTATGTTTGTTAGTGATATTTATTATCAGACACTATCACTTATACCTGGTAATAGATCGGCATGTGTTCACTTTAATGATTAGATGGTTGTAACTTTTTAGTTCCCTTCTTTTATATATCTTTTTTTAAATATATTTTTATATTTTGTACTGATATATGGTTTAAATGCTTATATATGTATACGTTTTATCATATTATATATATATATATATTTATTTGTCCTTCATAGATAGGTGGATTACATTGTATGTACTTATTAGAGATGAGTGGGTTCGGTTCCCTGAGAACCGAACCTTACCGAACTTCAACACCCGAGCCCGGATCAGAGTCAGGCTTGGATTTTACCGCCCGACTCGAAAACCAGAACGAGGCAAAACGTCATCATCCCACTGTCGGATTCTCGCGGGGTTTGGTTTCTATATAAGTAGCCGCGCGTCGCCACCATTTTCACTCCGACATTGGAGAGTGTAGAGAGAGGACGTGTCTCCATCCGCAGTGTCCTGCATCAGTTCAGTGGTAGTGTCTTGTGCTGCATCAGTCCAGTCACAGTGGTGGTGTCCTCTGCTGCCATATGTACAGTGCTGCTGTTTAAGTCCAGTCCAGTGGTGCTGTGTTGTGCTGCTTCAGTCCAATGGTAGTGTCTTGTGCTGCATCAGTCCAGTCACAGTGGTGGTGTCCTCTGCTGCCATATGTCCAGTGCTGCTGTATAAGTCCAGTCCATTGCAGTGGTGCTGTGCTGTCCTGCATCAGTACAGTGGTAGTGTCTTGTGCTGCATCAGTCCAGTCACAGTGGTGGTGTCCTCTGCTGCCATATGTCCAGTGCTGCTGTATAAGTCCAGTCCAGTGGTGCTGTGTTGTGCTGCATCAGTCCAGTGGTGGTGTCTTGTGCTGCATCAGTCCAGTCACAGTGGTTGTGTCCTCTGGTGCCATATGCCCAGTGCTGCTGTATAAGTCCAGTCCATTGCAGTGGTGCTGTGCTGTCCTGCATCAGTCCACTTGTGGTGTCCCTGTGCTGCTATATATGTCCAGTGGTACTTCCGTATATATGTCCAGTAGTACTGCCGTATATGTTCATTGATACTGCCGTATAATTCCAGTGGTACTGGCGTATAAGTCCAGTGATCCTGCCTTACAATTCCACTGGTACTGGCATATAAGTTCTGTTCCGTGATCCGTGATAAATTCTGGAGGATGTCACAGCCGCTACTCACAGCAGCGTCCACCCGGCTCCAGCAAGCGGGACTTCGCTTGCTGGAGCCAGGTGGATGCTGCAGTGAGCGGCGGCTGTGACATCCTCTGGCCACGCTACCCGCTGCTGTAGCGCTGCGCTCCCCCGTCTGCCCGTGGCTCTCCCCGTCTCCCCCCCATCCCCCCGTCTCCTCCTCGTCTCCGCCAGCGCTGCTCTCCCCTTCTGCCCGTGGCTCTCCCCCATCTCAGCTCCTGCATCTCAATTCGACTTTTTTAAAGTCGAATTGAGATTGCTTTGAATAGCCCAGGTGGGATCCATTCCGACAAATGAATGTCGGAATGGATCTGACTTCAATTGAGTATACCCCTATATGACTGTGACAGCCCACTGGGTAGATGTATTGCCTCCCACAGCAGCAACATCAGCGGCACCAGTAGCAGCATCTCACAAACGCCAACTCGTTCCTAGGCAGGCTACGCTATGTATCACCGCTTTACGGAAGAGGCACACCACTGAAAACCTATTACGGAAACTGAGTAACATCATCGCACAATGGCTTACTCCAATTAGACTCTCCTGCGGATTTGTGACATCGGACAACGCCAGCAAATTTGTGCGTGCATTACATCTGGGCAAATTCCAGCACGTCCCATGTTTTGCACATACAATTAATTTGGTGGTGCAGAATTTTTTTGAAAAATGACAGGGGTGCGCAGGAGATGATGTCGGTGGCCCAAAAAAATTGCGGGCAACTTTCGGCATTTAGCCACCGCGTGCCGAAGACTGGAGTGCCATCAAACACTCCTGAACCTGCCCTGCCATCACCTGAAGCAAGAGGTGGTAACGAGGTGGAATTCAACACTCTATATGCTTCAGAGGATGGAGGAGCAGCAAAAGGCCATTCAAGCCTATACATCCACCTAGGATATAAGCAAAGGAGGGGCAATGCACCTGACTCAAGCGCAATGGAGAATGATTTCCGTCTTGTGCAAGGTTCTCCAACCCTTCGAACTTGCCACACGTGAAGTCAGTTCAGACACTGCCAGCTTGAGTCAGGTCATTCCCCTCATCAAACTTTTGCTGAAGCAGCTGGAGAAATTGAAGGAGGAGCTAAGACGGGGCAATTCCACAAAATATGTGGGACTTGTGGATGGAGCCCTTTATTCACTTTACCAGGATTCAAGGGTGGTCAATCTGTTGAAATCAGAGCACTACATTTTGGCCACCGTGCTCGATCCTAGGTTTAAAGCCTATGTTGTATATCTCACTTGTGTCTTTGCGACAGACACAAGTCTGCAGAGATTCAAAGACCTGCTGGTGAGAAAATTGGCAAGTCAAGCGGAACGTGACCCGTCGATAGCTCCTCCTTCATTTTCTCCCGCAACTGGGGCAGCAAGGAAAAGGATAAGATTTCCTAGCCCACCTGCTGGCGGTGATGCAGGGCAGTCAGGAGCGAGTGTGGACATCTGGTCCGGACTGAAGGACCTGCCGATTACTGACATGTCTACTGTCACTGCATATGATTCTGTCACCATTAAAAGAATGGTGGAGGATTATGAGTGACAGCATCCAAGTAGTCATGTCCAGAGCCGTAACTAGGTGTGTGCCGATGGTGCATTGCCCACAGCGTGCGCACAGTATCTTTTCTCCGCTGCTTTGCTCAGAGCAGCGAGTGACAGGGGGAGATCTCCCAACTGCCCCCCACCCGCGGGACACTGCTACCCGCGGGTGGGACAGCGGGTCAGACCGTAAAAAACGGGACTGTCCCACCAAAATCGGGACAGTTGGAAGGTATGGCTTATATACATTATACATTGTTACCCAAATAATTTTTACAGGGTTTGTCCTGTGTGGTGTAGGGGTACGCTCACCTGTGCTGCATATTATTATAATAGCTTCAAATAAAAGGGTTATTATTATCCAAATTAATTTTACAGGCTTTACCATGTGTGTGTGTGTGTGTGTGTGTGTGTGTGTGTGTGTAAGTGCCATCCTGTCTGCATCTGCAGTGCCACTCCTAGATGGGCCAGGTGTTTGTGCTGCACACTTGTGTCACTTAGCTTAGTCATACCTTATTGCACCTCTTTTGCTTCTTTGCATGATGTGCTGTTTGGGGCCTAGTTTTTAAATCTGCCATCTGTCTGCCACTGCAGTGCCACTCCTAGATGGGCCAGGTGTTTGTACCGCACACTTGTGTCGCTTAGCTTAGTCACACAGCTACCTCGGTGCAACTTTTAGGCCTTAAAACAAAAGTGTGAGGTTTTCAGAATAGGCTGGAAATGAGTGGAAATTAATGTTATTGAGGTTAATAATACTGTCCCGATCAAAATTACCCCAAAATTCTGTGATTTTAGCTGTTTTTATATTTTTTTTAAAAATGGTCCAAAACCAAAACTCGAAAGGGTGGTTTTGGCAAAACCAATTCAGATGCAAAACACGAGGATGGAACCAGAACCTAAACCAAAAAACACAAACACGAAAAGTACCTGCTGCACATCTCTAATAGCTATGCAGGTCAGGTTAGGAAGCGTTAACATTGTATGTATTTATACCTATGCAGGTCAGGTCAGAAATAGTTAACTAACACCTTTTGTGAGACTGGATGTATAAGGAGCTAGGGGTATCTGATTAATTATACCTCTGGTGTGGTGAGAATGCTATGAATGGACAGATTGATCACATGGTCGGAGGACTTGGCGTTTTAAGATGGGACATCCAGGAACACACGGCACTCTTTGACAAAGGGGACAGTGTTCTTCGAAATGCGTTAGAGCTTGCCGTGATCTGGGGACAGCGCCAGCACACCAACACATAGGGAATCAAGTACCGCCGCTGCACATCATCTACCATCAGCTTGTGACTGCAGCCGGACTACGCCGCCAGTGAAGTTCCTCATATGTGCTGTTTTTTGTTGGACTGTGTACCCGTGACTTTTTAATTTGTACACTATTTTTTTATTAAATATCGATCCTGCTCAGAAACAGAAACATTCAGGTGTTTGGATAGCTGTTTCCAGGGGCAACGGAAAGATACCTTTATGGGAATGCAAGTGTGAAATACCATGTAAGTGATAACTCTCTAATACCCCTTTCACAAAGCCAATGCCGGATCCCACCTGGGAACTGGAAACGGGTCCTTCCTGGGTGGGATCCGGCATTGGCCGCTGCTGCAGGCTTCCCCGACCCGGCAATATGCAGGGCGGGTCGCCATAGCAGTGGGGGGCGGAGCCGGTGGTGGGGGTGGAGGCGGCACTGGGAGAAGAGATCATCTCCGCGCCGCCTCTCCCTGCTGTAGTAAACGGGTCCCGGGACGCATCGACCCGGGAGCCCGTTTACGCAGCCACTGACCCGGTATTCAACCCGGGTATAACACTGCTTTATTCCCGGGTTGAATTGCCGGGTCAGGCGACCCGCTATTTCGGCTATGCCCCTTTCACACCGCACGCCGACCTGTGTCGACCCGCCAATATGCCGGGTCGATACCGGGTTGTTTGTGCCGTGTGAAAGGGGTACTAGTGATTGATTGTCTTATATTTTGGCTAATACTGAAGAATTGCTCTCCGGGGTTGAAAAGATACCTTTTTGTGCCTACAGGTGAGAACCCTAATGTAAGTGTGGATCCAAATGGGACCTTCATCTGATGCAGTACATGTATTGCTGAAGATAGAAGATTTTATATTTATAGTGAACAGTGCCACTGCCAATACACAGTTTTTTCTTTATTGTATATAAGTCTGTTGGGGATATTGAGGTGTTCCCCTTTAGACTGTAGGCTGCAGTTTGCTGGTCAGCGCAGGAACCACCATTTTCCTTTTGTCTGTGTAGTCAAATGTATATAATTTCTCATGTATAGAACATATATGCATAAATAAAGTAGAGATGAGTGGGTTTGGTGCTCAGAGAACCGAACCCTACCGAACTTCACTCCCCGAGCCCGGATCCGAGTCAGGCTCTGGTTTTCCCGCCTGACTCGGAAACCGGAACAAGGCAAAACGTCATCATCCTGCTGTCGGATTCTCATGGGGTTTAGATTCCATATAAGGAGCTGTGCGTCCCCGCCATTTTCACTCCGGCATTGGAGAGTGTAGAGAGAGGACGTGTCTCCGTCCTCAATGTCCTCAGTGTCCGTGTCTTGTGCTGCATCAGTCCAGTCACAGTGGTTGTGTCCCCTGCTGCCATATGTCCAGTGCTGCTGTTTATGTCCATTGCAGTGGTGCTGTGTTATGCTGCATCAGTCCAGTGGTGGTGTGTTGTGCTGCATCAGTCCAGTCACAGTGGTAGTGTCCTCTGGTGCCATACAGTATGTCCAGTGCAGTATGTCCAGTGTATAAGTCCAGTCCATTGCAGTGGTGCTGTTTTGTACTGCATCAGTCCAGTGGTGGTGTCCCTGTGCTGCTGTATATGTCCAGTGATACTGCCGTATATGTCCAGTGATCCTGCTGTATAATTCCAGTGGTACTGGCGTATAAGTCCAGTGATACTGACGTATAATTCCAGTGGTACTGGCATATAAGTCCAGTCCAATGATACTGCCGTATATGTCCAGTGATACTGCTGTATATGTCCAGCGGTACTGCCGTATAAATCCAGTAATCCTGCCGTATAATTCCAGTGATCCAGCCGTATAATTCCAGTGATCCTCCTGTATAATTCCTGTGGTCTGGCGAATATAATTCCTGTGGTATTGGCGTATACGTCCAGTGGTACTGGCGCATATGTCCAGTAGTACTGGGGTATATGTCCAGTGGTACTGGCGTATATGTCCAGTGGTACTGGCGTATATGTCCAGCGGTACTGGCGTATATATGTCCAGCGATACTGGCGTATATGTCCAGCGGTACTGCCGTATAATTCCAGCGATCCTGCCGTATAATTCCAGCTGCACTGGCGTATAAGTCCAGTGGTACTGGCGTATATGTCCAGTGGTACTGGCATATAAGTGCAGTGAACCTACCGTATAATTCCAGTGGTACTCGCGTATAAGTCCAGTCTAGTGATTCTGCCGTATATGTCCAGTGATTCTGCCATATATGTCCAGTGGTACTACCGTATATGTCCAGTGGTACTGCCGTATAAGTCCAGTCCAGTGGTGCTGTCTTGTGCTGTATATTATGTACGCCAAAAAAAAGGCTTATATACATTACTTATATTATTATCCAAATAATTTTTACAGGGTTTGCCCTGTGTGGTGTAGGGGTACGCTCGCCTGTGCTGCATATTATCATAAATGCTCCAAATAAAAGGGTTATTATTATCCAAATTAATTTTACAGGCTTTGCTGTGTGTGTGGTTTAGGGGTACGCTCTTCTGTGCCACCAATATTGTGCATGTATTACATCTGGGCAAATTCCAGCACGTCCCATGTTGTTTGTGCCGCACACTTGTGTTGCTTAGCTTAGTCATACAGCTACCTCATTGCACCTCTTTTTCTTCTTTGCATGATGTGCTGTTTGGGGCCTAGTTTTTCAAACTGCCATCCTGTCTGCCACTGCAGTGTCACTCCTAGATAGGCCAGGTGTTTGTGCCGCACACTTGTGTCGCTTAGCTTAGTCTTCCAGCCACCTTGGTGCAACCTTTTGGCCTAAAAACAATATTGTGAGGTGTTCAGAATAGACTACAAATGAGTGGAAATGAATGTTATTGAGGTTAATAATACTGTAGGATCAAAATTATCCCCAAATTCTGTGATTTTAGCTGTTTTTATGTTTTCCCCCCCAAAAATCATCCAGATCCAAAACCAAAACCAAAACATGAAAGGGTGGTTTTGGCACAACCAATCCAAAACTAAAACACGAGCGGAGAATTAGAACTAAAACCAAAACACAGAACATGAAAAGTGCCCGCCGCACATCTCTAAAATAAAGACCTAAAAATTTGTCTTGTGGTGATCATTTTTTTATTTATTCTCTCTAATGAAAGATTAAACTGTACAGGCAGTAAAAATACAAATATCAGTATAATCCAATATTAGATTCCAAAATAACTATATAATGTAAGGGTATACATTTAATTTGCCGGCTGTCGGGATCTCGACGGTCAGGATACTGACGCTGAGATCCCAACAGCAGGCAATGCCGGCAACTGGAATACTGGTGCAACAGGACCATTCCCACTCCCATACGACACCCATAGAATGGGAATAGAACCTGTGGTGATCGCAGCGAGCCACAGAACCTGCAAAGTGTTGAGTGCAGCGACCCTGCAAGGGGACTCTTTGCGCTTACCTAGCTGCCGGCATACTGGCTGCCGGGATGCTGCTGTCGGTTTATTACTGGCCACCCGTAAATCATACTGAACCCAATGTAAGTATCAGTCCCTCATATCCTCTTAATGTTAACTTCAAGCAGACTTCCTTGTAATTACAGATGTGTATTTATGGTCAAAAGTCAAAAAATATCCTGTGACCCTTTCCATACAGCGCTCAGCTTGATTGTTAGGTGTATCTGTTCATCATAACTGTGTTATCGTTATTAACATAACAATCAAGCCAGGCGCTGTATGGAAAGGGTTGCAGGATATTTTTTTACTTTTGCCCATAATTCACGCTAATTAAAGAAGGAAAATAAAAGTTATGTTTTAACTGTATTTCATTAATATGACACTATAAAAAAGAGTTGCCTACGTAGGAATCACCATCTGTGATTGATCCATACTTTTTGGGCATACTGTATAAACCATCTTTGGTGAATAATCGATGGTTTGTACCACTCGATGGCCACCACTGGGAGGGCAACGGCCAGTCATAAATGGGGGCAGGGCACAGGGGGAGGGGCTAAACTCTGCAAGGGGAATAAACTATTTGGTTCTACTCAGCCATTGATAAAAGAGAACAATTGGCTGCTGCAGGGGATGTAACCACTACCATTGCCATGGGGGTGTGACTAGTTATGTGTGTATGTGGTCTGCACAGGGGGCATAGCCACATTAAGGGGGGGATGCAGGGCATACTGTACCCTGGGCCCCCTTTGTCAGGGGGCCCCCCTGGTCAGAGCACACTGACATCACTAGCTTTCCCTCTTAAACAGCGCAGAAACAGCAGCCAGAATGTGAGCAGGACAGTATGCAGTGCAGGCAGAGACACAGGCATATCATGTTTCATGAGCTACTGACAGAGGTTTCTGACCAGAGGAATGATAGGAGGGTGGAGAGAGCTGTAAGTGACACATGGATCCCAGCTTCTCCTCCTCCCCATCTGGGTGTATGAGTCCTGTGTAAACTGTTATGCAACTAAACCATTTGGAACTAGAGATAGAGATAAACACAGAGAGTCCTCCTGAGTCCTATCCCAGTGTGTAAGTAGTACAGAGGCTGCTGCTATTCTTGCATGTGACAAAATAAGTTATTTTATTTTTGTATGTGTATTTTAAAGTTAAGTTGTCTTTGTTAAGCCACAAGAGAAGTTTATAAAATAGTTGTTTTTCATTTAGGTGGAGCTATAAACAGTACCCGGCCATTTTTAAACTATTAGTTAAAACAATATACACCATTGGTTTAAATTTAATATACACAATCTGTACCTCCCACCATGACCCATTCCAGGAGCGACAACATGCTCTCTACCTGGACCTTCTTTATTTATGTTTGCAATCACCTGTGTTGAAATACCTTTCTTAACAATTAAATAGTTCAACACGGGTGACACCAATCATATATTAAGTGGGAAGTCCAGGTAGAGAGCATTTTGTCCCTTCTGGAATGGGACATGTTGGGAGGTATGCACAATTGAATATATATCCCCCACCTTCCATCGGGGCCCTCCTGTTTTAAGTAGAGATGAGCGGGTTCGGTTCTCCGAGATCCGAACCCCACGAACTTCACCTATTTTACACGGTTCCGAGGCAGACTCGGATCTTCCCGCCTTGCTCGGTTAACCCGAACTTGCCCGAATGTCATCATCCCGCTGTCGGATTCTCGCGAGATTCGTATTCTATATAAAGAGCCGCGCGTCTCCGCCATTTTCACTCGTGCATTGGAGATTGAACGGAGAGGACGTGGCTGCGTTCTCTCCCTGAAAAGCTCCGTAATCAGTGCTCAGTGTGCTGCAAATATCTGTGCTCAGAGTGCTGAAAATATCTATGTTCTCTGCCTGAAAACGCTCCATATCTGTGCTCAGTGTGCTGAAAATATCTGTGCTCAGTGTGCTGCAGTGTGGGGACTGGGGACCACCAGTATATAATTATAGTAGTACAGTACAGTAGGCCTTTGCTGTATCTTGCAGCTCTGTGTCAAGTATACTATCTCTGTGCTGCATTATTGTGAGCAGTATATAGTAGGACAGTGCAGCATTTTGGTGAGCAGCAGTATACATATAGTACAGTACAGTAGGCCATTGCTGTATCTTGCAGCTCTGTGTCAAGTATACTATCTCTGTGCAGCATTATTGTGAGCAGTATATAGTAGGACAGTGCAGCATTTTGGTGACCAGCAGTATACATATAGTACAGTACAGTAGGCCTTTGCTGTATCTTGCAGCTCTGTGTCAAGAATACTATCTCTGTGCTGCATTATTGTGAGCAGTATATAGTAGGACAGTGCAGCATTTTGGTGACCAGCAGTATACATATAGTACAGTACAGTAGGCCATTGCTGTATCTTGCAGCTCTGTGTCAAGTATACTATCTCTGTGCTGCATTATTGTGAGTAGTATATAGTAGGACAGTGCAGCATTTTGGTGACCAGCAGGATACATATAGTACAGTACAGTAGGCCATTGCTGTATCTTGCAGCTCTGTGTCAAGTATACTATCTCTGTGCTGCATTATTGTGAGCAGTATATAGTAGGACAGTGCATCATTTTGGTGACCAGCAGTATACATATAGTACAGTACAGTAGGCCATTGCTGTATCTTGCAGCTCTGTGTCAAGTATACTATCTCTGTGCTGCATTATTGTGAGCAGTATATAGTAGGACATTGCATCATTTTGGTGACCAGCAGTATACATATAGTACAGTACAGTAGGCCATTGCTGTATCTTGCAGCTCTGTGTCAAGTATACTATCTCTGTGCTGCATTATTGTGAGCAGTATATAGTAGGACAGTGCATCATTTTGGTGACCAGCAGTATACATATAGTACAGTACAGTAGGCCATTGCTGTATCTTGCAGCTCTGTGTCACTTCTAGTATCCTGATCAGTGCTCAATATCTGCTGCATTGTTGTGACCAGTATGTATACTGTACTGTGCGACGTGTGTTATACACCTGGTGATTTTATACATCCTGTAATCTGTACTGAGCGATGTGTGAGATACACCTGGGGATTATACACCCTGTATACTGTACTGTGCAACGTTTGTGATACGCCTGGTGATTATACACCCTGTATACTGTACTGAGCGATGTGTGAGATACACATTGGGGTTATAAACCCTATATACTGTACTGTGTGATGTGTGAGATACACCTGGGGATTATACACCCTATATACTGTACTGTGCGATGTGTGTGATACACCTAGTAATTAATTATACACCCTGTATAATGTACTGTGTGATGTGTGTTATACACCAGGTGATTATACATCCTGTAATCTGTACTGAGCGATGTGTGAGATACACCTGGGGATTATACAGCCTATATACTGTACTGAGCGATGTGTGAGATACACCTGGGGATTATACACCCTATATTGTTATTATTATTATTATTATTATTATTATTATTATTATCATCCTTTATTTATATGGCGCCACAAGGGTTCCGCAGCGCCCAATTACAGAGTACATACATAATCAAACAGGAAAACAGCAACTTACAGTTGATGACAGTATAGGACAAGTACAGGGTAAATACACATAGTTACATCAGCAGATGACACTGGAATAAGTATCAGGTGGCAGAAGACTGCTGGATGTGGTACAGTTGAAGATTATTAAAGTAAGACAAAGGATAAGCACATGAAGGAAGAGGGCCCTGCTCGTGAGAGTTTACAATCTAAAGGGGAGGGGTAGACAGACAGGGGTGACACAGATGGGGTACATAGAGAACGTGGAACAGAGGGTTAGGATGAGATTTGGCTGGGTTTGGTGAAGAAGTGGACCGCCAGAAGGCACAAGTCAATACTTAACATTGCAACATTTTACTGGGCTATGCAGGAGAAAATTAAAAATGGGAAGAAAAAAAAAAAAAAAAGAATCGATAACTTCTACCGCTTTCAAAAAGGTCAATGGAAGCTGAAATAATGGACAACTACCTCATGGAAGCCAGATACAGTATACCAAACAGTACTTAGCAGAGTTAGGAATGAGTGCTTATGAAATACAGTAACATTTTGTCATAATATTTCAGAAACTGCATGGCTGGTCACTTGCACTCATTTGCTCTAATACACCACCTGCTTTAGGATTTATATTCAAAAACATTATGTCTCCATAATCCCAAAAAGTCAGTCTTCTTGGAAAGTGGTTTGTTCCTTTGTAAGGGAAAGAGAACAAACGTTCTCAAACAACGGTTTCTCAATTTCTTTTTCCTCTGGGAAGGGATTGTGGATTCGCAGGAATATTTGAGCATTTCTGTAATCAGAAAGCAGCAACTTTCTACAAATGTTTACATTAGATTACGTTTGGGAAAAAAAAGGACAGAATCCCATTTAGGATGTCTTCACCAAATCGTAGACATAAATATGGAAATCGTCATCAAACTTAATAAAGTACACAGATGGTTTAGCTTCAACTTGATGAATAACCATGCCAGTCCTTTTTGAGCCATCTTCTTTGGCATATTCCACTTGCTTGCCCACCAGGCTGTCCACAACCTCCCCTGGTTCTCTTTCAGCTGGAGGGGAATCATTTGAGTCTGGCATGATCCGAAGATCTCCTTCTTTATAGTCATCTAAAAGTTGATACATACACAAGACTGGGTCCTTTTCATAGGTTATATAAAACCATGTGTTCATAATAGGTGCTCGTGCTAATACCATCCCTCGCCACTCATCCTTGGAACCGTCCTCTGTTTCAAACATATGCTCCACTGCTTTACCAATCATTGTGTCAGCCAAATGGGCATCGCTGATTCGGGATGAGGCAACTCTTTCTGGTAGAACTTCAAGAGCAGACACCCTTTCATCCTTGTGAAGCTCAAGTCCATAGACACAATCAAATCCATCATACTTTATAAGATATAGGGAGGGATTCACTGGTACTTGATCCAGAACTGTTCCTTTCCACTGGGTTATTGGCCCACTGCCCTCTTTCCACCCATGCTGTATTCTACAGCCTACAATATTTCGCCTTGACTGGGAGATTGGTTTACTTGGAGCTGTCTACTACTATACGGCTGCATGCACTCTGCTGCCAGGACCAGGCCTCGCCTTCCTGCCAAATACTGATCCCTCCAGAGCTGTATACTGTATACTGTACACTGTACTGTACAACGTGTGTTATACACCTGTGATTATACATCCTGTAATCTGTAGTGAGTGATGTGTGAGATACACCTGGTAATATCTGTGTTCAGTGTGCTGCATTGTGGGGACCACAAGTATATAATTATAATAGTACAGTACAGTAGGCCATTGCTGTATCTTGCAGCTCTGTGTCACTGCAAGTATCCATTCCATATCTGTGCTGCATTGTTGTGAGCAGTATATAGTAGGACAGTGCAGCATTTTGGTGACCAGCAATATACATATAGTACAGTACAGTACAGTAGGCCATTGCTGTATATTGCAGCTCTGTGTCACTGCAAGTATCCATTCCATATCTGTGCTGCATTGTTGTGAGCAGTATATAGTAGGACACTGCAGCATTTTGGTGACCAGCAGTATACATATAGTACAGTACAGTAGGCCATTGCTGTATCTTGCAGCTCCGTGTCAGACTCAATTCTAGTATCCTGATCAGCGCTCAATATCTGCTGCATTGTTGTGACCAGTATATAGTAGTACAGTGCAGCATTGTGGTGACCACCAGTATATAGTAGTACAGTAGAGTAGGCCATTGCTGTATCTTGCAGCTCTGTGTCACTTCTAGTATCCTGATCAGTGCTTAATATCTGTGCTCAGTGTCAGTGCTGCATTGTGGTGACCAGTATACTACAGTACAATAGTCCAGTGCTGTTCTCGCTGCTCAGTGTCAGGTCTCTGTAGTATCATCAGTGATCAGTATAATCAGTTCTCAGTATAATCAGTGCGCTGTTAGACGTGTGCACTTTTTCTGCCATTAGTGCAGTGGGATTTAGACAATTGATGAAGTTATTGTGTCCCCGATACAAAATCCCATCTAGATTCCACTTCACTAGGCAGGCGATAGCGAGATTTTACCAATTTATATCAGTGTTTTATAATTATTAATTACAGTGATCTTGCCAAATAATTCCAGTGATTTTGTCATTTTCTTCCAGTGATTTGGACCAATAATACCATTGATTAGAACGAATAATTCCAGTGATTTTGTCATTTTCTTCCAGTGATTTGGACCAATAATACCATTGATTAGAACGAATAATCCCAGTGATTTTGTCATTTTCTTCCAGCGATTTGGACCAATAATACCATTGATTAGAACGAATAATTCCTGTGATATTGAGGTGTTTGTGTCGCTTAACTTAGCCGTCCAGCGACCACAGTTAACCTCTTTTTCTCTTTTCTTTGCATCATGTGCTGTTTGGGGACAATTTTTTTTTAAGTGCCATCCTGTCTGACATTGCAGTGCCACTCCTAGCTGGGCCAGGTGTTTGTGCCGCCCTCTTGGGTCGCTTAGCTTAGTCATCCAGCGACTTTGGTGCAAATTTTAGGACTAAAAATAGTATTGTGAGGTGTGAGGTGTTCAGAATAGACTGGAAATGAGTGGAAATTGTGGTTATTGAGGTTAATAATACTATAGGATCAAAATTACCCCCAAATTCTATAATTTAAGCTGTTTTTGAGGGTTTTTGGGGGAAAAAAACACCCAAATCCAAAACACACCCAAATCCGACAAAAAATTTTCAGGGAGGTTTTGCCAAAACGCGTCTGAGTCCAAAACACGGCCGTGGAACCGAATCCAAAACCAAAAAACACAAAACCCGAAAAATTTCCGGTGCACATCTCTAGTTTTAAGTGCCCCGGGCACCCCCAAGGCTTAATCCGGCCCTGACAGGGGGTGTGACCTTTGCCATGAAGTGTGAATAGCGCCTACCTTGAAAAACCTCATTCTCATTCCTCAGGCTGCAGGACACAGAACAACAGCAGCTAGCAGGTTGTCCCTGATTATTTATTATTAGAGATGAGCGGGTTCGGTTCTTAGAGAACCGAACCGTACCGAACGTCACCATTCGAGACCGGTTCCAAGCCCGGCTCAGGTTTTCACGCCTGACTCGGAAACCAGAACGACATCATCCCGCTGTCGGATTCTCATGGGATTTGGATTCCATATAAGTAGCCGCGCGTCGCGGCCATTTTCACTCTAGTCTCGGATAGTGTAGTGAGAGGACGTGTCTCCGTCCTCAGTGTCTGTGTGGGGAAAGTGGGGTGGCGAGTCTTGTGCTGTGTTGTGCTGCTCAGTCCAATCCAATGTAGTCAGTGTATCGTGCTGCATCAGTCCAGCCTGACACAGTGTTGGTGTCCTCTGCTGCTATATGTCCCCAGTGCTGCTGGCTGTTGTATAAGTCCCTTGCATTTTTGCTGTGTTGTCTTGTATCAGACCAGGGGTAGTGTCTTGTGCAGCATCAATCCAGTGACCAGTCACAGTGGTGGTGTCCTCTGCTGCCATATATCCAGTGTAGCTGTATAAGTCCCTTTCAGTGGTGCTGTGTTGTCCTGCATTAGACCATGGGAAGCGTCTTGTGCAGCATTAGTCCAGTGACCAGGGCCGTCTTAACAACAGTGTAGGCCCCTGGGCACAGCAATGCACTGGGCCCCCTACCCATCCTCCAGCGGTAGGAGTGGGGGGTGCTATCAGTGGCTGGTTTGATGCCCCGCCGGCGGTAGGGGGTGTTCTATCTTCCACTCAGCATGTAGGACCTGGAACAGTCATTTCTGCTAATTACTCCTTTACTGCACAGATGGGGCTAAACTGTAGAAGGGGGCATTGGGCTGAATGAAGAGCTCTGGTACATGACTTCCAGGGTGGTAGGGGGTGTTTAATACGTAGGGGAGGAGTGGATAGTGGAGTGGGCTTAATATTTATAATTTTCCGGTGAGAGGGCAGATTGCTTGACTGCAGATATCTCAAGTTTCTGAAAATATATTTCTTAGCTTTGAATGGTACAAAAACCTAGTGAGTCCCACCTTTCAGAAGGTTCTGGGGACTTGGGGATCAAAGTTCAGGAGCCAGAGCAATTCATCAACGAAAATCTAAAACCGCATATTAGGCATGTGGAGCTGGAGCAGGGACCAGCTGCTTGAAGGCTGATATCTCTGGTCCTGGGCATAGTAGAGACAAGCTGCCAGTGTCCACCAAAAGGGGAGAGTCACAGCTTTTGGATTATAGCTTAAAAAAAAACTCTAAGTCAGACAGAACCCAAGATATCTGGCTGGGAAGAGCAATTAACTGGCTTGGATGGGGACCACTTCTTTCAAGTTGGATATCTCTGGTTCCCCAGGGCCGATTTTCAAAAATCTGGTACCCCTGGAAAGAGGGGACCTTCAGCTATCAGCTTAGGGCCCTTATACTCCTGGGGACCTTGGGCAAGAGCCCATTGAGCGCATATGAAAAGACGGCCCTGCCAGTGACCAGTCACATTGTTGGTGTCCTCTGCTGCCATATATCCAGTGCAGCTGTATAAGTCCCTTTCAGTGGTGCTGTGTTGTCCTGCATCAAACCAGTGGTAGTGTCCTGGCCATCAGTCATTCCAGTGACCAGGCAGTCACAGTGGTATACGCTGCTGCTATATGTCCACTGCTACAGTATAATTATAATAATAATAATAATAATAATAATAATAATAATGATAATAATAACAACAACAACAACAACAACAACAACAACCACAAGTCCCTCACAGTATTGCTGTTTTGTGCTGCATCAGACCAGTGGCAGTGTCCTGGCCATCAGTCATTCCAGTGACCGTTTAGTCACAGTGGTATACGCTGCTGCTATATGTCCACTGCTACAGTATTATAATATTAATAATAACAACTACAAGTCCCTCACAGTGTTGCTGTGACCAGTGGTAGTGTCCTGGCCATCAGTCATTCCAGTGACGAGGCAGTCACAGTGGTATACGCTGCTGCTATATGTCCACTGCTGCCATATAATAATAATAATAATAATAATAACAACAACAACAACAACAACAAGTCCCTCACAGTGTTGCGGTGTTGTCCTGCATCAGACCAGTGGTAGTGTCCTGGCCATCAGTCATTCCAGTGACCAGGCAGTCACAGTGGTATACGCTGCTGCTGTATGTCCACTGCTACAGTATTATAATGATAATTTATAATAACAACCACAAGTCCCTCACAGTGTTGCTGTGTTGTGCTGCATCAGACCAGTGGTAGTGTCCTGGCCATCAGCCATTAGTCATTCCTGTGCCGCATGTTGTGTTATATAACTCCAGAAATATAATGGAGAACAAAAATTTGGAGGATAAAATAGAGAAAGATCAAGAACCCCTTCCTCCTACTGCTGAAGCTGCTGCCACTAGCCATGACATAGATGATGAAATGCCATCAACGTCGTCTGCGAAGGCCGATGCCCAATGTGATAGAAGAAGGCATGTAAAATCCAAAAAGCCAAAGTTCAGTAAAAAGACCCCAAAAAAAAGAAATTTAAATGGTCTGAGGAGAAACGTAAACTTGCCAATATGCCATTTACGACACGGAGTGGCAAGAAACGGCTGAGGCCCTGGCCTATGTTCATGGCTAGTGGTTCAGCTTCACATGACGATGGAAGCCCTCATCCTCCCACTAGAAAAATTAAAAAGTTACGCTGGAAAAAGCACAGAAAAGAACTGTGCGCTCTGAGATGGTATCACAAATCCCCAAGGAGAGTCCAAGTGTGTCGGCGGTTGAGATGCCTGACCTTCCCAACACTGGACGGGAAGAGGTGGCTACTTCTACCATTTGCACGCCCCCTGCAAGTGCTGGAAGGAGCACCCACAGTTCAGTTCCTGATATTGAAATTGAAGATGTCACTGTTGAAGTACACCAGGATGACGATATGGGTGTTGCTGGCGCTGAGGAGGAAGTTGACGATGAGGATTCTGATAGTGATGTGGTTTGTTTAAGTCAGGCACCGGGGGAGACACCTGTTGTCCGTGGGATGAAGAAGACCATTGTGATGCCTGTGCAAACTACCAAAAAAGCCACCTCTTCGGTGTGGAATTATTTCTCCACAAATCCAGACAACAGGTGTTAAGCCATCTGTTGCCTCTGTCAATCTGTAATAAGTACGGGTAAGGATGTTAACCACCTAGGAACATCCTCCCTTATACGTCACCTGCTGCGCATTCATCAGAAGTCAGTGTCAAGTTGTGAAACTTTGGGTAAGAGCGTAAGCAGTCCACTGACACCTAAATCCCTTCTTCCTCTTGTACCCAAGCTCCTGCAAGCCACACCACCAACTCCCTCAACAACAACTTCCTCCTCAGTCAGGAACGTCAGTAGTCCTGCAGGCCATGTCACTGTTAAGACTGAGGAGTCCTCTCCTAACCGGGATTCCTCCGGAGGATCCTTGAGTGGTACACCTGCTGTTGCTGCCGCTGCTGCTGCTGTTGTTGCTGCTGGGAGTCGATCGTCATCCCAGAGGGGAAGTCGGAAGACCACTTGTACTACTTCCAGTAAGCAATTGACTGTCCAACAGTCCTTTGTGAAGAAGATGAAATATCACAGCAGTCATCCTTTTGCAAAGCGGATAACAGAGGCCTTGACAGCTATGTTGGTTTTAGAAGTGCGTCCGGTATCCGCCATTAGTTCAGTGGGACTTAGAGAATTGTTTGAGGTACTGTGGGGGTCATTCCGAGTTGATCGCTCGCTATCAGTTTTTAGCAGCCGTGCAAACGCTATGCCGCCGCCCACTGGGAGTGTACTTTAGCTTAGCAGAAGTGCGAACGAATGTATCGCAGAGCAAATGCAAAAAAAAATTGTGTAGTTTCAGAGTAGCTCAAAACCTACTCAGCGCATGCGATCACTTCAGCCTATTCAGTTCCGGATTTGACGTCACACACCCGCCCAGCTACTCCTGCGTTTTTTCTGACACGCCTGGGTTTTCCCAAACACTCCCTTAAAACGGTCAGTTGCCACCCAGAAACGCCCACTTCATGTCACTCACTCAGCGGCAACTAGTGCGACTGAAATGCCTCGCTAGACCCTGTGCAAAACGACATCATTTGTTGTGCCCGTACGTCGCGCGTGCGTATTGCGCCACATACGCAGAACTGCCGTTTTTTATCCTGATCGCTGTGCTGCGAATAAATGCAGCTAGTGATCAACTCGGAATGACCCCCTGTGTCCCCGGTATCAGATCCCATCTAGGTTCTACTTCTCTAGGCAGGCGATACCGAGAATGTACACAGACGTCAGAAAAAGTCACAAGTGTCCTACAAAATGCGGTTGTATTCAGTGTCCACTTAACCACGGACATGTGGACAAGTGGAGCAGGGCAGACTAAGGACTATATGACTGTAACAGCCCACTGGGTTGATGTATGGCCTCCCGCAGCAACAACAGCAGCCGCATCAGTAGCAGCATCTCACAAATGCCAACTTGTTCCTAGGCAGGCTACGCTATGTATCACCGCTTTCCATAAGAGGCACACAGCTGACAACCTCTTACGGAAACTGAGGAACATCATTGCAGAATGGCTTACCCCAATTGGACTCTCCTGGGGATTTGTGACATCGGACAACGCCACCAATATTGTACGTGCATTATGTCGAAGTCAGAAAATATTACAGTACACACATCAAGTGCAAACCCCACACAGATGGCCTCTGTGCGCGTACTTGTTCTGCCGTGCGTGCGCATATTCGCAGGTTGCGTATGACCGCTCATGAGTAATTATGAGTATGAGTAATTACGGTAGCATTTGTATTCGCATGGAAAAGCCACAAAGACATATCTCATATTTAATCCACATAGTGCACAATGTACACATAGCCCACACGCACCACACCAGCAAGTTATACTTGTTTAAAAGGTACAACAACAAAGGGATTCACCTTTACAGGATATGAGGGGACAGCATTAGGTTATGAGGTGGTGTTTGGTATCCAACCGTAGGGTATTTTAAGGGCAACATTGCGGTAGCAGTTTGCAGAAGATAGCACACTCCTGCGCATAATTATGCGCAGGAACAGGATATTAATATTATACTGTATTTACTGTACTCTGATATTCGGCAGGAACCCAGTGGAGACCAACTGCAAGCACACCTGGACCAGACATCGCCCACCTATTCAAACCAACCTATGACCCCTCCAGTACTGTAAATGACCAGCCCTTTGACCTATAGATGAAGAGGTTACAGTTTCTATTGTATTGTGTTTTGACCAACTGTATAAAAGCCAAGCTGCTTAGCCGGTCATCTCTCTCTCTCTGAAGGTCATCTTACTTGATTGACTGAGCACCGGGACCGTGTGGCACTGGCGAAACAAAACGTATGTACCATTGATTGTATATCTGTTGTAACCCCCTTTCAGCAATTATATGTTGGTGGGTTGGATCCCAACATTTTAAATACAATTGGTGTCGTGTCTCTTTCCTGCTAAAGTTTTAAGTGTATCTCAGCCACACGTGTAGCTGCATAGTGCTATCAGCGTGTCGGTATGTGTGTATGCACAGCGTGTACTTTGTACGTCCGTCGCAGCGTGTGTACGCAAAGTGCATACATGGTACGGGCCTTTGTACGCTAACTGAGTAAAAAGTACGTAGGTTAAGGATTACATACAGCGGCCGCAGTGGCTCGAATTTAAGTGTATTGAGTGTATTAAGGTATTGCTTTTTAGTCCTGTAAGTAAATCAGCATTTACAATTGGGGCCCGATCCGGTTTTTCACACGCTCGTAGGCTAGCAGATCATAGCAGACTTTAATCTATCAGCAAAGGGTGGAGATACATCTTTAAGTAAAACCTTTTCCTGGTTGCTTGGATGTTTGAAACCCTATTGTGTGCTGTTAGATTGTGTCTGCTCTGTCTGGTCTGCAGAGGTGCTGATAGGACCCGGAGGTAACAGGAAAAAAGCTATTTAAAAATCGGTGTAAATTTTTTTTACGCCAAAAGCGTACACAAAGCGTACCAATATTTTGCATACTCTCCCACATAATGGGGGTCATTCCGAGTTGTTCGCTCGCTAGCAGATTTTATCAGCATTGCACACGCTAGGCTGCCGCTCTCTGGGAGTGTATCTTAGCTTAGCAGAATTGCGCACAAAAGTTTAGCAGAATTGCGAATAGAAAATTCTTAGTAGTTTCTGAGTAGCTCGAGACTTACTCCTACACTGCGATCAGCTAAACCCGTTTCGTTCCTGGTTTGACGTCACAAACACGCCCTGCGTTCGGCCAGCCACTCCCCCGTTTCTCCAGACACTCCAGCGTTTTATCCTGGAACGCCTGCGTTTTTCCGCATACTCCTAGAAAACGGTCAGTTTCTGCCCAGAAACACCCACTTCCTGTCAATCACACTCCGATCACTTCAACGATGGAAATTCTTCGTTCGGACGTGAATAAATCTACTAAGTTTTGAGCTAAAATACTTAGCGCATGCGCACTGCGTATCATGCGCATGCTCGCCTTAATCGCTCCGTTGTGAAAATTGGCAATGAGCGAACAACTCGGAATGACCCCCAAAGTACAGGAGCTCGCATGTGGCGCAGGGTCGCACACTTGGCGTAAAAGGCACGCACGGTCGCGTGTTTACGCAAGGTTGCGTAGGATTGCGGACGCTAAGTACAAATCACACGATAGTTGTTCAATTAAAGGCGAGATAGTATACATTTAATACAATAGCACATAACTATCCAATTTCAAAAGCAGGTTACCTTAAATATTTTGTTTAAAACTGTAAGTATCTCTGGGGTAAAGTAACCAACCTAAGGGAGTGGTATTTTCTGTACAGAAAAGAAAAAACAAGGTGTATCTGAGTGAGTGAAAGCAGGAGTGAGTGGAGTTGAACCCCGGAAATTCGACTCCCGTGGTGACACCAAGTGGAGGCTTGGTGGCGTGAGGCGGATAACTTACGTTAATACAAATAGAGAAATACGCAAATCATGAGGAGATTTGCAGAGGAGCGTGATATAGAATTGTGCATTGAGAAGTATAGAAATTGTGCATTGAAGTTTAAAGGTTTTGTGTTACGCTTCGGCTGAGGAGCGCAGCTTGTATATTCGACTCCAGTGATCGTAGGGCGGATAGGTAACAAGTACCTATATGCTGTGCGATTGGACCGCATGTTTGTGGGTGCAATACGTGGGGCAACTTGATACCCCTTTGCAAGCTTTTGCGTAAAACCACGGTATCATTAGCGCCGTGTAGAGTATACGCAAGCGTGATTTGTGTATTGCACAAAGGGAGGTTTTCGCTGGTCTCTCTCAGGAAAATCTTCAATGGTAGATATTCACTGAAAAAAGTAAGTAACTCCTAAAAACTTCCAGTGAATAGAAGCCAGTTAGGGCCTCACTGGGTACGCGGTGGTCACTATTGGAGTGAGTCGTGGTACGTCAGCGGAGAAGGAGCGAGTGAAAGCGTTAGGTGTCTTTCACCGTCTATTGTGTTGTGCATTTGGGGATTGCGTTAACAAGCAAAAAGTCCGCGATGGGATCCAATTGCACAAGCAGTGGGCGTTTGGTAGCCAGGGTTCAGACTGGAGAATTGCGGCCCAGGGGGTCAGCAAGGTTTATTATGTGTGAGAAATATGGTCCACACATGGAGGCTTTTTGCAATGATTGCTGAAGATAGGGCATTATTCCCCAGGATGGGCAGCTTTGAATCAGAGGTGTTACAGAACATAAGGATTAGAATATGTCTGATAAAATCTAGAAAACAAAGGATCAGACATACCGATTGTTTAAATCTGTGGCAAAAAGAGGGGGAGGTGCAAAAGGAACTGGCTCGCACAGCAGATTCCAAACCTAGCGAGAAAGCGATTGCGAGCGCACCACCCCCACCATATGTTGATGGGGAGAAATTGGCTACAAGCAATGGTGCATTGGTAAAGGATAGGAAAGTGATTGATCAATGTGTTAACCCTAACCCTTGCCAGTTGTATCCCATTTTAAATTTTCCCCAGGATTGTGAGCAGGAAGATGAGCCCAGCAAGATATCGGCACTCTCTCTAGCAGCCACCATACAGGACACCCAGGTGGGCACGACCCAACCACCAAGAGTAGTAGCGATACCCCCCAGCGGAGGGGTGAGTGAGGTTGTGTCCACCGGTAAGTACGGTACCATACACTATGAAGACGATAGCTCCCCGCATTATAGAATCAAGTCAAAATGATATAGTTAAACTAAATCCTGTCAGGGTGATTGCAGTCCCCAATGGGAAAACTGACAGTCAGGGAGTAACTCCCATCAGGAACATTGCCATGTATTGTCCTTGATCCTGAGCAGAGTTAAGGTCAATTATGTCAGAATTCCCCGATCCCAGAAAAGATCTAGTCGTATGCCAGAAATTCATTAAAGATTAGGTAATGCCCATGAACCCACAAATAAAGATTGGCGAACAGTGCTACAGGTGTGTTTACCCTCAAATATTGACATCACGAAATTCATAACGGATTGTAAGTTAGATGCAGAGGTACCTCTCACTGATGAGTACAATCAGGAGAATGTACGGCAAATCAACCTGCAATTATGAGTGTATTTCCCTACTGTTGTTAAATGGAATAAAATCTTCTCCATAAGACAAAAGGAAGGTGAAATGGCATCCGAGTATTTCCATCGAGCACTGCAGGAAATAGCTAGATACACTGGGATCGAGGATATTAAGGATAATGCACACCACAGGGAGGTAGCTGTCTCTGTGTTAATGGACGGTTTAAAGGAGGCACTGAAGACAAGGGTGCAAACCTCTCTACCTAATTGGAGAGGTATCTCGGTGGCTGCGTTGAGAGAGTCCACTATTGAGCACGATCGTAACATCAGTAAACACAGGGAGTCGCAAGGGGATAAGCTGATGACGGTGAGTATACAGGCACTTACAGGAAAGTCCTACCAGATCCCTGATGGTAAGTCACGGTCAATGGTATGTTTCTATTGTAAGAAGGAAGGACATTTTGCAAGGGTTTGTAGGAGCAAAGAGACACAACATATACAGACCCCCTAGACCTGAATACGACCACACTACAATTCACATAATTGGGATCAGGGACCACATAGAAGAGATTACGAGCCACATAGAGGGGAAACAAGGAGGTACCTACCCAGGAGAGACTGGCAGACCTCCGAAAACTCACAGCTAACCCCCTCACATATTGTAGCTGCCAATGCGCTGCGGGAGGGTCCCACTACACAATAGGGGTTGAGCCACACCTGTAGGCTGCAGCCAGTGAAGTTGATTGCTAGCCTTGGTAGTGAACCTGAGGTCATGGTTGATGTAGCTGGTGTACCATTACCTTTTCTTGTAGATATAGGGGCGGCCAGGTCAGTGTTGAATTCCACATCAGGTGTAAAAACCACAGGTAAAACGATTTCGGCAATGGGAGTAACAGGAACGGTGCAACAATACCCTTTGAGTAGACCTGCAGAGATTACGATATGGCTCTTGCAGACAAAACATTCCTTTCTGCTGGCTGCATCGGCTCCGACTAATCTACTCGGCAGAGATTTGTTGTGTAAAATGAGGTATGTCATATACTGTACCCCTGAGGGCGTATTCTTAGATATACCTGAGAACCACGCACAGGAGGTGCAAGATATATTAGACACCCCTCAGAGGCTAATGTTGCACTCTACTGTTAAAGACACGTGTCCATCGCAGGTAGAGGAAATGATCTCACAAATACCGGGTTCCCTATGGACCAAAGATGGACAGGACACTGGATTGATGGCGAATGTAGCTCCAGTAGCAGTGCAAGTAAAAGATGGCAGGATAGCTCCAAAAATCCCTCAGTATCCTCTGAAGCCAGAGGTGGAATTAGGAGTGTACCCTGTCATAGAGCGGCTGCTACAGCAGGGCATCCTAGTCAGGACGTCCAGCACTGCCAATAGTCCCATCTTCCCTGTGAAAAAGAGTGGGGGGAGGGGTTACAGGCTAGTGCAGGATCTAAGGGGGATAAACAATATTTGAGAGCCAATTCCCCGTAGTGACCAATCCAGCTGTCATCCTCATGCAGATTCCCTCTACAGCAAAATCCTTCACTGTCATTGATCTCTGTTCTGCTTTCTTTTCTGTCCCTCTTCACCCTGACAGCCAACACCTCTTTGCCTTCACGTACAGGGGAGTACAGTACACCTGTACAGTACACCTGGACTCGACTTCCCCAAGGTTTCATTGACAGCCTGAGTATTTTCTCCCAGGCATTGCATGACTGTTTGCAATCCTTTCAACCTGAGAGTGGATCAGTGCTAATACAGTATGTTGATGACTTGTTCTTGTGTTCTGACTCACTCCAGTCGTCCTTGGCAGATACTAAACAGCTTCTGTTTCATCTTTCCCAGACAGGACACAAGGTTTCAAAGGATAAGTTGCAGTTGTGCTGGACCAGGGTTAAATACTTGGGACACTGCTTGACACAAGGACTTAGGCACCTGACCGCTGATAGGATATAGGCGATTCGCGACATGACTCTGCCGCAATACTCAGCAACAGATCCGCACTTTCTTCAGAATGTGTGGGTACTGTTGGAACTGGATTCCAGGGTTCTCCATATTGGCACTACCTTTACAAGAAATGGTCTCTTCGAACAAACCGGAATGTGTCTCTCACACAGATGAGTCCGAACTGGCGTTTGAGAGACTAAAACAGTGTTTATCACAAGCACCTGCGTTGGGTATGCCAGATTATGAGAAGCCCTTTGAATTGTACGGTACTGAAAGTGCTGGGTGCGCGGCAGGAGTCTTAACTCAGAGACATGGTGATGCCAGCAGACCGGTAGCTTACTACAGTGCACAGTTGGACACCGTAGCGCGGTCTCTCCCCACTTGTTTGCGAAGTGTTGCAGCGATAGCTTTGCTGGTAAATAAAAGGGAAGGGGGCCCTAATTTGCATACCTTAATTAGGTAATGAGGTGCTACTCTGCTTGAGACTTAATACAGTGTACAGAGGGAAAAAGTAGCAGGTGCACTATCTCACACTAGCTCAACCTATAATAACCAGAGGCGTTTAGCATATTCCTGGCCAGGGCTATGAGCTTACCCACCGCATCAAGGTAGCCTCTCATTGGGTAAGTCCCTAACACTAACTATAGGGGTTCAGGTCCGGGGGGCGGGACACCCCAGAGCCACCCAGCCAGACAACCCCAGGGCATCGCAAGAGTGATACAAATAAAGGGTTAAAGAGGTAGGAGCAGCTGCTGCTACATGCATGAGTAATGTGAGGAGTAAAAGAAAATGATATGAAAGTGTTACATATATATATATAAAACAAACTATATGTGCCATAGTGTAATTAAAATAAGAATTTACTTACCGATAATTCTATTTCTCATAGTCCGTAGTGGATGCTGGGGACTCCGTAAGGACCATGGGAATAGCGGCTCCGCAGGAGACTGGGCACATCTAAAGAAAGCTTTAGGACTATCTGGTGTGCACTGGCTCCTCCCCCTATGACCCTCCTCCAAGCCTCAGTTAGGATACTGTGCCCGGACGAGCGTACACAATAAGGAAGGATTTTGAATCCCGGGTAAGACTCATACCAGCCACACCAATCACACCGTATAACCTGTGATCTGAACCCAGTTATCTGAAAGATGGCTCACAACAATAATAACCCGATTTTTGTAACAATAACTATGTACAAGTATTGCAGACAATCCGCACTTGGGATGGGCGCCCAGCATCCACTACGGACTATGAGAAATAGAATTATCGGTAAGTAAATTCTTATTTTCTCTAACGTCCTAAGTGGATGCTGGGGACTCCGTAAGGACCATGGGGATTATACCAAAGCTCCCAAACGGGCGGGAGAGTGCGGATGACTCTGCAGCACCAAATGAGAGAACTCCAGGTCCTCCTCAGCCAGGATATCAATTTTGTAGAATTTTACAAACGTATTTGCTCCTGACCAAGTAGCTGCTCGGCAAAGTTGTAAAGCCGAGACCCCTCGGGCAGCCGCCCAAGATGAGCCCACCTTCCTTGTGGAGTGGGCATTTACAGATTTTTGGCTGTGGCAGGCCTGCCACAGAATGTGCAAGCTGAATTGTACTACAAATCCAACGAGCAATAGTCTGCTTAGAAGCAGGAGCACCCAGCTTGTTGGGTGCATACAGGATAAACAGCGAGTCAGATTTCCTGACTCCAGCCCTCCTGGAACATATATTTTCAGGGCCCTGACAACGTCTAGCAACTTGGAGTCCTCCAAGTCCCTAGTAGCCGCAGGCACCACAAATAGGTTGGTTCAGGTGAAACGCTGAAACCACCTTAGGGAGAACCTGAGGACGAGTCCTCAATTCCGCCCTGTCCGAATGGAACATCAGATAAGGGCTTTTTCAGGATAAAGCCGCCAATTCTGACCCGCGCCTGGCCCAGGCCAGGGCCAACAGCATGACCACTTTCCATGTGAGATATTTTAACTCCACAGATTTAAGTGGTTCAAACCAATGTGACTTTTGGAACCCAAAACTACATTGAGATCCCAAAGTGCCACTGGAGGCACAAAAGGAGGCTGTATATGCAGTACCCCTTTTACAAACGTCTGAACTTCAGGGACTGAAGCTAGTTCTTTTTGGAAGAAAATTGACAGGGCCGAAATTTGAACCTTAATGGACCCCAATTTCAGGCCCATAGACACTCCTGTTTGCAGGAAATGTAGGAATCGACCCAGTTGAATTTCCACCGTCGGGCCTTACTGGCCTCGCACCACGCAACATATTTTCGCCAATTGCGGTGATAATGTTTTTGCGGTTACATCCTTCCTGGCTTTGATCAGGATAGGGATGACTTCATCCGGAATGCCTTTTTTCCTTCAGGATCCGGCGTTCAACCGCCATGCCATCAAACGCAGCCGCGGTAAGTCTTGGAACAGACAGGGTCCTTGCTGGAGCAGGTCCCTTCTTAGAGGTAGAGGCCACGGATCCTCCGTGAGCATCTCTTGAAGTTCCGGTTACCAAGTCCTTCTTGGCCAATCCGGAGCCACGAATATGGTGCTTACTCCTCACCATCTTATCAATCTCAGTACCTTGGGTATGAGAGGCAGAGGAGGGAACACATACCCTGACTGGTACACCCACGGTGTTACCAGAGCGTCTACAGCTATTGCCTGAGGGTCCCTGGACCTGGCGCAATACCTGTCGAGTTTTTCCCAACGGTTTATAATCATGTGGAAGACTTCTGGGTGAAGTCCCCACTCTCCCGGGTGGAGGTCGTGCTGAGGAAGTCTGCTTCCCAGTTGTCCACTCCCGGAATGAATACTGCTGACAGTGCTATCACATGATTTTCCACCCAGCGAAGAATCCTTGCAGCTTCTGCCATTGCCCTCCTGCTTCTTGTGCCACCCTGTCTGTTTACGTGGGTGACTGCCGTGATGTTGTCCGACTGGATCAACACCGGCTGACCTTGAAGCAGAGGTCTTGCTAAGCTTAGAGCATTGTAAATGTCCCTTAGCTTCAGGATATTTATGTGAAGTGATGTCTCCAGGCTTGACCATAAGTCCTGGATATTCCTTCCCTGTGTGACTGCTCCCCAGCCTCGCAGGCTGGCATCCGTGGTTACCAGGACCCAGTCCTGAATGCCGAATCTGCGGCCCTCTATAAGATGAGCACTCTGCAACCACCACAGGAGGGACACCCTTGTCCTTGGTGACAGGGTTATCCGCTGATGCATCTGAAGATGCGACCCGGACCATTTGTCCAGCAGGTCCCACTGGAAAGTTCTTGCGTGGAATCTGCCGAATGGGATTGCTTCGTAGGAAGCCACCATTTTACCCAGAACCCTTGTGCATTGATGCACTGAGACTTGGCTCGGTTTTAGGAGGTTCCTGACTAGCTCGGATAACTCCCTGGCTTTCTCCTCCGGGAGAAACACCTTTTTCTGGACTGTGTCCAGGATCATCCCTAGGAACAGAAGACAAGTCGTCGGAACCAGCTGCGATTTTGGAATATTGAGAATCCAACCGTGCTGCAGCAACACTACCTGAGATAGTGCTACACCGACCTCCAACTGTTCCCTGGATCTTACCCTTATCAGGGAATTGTCCAAGTAAGGGATAACTAAAATTCCCTTCCTTTGAAGGAATATCATCATTTCGGCCATTACCTTGGTAAAGACCCGGGGTGCCGTGGACCATCCATACGGCAGCGTCTGAACTGATAGTGACAGTTCTGTACCATAAACCTGAGGTACCCTTGGTGAGAAGGGTAAATTTTGACATGAAGGTAAGCATCCTTGATGTCCCGAGACATCATGTAGTCCCCTTCTTCCAGGTTCGCAATCACTGCTCTGAGTGACTCAATCTTGAATTTGAACCACTGTATGTAAGTGTTCAAAGATTTTAGATTTAGAATCGGTCTCACCGAGCCGTCCGGCTTCGGTACCACAACAGTGTGGAATAATACCCCGTTCCCTGTTGCAGGAGGGGTATCTTGATTATCACCTGCTGGGAATACAGCTTGTAAATGGCTTCCAAAACTGTCTCCCTGTCAGAAGGAGATATCGGTAAAGCCGACTTTAGGAAACGGCGAGGGGGAGACGTCTCGAATTCTAATTTGTACCCCTGAGATATCACCTGAAGGATCCAGGGGTCTACTTGCGAGTGAGCCCACTGCGCGCTGAAATTCATTGAGACGGGCCCCCCACCGTGCCTGATTCTGCTTGTAAAGCCCCAGCGTATACTGAGGGCTTGGCAGAGGCGGGAGAGGGTTTCTGTTCCTGGGAACTGGCTGATTTCTGCAGCCTTTTTCCTCTCCCTCTGTCACGGGGCAGAAATGAGGAACCTTTTGCCCGCTTATCCACGAAAAGACTGCGCCTGATAATACGGCGTCTTCTCATGTTGAGAGGCGACCTGGGGTACAAACGTGGATTTCCCAGCTGTTGCCGTGGCCACCAGGTCTGAAAGACCGACCCCAAATAACTCCTCCCCTTAATAAGGCAATACTTCCAAATGCCGTTTGGAATACGCATCACCTGACCACTGACGTGTCCATAACCCTCTACTGGTAGAAATGGGCAACGCACTTAGACTTGATGCCAGTCGGCAAATATTCCGCTGTGCATCACGCATATATAGAAATGCATCTTTCAAATGCTCTATAGGCAAAAATATACTGTCCCTATCTAGGGTATCAATATTTTAGGATACCATCCTGCTTTCTATCAGCAGGATCCTTAAGGGCGGCCATCTCAGGAGAGGATAGAGCCCTTACAAGCGTGTGAGCGCTTTATCCACCCTAGGGGGTGTTTCCCAATGCACCCTAACCTCTGGCGGGAAAGGATATAATGCCAATAACATTTTAGAAATTATCAGTTGTTATCGGGGGAAACCCACGCATCATCACACACCTCATTTAATTTCTCAGATTCAGGAAAACTACAGGTAGTTTTTCCTCACCGAACATAATACCCCTTTTTTGGTGGTACTCGTATTATCAGAAATGTGTAAAACATTATTCATTGCCTCAATCATGTAACGTGTGGCCCTACTGGAAGTCACATTTGTCTCTTCACCGTCGACACTGGAGTCAGTATCCGTGTCGGCGTCTATATCTGCCATCTGAGGTAACGGGCGCTTTAGAGCCCCTGACGGCCTATGAGACGTCTGGACAGGCACAAGCTGAGTAGCCGGCTGTCTCATGTCAACCACTGTCTTTTATACAGAGCTGACACTGTCACGTAATTTCTTCCAACAGTTCATCCACTCAGGTGTCGACCTCCTAGGGGGTGACATCACTATTACAGGCAATCTGCTCCGTCTCCACATCATTTTTCTCCTCATACATGTCGACACAAAAGTACCGACATACAGCACACACACAGGGAATGCTCTGATAGAGGACAGGACCCCACTAGCCCTTTGGGGAGACAGAGGGAGAGTTTGCCAGCACACACCAGAGCGCTATATATATACAGGGATAACCTTATATAAGTGTTTTTCCCCTTATAGCTGCTGTATAGTTAATACTGCGCCTAATTTGTGCCCCCCTCTCTTTTTTAACCCTTTCTGTAGTGTAGTGACTGCAGGGGAGAGCCAGGGAGCTTCCCTCCAACGGAGCTGTGAGGGAAAATGGCGCCAGTGTGCTGAGGAGATAGGCTCCGCCCCCTTATCGGCGGCCTTATCTCCCGTTTTTTTATGTATTTTGGCAGGGGTTAAATGCATCCATATAGCCCAGGAGCTATATGTGATGCATTTTTTGCCATCCAAGGTGTTTATTATTGCGTCTCAGGGTGCCCCCCCCAGCGCCCTGCACCCTCAGTGACCGGAGTGTGAAGTGTGCTGAGAGCAATGGCGCACAGCTGCAGTGCTGTGCGCTACCTTGTTGAAGACAGGACGTCTTCTGCCGCCGATTTTCCGGACCTCTTCTGCCTTCTGGCTCTGTAAGGGGGCCGGCGGCGCGGCTCTGGGACCCATCCAAGCTGGGCCTGTGATCGTCCCTCTGGAGCTAATGTCCAGTAGCCTAAGAAGCCCAATCCACTCTGCACGCAGGTGAGTTCGCTTCTTCTCCCCTTAGTCCCTCGATGCAGTGAGCCTGTTGCCAGCAGGTCTCACTGAAAATAAAAAACCTAAACTAAAACTTTCACTAAGAAGCTCAGGAGAGCCCCTAGTGTGCACCCTTCTCGTTCGGGCACAGAGATCTAACTGAGGCTTGGAAGAGGGTCATAGGGGGAGGAGCCAGTGCACACCAGATAGTCCTAAAGCTTTCTTTAGATGTGCCCAGTCTCCTGCGGAGCCGCTATTCCCATGGTCCTTACGGAGTCCCCAGCATCCACTTAGGACGTTAGAGAAATAGTGTTAGGTTGCGATGCCTCAGGGACGTCCTGCCACGGCAGGTACAGGGAGCCCCGCACCCCAGAGAATCCCCCCCCCCCCAATATTGACTGCCATAGTAAACAAAATGTAGGAGTCTTACCTCAGTGTGCTCATTCCACATATGCAGGCCAAAGTGCTAGACTATTTAAAATCAGTGAGGGTAGGTGGGGCAGGTTGCTAAATTAGCATGAAGGTGTCTCCTACCTTCAGAAATATGTATGAATACATAGAATCAGTTGCAAAGGGAAGGGGGCCCTAATTTGCACACCTTAATTAGGTAATGAGGTGCTACTCTGCTTGAGACTTAATACAGTGTATTAAGTCTCAAGCAGAGTAGCACCTCATTACCTGCCGTGGCTGGACGTCCCTGGGGCATCGCAACCTAACACTATTTAATTACACTATGGCACTTATAGTTTGTTTTATATATATGTAACACTTTCACATAATTTTCTTTTACTCCTCACATTACTCACGCATGCAGCAGCAGCAGCTGCTCCTACCTCTTTAACCCTTTATTTGTATCACTCTTGCGATGCCCTGGGGTTGTCTGGCTGGGTGACTCTGGGGTGTCCCGCCCCCCGGACCTGAACCCCTATAGTTAGTGTTAGGGACTTACCAATGAGAGGCTACCTTGATGCGGTGGGTAAGCTCATAGCCCTGGCCAGGAATATGCTAAACGCCTCTGGTTATTACAGGTTGAGCTTGTGTGAGATAGTGCACGTGCTACTTTTTCTCTCTGTACACTGGTAAGTAAAAGCAAAGACGTAGTTTTAGGACACTATCAAACACAAAAGATCTGACTTCAGAGAAGTGCGCAATAAACAAGGTGCAGCCTTGATCCAGATCACACAACAGGGGCGTTTCCCTCACCCCCAAAGATACAATAATGGACAAGAAATAGGTGAATAGGATATAAGGCGCCCTTCTAAATAAACTAAAAAAGTCCACAACTGAAAGATTTTCACAGCGTGTCAAAAATTGACGGTATACATTCATTTTCAGCTCCCTGGATCCGGTAGTCACGTCCACCAAATATCGTCGGTGTAATTCCCTGTACTGCACCAACGCGTTTCAGGTCTATTCCAGACCCTTTTTCAAGGTAAGTGTGTCATCACAAAAAAAACCAACCTCAGCTTTGTATCAAGCTGCCCAAAGCAGCTCAGCAGAAAATCCACCTCCTTTGTGCATTAGAAACTGCTGCGGAGAGTTGTCTCTGTAGAAGCATTGGGACAGAGGATCCTTCAAAATGTTTTGAAGGATCCTCTGTCCCAATGATACAAAGCTGAGGTTGGTTTTTTTTGTGATGACACACTTACCTTGAAAAAGGGTCTGGTATAGACCTGAAACGCGTTGGTGCAGTACAGGGAATTACCCAGACGATATTTGGTGGACGTGACTACCGAATCCAGGGAGCTGAAAACCCGGGAGGCTGCCTGGGACTGCTATAACATCCATGCGATTTTGAGAACCTGGTTTGTTCTCCGAAACGTCCGGTAATTACATCACCATTATTTACTGGGATTTGTCCTTGTCACTTGTGTGTCACAACCATAATGTGTATGGTTTTATTGGATCTTGTTTGTCTGTTTATGTAATTAAAAAAACGGTGCTACACTATTCTGTCATCATTTCCTCTGTTTTATGGTCATCTTGAGAGGGAATAAGACAAGAAGAGAGATACTACACGAATCACGGGGAGATTGACCCAGTAGTTTTAGGACACGACTTGACCATCCATACACCTCATGCAGTATCAGCCTTGCTAAACTCCGCCCAAACCAGACATGTCTCATCCGCTCAGTTTACAAAGTGGGAATTATCACTGTTGGCCCCTGTAAACATCACCATTAAGATTTGCAGCTCACTAAATCCTGCAACCTACTTGCCAAGTGTGCCTGGTCATGCACAAAGGGTGGAGTATGAGAACGATGGTGAAGGAGGATTTAGTGCAGACACTGATGATAATGTCGGTATTATCTTAGACCATAAAGCTATACCCCTTTGTACACTATTACCGTTGAGCCGCTATGGCCGCTAGACTACGTGCGTGTGCTACGCACTTTGTACGCTATTTGCGTACAGAGTCCTCCACGTGGTACGCACTTGGCGTATACAGGCCGCTCTGAGTGTACAGAAAACACACAGCAAGCGCACACACAATTAATAACCTTTAAACCTTGTTAACGATATAATGTAATGATATGCTTATACTTTAAACCCTTAACAGCAAAGTACTGTAATGATGTAATACCTTTCAACCTTAAGTAGCACTGGCGATACAAAGTATCCGCAGTGCGTACACCTTAACAATGCTTATACACCTTACACAGGTTAAACTACTTTAAAGCCCAGGCAGGAAAGTGAAAACACAACACTGTTTTGTAGTTGAAACCACAGGGTTCTAAGGCCTCCGTGGATTTGTTCCAAAAAGGTGAAAACAATACAATTTATACACTACAGGCTAACAAGTAAATCTAAACAGAATAATGGCTACAGAGAATGTACGTTCGTGAGAATATTCGCAAGCGCTTCCCGGATCCGGTCCTCCGCTCATCAGGTAGATAGCGTTCAGAGTCTTTGATAGTGACCTGGCCTGCAGCTCGCTCTTTATTCAGTAGATCAAGACATAATACAATAGACACTGTGTGCTCTTCTTCCATTGGTTAGGGGGTGGGACATGTCCTGCACCGGGGACCATTTGTTAGTTCAAGAAGTGGGCAATGGCTAGGACTTGGGATGTGGTTTCTGTTGTTTACATCTGAGTTGCCGCCCCACGATCAGTTAAACCCATCACATTAGACATAAATCTGGTATTATTAATATATTAATGAGGTAAATTTTAACAATGTTCTCATTCCCACCAGATTAATGTTCACGTGACTCTGAACAATATGATCCCACACATGATATTACTATCTATTTCAATCTTCAAGATATTCATATATCCACATATTCATATATATATATATATATATATATATACATACATACACACATACTCCTGCTATTACAATTTGTTAGGAATTATATATTTATTCATTTATATATATATACATATATAATATATATAAATGAATACCTCTATCTCCATGGATTTTGGACTAGGAATGTTAGTATCCTAAATTCCTATCTGTCTGGTTTTGTTGTGGTTAGCTATTGTTTCTGATCTTCCAAACATACTCGGCTCCTGGGCATTGTTCACCCTTGTTTGTCCCTTACTTTCAGGTGAGACAATGACAACTCAGCACTCATTATTCTGAAGAGAAACCTGGCCATCTTAGTAAACAAAGGTGTATGCCCTCTTCATAGAATCTCAAAGCTTAGTGTAAATAAGGCCATTGTATCTCAGTCTGTGGGAGATTTAATTTATGTGTGACTGGGTTCCATTCTCGTTCCCTCCACATTCTTAATATATTTTAAATACAATTTATATCTATATTCTACTTCTGCACATAACTATACGCAGGAACATGCAATTTTTCTCTAACCAACACCAGTATGTTTCCCTTAAAATACCCTACAGCTGGATACTAGACATCACCTTCTAACCTTAGTCTGACCCTTCCTATCATGCAAAGGCGAATCCCTCTGTCCAGGAACTGTTTAAACTAATAATACTCGCTGACATGGTCTAGGGGAACTATATCTAAAATGTACGCTATATGGGTTAAATATGCAATGTTCTAATAACACGCTACGCGCTCACAAACTCGGCCGTAAATACCCATATCATGCGCACGATCGCCGGAGCGATCCTACGCAAATTGCGGATATGTGCACGCAAGGCGGACTGAGTGCACGAGCAGCGGGCATGTGCATGGGGTTAGTACATTAGGCATGTATTACAATATTTTTCGACTTTGACAGTCCACCCTTTGGCAGTCAACAATAACTGCCACTATCTAAACATTAAACGGAAAAATATACAATACAATCTACAAAATAATTGGATGGTAAGAGGAGAGGAGTAGGCGGGAAATGTATGGCCTAGTGGGATAGTAAAAGCATGTATGTATGAAATTCATGTCTGAGGGGCATGTATCATCGTGCCGTACATGTTCTAGATAAGCTTCAAGGTATTGCGAAGTATACATTAAATCCTTCTTATCCCGTTTTAAGGGTCTGTAAGTGGGCCAACAAACACTACCAAGATCTTTTCGGCTTATTGTTCCAACAAATGGGGTGCACATTTAGTTGATGATACATGGAGGGGGAACATATGTGAATGCTACTATGTGGATATCACCTGTCAACTATGTGTGATACTACCTGAAGATTGTAGAGATGAAGATAAGACACGTATCACAAATACATTCACATAACATTTTGTGCAATCGTCCTTGGGTGTTGATTGAAGTCTTATCCGTATGGGTGTATCCTTGCTGTGGGTGTTAATCAAAGTCTTTAGAGTGTCCAGAAAAAGTCTTTAGAGTGTCCATTAAAGTCTTTAGAGTGTCCATTAAAGTCTTTGGAGTGTCCATTAAAGTCTTTTCCGGATGGATGTATCTTTGGTTTACGTGTTCGTCAAAAGTCTTTTCTGGATGGATGTATTTTCGCAGAGGGAAAACAAAGGAGAAACGGGTGAAAGAATCGGACCGTGGAATCACGTCTTATCACAATATTGTCTATATTGAAGGGTCATAAATTAAATCAGTTGTTGTAACAATGCCCCCGCTCCTCAAACTCATCACTTTGGTACTGCGCTTGCATCGCATTAGAACTCGAACACACCTAAATATCAAACCAATCATTATGACAACTCCCAGGATACAAAGGAGAAACTTTCCTACATTCACGATAACATTTTGAGCCCATTCTCCTAAACCTGAGAACCAATTGCGTGGGTTCAACCATGAAACCCAGCCGGTCAGTTCATTACTCACAGCAGTCAGGGTAAGGTTGTGTCTCCTTCGGAACTCCCATTTCAATTGCAAGATATCGTCCATCTTTTGATCTATGACCTCGGTTGGGTCATCAGTGCTGTTTGTAATGTACATGCAACACTTCACACCATACTGAGTTGCTAGGGTGACACAATACCCGCCTGTCACCGCTGTGATGTAATTGAGAACCATCCTGTGCTTGATCAGTTCCGTTTTGTAAGCTTGCAATTCCCTCCCAGTATACCTGAAGGTGTCATCATACATCTCGGTGATATTATCTATCAGGTTCGCTAGCGCATGAATATACCTAAAATTTATAATTACTCTGGCGGTACGGGTGATATCTAACGCGAGTAGGAATTGAATCCCAGTGGATTCGTGGATCAAATCAGAGGCTGCGTGCTCTGTCCTATCTATAAGGTGTCTCTTAACGATGTGTTCATAGTGAGTGTGAGTGTAAGGAGCTTGAGCATTGCGGTGGATGTCTTTCATCTTATTATGGGTTATGGTCATTACTTCTGGCAACACTCTTCCAATGTAACACAATCCCTCTGAGTTTGGGGCAAGCCACTTATACGCCTTCCTCCCGCATATGAAATCTGCATCATCGGGGAGAACATATGGGACAGAATATGACATTACCATATTGCAAACCTTCCAGGTGAAAAATCCTATCCCTAACTCTCTCATCTGTTCAGTACACGTATCAGGCTGTATGATATGCGCACAGTACCCTGGAGATACTTCTCCAACCCGCATGGTCCTACTTCCTAGAGTATACCTGTACCGAAAATACCTCCCACCGTCGGCTATTTGGCGTATAAGTTCTGAGTTTACGGGCATCCTATCGGCTCTGTGTGAAAATGCTATGGTTTGGTTATTCCATGTCACTTCCCAATTTCCCGGCTTTCGGGGATTGGAAATGTTGAAACATGCTAAGGACCTATCCACATGATATTGGTGGAGCTTTAAACTAGGAGGCCTAGAAATATTAAATTTCTTGTCCACCGGTCTCCCACCCCTTAATTCAAGTACCTCATCTATTGTTAAAGGGTACGGTACTAGTCCTGACTTGCTCTGACCTTGAGGTACTTGTGAGCACACCCAGCATTCTTTGGTTTAAAACCTTACCCACTAACGAGTGATAGTCACTCAATGGATGACGGTCCATGTTGATATTAAGGCTGGACTGACATCTCTGGATGCACCCGTCCTCAACTATGTTTTCACAATTTCTACAGATACAATTTTCTTCAGCCAATAACCCTTCACAGTGTCTCCTAGTTTCTTGACTACCAGATCGTTTTCTGATACTCGCCTTTGCTCGGTGAATGTGTTGCTCTTGGAATTCTACAAATCCGTCCTTGCCATCAGAACCCATTCCAGATCCTTTCTCAACCTCTCTGGTACTCTCACCGAAACAGACTGCTCTGGTCAACAACAGGGTCAACAGGAAAACCCGGAATGCAGTCTCTTGGGGTAAGTCCATCTTGTTAAGGGAAGAGGAAAAGAATGAGAAGGGGGGAGGAAAGGAGGGTGATGGGAGGTGGAGAAAATAATAAAAGGGAAAAATAAAAACTGGTGCGACAACCGCCTCTGGTCTTATTGTTCTCAGTGCTCAGGTGCCGTCTCAACCTTCCCGGAACAGACACTCCAGTGATATGATTTCCTCTACTGAGTCAGCGACCTTTCTGTAGGGAACATAAATCTTGCATTACCATGTGTTTAACTGTTGTGTATTATCGGTTGTGTGAAGTAAACCATCCGTGAAAAATGAAAAGGAGAGAGAGAGAGAAAGAATAATAAAAAGAAAAAATTGTCAGATTTCCGTTCACCATCAGGCTGTCACACCAACATGTTTGTGTTTGTTTTGTCTTACATAGTATCTGCGGTTGAAAAAAAACAATTGTCCATCGAGTTCAACCTATTTGTGGTCTCCTATGCATGATGATTTGACTAAAATTTCTGACTGATGCTGCTGTCAGCCGTTGCATTTTATCCCTATTTATAGTAACTATAATGCATGACTATGCACCATACCCCTGGATATCCTTATCCATTAGGAATTTATCTAACCCATTCTTAAAGGTGTTGACAGATTCCGCCATTACAACTCCCTCGGGCAGGGAATTCCAAACACGTATTGTCCTTACTGTGAAAAAGCCTTTACGCCGTATTGTGCGGAATCTCCTCTCCTCTAACCTGAGCGAGTGTCCACGAGTCCTCTGTGTTGATCTAACCAAAAACAGGTCCCGCGCAAGCTCTGTGTATTGTCCCCTTATATATTTGTAGATGTTGATCATATCCCCTCTTAGTCTCCGCTTTTCCAATGTAAACATGCCTAGTCTTTCAAGCCTTTCCTTGTATTCCATCGTCTCCATGCCCTTAATTAGTTTGGTCGCCCTCCTCTGTACCTTTTCAAGCTCCAGGATATCCTTTTTGTAGTACGGTGCCCAGAATTGTACACAGTATTCAAGGTGTGGCCTCACTAGTGATTTATATAACGGGAGTATAATACTCTCGTCCCTAGCATCAATACCCCGTTTTATGCATGCTAATATCTTATTAGCCTTCTTTGCTGCAGTCCTACTTTGGGTACTACTGCTTAGCTTGCTATCTATGAGGACACCGAAGTCCTTTTCCAGTACAGAATCCCCTAATTTTACCCCATTTAGTAGGTAGGTGTAATTTTTGTTCTTGTTACCACAGTGCATTACCTTACACTTGTCTGTGTTGAAGCGCATTCTCCATTTGGCTGCCCATGCTTCTAATTTAACTAAGTCGTTCTGAAGAGACTCGGCATCCTCCTCTGTATTTATAGCCTTACACAATTTGGTATCATCTGCAAAAATTGACACCATGCTCTCTAGACCTTCTGTTAGGTCGTTAATGAAAATATTGAACAATAGCGGTCCTAATACTGAGCCTTGCGGCACACCACTTAGCACTTCAGTCCAAGTTGAAAAAGGTCCATTAACCACAACGCGCTGCTCTCTGTTATCTAACCAGTTTTTGACCCAAGTGCATATTGTGCTTCCTAGCCCTGATTCTTGTAGCTTGTAGATAAGTTTCATGTGTGGTACAGTATCGAATGCTTTGGCAAAGTCTAAAAAGATTACATCCACGTCTTTACCCTGATCTAGGTTTGCGCTTACTGTTTCATAAAAGCCAAGTAAGTTGGTTTGACAGGATCTGTCCTTCATAAACCCATGTTGATTCCTTTTAATGACCTTATTGACTTCAAGGAACTTCTGAATACTATCTCTTAGAATACCTTCCAATACTTTCCCCACTATAGATGTAAGACTAACTGGTCTATGATTACCTGGTTCAGCTTTACTTCCCTTTTTGAATATAGGCACTACTTCCGCTATACACCAGTCTTTGGGAACCATACCTGATATAACTGAATCCTTAAAGATCAAAGATAGCGGTTTTGCCAGTTCAGAGTGAAGCTCCATTAGAACCCTTGGGTGAATACTAGTGATGAGCGGGTTCGGTTCCTCGGAATCCGAACCCGCCCGAACTTCAGGTTTTTTTACACGGGGCCGAGCGACTCGGATCTTCCCGCCTTGCTCGGTTAACCCGAGCGCGCCCGAACGTCATCATCCCGCTGTCGGATTCTCGCGAGGCTCGGATTCTATCGTGAGACTCGGATTCTATATAAGGAGCCGCGCGTCGCCGCCATTTTCACACGTGCATTGAGATTGATAGGGAGAGGACGTGGCTGGCGTCCTCTCCGTTTAGACTAGAGTACTAGAGAGAGACACAAATTTTGGGGAGCATATTATTAGGAGGAGTACTACTTGCTGCTGATAGTGTGACCAGTGACCACCAGTTTAATTAATCCGTTCTCTGCCTGAAAAAAAACGATACACAGTGTGACACAGTCACATACCATATCTGTGCTCAGCCCAGTGTGCTGCATCATATGTAATACTGTATATCATTATCTGACTGTGCTGAGTGCTCACTGCTCACACAGCTTAATTGTGGGGGAGACTGGGGAGCAGTTATAGCAGGAGTACATATTTTAAGTACAGTGCACACTTTTGCTGCCAGAGTGCCACTGCCAGTGTGACTGACCAGTGACCACTGACCACCAGTATTGTGATTGTCTGCTGACCACCAGTATATTGTGATTGTCTGCCTGAAAAAGTTAAACACTCGACGTGTGGTGTTTTTATAAACGCATTCTGCAGACAGTGTCCAGCAGGTCCGTCATTACATAATATATACCTGTCCGGCTGCAGTACTAGTGTGATATATATATATTTTAATTTTATCTCATTATCATCCAGTCTATATTAGCAGCAGACACAGTACGGTAGTCCACGGCTGTAGCTACCTCTGTGTCGGCAGTCGCTCGTCCATCCATAATTGTATACCACCTACCCGTGGTTTTTTTTTTCTATCTTCTTGATACTAGTAGCTTACTTTAGGAGTCTGCAGTGCTGAGTCTGACAGACAGTGTCCAGCAGGTCCGTCATTACATAATATATACCTGTCCGGCTGCAGTACTAGTGTGATATATATATATATATTTTAATTTTATCTCATTATCATCCAGTCTATATTAGCAGCAGACACAGTACGGTAGTCCACCGCTGTAGCTACCTCTGTGTCGGCAGTCGCTCGTCCATCCATAATTGTATACCACCTACCCGTGGTTTTTTTTTTTCTATCTTCTTGATACTAGTAGCTTACTTTAGGAGTCTGCAGTGCTGACAGACAGTGTCCAGCAGGTCCGTCATTACATAATATATACCTGTCCGGCTGCAGTATTAGTGTGATATATATATTTTAATTTTATCTCATTATCATCCAGTCTATATTAGCAGCAGACACAGTACGGTAGTCCACGGCTGTAGCTACCTCTGTGTCGGCAGTCGCTCGTCCATCCATAATTGTATACCACCTACCCGTGGTTTTTTTTTTTCTATCTTCTTGATACTAGTAGCTTACTTTAGGAGTCTGCAGTGCTGAGTCTGACAGACAGCGTCCAGCAGGTCCGTCATTACATAATATATACCTGTTCGGCTGCAGTACTAGTGTGATATATATATATTTTAAATTTATCTCATTATCATCCAGTCTATATTAGCAGCAGACACAGTACGGTAGTCCACGGCTGTAGCTACCTCTGTGTCGGCAGTCGCTCGTCCATCCATAATTGTATACCACCTACCCGTGGTTTTTTTTTTTTCTATCTTCTTGATACTAGTAGCTTACTTTAGGAGTCTGCAGTGCTGAGTCTGACAGACAGTGTCCAGCAGGTCCGTCATTACATAATATATACCTGTCCGGCTGCAGTACTAGTGTGATATATATATATTTTAATTTTATCTCATTATCATCCAGTCTATATTAGCAGCAGACACAGTACGGTAGTCCACGGCTGTAGCTACCTCTGTGTCGGCAGTCGCTCGTCCATCCATAATTGTATACCACCTACCCGTGGTTTTTTTTTTCTATCTTCTTGATACTAGTAGCTTACTTTAGGAGTCTGCAGTGCTGACAGACAGTGTCCAGCAGGTCCGTCATTACATAATATATACCTGTCCGGCTGCAGTACTAGTGTGATATATATATATATTTTAATTTTATCTCATTATCATCCAGTCTATATTAGCAGCAGACACAGTACGGTAGTCCACGGCTGTAGCTACCTCTGTGTCGGCAGTCGCTCGTCCATCCATAATTGTATACCACCTACCCGTGGTTTTTTTTTCTTTCTATCTTCTTGATACTAGTAGCTTACTTTAGGAGTCTGCAGTGCTGAGTCTGACAGACAGTGTCCAGCAGGTCCGTCATTACATAATATATACCTGTCCGGCTGCAGTACTAGTGTGATATATATATATTTTAATTTTATCTCATTATCATCCAGTCTATATTAGCAGCAGACACAGTACGGTAGTCCACGGCTGTAGCTACCTCTGTGTCGGCAGTCGCTCGTCATCCATAAGTATACTAGTATCCATCCATCTCCATTGTTTACCTGAGGTGCCTTTTAGTTGTGCCTATTAAAATATGGAGAACAAAAATGTTGAGGTTCCAAAAATAGGGAAAGATCAAGATCGACTTCCACCTCGTGCTGAAGCTGCTGCCACTAGTCATGGCGGAGACGATGAAATGCCAGCAACGTCGTCTGCCAAGGCCGATGCCCAATGTCATAGTACAGAGCATGTAAAATCCAAAACACCAAATATCAGTAAAAAAAGGACTCAAAAATCTAAAATAAAATTGTCGGAGGAGAAGCGTAAACTTGCCAATATGCCATTTACCACACGGAGTGGCAAGGAACGGCTGAGGCCCTGGCCTATGTTCATGGCTAGTGGTTCAGCTTCACATGAGGATGGAAGCACTCAGCCTCTCGCTAGAAAAATGAAAAGACTCAAGCTGGCAAAAGCACAGCAAAGAACTGTGCGTTCTTCGAAATCCCAAATCCACAAGGAGAGTCCAATTGTGTCGGTTGCGATGCCTGACCTTCCCAACACTGGACGTGAAGAGCATGCGCCTTCCACCATTTGCACGCCCCCTGCAAGTGCTGGAAGGAGCACCCGCAGTCCAGTTCCTGATAGTCAGATTGAAGATGTCAGTGTTGAAGTACACCAGGATGAGGAGGATATGGGTGTTGCTGGCGCTGGGGAGGAAATTGACCGGGAGGATTCTGATGGTGAGGTGGTTTGTTTAAGTCAGGCACCCGGGGAGACACCTGTTGTCCGTGGGAGGAATATGGCCATTGACATGGCTGGTGAAAATACCCAAAAAAATCAGCTCTTCGGTGTGGAAGTATTTCAACAGAAATGCGGACAACATTTGTCAAGCCGTGTGTTGCCTTTGTCAAGCTGTAATAAGTAGGGGTAAGGACGTTAACCACCTCGGAACATCCTCCCTTATACGTCACCTGCAGCGCATTCATAATAAGTCAGTGACAAGTTCAAAAACTTTGGGCGACAGCGGAAGCAGTCCACTGACCAGTAAATCCCTTCCTCTTGTAACCAAGCTCACGCAAACCACCCCACCAACTCCCTCAGTGTCAATTTCCTCCTTCCCCAGGAATGCCAATAGTCCTGCAGGCCATGTCACTGGCAATTCTGACGAGTCCTCTCCTGCCTGGGATTCCTCCGATGCATCCTTGCGTGTAACGCCTACTGCTGCTGGCGCTGCTGTTGTTGCTGCTGGGAGTCGATGGTCATCCCAGAGGGGAAGTCGTAAGACCACTTTTACTACTTCCACCAAGCAATTGACTGTCCAACAGTCCTTTGCGAGGAAGATGAAATATCACAGCAGTCATCCTGCTGCAAAGCGGATAACTGAGGCCTTGGCATCCTGGGTGGTGAGAAACGTGGTTCCGGTATCCATCATTACTGCAGAGGCAACTAGAGACTTGTTGGAGGTACTGTGTCCCCGGTACCAAATACCATCTAGGTTCCATTTCTCTAGGCAGGCGATACCGAAAATGTACACAGACCTCAGAAAAAGAGTCACCAGTGTCCTAAAAAATGCAGCTGTACCCAATGTCCACTTAACCACGGACATGTGGACAAGTGGAGCAGGGCAGGGTCAGGACTATATGACTGTGACAGCCGACTGGGTAGATGTATGGACTCCCGCCGCAAGAACAGCAGCGGCGGCACCAGTAGCAGCATCTCGCAAACGCCAACTCTTTCCTAGGCAGGCTACGCTTTGTATCACCGGTTTCCAGAATACGCACACAGCTGAAAACCTCTTACGGCAACTGAGGAAGATCATCGCGGAATGGCTTACCCCAATTGGACTCTCCTGTGGATTTGTGGCATCGGACAACGCCAGCAATATTGTGTGTGCATTAAATCTGGGCAAATTCCAGCACGTCCCATGTTTTGCACATACCTTGAATTTGGTGGTGCAGAATTATTTAAAAAACGAGAGGGGCGTGCAAGAGATGCTGTCGGTGGCCAGAAGAATTGCGGGACACTTTCGGCGTACAGGCACCACGTACAGAAGACTGGAGCACCACCAAAAACGCCTGAACCTGCCCTGCCATCATCTGAAGCAAGAAGTGGTAACGCGGTGGAATTCAACCCTATATATGCTTCAGAGGTTGGAGGAGCAGCAAAAGGCCATTCAAGCCTATACAATTGAGCACGATATAGGAGGTGGAATGCACCTGTCTCAAGCGCAGTGGAGAATGATTTCAACGTTGTGCAAGGTTCTGCTGCCCTTTGAACTTGCCACACGTGAAGTCAGTTCAGACACTGCCAGCCTGAGTCAGGTCATTCCCCTCATCAGGCTTTTGCAGAAGAAGCTGGAGACATTGAAGGAGGAGCTAACACAGAGCGATTCCGCTAGGCATGTGGGACTTGTGGATGGAGCCCTTAATTCGCTTAACAAGGATTCACGGGTGGTCAATCTGTTGAAATCAGAGCACTACATTTTGGCCACCGTGCTCGATCCTAGATTTAAAACCTACCTTGGATCTCTCTTTCCGGCAGACACAAGTCTGCTGGGGTTCAAAGACCTGCTGGTGAGAAAATTGTCAAGTCAAGCGGAACGCGACCTGTCAACATCTCCTCCTTCACATTCTCCCGCAACTGGGGGTGTGAGGAAAAGGCTCAGAATTCCGAGCCCACCCGCTGGCGGTGATGCAGGGCAGTCTGGAGCGACTGCTGATGCTGACATCTGGTCCGGACTGAAGGACCTGCCAACGATTACGGACATGTCGTCTACTGGCACTGCATATGATTCTCTCCCCATTGAAAGAATGGTGGAGGATTATATGAGTGACCGCATCCAAGTAGGCACGTCAGACAGTCCGTACGTATACTGGCAGGAAAAAGAGGCAATTTGGAGGCCCTTGCACAAACTGGCTTTATTCTACCTAAGTTGCCCTCCCACAAGTGTGTACTCCGAAAGAGTGTTTAGTGCCGCCGCTCACCTTGTCAGCAATCGGCGTACGAGGTTACTTCCAGAAAATGTGGAGAAGATGATGTTCATTAAAATGAATTATAATCAATTCCTCCGTGGAGACATTGACCAGCAGCAATTGCCTCCACAAAGTACACAGGGAGCTGAGATGGTGGATTCCAGTGGGGATGAATTGATAAACTGTGAGGAGGGGGATGTACACGGTGATATATCGGAGGATGATGATGAGGTGGACATCTTGCCTCTGTAGAGCCAGTTTGTGCAAGGAGAGATTAATTGCTTCTTTTTTGGTGGGGGTCCAAACCAACCCGTCATTTCAGTCACAGTTGTGTGGCAGACCCTGTCACTGAAATGATGGGTTGGTTAAAGTGTGCATGTCCTGTTTATACAACATAAGGGTGGGTGGGAGGGCCCAAGGACAATTCCATCTTGCACCTCTTTTTTCTTTAATTTTTCTTTGCGTCATGTGCTGTTTGGGGAGTATTTTTTTGAAGGGCCATCCTGCGTGACACTGCAGTGCCACTCCTAGATGGGCCTGGTGTTTGTGTCAGCCACTAGGGTCGCTTATCTTACTCACACAGCTACCTCATTGCGCCTCTTTTTTTCTTTGCGTCATGTGCTGTTTGGGGAGTGTTTTTTGGAAGGGCCATCCTGCGTGACACTGCAGTGCCATTCCTAGATGGGCTAGGTGTTTGTGTCGGCCACTAGGGTCTCTTAGCTTACTCACACAGCTACCTCATTGCGCCTCTTTTTTTCTTTGCGTCATGTGCTGTTTGGGGAGTGTTTTTTGGAAGGGCCATCCTGCGTGACACTGCAGTGCCACTCCTAGATGGGCCAGGTGTTTGTGTCGGCCACTAGGGTCGCTTAGCTTACTCACACAGCTACCTCATTGCGCCTCTTTTTTTCTTTGCGTCATGTGCTGTTTGGGGAGTGTTTTTTCGAAGGGCCATCCTGCGCGACACTGCAGTGCCACTCCTAGATGGGCCAGGTGTTTGTGTCGGCCACTAGGGTCGCTTAGCTTAGTCATCCAGCGACCTCGGTGCAAATTTTAGGACTAAAAATAATATTGTGAGGTGTGAGGTGTTCAGAATAGACTGAAAATGAATGGAAATTATGGTTTTTGAGGTTAATAATACTTTGGGATCAAAATGACCCCCAAATTCTATGATTTAAGCTGTTTTTTATGGTTTTTTGAAAAAAACACCCGAATCCAAAACACACCCGAATCCGACAAAAAAAATTTGGTGAGGTTTTGCCAAAACGCGGTCGAACCCAAAACACGGCCGCGGAACCGAACCCAAAACCAAAACACAAAACCCGAAAAATTTCAAGTGCACATCTCTAGTGAATACCATCGGGCCCTGGTGATTTATTAATCTTTAAATGTTTTAATCGGTCACAGACTACTTCCTCGCTTAAATAAGTACCTATCAGTGGGATATTCTCATTATTGAGATTGTGTGTCAGTCCCTGAAATGGGTCCTCTCTAGTGAATACTGTTGAAAATAACTAATTTTGTGTGTCCGCTATGTCATTATAATTTTTGCTTAAGACTCCCAACTTGTCTTTTAAAGGGCCTATACTCTCCTTCTTCTTGTCGTTTTGTTTAATTTCAGTATACCGGTATTAGGAAGCACTGAAATTATTTTAGTATTTTAAAATTGAGTGTAAGAGATAATACATGGTAGTTGGCCTATTTTTCCCTGTCAATAAAATAAAATAAATTTATTGAATATTTCTGTGATGACTGATGCTTAATAGTTTAATTGTATAGTCAAAAGTATATAGGACTCATTTGATATAATTTAGCGCTGGGAGATATACCCCTTTTTCTTTGTATATTTTAAGTAACGGAGAGGATAGTGGATTCCTTCTCCCCCTTTTTTCTCCATAGCAGCTTCAACATATCGAATGAGGCAGAGATAAGCGCAGTCCTCCATTCTTTTTTCTTGTCACACCAACATGTCTATCGGTATCTCTGCACAGTCTCCCTCCACCAGTATTTCCACTCTCCACCCTCTGTGCATGGCCAGGCACAATGATGCTGGTGAGATATACCGGGGTTGGGCAGACCTCTGAAAAGACCGAGTAGACATGTGACGTTTGAGCTGTAGTTCTGTCGGTGAACGTCAGAGATGAAAAGGAAACTTTAAAGATAAATCACAGAGTTTACCTGGCCGCTCCTGTATCTACAAGGAATGATCTACCAACTACATCAACTGTGACCTCAGGTTCACTTCCAAGGCTAGCAATTACCTTCACTGGCTGCAGACTACAGGTGCGGCCCAAAATTTTTCATATGTTATCCCTGATCCCAATTACGTGTGTCATACTGTGAGTCATGTTCTGGTCTAGGGGGTCGATATACCTTATGTGGGTCTTTAAAATTACAGTTCCGTGCGTAATGTCCTTCCCTCTGACATTTAAAACATTTTACCACATACGACTTACCATCAGGGGTCTGGGGTTTAGGCTGATGTGGCTTCGTTGTCAGGGCTTTTATACTTACTGTCATCAGCTTATCCCCCTGTGACTCTCTTAGCGGACTCTCTTAATGCAGCCACCGAGATACCTCTCCAACTTGGTTGAGTGGTTTGTACCCTTGTTCTCAACGTTTCCTTTAAGCCGTCCATTAATACGGACACCGCTACCTCCCTATGATGCACATTTTCCTTAATGTCCGCGACCCCAGTGTATCTAGCCATTTCCTGCAGTGCTCGATGGAAATAGTCAGAAGCAGTTTCACCTTCTTTTTGTCTAATGGAGAAGATTTTATTCCACTTGACAACAGTTGGGAAATATACTCCTAACTGCAGATTGATCTGTTTTACGTTCTCCTGATTGTATTCATCAGTGAGAGGTACCTCTGCATCTAATTTACAGTCAGCAATGAATTTCACAGGGTCATTATTAGAGGGCAAACATGCCCGTAGCACTGTCCGCCAATCTTTGTTATTGGGTTCGGTGGCGTTACCTAGTTCTCTAATAAACCTCTGACATGCGGCTAGATCTTTCCTGGGATCGGGAAATTCAGACATAATTGTCCTCAATTCTGTCCGGGACCAGGGGCAATGCATAGCAATGTTCCTGACGGGAGTGATTCCCTGATCGTCAGTCTTCCCATTGGGGACTGCGATCACCCTGACAGGATTTAGTTCAATTATATCATTCTGGGTTGCTTCTACAATGTGAGGTGCAATTGTCTCTGCATAATGTACTGTTCCGTACTTACCTGTGGACACGACCTCACCTGTCCCTCCGCTAGGGGCCTTTGCTACTGCTCTTACTGGTTGGGCAGTGCCCACTTGTGTGTCTTGTATGGTGGCTGCTAGAGAGAGTGCCGATATCGTGGTGGGCTCATCTTCTTGGTCGCAGTCCTGAGGGAAGTTTAAGATGGGATACAACTTGCACGGGTTAGTATTAATACATTTATTAAGTTCACTCTTATCATATATTAGTATGCCATTCTCTGTAGCCACTTTCTCTCCTGTAATGTACGGTGGTGGTGGTGCAGTTGCTATCAGTTTCCTGCTAGGGTTGGAACCAGCCGCTTGAGCTAATCCCCTTTGCATATCACCCTCCTGTTGCCATAAATGTAAACAATCATAATGTCTAATCCTTTGTTTGCTGGATCTTATTAGACATATCCTTCTTCTTAAATTTTGCAACACCTCAGGACTAAAACTGCCTACCCTAGGGAACGGTTCCCTATCTTCCGCAGTCATACGTTCCCATTCATTGCATAAAACCTCTGCGTGTGATCCATATTTCTCACACATTATGTACCTCGCCGACCCTTTGGGCCGCGGAATATCAACCTGAACCCTGGTTGATCGTCCCTTACTTGAGCAACTGGCCCCCATTCTTTGCAGGTATTGCCTTCTCAGCTAATTCCTACAAAAACCAAATTACTCAGTGGTAAGGCGACGGTGAAAGTTCTCAGAGCGCTCTCACCCACTCACGCCCACGTTGGCCAATACACCTACACACTGTCCTCAGCGCTGGTCGTACCCAACCTAGGGCCCTACGTAACCTCTATTTACTGAGAGTGTGTGGGAGTGACTTACCCTTCCCAGTAAATATCAGTCGTTGGTGATTTCCTGAGTGACCAGCGAAACTCCCTTAAAATAAAAAAACTGTTACACAAATCACGTTGCGTGTACAATTAGCGTCTATGATCCCGCGATTTTACGCAAATGGCGTAATGGGTATCAAGTTGAACTAACTATTGCACAAACTAACGCGCGGTACAATCGCACGGCGTATAAGTAACTGTTACTTATCCGCTGTACGACCAATGGAATCGTTTTTTCAGGCTGCGAAACCTCAGCCAGAGCGTATCTGAACAGGCCTATATGGGTACTACGCAAAGCCCCGGGGCTGCGCTCTCACCGCTGACCTTTTTCAGGCCACGGTATTCAGAGCTTCGCTTGACTTAGTCAGCGGATTTCTGACTTCGCTGACCTCTTGGTCTGCTGTTATACTAATTGCTCCTTTATACCTTAATCAATGTTAACGTGAGAAAGCCACTCCCACGCCACCAAGTGTCCACTCACCTGATGTGGTCTCCTAAGGGATCCCGAATTCTGGGTTCAAAAAACCTTTATTTGCACACTCACGCTCGTTCACTCATATACACTTTGATTTTTTTCTGTACAGAAAATTAACTTTCATTCAGATAAAACAGCCTAGTCCCAGAGGTGACACAGTAAGAGAAGGTTCTTTAAACTAAATATTGGAAACTGAACAAATTTGTGCTATTATCGCGTGGCTACCGTATCGCCTAAACTGAAACAATGCTATTGTGTGATTTGTATTTAGTGGGCGTACCTGTACGCACGTTGCGTAAACACGCCACGTGTGTACGCCTTTACGTTGCGTACGCAGTCCCGAACGCTGTCCGAGACACGTGTACAAAGGCCGTACGTCCGCAGTACTACAAATCCCACACTTCTATAAATGTAAGCGATATTTAACTATAATCACTTACTTAACACACACACAGTTTCTACTGTATCAACCTTTACAACTAGGCCAGGCTGCGTGTGCATCTTACACTTACTCCCTTAAATATTAACTCTATATGTTAACTAAATAGCAACAAATTTTCCAGTACAGGTCAAAATAAACCTAGTAATCAGTGATTATGGCAACGGTGTGAGCAGATATGCAAAGTACAAAATACAGGTGTGTGCGTATGATGTGTGCGCATTTGGCGCCAAAACAGAAATTTACAGATTTTAAAAAGAAAAATAGCTTTTGCGTTCTTACCTTACGGATCCCTCCAGCATCCCTTCAAACCATGCAGGGCAGACGCTTATCTAATCAGCACTTAGATCCCCCGACAAAGAGAAGGTGTACAGGGGGATACCCTTCCGCCCTTTGCTGATAGATAAAGTCTGCGAAAACTCTGCTAGGCTGCGGGTATGAGAAGGAACCGGACGAGCCCTCAATTGATAATGTCGGTATTATCTTAAACCGCAAAGCTATACCCCTTTGTACACTATTACCGTTGAGCCGCTATGGCCGCTAGACTACGTGCATGTGCTACGCACTTTGTACGCTATTTGCGTACAGAGTCCTCCACGTGGTACGCACTTGGCGTATACAGGCCGCTCTGAGTGTACAGAGAACACACAGCGAGCGCACACACAATTAATTAAACCTTGTTAACGATATAATGTAATGATATGCTTATACTTTAAACCCTTAACAGCAAAGTACTGTAATGATGTAATACCTTTCAACCTTAAGTAGCACTGGCGATACAAAGTATCCGCAGTGCGTACACCTTAACAATGCTTATACACCTTACACAGGTTAAACTACATTAAAAAAAAGGCAGGAAAGTGAAAACACAACACTGTTTTGTAGTTGAAACCACAGGGTTCTAAGGCCTCCGTGGATTTGTTCCAAAAAGGTAAAAACAATACAATTTATACACTACAGGCTAACAAGTAAATCTAAACAGAATAATGGCTACAGAGAATGTACGTATGTGAGAATATTCGCAAGCGCTTCCCGGATCCGGTCCTCCGCTCATCAGGTAGATAGCGTTCAGAGTCTTTGATAGTGACCTGGCCTGCAGCTCGCTCTTTATTCAGTAGATCAAGGCATAATACAATAGACACTGTGTGCTCTTCTTCCATTGGTTAGGGGGTGGGACATGTCCTGCACCGGGGACCATTGGTTAGTTCAAGAAGTGGGTGATGGCTAGGACTTGGGATGTGGTTTCTGTTGTTTACATCTGAGTTGCCGCCCCACGATCAGTTAAACCCATCACATTAAACATAAATCTGGTATTATTAATATCTTAATGAGGTAAGTTTTAACAATGTTCTTATTCCCACCAGATTAATGTTCACGTGACTCTGAACAATATGATCCCACACATGATATTGCTATCTATTTCAATCTTCAAGATATTCATATATCCACATATTCATATATATATATATATATATATATATATAAAATGTCCTTTGGATCCGGCTCTCCTATAATATACCTTGCTGCACCGGGTGCCTCCGTGTGGTGTCATGCATAGATACGAAAGCCGTGGCACTCCTGGTGTCTCAAATAATAGCACTTTAAGGCAGGTAGTGTACAACGTTTCAATGACTTTATTCCGTCATTTTCCTCAGGTTTAACCTGAGGAAAATGACGGAATAAAGTCATTGAAACGTTGTACACTACCTGCCTTAAAGTGCTATTATTTGAGACACCAGGAGTGCCACGGCTTTCGTATCTATATATATAACACAGTCTGTGGGGCAGCACACCTTTTGAAAATGATGGTCCCGGTGCCAGCCGTAGAAACTCCCCAGCCAGGAGTCCAAAATAAACAGCAATTGGTATCGGCAGCACACGGTGAAATAACCACACAAGGAGTCAGGATAAACTGCAACGTTTCGATGTGTATTTACATCGTCATCAGGCACAAACAATACAATAACTAGACTCTGCTCACCTTATATCCCCACCATGTGTAACACTGGCCGCGGCGTCCGGAACCAGGAAGTCTGACGCCCAAAAATGACGTCATCATCCCCCGTCCGTAACCGTGGTAACCTGGACATAAACAATATAGTGAAAATAAAAACAGCAGCAGACGGAGTTTCGCACAGGCTAAGAGTATACAAATGTAAATTGAACGTGCTCAATGTATACAAAAACAGTTTGAATGAGCATACATACCTGAATAATGCTGTGTAATAAATAAGCCAAACTGTATAATAACAAGCAGTAAACCAGTCTGTATACATATGACACCATGGAGAGAATAAGTCATGCATTAAATAAATGCGTGTAAACCCAAATTATCATTAAGACCACGGGGCGTAAGGGTTCCTAATCTAAAAATCCAACTAGACTCACATTTGAGTAATTTTAGTGACCGATTACCCCCCCGCAATGATGGTGGAATATGATCAATGATCATGTATCTGAGATTGGCCATACTGTGACCAGCCTCAGCGAAGTGCCGCGCCACAGGATGGTCACTTTTGCCAGAATCAATGGCAGCACGAATGGTGGAACGATGTCCCGCCATGCGCTCCCGCAAAGTTCTGTCGGTTTTGCCGACATAAACGAGTCCGCATGGACATCTAATAATATATATAATTGGCAGCAATTGATACGGTTCCATGTAATAGCCTTTTATGTAGTTTGGACGTATCTAGCTTATATACCATCATTCCTAATCCTGATGGTATTGCTGCAGTGCGCCATTTATTGATGGATAATCCCCTGTATGTTGGACCGGATATTGACCTGATTTGTGATCTCTTGGAAATGATATTGACATGTAATTTTTTCATTTTTGATGGGCAGTTTTATCTGCAAGTGTCCGGTTGTGCGATGGGGTCCAATGTGGCCCCATCGTACGCTAACTCATACATGTTCCGGGCAGAACAGGATATTTTTTTCAGTAACATCAACATTTCTGATAATATATTTTTTTACGTTCGATATATAGATGATTTATTTATGATTTGGACCGGAACAAAGGAACAGTTGATGTCATTTGTAGGGGAACACAACAGGTCTGATAGTCCTGTCAAATTCTCCTGTGATGTTAGTGATAAGTCCATTAAATTTCTTGATGTTATGGTTAAACTTGAAAATCAACAGATATCCACCAATCTTTATACCAAGAATACCGATAGAAATACGTTGTTACATTCTACTAGCTTTCACCCTAAACCCTTGAAATATGGACTCCCCTACTCACAGTTTCTTAGAGCTTGTCGCATACGCAGCAACACTAAGGATGCATGTGCCCAAATTGATATCATGATCAATAAATTTTTGTCCAGAGGATATTCCTTACCACACTTAATTTCGGCCAAAGAGAAAGCTTTGGGTAAAGCCCGGAGCGACTTATTACACACCAATAGGGGGAACATCTCTGAAAAGCGTCTACCGTTGGTTAACCACTTTAATGTGTATAGCAATTCGATTAAATCTGTGTCCAAACAATTGTGGCCAATAGTGAGTACAGATCAGGATTTGAATCTCGGTGATAGACGCCTTATGCCATGCTACACCAGAGGATGGAATATCCGTGATTGGGTTGTTAAAACAGATGTTTCCAACATGTCAAATACCATCAGTTCACAACATTTTTTGAGTCGACGCAATGGTTGTTATAAGTGTGTTAATTGCGTCACTTGTCGGTATTTGATAGCTGGTGACAGTTTTTGTCATCCATACAGTGGAAAAAAGTTTTTTATTAGACATAAAGTGACTTGCACGACTAAATTCATTGTCTATATTATTAGATGTCCATGCGGACTCGTTTATGTCGGCAAAACCGACAGAACTTTGCGGGAGCGCATGGCGGGACATCGTTCCACCATTCGTGCTGCCATTGATTCTGGCAAAAGTGACCATCCTGTGGCGCGGCACTTCGCTGAGGCTGGTCACAGTATGGCCAATCTCAGATACATGATCATTGATCATATTCCACCATCATTGCGGGGGGGTAATCGGTCACTAAAATTACTCAAATGTGAGTCTAGTTGGATTTTTAGATTAGGAACCCTTACGCCCCGTGGTCTTAATGATAATTTGGGTTTACACGCATTTATTTAATGCATGACTTATTCTCTCCATGGTGTCATATGTATACAGACTGGTTTACTGCTTGTTATTATACAGTTTGGCTTATTTATTACACAGCATTATTCAGGTATGTATGCTCATTCAAACTGTTTTTGTATACATTGAGCACGTTCAATTTACATTTGTATACTCTTAGCCTGTGCGAAACTCCGTCTGCTGCTGTTTTTATTTTCACTATATTGTTTATGTCCAGGTTACCACGGTTACGGACGGGGGATGATGACGTAATTTTTGGGCGTCAGACTTCCTGGTTCCGGACGCCGCGGCCAGTGTTACACATGGTGGGGATATAAGGTGAGCAGAGTCTAGTTATTGTACTGTTTGTGCCTGATGACGATGTAAATACACATCGAAACGTTGCAGTTTATCCTGACTCCTTGTGTGGTTATTTCACCGTGTGCTGCCGATACCAATTGCTGCTATCTATCTATATATATATATATATATATATATATATATACATATATATATATATATATATATACATACATACATACACACATACTCCTGCTATTACAATTTGTTAGGAATTATATATTTATTCATTTATATATATACATATATAATATATATAAATGAATACCTCTATCTCCATGGATTTTGGACTAGGAATGTTAGTATCCTAAATTCCTATCTGTCTGGTTTTGTTGTGGTTAGCTATTGTTTCAGATCTTCCAAACATACTCGGCTCCTGGGCATTGTTCGCCCTTGTTTGTCCCTTACTTTCAGGTGAGACAATAACAACTCAGCACTCATTATTCTGAAGAGAAACCTGGCCATCTTAGTAAACAAAGGTGTATGCCCTCTTCATAGAATCTCAAAGCTTAGTGTAAATAAGGCCATTGTATCTCAGTCTGTGGGAGATTTAATTTATGTGTGACTGGGTTCCATTCTCGTTCCCTCCACATTCTTAATATATTTTAAATACAATTTACATCTATATTCTACTTCTGCACATAACTATACGCAGGAACATGCAATTTTTCTCTAACCAACACCAGTATGTTTCCCTTAAAATACCCTACAGCTGGATACTAGACATCACCTTCTAAACTTAGTCTGACCCTTCCTATCATGCAAAGGCGAATCCCTCTGTCCAGGAACTGTTTAAACTAATAATACTCGCTGACATGGTCTAGGGGAACTATATCTAAAATGTACGCTATATGGGTTAAATATGCAATGTTCTAATAACACACTACGCGCTCACAAACTCCGCCGTAAATACCCATATCATGCGCACGATCGCCGGAGCGATCCTACGCAAATTGCGGATATGTGCACGCACGGCAGACTGAGTGCACGAGCAGCGGGCATGTGCATGGGGTTAGTACATTAGGCATGTATTACAATATTTTTCGAGTTTGACCGTCCACCCTTTGGCAGTCAACAATAACTGCCACTATCTAAACATTAAACGGAAAAATATACAATACAATCTACAAAATAATTGGATGGTAAGAGGAGAGGAGTAGGCGGGAAATGTATGGCCTAGTGGGATAGTAAAATCATGTATGTATGAAATCCAAGTCTGAGGGGCATGTATCATCGTGCCGTACATGTTCTAGATAAGCTTCAAGGTATTGCGAAGTATACATTAAATCCTTCTTATCCCGTATTAAGGGTCTGTAAGTGGGCCAAGAAACACTACCGAGCTCTTTTCGGCTTCTTGTTCCAACAAATGGGGTGCACATTTAGTTGATGATACATGGAGGGGGAACATATGTGAATGCTACTATGTGGATATCACCTGTCGACTATGTGTGATACTACCTGAAGATTGTAGAGATGAAGATAAGACACGTATCACAAATACATTCACATAACATTTTGTGCAATCGTCCTTGGGTGTTGATTGAAGTCTTGTCCGTATGGGTGTATCCTTGCTGTGGGTGTTAATCAAAGTCTTTAGAGTGTCCATTAAAGTCTTTAGAGTGTCCATTAAAGTCTTTGGAGTGTGCATTAAAGTCTTTTCCGGATGGATGTATCTTTGGTTTACGTGTTCGTCAAAAGTCTTGTCTGGATGGATGTATTTTCGCTGAGGGAAAACAAAGGAGAAACGGGTGAAAGAAACGGACCGTGGAATCACGTCTTATCACAACATTGTCTCTATTGAAGGGTCATAAATTAAATCAGTTGTTGTAACAATGCCCCCGCTCCTCAAACTCATCACTTTGGTACTGCGCTTGCATCGCATTAGAACTCGAACACACCTAAATATCAAACCAATCATTATGACAACTCCCAGGATACTAAGGAGAAACTTTCCTACATTCATGATAACATTTTGAGCCCATTCTCCTAAACCTGAGAACCAATTGCGTGGGTTCAACCATGAAACCCAGCCGGTCAGTTCATTACTCACAGCAGTCAGGGTAAGGTTGTGTCTCCTTCGGAACTCCCATTTCAATTGCAAGATATCGTCCATCTTTTGATCTATGACCTCGGTTGGGTCATCAGTGCTGTTTGTAATGTACGTGCAACACTTCACACCATACTGAGTTGCTAGGGTGGCACAATACCCGCCTGTCACCGCTGTGATGTAATTGAGAACCATCCTGTGCTGGATCAGTTCCGTTTTGTAAGCTTGCAATTCCCTCCCAGTATACCTGAAGGTGTCATCATACATCTCGGTGATATTATCTATCAGGTTCGCTAGCGCATGAATATACCTAAAATTTATAATTCCTCTGGCGGTACGGGTGATATCTAACGCGAGTAGGAATTGAATCCCGGTGGATTCGTGGATCAAATCAGAGGCTGCGTGCTCTGTCCTATCTATAAGGTGTCTCTTAACGATGTGTTCATAGTGAGTGTGAGTGTAAGGAGCTTGAGCATTGCGGTGAATGTCTTTCATCTTATTATGGGTTATGGTCATTACTTCTGGCAACACTCTTCCAATTTGAAAAAAGGGTTTATGGAGGGAACCGCACAGATTGAAAACAAATATTATAAGCGAAAAATAGTAATTGTCTGAAAAAACTGAGTACTGTTAATGAAATAACTTCATAGTGAGGTAACCAAACACTTTGGGGCTTTTCTTTGCCTATATGGTGTATATGTATGTTAACCCTCAGTGGTGCTCCCCAGAGTCAGAAATTGGTATCAAATAAATACAAAAGAAGCAGAAAAACAGTTGACTCCTGTTGGGGAGCACTCAATTTCAGACATGAAGAGATCAAATATGGATATCTGTTAAGAACATAAATTTTATTTAATTTAGTTTAATAATAGAGAGTTCTAATTATACCAATAAATGCGAATTTGTAAAAAATATATTAAACATTATATAGCCTCGGCTATGATATCTGGGTAACCGGGTTCCTGGTGTTATAATAAATAGTCTGTGTGTTACAGAAAAAACTTATTTATGACCATCATTTGATCTGCATAATCGACTTTAAAGAAAAGTTATTGCAGAGGATTGAATCATAGGTCATATGTCCAATTTTTGGTACACTTAATTTGTGCACTGCTTACAATTTAATATGCGAGTGGATCCAGTGAGTAGCGATAAATTGCAGTACCTGGGTGTTCCAAGGTGGTCTCCCTTCCGAGTACTGGCCCGGCCCTCCACTTCCTGGCTTCCAAGATCAGATGAGATTGGGCATCTCCAGTGGGGTATGACCGCAAATAGCTGCGCTTGGACCTTTCGCCCGGGTAGAATTTAAGCAGTGACTGCTTCCGAAATGTTCAGTGCAGTGATCACAAACCAAACTTTCTCATATGTGTATTTATAAACACAGATAAGGGTGCAGGAAATAATAATGTATTACCTGCTAAATAAATAACACAGTGAGGTGATTTGTTGTCACAAATACTATGACCACACAATCACCACATTAATCTGATAAATCATATATACCAGGAATTGTAACTGCTATTCAAATACAGCAGTTCTTATTGAAAAGGATTAATTGCACCTAAGTCCACATTACAAGGGCTCTAAGCATGAGTAAATCAAACACTGTGTAGCCCATATACCAGTTAGGGCCCAGAGAACTCTTCAGAATGTAACGAGCAAAGTTTAGTATATCACTCAATATAACTGAAAATAGTCCAGATACAATTTCAGATTTTGTGCTCAGTATAATGAAATATGTATCATTTAGGACAATTACACCGCACACTGTGGTTTTAAACTGAAACAGTTACAAATTCTGAGCTCTATATATTGATACATTTGTCATTTGAAACAAATACCATGTAACAATTAAAGTGACGATAGAATTCACTGATAAGTTTTACTGATAGTATTGTGGACTATCATTAGGTGCTCTAAAAATAATTTCCTATGACAGAACGCTCTAGGAGGCTATCCTATGATCACTCTTAATTTCCTCCAATGGTTATGCAGAAATACAGCCAGCATTTAAACGTGAACAGCAGATTGTGGATAAGCACAAGTGAGAATTATCATGCTCAAGCAGACATATGCAGATATATCACTCTAAATTAGAGACTAAAATATCTGTTATAAATGAGCATGATCAAACAGACATAAGCAGAAATAGCACTCTGAATTGAAGACTTTGGTATCTATGATAAATAGTTATATCTATAAGAAACCGTTACTACCTGTGTGACTAGTATTATATGAGTGACAGCTCCAAGTAGAAAATAGTCACACTAGCGCTGACGATAACAAAGAATATGTTAATTGTAATGGGTATTTCATATACGATACCAAAAAGCCCGTTGTCTGCTAATCATGGCCAGACCGTGCTGCTGCTCTCAGCGGGATAGCGCTCGTGGTGCATGAAGAGTGCACTGGCGTTACCTCCGTGCTGGAATTGGCGGTGTTCTGGCCGTGGCGCCCAGGCTGTATTGGTGTAGTTATCCGGAGAGGAGCTCCGGAACTATAGAGTGCAAGAATGCTCCCGGCGTCCAGGGTCCCGGTAACCTGTAGAATCGACAACTAGCTCCGGTCACGTGATGCGCATGACGCGATCGGATAACCCTGACGTACGTTTCGCAGTAATGGCTTGATCACAGAAATTTTTTAGCAGTTAGGCAAAACCATGTGCACTAAAAGAAGATATTTACCAAACAAATATTGCGCAGTGAAAAGGGACCAGCTTCCTAGGTACACTTCCAAAGGGAGAAAAAACACTATTTCTCTGTAACTGGAATTCTAGAGGTTTATGGAGGGTACCCCTGGCGCTTGGTCTTTTAAAGAGGATTGCAATTACAACTCGAAAATGATCCCATATATCGCATGCCAGATATTTCTAAATGGCCTGTTTGTGCTGATACATATGACACAATGAATAAAAAACAGTATTTATTAAGCTAAAAAATGCAACACATGTACATATAACAAGAACATTGGGAAAGTGACTCGTGCATTTAATCCTGCTGAGGGGATGATCCCCAAACGACTATTTCCTGGTGAGTACCACGATTGGTCACCCAAAACCTGGTTAAGGTGCAGTGATTATTTGAATCTCTGTGCAAAATCAGGCAATAAGGTGACTGGTGCATACGTGGAAATATGAATCTCTCACCATAGGATGCCCGTGCGGTGGGCTGGTTGAAATAAACAAGCTGGTCCAAGGCTGATAGGCCTGGCACCACCGCCACGGGTTTGTCAGCAGGGAGTCCTGGAAATATGCAGCTCCTTCTCCAAATAACGCGTTTCGGTCTTGGGTAACGACCTTTCTCAAAAATGGATAAAGAGCTGTGATCCTTATGCTTCTTTTATACCCTAACTAATCTTCTAATAATGGCCTAATCACGTGCAGGCACGTTTCCGGGGTCATGTGACCGGAAACACATGATTGCGGTCCAGCGGCTATGTCCGTATCGCCAAAGCCGCGCTTCCGGAAATGCGTGACTCGAGTCACGTGGTTGCGTTCCAACGGTCCTTTTTTGACTTCGCTGGATCTCATGGCGGAAGTGACGTGACGGTTTCTTTCTTCACAGACCTAATTCATGTGGACAGCGGGGCTTCCTGATGGTTCGGCGGACATCTTGCTTGAGGGAATATATATTTTTTGCCCAGAGCTTTTTACATATGCTGATCCCCACACCTGACCAAACTAGATGGTACTTCGTATTCCCATCATGTCCATCCCTTATTACCTGGGTGGGGATCTTGATTTCCTCAGATGGATGCATTGAAGATCAACCAATTTGTAATGTAAAAGAGAAAAATGCAATTAATACACATATAAAATATATGATAAAAACATGTCATTGCTATAGACAATTAATACACATATAAAATATATGATAAAAACATATCATTGCTATAGACCCAGTATTTAGGAGTTTTTTCATAGATCAGGCATTTAATCAAGAAACCACCTTAATTCGAAGTCGACATTATGACCTTCAGGTTTTAGCGTATCGAGATCATATATCCATCTCATTTCACTTTGCGCTAAGCGTTTTTCCAGATTTTTATTACGCCAAGTGGGTTTTATCTGTTGTAAACCAATGAAACGTTTAATCTGTCCCTCACATTTATTGTGTTTCTTACTAAAGTGTTCCGAGAGAGGATGGGTTTCTAATCCCTTACGGATATTGTAAATGTGCTCCGCTGCTCTCGTTTTTAGTGGCCGTGATGTCTTTCCAATATAAATTTGGCCACAATTGCATTCCAATAGGTAGATTACGTTCCTAGAATGGCAGGTTATAAAGTCTTTTATCCCATATTTTTTACCATTCACCTCAAACTCAGTGGTCTTTCTGACTATGTCTTTCTTCGTAGTTGTTCTACACATTAGGCAGTCCCCACATCTGTGGAACCCATTGGTACATGACCTTCCTGTAGTGTTCTCTTTTAGGCTACTGTTCACCAATTTATCCTTCAGAGATCAAGCCTTTTTATATATGAACACTGGTTTCTTCGGTAGGGACTCCCCTAAAACTGGGTCATCTAGCAATATTCGCCAGTTATCTCTAAAAACTTTTTCAACTTTCTTATGGTAGGCACCATATTGGGTCATGAAAGCCCATTCATAAGGGTTATCTTTCAATGTGGATTTTTCCTTTTCTGTCAGAAGCTCCTTTCTGTCAATCTGATGTACTTTCTCTTTAGCCTTTTCCAATGTAGACTCCTCATATCCTTTTTCCCTGAACCTTTCTGCCATTTCCTCAAGTTGTGTTTCCAGGATCAAGGGGTCTGTGCAGTTCCTTTTTACTCGTTTAAATTGCCCTACTGGTATGTTTTCTAGCCATTTCTCATGGTGCTCGCTATTAATACTCAAGTAGGCGTTAGAGTCCGTCGGTTTTCTATGTGTTTGAGTGTTTATTTTCTCATCTTCTATATAGATTTTCAAATCCAAAAACACCAAGTCTCTCTTGCTTTCAACAAACGTTAGAATAATGTTAAAATCATTGGAGTTGAGTTTTTCAAGGAAATGGACCAAGGTATCTCTCTCTCCTCGCCAGATAAAGAGGATATCGTCAATGAAACGCCACCAGGACACCAGGTTTACTCCCAGTGCCCGTAGTGAATCCACATACTGGACTTCCCAATAGGCCATGTACAGGTTTGCATAACTGGGAGCAAACCTGGTGCCCATGGCTGTCCCTCTTATTTGCAAATAATAAGATCCATTGAAATAAAAATAATTGTTCTTTAAAATAAAATCAATTGATTCCAATAAAAACAATTTTGTCTCCTCTCTGTATTCACTTTTATTGAGGAAATGTTCTATTGCCACTTTCCCTTTGTCCCAATCAATAATTGTGTACAGGGAGCTGACATCCGCACTTATTAAGGTGCATTCTTGATCCCAAGGGACTCTCTCAAGTTTTCGCAGGACATCCCCTGTATCCTTTAGGAATGCAGGAGTACTGGTTACTAATGGTTGCAAAAACGAGTCGACCATTGCCGATAGATTAGATGTAATACTATTGGTGCCAGTGATTATGGGACGTCCCGGGGGATTGCTCGAATCCTTATGGATTTTAGGCAGTACGTAAATCGTCGGGGTGGACGGATCAATGATATTGATGAACCCCCTTTCATCCTCAGTGATAGCCCCATTTTCCACCGCTCTTAAAGTGAGGTCATCCAAACTATTTGCTATTTTAATGAGGGGGTCAGTTTTCAATTTCTTATATGTACTGAGGTCACTGAGTTGTCTATTGATCTCCTTTAAATAGTTCTCCTTACTCATGACTACGACACCTCCCCCTTTGTCCGCAGGCTTTATAATTATCTCATTATTTGCCTGTAAGGATTGTACTGCAAGAGATTCCTTTTTAGTGAGATTTCTCTTCTTACATTTAGGAATCTTTCTAAGTTCTTTAGTAACTATAGAATTGAAGCAATCTATGCTGCCCCCTTTTACATGCTGGGGGTAAAAATGAGATTTTTTCTTGAATTTAGATTTCTCTACTTGTGGAGTTTCATTAGAAATGTCTTTCCCTAGGAAGAACTTCTTTATACTTAACTTTCTTATGTACTTTTGCAAGTCCACAAGCAAATCAAATGGGTTGGGATCACTAGAAGGTGCAAATTTCAACCCTTTAAGGAGTACACTTTGTTCAGATTCGGACAGATTGTGATTGCTCAGATTAAATATTTTACTTGAATGTTTCTCCTCAGAGTTATCTACAGAGACAGTTTCAATAGTGGGACCTATTTTTTCTTTAGGGACTTTTTTAGGTTTGGATTTCTTTACTCCGCCCCTTTTCCCCCTTTTGGTAGGTCTACCAATTATTCCCTTCTTGGGGACCACCGTCCCCTGTCTAAAAAATTCCGATGGGTACGTGGTGTGTCGCAATTTGAGACTCCTATGTTTTCTCTTCTTCTTTCTATATTCATATTTCCACGTATGCACCAGTCACCTTATTGCCTGATTTTGCACAGAGATTCAAATCATCACTGCACCTTAACCAGGTTTTGGGCGACCAATCGTGGTACTCACCAGGAAATAGTCGTTTGGGGATCATCCCCTCAGCAGGATTAAATGCACGAGTCACTTTCCCATTGTTCTTGTTATATGTACATGTGTTGCATTTTTTAGCTTAATAAATACTGTTTTTTATTCATTGTGTCATATGTATCAGCACAAACAGGCCATTTAGAAATATCTGGCATGCGATATATGGGATCATTTTCGAGTTGTAATTGCAATCCTCTTTAAAAGACCAAGCGCCAGGGGTACCCTCCATAAACCTCTAGAAAACCATGTGCACTGCAGGGGAGGCAGATATAACATTTGCAGAGAGAGTTAGATTTGGGTGGGTTATTTTGTTTCTGTGCAGGGTAAATACAGGCTGCTTTATTTTTACACTGCAATTTAGATTGCAGATTGAACTCACCACACCCAAATCTATCTCTCTCTGCATATGTTATATCTGCCTCCCCTGCAGTGCACATGGTTTTGCCTAACTGCTAAAAAATTTCCTGCTGCGATCAACTTGGAATTACCCCTGTTGTACAGACAAATCAACATTAGGGCAAATATGACAAGAAATGGCTCAGTGGTTAGATGTTTGTGGTATGGAGGGGGGAGGGGGTAACAATGTGAGACACACTACAGACCCCAGATAGAATCTCAGTAATAACATACTGTGGCCATGGAACAATCACTTTATATTCCCCTGTACCAGGCAGTAGAAATGTTTGTAACATGATTGTATTGAGCAGCTGTGCTGTATAAGTCATTAAATACAAATTACTTTTTCAGCTCTTCAATTACAACCCAGCCAAACACCCAGGAGATAATGATAACATCCGCCACCATCGTTTCTTCCAGCATATCGACTGGGTCGCCTTGGAGGCCCTTGAGATTGAGCCCCCATACATCCCTGCACCAGTAAGTATAAAGCAGACCTTCCATGAGCTACTCAATGCCGGTCAGCAGATAATGTATAGATGTCAGACACATACATTTGGGTGTGAATTGAAGGATAGGCACTGTCTAGACAGACAGTCAAAAGGTCGACACAAAGAGGTTGACATGCAGTAGGTAAATAGGGTCACTAATTAGACAGTTTATAAGTAGAGTCAAAAGGTCGACAACAAACTGTTATTTTAGCCCTAATCTCCCCCTAGTGCCTAACCCAAACTGTCCCCTTCCACAGCCTAACCCTACCCCTGCCTAACCTTATTCTAGTGACTAACAGTAACTGTCCCCTTCCACAGCCTAACCCTACCCCTGCCTAACCTTATTCTAGTGACTAACAGTAACTGTCCCCTTCCACAGCCTAACCCTACCCTTTGCCTAACCTTATTCTAGTGACTAACAGTAACTGTCCCCTTCCACAGCCTAACCCTACCCCTGCCTAACCTTATTCTAGTGACTAACAGTAACTGTCCCCTTCCACAGCCTAACTCTACCCCTGCCTAACCTTATTCTAGTGACTAACAGTAACTGTCCCCTTCCACAGCCTAACCCTACCCCTGCCTAACCTTATTCTAGTGACTAACAGTAACTGTCCCCTTCCACAGCCTAACCCTACCCCTGCCTAACCTTATTCTAGTGACTAACAGTAACTGTCCCCTTCCACAGCCTAACCCCACCCCTGCCTAACCTTATTCTAGTGACTAACAGTAACTGTCCCCTTCCACAGCCTAACCCTACCCTCTGCCTAACCTTATTGTAGTGACTAACAGTAACTGTACCTTTCCACAGCCTAACCCTAACCCTGCCTAACCTTATTCTAGTGACTAACAGTAACTGTCCCTTTCCACAGCCTAACCCTAACCCCGCCTCACCTTATTCTAGTGACTAACAGTAACTGTCCTCTTCCACAGCCTAACCCTACCCCTGCCTAACCTTATTCTAGTGACTAACAGTAACTGTCCCCTTCCACAGCCTAACCCTAACCCTCTGCCTAACCTTATTCTAGTGACTAACAGTAACTGTCCCCTTCCACAGCCTAACCCTACTCCTCTGCCAAGTGCCTAACGCTAACACTAAAAATTATGAAAAATCATGAAAAACTGTGTTTACATATGTTTGTGTTACCATTTGTCTGTTGGCCTTTTGGTTCTGTCTTTCTGAGACATTGTCTACATAGTGACTGTCTACCTAGTGACCCTGTCTACCTAGTGACTGTCTACCTAGTGACCCTATCTACCTAGTGACTGTCTACCTAGTGACCCTGTCTACCTAGTGACTGTCTACCTAGTGACTGTCTACCTAGTGACTGTCTACATAGTGACTGTCTACCTAGTGACCCTGTCTACCTATTAAATGTCAACCTTTTGGTGTTGACCTATGGACTGTCTATCTATACCGTGTCTATCCCTATACCCACAGATCTAGAGACAGGTACACATGTGTATGTATATTCCAGTTGTCACTCAACCAATTGACATTTATTATTATTTATACAGTGCCACCAGTTATGCAGAACTATACAAAGAGCAGTTCCATCACATCAGTTCCTGCCTTATTGGAGCTTACAGTGTAAATTCCCTAACACACACACGCACACACACACACACACACACACACACACACACACACACACACACACACACACACACACACACATCACACACACTAGGGTACATTGCAGCCACTAGTCACTAACCTGACAGTATGTGGTAGAAGTGTGGGAGGTAGCTGGGATAACTTGAGGAAACCCACACAAGCACTGTGAGAACATCCAAACTCCACACAAATAGAGCCTTGATTGAGAACTAAGATCATGACCCCAGCACTGTGAGGTAGCAATGCTGACCAATGTGCCACTGGGCTATCCTCTTTTAATGAAATAAAACATGTCTGCTCTTACACAAGCAACTATAAATAGAAAATGGAAAATAAGTTCTCTTAGTGGTCAGGGCAACATAACAATGACTGACAGACACATGTTTAAGAGTTTTCTTTCTACCAGGGGACACATAGAAGTAGAAAGGACTTAATTACTACTTTACCAATACGTTATTGTCACATACGGGAATTCAGCTCTATCTATCTGTTTTATGTAACTGATTATCCTACACCACATAATAGGCTCATAGGAAGACCAAGTGGACTTTAGAGCAAAGTTTACACTTTTCTATAGTGATCCTCTGGAAATTCAGTCTCCTCTCTGCACTTGTAGTTACGCTGCCTTCTCCTGAGGGCACAGAGCAGACAGACACCTTTACTTGTCCCAGAGCAACCTACATCTACTGCAATACTGTGGTTATATATGGGATTCAGTATAATTTACCAGCGGCCGGGATACCGGCTGTCAATATACCGACAGCGGCATCCGGCCGGCAGCAGGGCAAGCGCAAAGAGTCCCCTTGCGAGCTCACTGCGCTCACCGCGCTGCAGGCTCAGTGGCTCGCTGTGCTCACCACAGGATCTATTCCCACTCTATGGGTGTCATCGTCACCCACAAGTGGGAATAGTCCTGTAACGCCGGTATTCCGTCTGGCGACGTTGCCAGCTGACGGGATTCCGGCGCCTGTATCCTGACCACCGGGATCCCGACAGCCGGCAAATTAAACGTATCCCTATATATCTGTTGAGCGACAGTGTTATATTTGTGCACCTGTAATGCCTCTTCCTTTAGCTTTATATAGATATGTTGTCAGGGTCTAATATGTAACTACTGTAAATAACCTCTACAATAGGGAGTTTGGTAATTGCCTCTTTTTCTCTCTTACAAGTCATATGAAAGATGTAGTAATCACTGATACACTTTTACTTCTTATTTCTGTAGCCGACCTTTCCAACCTCTGCCTCCAGACGTAACCATCTAGAAGTAATGGAGGCAGAAGAGGCCCTTTATCCGCCAATAACAGCTGCTGAGCAGGACCGGTTTGCAAGGTTCTCATTTACCACCTCCACCTGGAGAACCCCCCCAAAGGCACCGGGCCTAAGAACATCTAGCTGAGGCAGCAGCACTGCTGGATGCAGGAGTTGGAGTTTCTGCAGGTATGTACATTATGGATTTATTTGTCTTATGTTGTAAACATGTTTAATTGAAGTTTTCAATATTAAACGGAGGAAGGATAAAGAAAGAGAAAGGTAGATAGAGCTGGGTATAGCAGTAATGTAAGAAGCATTAATACATTTTCCTAATGGAAAGTTATACAAAAAGCTCCTCACACAAAGCAATGCAGAAACAATAACCGTCTGCAGATTATTACATAAACAGAGATATAGTGTAAGAGATATAACAATGGTAGAGGGGGAATGGATGACAGTGGGTGAGGAAAAGGGGCATGTCAGGGGTGTTACTAGAGGGAGAACAAAGGGAGGAGGAGGAGGAGTAAGGTGCACCTGCTGCATGCTCAGAAGAAGCAATGTAACCCTACATAATCCGTTGTTTCATGGTCCTCCTGGTGTGTGATCCAAGGGGAAGAGACGCTGGTAAATGTATTCCAGCGCTCATGAAGTATGATGTAATATACATAGATGGTATATACAGCAATAGTGTGATCAGTGCATTGGAATACATGTATGGTAGTAGTAATGTAGAGAATCCAGTTACATATATAACCTGACTGCTATTATATAGGAGGGGGGAATTCTGTGTTTGTGTCTGGATCTACCCCCTTCCTTGCAAGCACTTGGAATAGGCCAATACATTGATTTTTTTTTGCCCAACTTGCCACTTTTGTGTATCACTAATTTATTTCCTATCTACTATTAATTACTGTTATTTTCCCATATTGCACTTTCTTCTAAAACAAGCATCACGTGACATTAATCATGAGTGAGGGGACTGTAGGGGATGTGGACTGTCCTTACTGTGTGTTTCCCTTTTACATATCAATGCTTTTATTACAATGAGTATTTGTGCACCTAGTAAGACACTTATATCAAAAGTGCCTGGTTGATACAAAAGCCGTCCTACTGAAAGAACATCTCTGACTCACTTACCAGCATCTTCTGAGAACCTGTAAAAGAAAGATCATTAAGCAGGGAAGAGACTCTGTGACCTCTTGCTAGCCAAAGAATGCCTCTGTAGGTTCTCAGTCTCCGCCCCTTCAGTCTCATTGATATATTGTGTCCAGTAAATGCAGCCACACAAAATTTAGGTGGTCATTCCGAGTTGATCGCAGCAGCAATTTTGTTAGCAGTTGGGCAATCCATGGCCCTCATTCCGAGTCGTTCGCTCGGTAATTTTCATCGCATCGCAGTGAAATTCCGCTTAGTACGCATGCGCAATAATCGCACTGCGACTGCGCCAAGTAATTTTACAATGAAGATAGTATTTTTACTCACGGCTTTTTCTTCGCTCCGGCGATCGTAGTGTGATTGACAGGAAATGGGTGTTACTAGGCGGAAACACGGCGTTTTAGGGGCGTGTGGATAAAAACGCTACCGTTTCCGGAAAAAACGCGGGAGTGGCCGGAGAAACGGGGGAGTGTCTGGGCGAACGCTGGGTGTGTTTATGACGTCAAACCAGGAACGACAAGCACTGAACTGATCGCAGATACCGAGTAAGTCTGAAGCTACTCTGAAACTGCTAAGTAGTTTGTAATCGCAATATTGCGAATACATCGGTCGCAATTTTAAGAAGCTAAGATACACTCCCAGTAGGCGTAGGCTTAGCGTGAGCAACTCTGCTAAATTCGCCTTGCGAGCGATCAACTCGGAATGAGGGCCCATGTGTACTGCAGGAGGGGCAGATATAACATGTGCAGAGAGAGTTAGATTTGGGTGTGGTGTGTTCAAACTGGAATCTAAATTGCAGTGTAAGAATAAAGCAGCCAGTATTTACCCTGCACAGAAACAAAATAACCCACCCAAATCTAACTCTCTCTGCAAATGTAATATCTGCCCCCCCCCCCCTACCTGCAGTTCACATGGTTTTGCCCAATTCCTAACAAACTTGCTGCTGCGATCAACTTAGAATTACCCCCTTAGTTACAAACATTCTGTTCCATTCAGCTTTTCCCATTACGATGTTGCTCCCCACCATTGAAATAGGCCCCCCTTGACGTGCAGGTCCAGGTGCTTACTTTATAAATGAGCGCATTAGTGCAAAAAGAAGCATCACAAAGCATCTTATGTTCTGCGGAGCCATCATGATGCACTGTACTAAGTATTGTTTAAAAAAGTCTATTTCTCTGACGTCCTAAGTGGATGCTGGGACTCCGTAAGGACCATGGGGAATAGCGGCTCCGCAGGAGACTGGGCACAACTAAAGAAAGCTTTAGGACTACCTGGTGTGCACTGGCTCCTCCCTCTATGACCCTCCTCCAGACCTCAGTTAGAATCTTGTGCCCGGCTGAGCTGGATGCACACTAGGGGCTCTCCTGAGCTCCTAGAAAAGAAAGTATAATTTTAGGTTTTTTATTTTCAGTGAGATCTGCTGGCAACAGACTCACTGCTACGAGGGACTAAGGGGAGAAGAAGCGAACCTACCTGCTTGCAGCTAGCTTGGGCTTCTTAGGCTACTGGACACCATTAGCTCCAGAGGGATCGAACACAGGGCCCGACCTCGATCGTCCGGTCCCGGAGCCGCGCCGCTGTCCCCCTTACAGAGCCAGAAGCAAGAAGATGGTCCTGAAAATCGGCGGCAGAAGACTTCGGTCTTCAACAAGGTAGCGCACAGCACTGCAGCTGTGCGCCATTGCTCCTCATGCACACCTCACACTCCGGTCACTGATGGGTGCAGGGCGCTGGGGGGGGGCGCCCTGAGCAGCAATATTAACACCTTGGCTGGCAAAAAATTAACAATATATAGTCCTAGAGGCTATATATGTGAAAAATACCCCTGCCAGAGATCCATAAAAAAGCGTGAGAAGTCCGCTGAAAAAGGGGCGGGGCTATCTCCCTCAGCACACTGGCGCCATTTTTCCCTCACAGCTCCGCTGGAAGGATCGCTCCCAGGCTCTCCCCTGCAGTTTCAAGACTACAAAGGGTAAAAAAGAGAGGGGGGGGGCACTAAATTTAGGCGCAGCAGTATATATATAAGCAGCTATAAGGGAAAATCACTCAGTTATAGTGTTCATCCCTGTGTTATATAGCGCTCTGGTGTGTGCTGGCATACTCTCTCTCTGTCTCCCCAAAGGGCTTTGTGGGGTCCTGTCCTCTGTCAGAGCATTCCCTGTGTGTGTGCGGTGTGTCGGTATGGCTGTGTCGACATGTTTGATGAGGAGGCTTATGTGGAGGCGGAGCAGATGCCGATAAATGTGATGTCACCCCCTGCGGGGCCGACACCTGAGTGGATGGACTTGTGGAAGGAATTACGTGAAAGTGTCAACTCCTTACATAAAAGGTTTGACGACATACCAAATATGGGACAGCCAGCTTCTCAGCCTGTGCCTGCCCAGGCGTCTCAAAAGCCATCAGGGGCTCTAAAATGCCCGCTTCCTCAGATGGCAGACACAGATGTCGACACGGATACTGACTCCAGTGTCGACGACGATGAGACTAATGTAACTTCCAATAGGGCCACACGTTACATGATTGAGGCAATGAAAAATGTGTTGCACATTTCTGATGTTACCCCAGGAACCACAAAAAAGGGTATTATGTTTGGAGAGAAAAAACTACCAGTAGTTTTTCCCCCATCTGAGGAATTAAATGAAGTGTGTGAAGAAGCGTGGGCTTCCCCGATAAGAAACTGGTAATTTCTAAAAGGTTACTAATGACGTACCCTTTCCCGCCAGAGGATAGGTCACGTTGGGAAACATCCCCTAGGGTGGATAAAGCGCTCACACGCTTGTCAAAGAAGGTGGCACTACCGTCTCCGGATACGGCCGCCCTAAAGGAGCCTGCTGATAGGAAGCAGGAGGCTATCCTGAAGTCTGTATATACACACACAGGTATTATACTGAGACCAGCTATTGCTTCAGCATGGATATGCAGTGCTGCAGCTGCGTGGTCAGATTCCCTGTCGGAAAATATTGATACCCCAGACAGGGACACTATATTGCTAACCGTAGAGCATATTAAAGACGCAGTCTTATACATGAGAGATGCACAGAGGGATATTTGCCGGCTGGCATCTAAAATAAGTGCAATTTCCATTTCTGCCAGGAGAGGGTTATGGACTCGGCAGTGGACAGGTGATGCAGATTCTAAATGGCACATGGAAGTTTTGCCTTATAAGGGTGAGGAGTTGTTCGGGGATGGTCTCTCGGACCTCGTTTCCACAGCAACAGCTGGGAAGTCAGCATTTTTACCCCATGTTCCCTCACAGCCAAAGAAAGCACCGTATTATCAGGTACAGTCCTTTCGGCCCCATAAGGGCAAGCGGGTTAAAGGTGCGTCCTTTCTGCCCAGAGGCAGAGGTAGAGGGAAAAAGCTGCAGCATACAGCCAATTCCCAGGAGCAAAAGTCCTCCCCCGCTTCCTCCAAGTCCGCCGCATGACGCTGGGGCTCCACAGGCGAAGCCAGGTATGGTGGGGGCCCGTCTCAAAAACTTCAGCAATCAGTGGGCTCGCTCACGGGTGGATCCCTGGATCCTTCAAGTAGTATCTCAGGGGTACAAGCTGGAATTCGAGACGTCTCCCCCCCGCCGTTTCCTCAAATCTGCCTTGCCTACAACTCCCTCAGGCAGGGAGGCAGTGTTAGAGGCAATACACAAGCTGTATTCCCAGCAGGTGATAGTCAAGGTGCCCCTCCTTCAACAAGGACGGGGTTTCTATTCCACAATGTTTTTTTGTACCGAAACCGGACGGTTCGGTCAGACCCATTTTAAATTTGAAATCCTTGAACACATATATAAAAAAATTCAAGTTCAAGATGGAATCGCTCAGGGCGGTTATTGCAAGCCTGGACGAGGGGGATTACATGGTATCACTGGACATCAAGGATGCTTACCTGCATGTCCCCATTTACCATCCTCACCAGGAGTACCTCAGATTTGTGGTACAGGATTGTCATTACCAATTCCAGACGTTGCCGTTCGGCTTGTCCACGGCACCAAGGGTATTTACCAAGGTAATGGCCGAAATGATGATACTCCTTCGAAAAAAGGGAGTTTTAATTATCCCGTACTTGGACGATCTCCTGATAAAGGCGAGGTCCAGGGAGCAGTTGTTGGTCGGGGTAGCACTATCTCAGGAGGTGCTACAACAGCACGGTTGGATTCTAAATATTCCAAAGTCACAGCTGGTCCCTACGACACGTCTACTGTTCCTGGGGATGGTTCTGGACACAGTCCAGAAAAAAAAGTGTTTCTCCCGGAGGAGAAAGCCAAGGAGTTGTCATCTCTAGTCAGAGGCCTCCTGAAACCAAAACAGGTGTCGGTGCATCACTGCACGCGAGTCCTGGGAAAGATGGTAGCTTCCTACGAAGCAATTCCATTCGGCAGGTTCCATGCAAGAACCTTTCAGTGGGACCTCTTGGACAAGTGGTCTAGATCGCATCTTCAGATGCATCGGCTGATAACCCTGTCTCCAAGGACCAGGGTGTCTCTGCTGTGGTGGCTGCAGAGTGCTCATCTTCAAGAGGGCCGCAGATTCGGCATACAGGACTGGGTCCTGGTAACCACGGATGCCAGCCTTCGAGGCTGGGGGGCAGTCACACAGGGAAGAAACTTCCAGGGACTATGGTCAAACCAGGAGATTTCCCTACACATAAATATTCTGGCACTGAGGGGCATTTACAATGCCCTAAGTCAAGCAAGACCCCTGCTTCAAAACCAGCCGGTACTGATTCAGTCAGACAACATCACGGCGGTCGCCCATGTAAACCGACAGGGCGGCACAAGAAGCAGGATGGCGATGGCAGAAGCCACAAGGATTCTCCGATGGGCGGAAAATCACGTGTTAGCACTGTCAGCAGTGTTCATTCCGGGAGTGGACAACTGGGAAGCAGACTTCCTCAGCAGGCACGACCTCCACCCGGGAGAGTGGGGACTTCATCCAGAAGTCTTCCAAATGATTGTAAACCATTGGGAAAGGCCACAGGTGGACATGATGGCGTCCCGCCTCAATAAAAAGCTAAAAAGATATTGCGCCAGGTCAAGGGACCCTCAGGCGATAGCTGTGGACGCTCTAGTGACACAGTGGGTGTACCAGTCGGTTTATGTGTTCCCTCCTCCGCCTCTCATACCCAAGGTACTGAGAATAATACGAAGGAGAGGAGTAAGAACTATACTCGTGGTTCCGGATTGGCCAAGAAGAGCTTGGTACCCAGAACTTCAAGAAATGGTCTCAGAGGACCCATGGCCTCTGCCGCTCAGACAGGACCTGCTGCAGCAGGGGCCCTGTCTGTTCCAAGACTTACCGCGGCTGCGTTTGACGGCATGGCGGTTGAACACCGGATCCTAAAAGAAAAGGGCATTCCGGAGAAAGTCATTCCTACGCTGATTAAAGCCAGGAAAGATGTAACCGCAAATCATTATCACCGCATATGGCGAAAATATGTTGCGTGGTGTGAGGCCAGGAAGGCCCCAACGGAGGAATTTCAGCTGGGTCGATTTCTGCACTTCCTACAGTCAGGAGTGACTATGGGCCTAAAATTGGGTTCCATTAAGGTCCAGATTTCGGCTCTGTCGATTTTCTTCCAGAAAGAACTGGCTTCACTGCCTGAAGTTCAGACATTTGTTAAGGGAGTGCTGCATATTCAGCCCCCTTTTGTGCCTCCAGTGGCACCTTGGGATCTCAACGTGGTGTTGGGTTTCCTAAAGTCACATTGGTTTGAGCCCCTTAAAACCGTGGATTTGAAATATCTCACGTGGAAGGTGGTCATGCTGTTGGCCTTGGCTTCGGCCAGGCGTGTGTCAGAATTGGCGGCTTTGTCATGTAAAAGCCCTTATCTGATTTTCCATATGGATAGGGCAGAATTGAGGACTCGTCCCCAGTTTCTCCCTAAGGTGGTATCAGCTTTTCATTTGAACCAACCTATTGTGGTGCCTGCGGCTACTAGGGACTTGGAGGATTCCAAGTTACTGGACGTAGTCAGGGCCTTGAAAATATATGTTTCCAGGACGGCTGGAGTCAGGAAAACTGACTCGCTATTTATCCTGTATGCACCCAACAAGATGGGTGCTCCTGCTTCGAAGCAGACTATTGCTCGCTGGATCTGTAGCACAATTCAGCTTGCGCATTCTGCGGCTGGACTGCCGCATCCTAAATCTGTAAAAGCCCATTCCACAAGGAAGGTGGGCTCTTCTTGGGCGGCTTTACAACTTTGCCAAGCTGCTACTTGGTCAGGGTCTAACACTTTTGCAAAATTCTACAAATTTGATACCCTGGCTGAGGAGGACCTTGAGTTTGCTCATTCGGTGCTGCAGAGTCATCCGCACTCTCCCGCCCGTTTGGGAGCTTTGGTATAATCCCCATGGTCCTTACGGAGTCCCAGCATCCACTTAGGACGTCAGAGAAAATAAGATTTTACTCACCGGTAAATCTATTTCTCGTAGTCCGTAGTGGATGCTGGGCGCACATCCCAAGTGCGGATTGTCTGCAATACTTGTATATAGTTATTGTTTAACAAAAGGGTTATTGTTGAGCCATCTGTTGAAGAGGCTCAGTTGTTATTCATACTGTTAACTGGGTATAGTATCACGAGTTGTACGGTGTGATTGGTGTGGCTGGTATGAGTCTTACCCGGGATTCAAAATCCTTCCTTATTGTGTCAGCTCTTCCGGGCACAGTTTCCTAACTGAGGTCTGGAGGAGGGTCATAGAGGGAGGAGCCAGTGCACACCAGGTAGTCCTAAAGCTTTCTTTAGTTGTGCCCAGTCTCCTGCAAAGCCGCTATTCCCGATGGTCCTTACGGAGTCCCAGCATCCACTACGGACTACGAGAAATAGATTTACCGGTGAGTAAAATCTTATTATTTTTTCTGCATGGAATTAAAGATGTATATTATATTATATTGGCCCTCATTCCGAGTTGTTCGCTCGGTAAATTTCATCGCATCGCAGCGATTTTCCGCTTAGTGCGCATGCGCAATGTCCGCACTGCGACTGCGCCAAGTAAATTTGCTATGAAGATAGGATTTTTACTCACGGCTTTTTCTTCGCTCCGGCGATCGTAGTGTGATTGACAGGAAATGGGTGTTACTGGGCGGAAACACGGCGTTTTATGGGCGTGTGGATAAAAACGCTACCGTTTCCGGAAAAAACGCGGGAGTGGCTGGAGAAACGGAGGAGTGTCTGGGCGAACGCTGGGTGTGTTTGTGACGTCAAACCAGGAACGACAAGCACTGAACTGATCGCAGATGCCGAGTAAGTCTGAAGCTACTCTGAAACTGCTACGAGGTGTGTAATCGCAATATTGCGAATACATCGTTCGCAATTTTAAGAAGCTAAGATTCACTCCCAGTAGGCAGCGGCTTAGCGTGTGCAATACTGCTAAAATCGCCTTGCGAGCGAACAACTCGGAATGAGGGCCCTTGTATCTTGTACGAAGATGTTACCAATGTACTAATATTTTTTTTTTTTGTAATTATATAGAACATCTGAAATAAGAAGATTGATTACAACTTGGAAAATTGTTTATTATTTTCTTATTTTTTTAAAGTTTTTAAATTTTACTTTTTTTAAATTTCAATATTAACATTTTTTAAATTTACATTTTAAAATTTAGTGGGAGGGTATAAGTATTTTATAATTAAACAATTTTAAATTTTGCTATTTTTACATTTTTGTATTTACAAGTTAACAATTTACATTTTAATTATTAGATTTTATAAGTATTATGTAAATTTTATTTAAAAGTTTTAAATTTTTTACATTTTTCAATTTTAATTTTTTGAATACAAGCATAACATCAGGTGTGTGATGGGCCGGCTATAGGGGATGGTTGGAGGCCGGTATATATATATATTTTTTTTAAATTAACATTTTAATAGTTAGGGGCCCATTTATCAAATAATATTTGTGCTATACCTGCTGCAATCCCTCCATTTCTGCCCGCAGCAACATTCCCATTAGGTTTCTATGGGGGATGCGATGCTGGCCAATGTATCAATATCGGGAATGCAAAGCATTCCCAATATTGGGGGTAATTAAAAGTTGATCGTAGATGTGCTAAATTTAGCACATCTACGACCCTTTACTTTGACATGCGGGGGGACGCCCAGCACAGGGCTAGTCCGCCCCGCATGTCAGGCCCTGCTCCCCCCTACACAGGTACAGAAGCATGTCACAGCGGTGATGCTTTTGTACCTGACATGTAGCTCCCTCCCTGCGCAGCTCCTGCTAGCTGGCAGAGGGCTAACTGCCATGTCCCGGGTCGCAGTGGCTGCGTGTGACGTCACGCAGCCACTGCGGCCCACCCACCCAACAGTCCAGACAAGCCTCCATTGTTCGGACCGTGCCCCACCAACGGCGTTCTAAGGCCGTAGGTATGCCCCCTCCAGCGACTGCCTCTGCCTGTCAATCAGGCGAGATGCTTTCTCATCTCACTGGCTGCACATGCACAGTGCACCACCGCGCGAGCGTACTGCGCATAGTAATTCAGACAGCAATCCCTGCCGATGCAATGCAGTCTGAATCTCCCCCATTGTCCCTCGCAGTATTGCGGTAGCCCATTGTAGCCTATGGGCTTTGGATTGCGAAAAGTAGATCCGGCTGGGTTCCCTGGGAACTCTCCGCCGGAAATGCCCTGTGCATTGCGGTCACCCCCACAGCTACCGCAATCTTTTGATTGCGATAGCCTATTGTAGCCTATGGGCTATGGATCACGAAAAGTAAATCCGTCTGGGTTCCCTGGGAACCCTCCGTCTGAAATGCCTCTGTGCACGCATGCACAGGGGGCCTAATTCAGATCTGTTCACTCGCTATTTTTTGCAGCGCTGCGAACAGATAGACACCACCTATAGGGGAGTGTATTTAAGCTTTGCAAGTGTGTGAACGTGTGTGCAGCCGCCCTGTATAAAAACAGCTTGTGCAGTTTCTGAGTAGCTCTGATCTTACTCAGCCGCTGCGATCACTTCAGCCTATTCGAGCCCGGAATTGATGTCTGACACCCGCCCTGCAAACGCCTCGACACACCTGCATTTTTCCAACCGCTCCCAGAAAACGGTCAGTTGCCACCCACGAACGCCCTCCTCCTGTCAATCTCCTTGCGAACGGCTGTGCAAATGGTTTCTTTGCTAGAACCAGTGCACAGCAACGATCCGCTTTGTAACCGTACGGTGCGCCTGCGCATTGCGGTGCATACACATGCGCAGTAGTTACCTGATCGCTGGGCAGCGAAAAACGCTAGCGAGCGAACAGGTCTGAATTAGGCCCAGGATCCCTGTCCCTGCGGGTGCCAGGTGATACATTCACACATATTGCAATGCGATTTTGGGTGTTAAGATCCAGTCCAGATCGCATTCAATATGCAATCCTTGATAAATGGGCCCCTAAGTGAGTTAAAATGTATATTTCCATCAAATCATAACAACACGAAATAAGGTGTGTGATTGGCCCGGCTAGAGGGGGCGGTTTGGAGGCCGGCTTTTTTTTTTTTTTTTTTACATTTACATTTTAATTTTTTGTGTCCTACTATATTTTTCCATAACACAATAATAACAGAACGCAGAGTAGGCCTATCGTGGGTTAAACTACGAGGCTATATGGGGGGATTGTGTGAGATACTCAGTTTATGTTTATCCAGTTAGGTTTTTTTAGGGATGGGGTTCTAAGCTTTGCTGTACCAGAGGTGACACTGTCTGTGTAGTCACATTGCTCATTTCTTTTTATTATAAAAGAATAATTTATTATAAATATTTTTATTATTTGAATAAAGTTGGTGTTTAAATGTTTTTGCTGTCAATTGTCTTTCTTTCTTTACTTAGTTTCTCCAGGTCATTATTTCTCCCTCTCTAGCTTTTGTTCTTTATGCTGCTCCCTGTACTCCTTATCTGTTTTTCCTATTCTCCCTGTCCTCCTTCTTTTGGTGAACCAGCATGCAGCGCCACCACCGCCAGATCGCAGCCACTGCCCGTCTGACTGACTCCTCTGTCACCTGACATGGGACTGCAGCATGCTGTGGCTTGCTGGATGCGGCCAGCACTGTTGCTCTCGGGGGGTATGGCTATTTTAGCCAGGTTCTTCTAGTCAGCACTCCTTGCTTGATACGCGGCAGATATGTGCCCACAGCCGCCACTAACCGGGAGTGAAGCTCAGAGGTGGTTGTGGGACCTGCCACTTGGGCTTCTTCTCCTGTTGTAGGTGGGGTATAAAGTTTAAACAGGTTGCCGGCCACCCACAATGCAGCCAGTAGGGTGTCCCATCATGGCTGCCATTATGCTTGCTGCAGGAGGGCTAGGGGGAAAGGGCATCGGAAGCCATTTTCCCCTGAGGTTGATGACAGCCAAGTGCTAGCTACTGCTGTGCCTTCCCTCCTGACTGCAGCTGCTGTATCACTGCCTGTTTTAGACACTATGGCTGCTGGCAACCAGGCTGTATCCTCCCTGGCTACTTCTCAGCAGGCAGGATGCCCCTTACCTACCCCACACAGGCATATAGACAGGTATTCTAATGTCTATCGGCTGGTAACCCCTTACTGTCCCAGTCAGTTGCTATGTCACCTGTTGCGGCCGAGAATACATCTTTGTCTCCTTTACCCCTTCCGCTGATCTTAGAAACATAGAATTTGACGGCAGATAAGATCCATTGATCAATTGACCCCGATAGTTGCCCAGATTTTGCAGGCTTTAGCAACAGCTGGTTTGCCTTCTGCTGTGCCTTTGTTTCTCCTCTCTCCTATCTCTACTGCTAATCCTGTTGCAGGGCCGTCCTCTTTGTCGGCCTGTGATGGGTCTTTTCCTTTATTTGCAGGGCCTGAGGAAGAGCTGTCAGATGATCTGGATGCTCTGGTGGATGTGGCGTCTGCTAGGATGTCGGTGGGTGATTGCCCTAGGACTTTCTCTGAGTCAGTTTAGGATAGCTATGGCAGGGCTAGGAAGACAGCTGCAAGGTTTGCGCAGCATGGGCAGTCAGGCGCCATAGGTGTTCTAGCCAGTGTAGTAGGCAGTCACGAACTGCATCCTATTAACACACCAAATTGTGTCCTGGGGTGGCTCACTGTGACAATACAGCTGTATTATGCAGCTTACACCGCAGAATTGTGCATTCCTTTATATTGATGTATTTGCGCTCACAGCAAGGCGAGGAAGGAGATCAGGGAAGCTAAGAGCAAAACCAGTGTGGCTTAGACATTTTTTAAGTACTGTTCTGATTGGCTTGCCGGTTTTTACAACTTTGCTGCTTGCTACCTTCTGCTGCTTTTCACAGTTGCAGTGCTCTGAGGTGCATTACACCCGTGTCAGGATCCTGGCCCCTGGCAATGTTATGTAAGGATTCAGTGTGATATGCCGGCTAATGGGATGTCGGCTGTCAGGATCCTGAAGGTGGCATCCCGCCAGCCACAATACCAGCAGCGAGTCTCCTCACAGGCTCACCGCGCTCACCAGGCTTCAGGTCCTGTGCACGGGTTCTGTTCTCCCTCGGGTGGTGGCGTGGACCCACCATCCGAGTAGGAATCCCGGCCGCAGGCATTTTAGCAGCTGTCGGGATTCCAGCGTCAGGATCCTAAATGCTGGGATCCTGACAGCCGGTATATTAGCTATATCCCTTCTCCATACTCACTGTCTACATAATGAGTGTCTACCCTCTGACCGCATCCCCTCTCACATCCCTACACCTGATCTGCAGCTCTGTAATGGAAACTACATCACTGATCACCTCCAACAGTGGTGGCTGGGGGCTTCACATGGCTCAAGGAGGTTTTAAAATACTTGAATTTTCCTTAATTTTCTTCTGTCAGGAACAGAGGATGAAGAAGCGAAGAGCACGTTCCCTGGTTTTCACACAGGACTCCTGACTTTGGATTTGGCAATATCTATCCTATCTATCTATCTATCTATCTATCTATCTATCTATCTATCTATCTATCTATCTATCTATCTATCTATCTATCTATCCAGAATGTGTCTTATAACTGAGTCAATAACCTCACAATAAAGTGCTGCTAAACATGTCTGTATAAGTGACTGACTCTGCCAGCTCACCCAGGGCTGGAAGTATAGGTTGGACGGGATCACACTTGCCAGGGGCGGCTATCAGGGAGGAGGAGGGTGCCGCTCGGATCGTCTACCTACAAATTGTAACCCCCTGGGGGCTCACATCTACCTGATGGCAGGGAAGGCTCTCCACAACTTGCTCCAGCTTTACCATTTGCTCTGTGGATCTGGGCTTCTGGTTCTAGGCTAGCCTCCATAGTGCTGTGGTTCAGAATGACAGGTCAGATGATATCATGACGCAGATGAGTGAAGTTTTAGTTGGATAAGTCAGTGGTTCCCAAACTTTTTTGAATCACGGCACTCTAGAGCATCATCATTTTATTTACAGCACCCCTAGGCTAAAAGTTTCTTATTGAGAAATTATGAAAAAAACATATTAAATTAAGTAAATTGTATTTATATGTCATCCTTGGGGTCAATTATGTGGTGAGGGACAGGAATCGCTTCTGTTTGTCCACATATTTTATAGAGATGAGCGGGTTCGGTTTCTCTGAATCCGAACCCGCACGAACTTCATGTTTTTTTCACGGGTCCGAGCAGACTCGGATCCTCCCGCCTTGCTCGGTTAACCCGAGCGCGCCCGAACGTCATCATGACGCTGTCGGATTCTCGCGAGACTCGGATTCTATATAAGGAGCCGCGCGTCGCCGCCATTTTCACACGTGCATTGAGATTGATAGGGAGAGGACGTGGCTGGCGTCCTCTCCATTTAGATTAGGGTTGAGAGAGAGAGAGAGAGATTGACCTGAGGCTGTGATACTGTAGAAGAGAGTGCAGAGTTTAGTGACTGACGACCACAGTGACCACCAGACAGTGCAGTTGTTTGTTTTATTTAATATATCCGTTCTCTGCCTGAAAAAAACGATACACACAGTGACTCAGTCACATACCATATCTGTGTGCACTGCTCAGCCCAGTGTGCTGCATGAATGTATATATATATCTGACTGTGCTCAGCTCACACAGCTTATAATTGTGGGGGAGACTGGGGAGCACTGCAGTGCCAGTTATAGGTTATAGCAGGAGCCAGGAGTACATAATATTATATTAAAATTAAACAGTGCACACTTTTGCTGCAGGAGTGCCACTGCCAGTGTGACTAGTGACCAGTGACCTGACCACCAGTATATATAATATTAGTAGTTTACTATCTCTTTATCAACCAGTCTATATTAGCAGCAGACACAGTACAGTGCGGTAGTTCACGGCTGTGGCTACCTCTGTGTCGGCACTCGGCAGCCCGTCCATAATTGTATATACCACCTAACCGTGGTTTTTTTTTTCTTTCTTTATAGTCATACTAGTTACGAGTATACTATCTCTTTATCAACCAGTCTATATTAGCAGCAGACACAGTACAGTGCGGTAGTTCACGGCTGTGGCTACCTCTGTGTCGGCACTCGGCAGCCCGTCCATAATTGTATATACCACCTAACCGTGGTTTTTTTTTCTTTCTTTATACATACATACTAGTTACGAGTATACTATCTCTTTATCAACCAGTCTATATTAGCAGCAGACACAGTACAGTGCGGTAGTTCACGGCTGTGGCTACCTCTGTGTCGGCACTCGGCAGCCCGTCCATAATTGTATATACCACCTAACCGTGGTTTTTTTTTCTTTCTTTATACATACATACTAGTTACGAGTATACTATCTCTTTATCAACCAGTCTATATATTAGCAGCAGACACAGTACAGTGCGGTAGTTCACGGCTGTGGCTACCTCTGTGTCGGCACTCGGCAGCCCGTCCATAATTGTATATACCACCTAACCGTGGTTTTTTTTTCTTTCTTTATACATACATACTAGTTACGAGTATACTATCTCTTTATCAACCAGTCTATATATTAGCAGCAGACACAGTACAGTGCGGTAGTTCACGGCTGTGGCTACCTCTGTGTCGGCACTCGGCAGCCCGTCCATAATTGTATATACCACCTAACCGTGGTTTTTTTTTCTTTCTTTATACATACATACTAGTTACGAGTATACTATCTCTTTATCAACCAGTCTATATTAGCAGCAGACACAGTACAGTGCGGTAGTTCACGGCTGTGGCTACCTCTGTGTCGGCACTCGGCAGCCCGTCCATAATTGTATATACCACCTAACCGTGGTTTTTTTTTCTTTCTTTATACATACATACTAGTTACGAGTATACTATCTCTTTATCAACCAGTCTATATATTAGCAGCAGACACAGTACAGTGCGGTAGTTCACGGCTGTGGCTACCTCTGTGTCGGCACTCGGCAGCCCGTCCATAATTGTATATACCACCTAACCGTGGTTTTTTTTTCTTTCTTTATAGTCATACTAGTTACGAGTATACTATCTCTTTATCAACCAGTCTATATTAGCAGCAGACACAGTACAGTGCGGTAGTTCACGGCTGTGGCTACCTCTGTGTCGGCACTCGGCAGCCCGTCCATAATTGTATATACCACCTAACCGTGGTTTTTTTTTCTTTCTTTATACATACATACTAGTTACGAGTATACTATCTCTTTATCAACCAGTCTATATTAGCAGCAGACACAGTACAGTGCGGTAGTTCATGGCTGTGGCTACCTCTGTGTCGGCACCCGGCAGCCCGTCCATAATTGTATATACCACCTAACCGTGGTTTTTTTTTCTTTCTTTATACATACATACTAGTTACGAGTATACTATCTCTTTATCAACCAGTCTATATATTAGCAGCAGACACAGTACAGTGCGGTAGTTCACGGCTGTGGCTACCTCTGTGTCGGCACTCGGCAGCCCGTCCATAATTGTATATACCACCTAACCGTGGGTTTTTTTTCTTTCTTTATACATACATACTAGTTACGAGTATACTATCTCTTTATCAACCAGTCTATATATTAGCAGCAGACACAGTACAGTGCGGTAGTTCACGGCTGTGGCTACCTCTGTGTCGGCACTCGGCAGCCCGTCCATAATTGTATATACCACCTAACCGTGGTTTTTTTTTCTTTCTTTATACATACATACTAGTTACGAGTATACTATCTCTTTATCAACCAGTCTATATTAGCAGCAGACACAGTACAGTGCGGTAGTTCACGGCTGTGGCTACCTCTGTGTCGGCACTCGGCAGCCCGTCCATAATTGTATATACCACCTAACCGTGGTTTTTTTTTCATTCTTTATACATACATACTAGTTACGAGTATACTATCTCTTTATCAACCAGTCTATATATTAGCAGCAGACACAGTACAGTGTGGTAGTTCACGGCTGTGGCTACCTCCGTGTCGGCACTCGGCAGCCCGTCCATAATTGTATATACCACCTAACCGTGGTTTTTTTTTCTTTCTTTATACATACATACTAGTTACGAGTATACTATCTCTTTATCAACCAGTCTATATTAGCAGCAGACACAGTACAGTGCGGTAGTTCACGGCTGTGGCTACCTCTGTGTCGGCACTCGGCAGCCCGTCCATAATTGTATATACCACCTAACCGTGGTTTTTTTTTCTTTCTTTATACATGCATACTAGTTACGAGTATACTATCTCTTTATCAACCAGTCTATATTAGCAGCAGACACAGTACAGTGCGGTAGTTCACGGCTGTGGCTACCTCTGTGTCGGCACTCGGCAGCCCGTCCATAATTGTATATACCACCTAACCGTGTTTTTTTTTTCTTTCTTTATACATACATACTAGTTACGAGTATACTATCTCTTTATCAACCAGTCTATATATTAGCAGCAGACACAGTACAGTGCGGTAGTTCACGGCTGTGGCTACCTCTGTGTCGGCACTCGGCAGCCCGTCCATAATTGTATACTAGTATCCAATCCATCCATCTCCATTGTTTACCTGAGGTGCCATTTAGTTGTGCCTATTAAAATATGGAGAACAAAAATGTTGAGGTTCCAAAATTAGGGAAAGATCAAGATCCACTTCCACCTCGTGCTGAAGCTGCTGCCACTAGTCATGGCCGAGACGATGAAATGCCAGCAACGTCGTCTGCCAAGGCCGATGCCCAATGTCATAGTACAGAGCATGTCAAATCCAAAACACCAAATATCAGTAAAAAAAGGACTCCAAAACCTAAAATAAAATTGTCGGAGGAGAAGCGTAAACTTGCCAATATGCCATTTACCACACGGAGTGGCAAGGAACGGCTGAGGCCCTGGCCTATGTTCATGGCTAGTGGTTCAGCTTCACATGAGGATGGAAGCACTCAGCCTCTCGCTAGAAAAATGAAAAGACTAAAGCTGGCAAAAGCAGTAGCACCGCAAAGAACTGTGCGTTCTTCGAAATCCCAAATCCACAAGGAGAGTCCGACTCCAATTGTGTCAGTTGCGATGCCTGACCTTCCCAACACTGGACGTGAAGAGCATGCGCCTTCCACCATTTGCACGCCCCCTGCAAGTGATGGAAGGAGCACCCGCAGTCCAGTTCCTGATAGTCAGATTGAAGATGTCAGTGTTGAAGTACACCAGGATGAGGAGGATATGGGTGTTGCTGGCGCTGGGGAGGAAATTGACCAGGAGGATTCTGATGGTGAGGTGGTTTGTTTAAGTCAGGCACCCGGGAAGACACCTGTTGTCCGTGGTAGGAATATGGCCGTTGACATGCCTGGTGAAAATACCAAAAAAATCAGCTCTTCGGTGTGGAAGTATTTCACCAGAAATGCGGACAACAGGTGTCAAGCCGTGTGTTCCCTTTGTCAAGCTGTAATAAGTAGGGGTAAGGACGTTAACCACCTCGGAACATCCTCCCTTATACGTCACCTGCAGCGCATTCATAATAAGTCAGTGACAAGTTCAAAAACTTGGGCCGACAGCGGAAGCAGTCCACTGACCAATAAATCCCTTCCTCTTGTAACCAAGCTCACGCAAACCACCCCACCAACTCCCTCAGTGTCAATTTCCTCCTTCCCCAGGAATGCCAATAGTCCTGCAGGCCATGTCACTGGCAATTCTGACGAGTCCTCTCCTGCCTGGGATTCCTCCGATGCATCCTTGCATGTAACGCCTACTGCTGCTGGCGCTGCTGTTGTTGCTGCTGGGAGTCGATGGTCATCCCAGAGGGGAAGTCGTAAGACCACTTTTACTACTTCCACCAAGCAATTGACTGTCCAACAGTCCTTTGCGAGGAAGATGAAATATCACAGCAGTCATCCTACTGCAAAGCGGATAACTGAGGCCTTGACATCCTGGGTGGTGAGAAACGTGGTTCCGGTATCCATCATTACTGCAGAGCCAACTAGAGACTTGTTGGAGGTACTGTGTCCCCGGTACCAAATACCATCTAGGTTCCATTTCTCTAGGCAGGCGATACCGAAAATGTACACAGACCTCAGAAAAAGAGTCACCAGTGTCCTAAAAAATGCAGCTGTACCCAATGTCCACTTAACCACGGACATGTGGACAAGTGGAGCAGGGCAGGGTCAGGACTATATGACTGTGACAGCCCACTGGGTAGATGTATGGACTCCCGCCGCAAGAACAGCAGCGGCGGCACCAGTAGCAGCATCTCGCAAACGCCAACTCTTTCCTAGGCAGGCTACGCTTTGTATCACCGGTTTCCAGAATACGCACACAGCTGAAAACCTCTTACGGCAACTGAGGAAGATCATCGCGGAATGGCTTACCCCAATTGGACTCTCCTGTGGATTTGTGGCATCGGACAACGCCAGCAATATTGTGTGTGCATTAAATCTGGGCCAATTCCAGCACGTCCCATGTTTTGCACATACCTTGAATTTGGTGGTGCAGAATTTTTTAAAAAACGACAGGGGCGTGCAAGAGATGCTGTCGGTGGCCAGAAGAATTGCGGGACACTTTCGGCGTACAGGCACCACGTACAGAAAACTGGAGCACCACCAAAAACTACTGAACCTGCCCTGCCATCATCTGAAGCAAGAAGTGGTAACGAGGTGGAATTCAACCCTGTATATGCTTCAGAGGTTGGAGGAGCAGCAAAAGGCCATTCAAGCCTATACAATTGAGCACGATATAGGAGGTGGGATGCACCTGTCTCAAGCGCAGTGGAGAATGATTTCAACGTTGTGCAAGGTTCTGATGCCCTTTGAACTTGCCACACGTGAAGTCAGTTCAGACACTGCCAGCCTGAGTCAGGTCATTCCCCTCATCAGGCTTTTGCAGAAGAAGCTGGAGACATTGAAGGAGGAGCTAACACGGAGCGATTCCGCTAGGCATGTGGGACTTGTGGATGGAGCCCTTAATTCGCTTAGCAAGGATTCACGGGTGGTCAATCTGTTGAAATCAGAGCACTACATTTTGGCCACCGTGCTCGATCCTAGATTTAAAGCCTACCTTGGATCTCTCTTTCCGGCAGACACAAGTCTGCTGGGGTTCAAACACCTGCTGGTGAGTAAATTGTCAAGTCAAGCGGAACGCGACCTGTCAACAACATCTCCTCCTTCACATTCTCCCGCAACTGGGGGTGCGAGGAAAAGGCTCAGAATTCCGAGCCCACCCGCTGGCGGTGATGCAGGGCAGTCTGGAGCGACTGCTGATGCTGACATCTGGTCCGGACTGAAGGACCTGACAACGATTACGGACATGTCGTCTACTGTCACTGCATATGATTCTCTCCCCATTGAAAGAATGGTGGAGGATTATATGAGTGACCGCATCCAAGTAGGCACGTCACACAGTCCGTACTTATACTGGCAGGAAAAAGAGGCAATTTGGAGGCCCTTGCACAAACTGGCTTTATTCTACCTAAGTTGCCCTCCCACAAGTGTGTACTCCGAAAGAGTGTTTAGTGCCGCCGCTCACCTTGTCAGCAATCGGTGTACGAGGTTACATCCAGAAAATGTGGAGAAGATGATGTTCATTAAAATGAATTATAATCAATTCCTCCGTGGAGACATTGACCAGCAGCAATTGCCTCCACAAAGTACACAGGGAGCTGAGATGGTGGATTCCAGTGGGGACGAATTGATAATCTGTGAGGAGGGGGATGTACACGGTGATATATCGGAGGATGATGATGAGGTGGACATCTTGCCTCTGTAGAGCCAGTTTGTGCAAGGAGAGATTAATTGCTTCTTTTTTGGTGGGGGTCCAAACCAACCCGTCATATCAGTCACAGTCGTGTGGCAGACCCTGTCACTGAAATGATGGGTTGGTTAAAGTGTGCATGTCCTGTTTATACAACATAAGGGTGGGTGGGAGGGCCCAAGGACAATTCCATCTTGCACCTCTTTTTTCTTTTCTTTTTCTTTGCGTCATGTGCTGTTTGGGGAGGGTTTTTTGGAAGGGACATCCTGCGTGACACTGCAGTGCCACTCCTAGATGGGCCCGGTGTTTGTGTCGGCCACTAGGGTCGCTTATCTTACTCACACAGCTACCTCATTGCGCCTCTTTTTTTCTTTGCGTCATGTGCTGTTTGGGGAGGGTTTTTTGGAAGGGACATCCTGCGTGACACTGCAGTGACTAGAGATGAGCGCCTGAAATTTTTCGGGTTTTGTGTTTTGGTTTTGGGTTCGGTTCCGCGGCCGTGTTTTGGGTTCGAACGCGTTTTGGCAAAACCTCACCGAATTTTTTTTGTCGGATTCGGGTGTGTTTTGGATTCGGGTGTTTTTTTCAAAAAACACTAAAAAACAGCTTAAATCATAGAATTTGGGGGTCATTTTGATCCCAAAGTATTATTAACCTCAAAAACCATAATTTACACTCATTTTCAGTCTATTCTGAATACCTCACACCTCACAATATTATTTTTAGTCCTAAAATTTGCACCGAGGTCGCTGTGTGAGTAAGATAAGCGACCCTAGTGGCCGACACAAACACCGGGCCCATCTAGGAGTGGCACTGCAGTGTCACGCAGGATGTCCCTTCCAAAAAACCCTCCCCAAACAGCACATGACGCAAAGAAAAAAAGAGGCGCAATGAGGTAGCTGTGTGAGTAAGATTAGCGACCCTAGTGGCCGACACAAACACCGGGCCCATCTAGGAGTGGCACTGCAGTGTCACGCAGGATGGCCCTTCCAAAAAACCCTCCCCAAACAGCACATGACGCAAAGAAAAAAAGAGGCGCAATGAGGTAGCTGTGTGAGTAAGATTAGCGACCCTAGTGGCCGACACAAACACCGGGCCCATCTAGGAGTGGCACTGCAGTGTCACGCAGGATGTCCCTTCCAAAAAACCCTCCCCAAACAGCACATGACGCAAAGAAAAAAAGAGGCGCAATGAGGTAGCTGTGTGAGTAAGATTAGCGACCCTAGTGGCCGACACAAACACCGGGCCCATCTAGGAGTGGCACTGCAGTGTCACGCAGGATGTCCCTTCCAAAAAACCCTCCCCAAACAGCACATGACGCAAAGAAAAAAAGAGGCGCAATGAGGTAGCTGACTGTGTGAGTAAGATTAGCGACCCTAGTGGCCGACACAAACACCGGGCCCATCTAGGAGTGGCACTGCAGTGTCACGCAGGATGTCCCTTCCAAAAAACCCTCCCCAATCAGCACATGATGCAAAGAAAAAGAAAAGAAAAAAGAGGTGCAAGATGGAATTGTCCTTGGGCCCTCCCACCCACCCTTATGTTGTATAAACAAAACAGGACATGCACACTTTAACCAACCCATCATTTCAGTGACAGGGTCTGCCACACGACTGTGACTGATATGACGGGTTGGTTTGGACCCCCCCAAAAAAAGAAGCAATTAATCTCTCCTTGCACAAACTGGCTCTACAGAGGCAAGATGTCCACCTCATCTTCACCCTCCGATATATCACCGTGTACATCCCCCTCCTCACAGATTATCAATTCGTCCCCACTGGAATCCACCATCTCAGCTCCCTGTGTACTTTGTGGAGGCAATTGCTGCTGGTCAATGTCTCCGCGGAGGAATTGATTATAATTCATTTTAATGAACATCATCTTCTCCACATTTTCTGGATGTAACCTCGTACGCCGATTGCTGACAAGGTGAGCGGCGGCACTAAACACTCTTTCGGAGTACACACTTGTGGGAGGGCAACTTAGGTAGAATAAAGCCAGTTTGTGCAAGGGCCTCCAAATTGCCTCTTTTTCCTGCCAGTATAAGTACGGACTGTGTGACGTGCCTACTTGGATGCGGTCACTCATATAATCCTCCACCATTCTATCAATGTTGAGAGAATCATATGCAGTGACAGTAGACGACATGTCCGTAATCGTTGTCAGGTCCTTCAGTCCGGACCAGATGTCAGCATCAGCAGTCGCTCCAGACTGCCCTGCATCACCGCCAGCGGGTGGGCTCGGAATTCTGAGCCTTTTCCTCGCACCCCCAGTTGCGGGAGAATGTGAAGGAGGAGATGTTGACAGGTCGCGTTCCGCTTGACTTGACAATTTTGTCACCAGCAGGTCTTTCAACCCCAGCAGACCTGTGTCTGCCGGAAAGAGAGATCCAAGGTAGGCTTTAAATCTAGGATCGAGCACGGTGGCCAAAATGTAGTGCTCTGATTTCAACAGATTGACCACCCGTGAATCCTTGTTAAGCGAATTAAGGGCTGCATCCACAAGTCCCACATGCCTAGCGGAATCGCTCCCTTTTAGCTCCTTCTTCAATGCCTCCAGCTTCTTCTGCAAAAGCCTGATGAGGGGAATGACCTGACTCAGGCTGGCAGTGTCTGAACTGACTTCACGTGTGGCAAGTTCAAAGGGCATCAGAACATTGCACAACGTTGAAATCATTCTCCACTGCACTTGAGACAGGTGCATTCCACCTACTATATCGTGCTCAATTGTATAGGCTTGAATGGCCTTTTGCTGCTCCTCCAACCTCTGAAGCATATAGAGGGTTGAATTCCACCTCGTTACCACTTCTTGCTTCAGATGATGGCAGGGCAGGTTCAGTAGTTTTTGGTGGTGCTCCAGTCTTCTGTACGTGGTGCCTGTACGCCGAAAGTGTCCCGCAATTTTTCTGGCCACCGACAGCATCTCTTGCACGCCCCTGTCGTTTTTAAAAAAATTCTGCACCACCAAATTCAAGGTATGTGCAAAACATGGGACGTGCTGGAATTTGCCCATATTTAATGCACACACAATATTGCTGGCGTTGTCCGATGCCACAAATCCACAGGAGAGTCCAATTGGGGTAAGCCATTCCGCGATGATCTTCCTCAGTTGCCGTAAGAGGTTTTCAGCTGTGTGCGTATTCTGGAAACCGGTGATACAAAGCGTAGCCTGCCTAGGAAAGAGTTGGCGTTTGCGAGATGCTGCTACTGGTGCCGCCGCTGCTGTTCTTGCGGCGGGAGTCCATACATCTACCCAGTGGGCTGTCACAGTCATATAGTCCTGACCCTGCCCTGCTCCACTTGTCCACATGTCCGTGGTTAAGTGGACATTGGGTACAACTGCATTTTTTAGGACACTGGTGAGTCTTTTTCTGACGTCCGTGTACATTCTCGGTATCGCCTGCCTAGAGAAGTGGAACCTAGATGGTATTTGGTAACGGGGGCACACTGCCTCAATAAATTGTCTAGTTCCCTGTGAACTAACGGCGGATACCGGACGCACGTCTAACACCAACATAGTTGTCAAGGACTCAGTTATCCGCTTTGCAGTAGGATGACTGCTGTGATATTTCATCTTCCTCGCAAAGGACTGTTGAACAGTCAATTGCTTACTGGAAGTAGTACAAGTGGGCTTACGACTTCCCCTCTGGGATGACCATCGACTCCCAGCGGCAACAACAGCAGCGCCAGCAGCAGTAGGCGTTACACGCAAGGATGCATCGGAGGAATCCCAGGCAGGAGAGGACTCGTCAGAATTGCCAGTGACATGGCCTGCAGGACTATTGGCATTCCTGGGGAAGGAGGAAATTGACACTGAGGGAGTTGGCGGGGTGGTTTGCGTGAGCTTGGTTACAAGAGGAAGGGATTTACTGGTCAGTGGACTGCTTCCGCTGTCACCCAAAGTTTTTGAACTTGTCACTGACTTATTATGAATGCGCTGCAGGTGACGTATAAGGGAGGATGTTCCGAGGTGGTTAACGTCCTTACCCCTACTTATTACAGCTTGACAAAGGGAACACACGGCTTGACACCTGTTGTCCGCATTTCTGGTGAAATACCTCCACACCGAAGAGCTGATTTTTTTGGTATTTTCACCTGGCATGTCAACGGCCATATTCCTCCCACGGACAACAGGTGTCTCCCCGGGTGCCTGACTTAAACAAACCACCTCACCATCAGAATCCTCCTGGTCAATTTCCTCCCCAGCGCCAGCAACACCCATATCCTCCTCATTCTGGTGTACTTCAACACTGACATCTTCAATCTGACTATCAGGAACTGGACTGCGGGTGCTCCTTCCATCACTTGCAGGGGGCGTGCAAATGGTGGAAGGCGCATGCTCTTCACGTCCAGTGTTGGGAAGGTCAGGCATTGCAACCGACACAATTGGACTCTCCTTGTGGATTTGGGATTTCGAAGAATGCACAGTTCTTTGCTGTGCTGCTTTTGCCAGCTTGAGTCTTTTCATTTTTCTAGCGAGAGGCTGAGTGCTTCCATCCTCATGTGAAGCTGAACCACTAGCCATGAACATAGGCCAGGGCCTCAGCCGTTCCTTGCCACTCCGTGTGGTAAATGGCATATTGGCAAGTTTACGCTTCTCCTCCGACAATTTTATTTTAGGTTTTGGAGTCCTTTTTTTACTGATATTTGGTGTTTTGGATTTGACATGCTCTGTACTATGACATTGGGCATCGGCCTTGGCAGACGACGTTGCTGGCATTTCATCGTCTCGGCCATGACTAGTGGCAGCAGCTTCAGCACGAGGTGGAAGTGGATCTTGATCTTTCCCTAATTTTGGAACCTCAACATTTTTGTTCTCCATATTTTAATAGGCACAACTAAAAGGCACCTCAGGTAAACAATGGAGATGGATGGATTGGATACTAGTATACAATTATGGACGGGCTGCCGAGTGCCGACACAGAGGTAGCCACAGCCGTGAACTACCGCACTGTACTGTGTCTGCTGCTAATATATAGACTGGTTGATAAAGAGATAGTATACTCGTAACTAGTATGTATGTATAAAGAAAGAAAAAAAAACCACGGTTAGGTGGTATATACAATTATGGACGGGCTGCCGAGTGCCGACACAGAGGTAGCCACAGCCGTGAACTACCGCACTGTACTGTGTCTGCTGCTAATATATAGACTGGTTGATAAAGAGATAGTATACTCGTAACTAGTATGTATGTATAAAGAAAGAAAAAAAAAACACGGTTAGGTGGTATATACAATTATGGACGGGCTGCCGAGTGCCGACACAGAGGTAGCCACAGCCGTGAACTACCGCACTGTACTGTGTCTGCTGCTAATATAGACTGGTTGATAAAGAGATAGTATACTCGTAACTAGTATGTATGTATAAAGAAAGAAAAAAAAACCACGGTTAGGTGGTATATACAATTATGGACGGGCTGCCGAGTGCCGACACAGAGGTAGCCACAGCCGTGAACTACCGCACTGTACTGTGTCTGCTGCTAATATATAGACTGGTTGATAAAGAGATAGTATACTCGTAACTAGTATGTATGTATAAAGAAAGAAAAAAAAACCACGGTTAGGTGGTATATACAATTATGGACGGGCTGCCGAGTGCCGACACAGAGGTAGCCACAGCCGTGAACTACCGCACTGTACTGTGTCTGCTGCTAATATATAGACTGGTTGATAAAGAGATAGTATACTCGTAACTAGTATGTATGTATAAAGAAAGAAAAAAAAACCACGGTTAGGTGGTATATACAATTATGGACGGGCTGCCGAGTGCCGACACAGAGGTAGCCACAGCCGTGAACTACCGCACTGTACTGTGTCTGCTGCTAATATATAGACTGGTTGATAAAGAGATAGTATACTCGTAACTAGTATGCATGTATAAAGAAAGAAAAAAAAACCACGGTTAGGTGGTATATACAATTATGGACGGGCTGCCGAGTGCCGACACAGAGGTAGCCACAGCCGTGAACTACCGCACTGTACTGTGTCTGCTGATAATATAGACTGGTTGATAAAGAGATAGTATACTACTAATATTATATATACTGGTGGTCAGGTCACTGGTCACTAGTCACACTGGCAGTGGCACTCCTGCAGCAAAAGTGTGCACTGTTTAATTTTAATATAATATTATGTACTCCTGGCTCCTGCTATAACCTATAACTGGCACTGCAGTAGTGCTCCCCAGTCTCCCCCACAATTATAAGCTGTGTGAGCTGAGCAGTCAGACAGATATATAATATATATAGATGATGCAGCACACTGGCCTGAGCCTGAGCAGTGCACACAGATATGGTATGTGACTGACTGAGTCACTGTGTGTATCGCTTTTTTCAGGCAGAGAACGGATATATTAAATAAACTGCACTGTGTGTCTGGTGGTCACTCACTATATAATATATTATGTACTCCTGGCTCCTGCTATAACCTATAACTGGCACTGCAGTAGTGCTCCCCAGTCTCCCCCACAATTATAAGCTGTGTGAGCTGAGCAGTCAGACAGATATATATAATATTATATATAGATAATAGATGATGCAGCACACTGGCCTGAGCCTGAGCAGTGCACACAGATATGGTATGTGACTGAGTCACTGTGTGCTGTGTATCGCTTTTTTCAGGCAGAGAACGGATTATAAATAAAACTGGTGGTCACTGGTCACTATCAGCAAAACTCTGCACTGTACTGAGTACTCCTAATGCTCCCCAAAATTAGTAAATCAAGTGTCTCTCTAATCTATTCTAAACGGAGAGGACGCCAGCCACGTCCTCTCCCTATCAATCTCAATGCACGTGTGAAAATGGCGGCGACGCGCGGCTCCTTATATAGAATCCGAGTCTCGCGATAGAATCCGAGCCTCGCGAGAATCCGACAGCGTCATGATGACGTTCGGGCGCGCTCGGGTTAACCGAGCAAGGCGGGAAGATCCGAGTCGCTCGGACCCGTGAAAAAAAACATGAAGTTCTGGCGGGTTCGGATTCAGAGAAACCGAACCCGCTCATCTCTAGCAGTGACACTCCTAGATGGGCCCGGTGTTTGTGTCGGCCACTAGGGTCGCTTATCTTACTCACACAGCTACCTCATTGCGCCTCTTTTTTTCTTTGCGTCATGTGCTGTTTGGGGAGGGTTTTTTGGAAGGGACATCCTGCGTGACACTGCAGTGCCACTCCTAGATGGGCCCGGTGTTTGTGTCGGCCACTAGGGTCGCTAATCTTACTCACACAGCTACCTCATTGCGCCTCTTTTTTCTTTGCGTCATGTGCTGTTTGGGGAGGGTTTTTTGGAAGGGCCATCCTGCGTGACACTGCAGTGCCACTCCTAGATGGGCCCGGTGTTTGTGTCGGCCACTAGGGTCGCTTATCTTACTCACACAGCGACCTCGGTGCAAATTTTAGGACTAAAAATAATATTGTGAGGTGTGAGGTATTCAGAATAGACTGAAAATGAGTGGAAATTATGGTTTTTGAGGTTAATAATACTTTGGGATCAAAATGACCGCCAAATTCTATGATTTAAGCTGTTTTTTAGGTTTTTTGGAAAAAAACACCCGAATCCAAAACACACCCGAATCCGACAAAAAAAATTCGGTGAGGTTTTGCCAAAACGCGGTCGAACCCAAAACACGGCCGCGGAACCGAACCCAAAACCAAAACACAAAACCCGAAAAATTTCCGGCGCTCATCTCTAATATTTTATGACTGTAAGCCACAAGCACTGGTCTTGCCTACTACATTGACCATAAATACTTTGAATTGGTCCTGGACCACCAACCATTCACTTTGCCTAGATATGGTATTGTCTCTATCACAGCATGTATGGTCCTAGGAGGCATAATCTATCTCACTGACTCCAGGTAGCAGAAGGAGGGGGCCACATTCGAAGCTGCAGAAGAGGAATATAAACTGCTCTCATCCAATCATATCCTACCATCTAACAGCACATTTACCCTAAAGCAAAATACAAGTTCCTTTATACAGAGCCGTTCCTGACCAATTTGGTGCCCTAAGAAATAATTTGTCTGGCGTGCCCCCATGTGGGAGTATTGGCACACAATATGAACAAGGAGACATGGTCTTGCAGAAGGGTTGTGGTCTCACATGGCTGTTAAAAGACAGGCACCCTAAAAATTGGTATAATCCCTGATATTTCCAAAATCAGGGTCAGCAACAGAAATCTTGGGACCCGGTATACTGATATCTCTGGGGCTCCCACAATCCTCCTCTTTGATCTCCCTTTAAAAGCAGAGGGTGGCTTTATAAAAATAGTATACATATCCCTGTTTGTGGATGAATTACATGTGACCAGGTGCTCTGTGTCACTGAATTTTAATAATTCTCCACAATTGCTATTGGGTTGTTATCTACCTTTCGATACTTGATTCTCACTTTGTGAACAGTCCTTATTGATTTCTCAACTATTGAATTTTTCATCACCGTGTAATATGACATTGTGAACATTCTAAAAAAACACTTGTATGTGTACATTCACCCTTCTGATGATTTAACCCTGATGAAGTCCACTGTGATGAAACGTGTTGGGTTGGAAATTTAACATCCACATCACAAACTGACATCATCTATCTGCAGAATTACACAACTTTAAAAAAATTGAAATCAGTGCTATGCTGTGAATATATTACCGATTATATGGTGAATTAAAAGTACTATTTTTTCAGAGTGGTAGAGGATTGCTATTATAATAGGCAATTTAGCTATTTTGATTGAAGTCTTAGCGCCATCTGATTTTGTATGACTAGTTGTGCCCTTTATCCTTGGGGCCCCCTGGACCTTGGGGCCCTGAATGGGTGTCACCTTTGTCCCCATTTACCCCCCCTCCCCCCATCATCGCTGGGCCTGTGGAGAGCATCACAGTGACTGCTAGATAATGTAGAAAATATTGTAGGGACTACCATATAATGCAGAGAATATTATATAGCATTAGCGATCTCCATATAATACAGGGAACATCTTGGTGACCTCTATATACTACAGAGAGCATTGCAGTAACAGGCAGATAATACAGACATCATCCAATGATGGCCAGATAATACAGAGGGCATTGTAGTGGCCACTATAAATTGCAGAGAGCATTGCCGTTATGACCATAAAAGACAAGACAGCATTGCAGTAAATACAATATAATATAGGGAGCACATCCAGTATACAGTATTATAGAGGTGCTGTGGTGCAGCTGTCATATACTGAAAATGACATGCTTTACAAATTATTACACAAGCAAGTGGTACTGTGCAGCTGTCAGTGACATATACTGAGAATTAAATCCACTATACAGGAATATGGGAGCCGGTCTGTAGGTCGACAAGACTTAGGTCGACCACTATTGGTTGACAGTAAGTAGGTCAACATGGTTTCTAGGTCGACAGGGACTCTAGGTTGACATGTACTAAGTCGACATAAGAAAAGGTCAACATGAGTTTTTTTTTCTTTTTCTTTTTTTTAACTTTTTCATACTTTACGATCCACGTGGACTACAATTGGGAATGGTAATCTGTGCTGAGCACAGCAGCAGTGGAGCAAGGCACCTTTCCCAAATCCCAGGGGACACGGTGCACTAATTGGGGATCCTAGTCACGCTGCGAAGAAAACGACACCAAGGTTTTTTTTTAAAGAACTCATGTTGACCTTTTTTCAGTCGACCTAGAAACCATGTCGACCTAGAGTCCCTGTCGACCTAGAAACCATGTCGACCTACTTGATGTCAACCAATAGTGGTCGACCTAGACACTGTAGACCTAAGTCTATTCTATCTAACATACCACACCCCAGGAATACAGAAGTGTTGGCTGTGTTATGTATAAGACTAATTTTTGCAGCTGCTCTGTGGGTTACAGCTCTCATCTCTGTAAAAATAAAAGAGCAACAATGTAATTTGAGTGACATACTGCAGAGATTAACCTTTTCTGTGACTGCTGCACAGGGATCACACAACCTCTATTCATAGGGCTGAATTCAATTAGAGGAGATGTTATTGCCCCGCAAGTATATGTCCAAGTTACCGTACCGTTGAATTCACAGATATTTTCTTGCAATACACCATGGGGGTCATTCCGAGTTGTTCGCTCGTTATTTTTTCCTCGCAACAGAGCGGTTAGTCGCTAATGCGCATGCGCAGTGTCCGCAGTGCGACTGCGCCAAGTAAATTTGCTATGCAGTTATTTATTTTACTCACGGTTTTTTCTTCGTTCTGGTGATCGTAATGTGATTGACAGGAAGTGGGTGTTTCTGGGCGGAAACAAGCCATTTTATGGGTGTGTGCGAAAAAACGCTACCGTTTCTGGGAAAAATGCGGGAGTGGCTGGAGAAACGGGGGAGTGTCTGGGCGAACGCTGGGTGTGTTTGTGACGTCAAACCAGGAACGAAACTGACTGAACTGATCGCAGATGCCGAGTAAGTCTGGAGCTACTCAGAAACTGCTAAGAAGTGTCTATTCGCAATTCTGCTAATCTTTCGTTCGCAATTTTGATAAGCTAAGATTCACTCCCAGTAGGCGGCGGCTTAGCGTGTGCAAAGCTGCTAAAAGCAGCTTGCGAGCGAACAACTCGGAATGAGAGCCCATATGCATAGAAACATAAAATTCTACAGCAGATACGAATTACATGGTCCATCCAGTCTACAATTTAGGGTTAGTTTAAGGGTCTGGGGCAGGGCCAACAACAGAAATCTTGAGGCCCGATATCTCTGGGACCCCCCGCAACCCCCATAGACTACCACCTTTTATAGCAGCGGGTGGATTTAAGAAAAAAAATATATATATATATGTATATATATATATTATACACACACACATATATTATATATATATACATATATATATATATATATATATATATATATATATATACACAGTACATAGTTGAATGTGCTGACAACAGATTCACACAAAAATTATCAATGGAAATCAAATTTATTAACCCATGGAGGTCTGGATTTGGAGTCACACTCAAAATTAAAGTGGAAAAACACACTACAGGCTGATCCAACTTTGATGTAATGTCCTTAGAACAAGTCAAAATGAGGCTCAGTAGTGTGTGTGGCCTCCACGTGCCTGTATGACCTCCCTACAACGCCTGGGCATGCTCCTGATGAGGTGGCGGATGGTCTCCTGAGGGATCTCCTCCCAGACCTGGACTAAAGCATCCGCCAACTTCTGGATAGTCTGTGGTGCAACGTGGCGTTGGTGGATGGAGCGAGACATGATGTCCCAGATGTGCTCAATTGGATTCAGGTCTGGGGAACGGGCGGGCCAGTCCATAGCATCAATGCCTTCATGTTGCAGGAACTGCTGACACACTCCAGCCACATGAGGTCTAGCATTGTCTTGCATTAAGAGGAAACCAGGGACAACCGCACCAGCATATGGTCTCACAAGGGGTCTGAGGATCTCACCTCGGTACCTAATGGCAGTCAGGCTACCTCTGGCAAGCACATGGAGGGCTGTGCGGCCCCCCAAAGAAATGCCACCCCACACCATTACTGACCCACTGCCAAACCGGTCATGCTGGAGGATGTTGCAGGCAGCAGAATGTTCTCCTTGGCGTCTCCAGACTCTGTCACGTCTGTCACATGTGCTCAGTGAGAACCTGCTTTCATCTGTGAAGAGCACAGGGCGCCAGTGGATAATTTGCCAATCTTGGTGTTCTCTGGCAAATGCCAAACGTCCTGCACGGTGTTGGGCTGTAAGCACAACCCCAACCTGTGGACGTCGGGCCCTCATACCACCCTCATAGAGTCTGTTTCTGATCGTTTGAGTAGACACATGCACATTTGTGGCTTGCTGGAGGTCATTTTGCAGGGCTCTGGCAGTGCTCCTCCTGTTCCTCCTCGCACAAAGGCGGAGGTAGCGGTTCTGCTGCTGGGTTGTTGCCCTCCTACGGCCTCCTCCACGTCTCCTGATGTACTGCCCTGTCTCCCGGTAGGGCCTTCATGCTTTGGACACTATGCTCACAGACACAGCAAACCTTCTTGCCACAGCTCGCATTGATGTGCCATCCTGGATGAGCTGCTCTACCTGAGCCACTTGTGTGGGTTGTAGACTCCGTCTCATGCTACCACTAGAGTGAAAGCACCGCCAGCTTTCAAAAGTGACCAAAACATCAGCCAGAAAGCATAGGAGCTGAGGAGTGGTCTGTGGTCACCACCTGCAGACTGTGGTCACCACCTGCAGAACAACTCCTCTATTGGGGGCGTCTTGCTAATTGCCTATAATTTCCACCTGTTGTCTATTCCATTTGCACAACAGCATGTGAAATTGATTGTCAATCAGTGTTGCTTCCTAAGTGGACAGTTTGATTTCACAGAAGTGTGATTGACTTGGAGTTACATTGTGTTGCTTAAGTGTTCCCTTTATTTTTTTGAGCAGTATATATATATATATATATATATATATAAATATATAGTTTGGAAGCAGAGAGGATGATTTATTTAATGTAGTGAAAATAAAATCTATATCTTTCCCTTAAGTGCTTGTAATATATTTATACAAGTGTATCAAAAAGCAGCATCACATAACTCACAGTCAGTTGGCTATTGCATCCGTACCGATCAGTCCTCCTTCTCTGCTCTTTGTGCTGCTGTGGAAATGACAGACATTGCCGCATGATGTAGTCACATCTCATTCCTGGCATGCCATAGGAGGGGGAGATGGGCCTGCCAACTGACTGTAGCACCGCCACCGCCGGCAACATAAATTGAACCATGCGGCGAAAAAGCTGAGTGAGCACTCTGCGACTCCTCTTAGGGGAGGAATCACTTGATTGGCAGGTACTGGTCACCAGGAACTGTGTGCAGAGCCGCAGCGGAGGTGAAACTCGTTTTCCCCTCCAAACACTACTAATGGAAAGCAGTTCCGCCCAGTTCAGACCCACTTTAACCCCTGCTTATAATTTGGGTGCAACTTTAAAATAAGTCCTATCAATAGGCTTACCATACTTTACACCGGGACACTCTTGAATTACACTGTAAAATGCAAGCATGAAGTCAGCCAGCCATAAAACCTGTGTAATTCATAAGTGTCCCGATTTAAATAGATAGTGTGGTAAGCCTATCAACTGCCATTGATAGAACATTACCCCCTAGTGGCAATTTTGGAAGATTGCAGAATGTTTATAAAGAGAACTAATGCAGCAACTCAGTTTCCCAAACTCTGCCATTACACTTCAGGTGTTAAGGATATCCATGCTTGAGCACAGGTGACTTAATTAGAAGCTCAGTCAATGTGATTTAAACATCTGGACTCAAGCACGGATATCCTTAAAATCTGGATCGTAGTTGCGGGTTTGGGAAACTCTGCAGCAACCCAATAATGACGTATCTTTCAGACACTATAGGGTAGAGTTATTAGATGTGACTGGTAGGAATAAATGGTAGAGCAGGCTTGCTTAGCTTATATTTCTATTGCCGTTTTAAAACTCTCAGTCAAAGCTTCCACTGATCAGCAGTTTTGACAACCAGCATCTTAGTAAATCTACCCTTAAGGGAACAAGACAGTTCAGTCTGATGGCGGTGATATGTCATTCAGAATAGTGCATAGCAGCCATGCACAATGCACATTTCCCATCACACCCCATAGAGGTGTGTAGTGTTCATTCTAGCACTCTGCACCTATCACAACCCATGCACTTCCTCTTTCCTGCCTGGGGTGTCGCTCTCTGCTTTGGTGTTGAGATAGACCAGAGTGTGCTAGAAGCACCAGAGCAGAGAGCAACACCCCAGGCAGGAAAAAGCAACTGCACGGATTGCGACAGGTGCAGGGTGCTAGAATGAACACAATGTGCGCATAAAAACCTGCGATGGACAGCCTACCGTAAATGGCTGGTATGTGCGCAGCCTAGCATCACGGAGATGCTCCGTAGCAGACTACACTGCACTTAATTGACCCCTAAAGATGTTCATAATGTTGTACATTTACCCTCTATGTTAGAAACATAGAATATGACGGCAGATAAGAACCCCTTGGCTCATGTAGTCTCCCCCTTTTTTTTTTAACCTTTTGGTAACATCAATAGAAACAAAATTTGATGGTATATGAATGTTCTCATCAGCACTTATCTTAGTATGCTGTATATAAAATGTCTGTATTTTCACACACACACACACACACACACACACACACACACACACACACACACACACACACACACACACACACACACACACACACACACCACTTCAATGAATTTAGGGCCTGATTCAGACCAGACCTGTCTTTGTCGCACGCAGATTCCCAATTAACTGTGTATGTGCGGAACGTGCCTTGCAATCTCGCCCGCACTGATTGACAGGCTGCGGCATTGAGGGTGTAGGGACAAGCCTGTATTCCCAGAAATGGGGGCATGTTGCCCCCCGTTTTTTGGGAGGGGAGAGACAGTTGTCTGCATGTTACCTACCACGCAGATTCCCTGACCTCTCAGCCCCCGCTTCCATGGGCCAGCTGAGTAACCTGGAGCATATTCAGCTGGCCATCTGCGTGGAGGATCCCAGCTTGCGGCGTCGGTTGCAGTGCTGGGATTGCAGCAGCATGCAGGAGGCGTCTCTTCTACTGAGATGTCTCCTGCATGTCCCGCCTTCAGATCTGATGGAAATACAATGCTACTTGCATGCAGTATTGCATTTCTATCCATCTCTGAATCAGGCCCACATATTTTCAGGCCTGCCAGTAGATGGCGATGCATGCTTATTTATGCAATTATACACGGACATGAATATGTGTTGCAGAGCCCAAACCAAGTGACAGGATTGTCCCATACCGTATGTGCCAGGTATCTAGTGATTCTATAGTGTAAGAATAAAGGGGTAGATGTATTATAGCAGCACGCATTGTGCCACTATAACACTTCCTGCCGAAGCAGAATTTCCCCCCTCCGGCGATGCTCCCCTGAGCGTACAGCGCATCTACTTAGTGCTGATGCGCTGTGTCTCAGTGCCCGGCCGGCTCCGCTGCGCATGTTCGGGATCCCGCTTCTCACAAGAGATTCCCATCGCAGTCCGAAACCAGCACCAGCCACAGCCAGGGACAGCTCTGTCCCTGCTGTGGTGTATGGGCATCGACACCATGTAGCTGTCGAAATCATATGCCTAAGCCAGCGGTGGCCAACCCGCAGCTCTCGAGCCACATGCGGCTCTTTCATCTTCCGCATGCGGCTCAATCCGCTCCCGGCCACCGCTGCCCGACACACAGCAACTTCTAAGGCTTAGAAGTTGCTGTGTGTTAATCTACACGGCGTGTGAGGGGAGGGGTGGAGAACGCAGCGCGCGCCTCTCCTGTTCCTCTGACTCCTGCGGCGGCTTCAATTCAGTGCCGGCCCATGAGCCAATCAGAGCTCACGGTCCGGCACCTAAGCTCCTGATTAGCTGCCGGACCGCGTGCTCTGATTGGCTCACGGGCCGGCGCTGAATTTAAGATAGACGCCGCTGCCAGAGTCAGAGGAACAGGAGAGGCACGCGCTGCGCTCTCCTCCCCTCCCCTCACAGCAGCAGCACGGCGGGTGAGCAGCACTTGGGGGGGGGGGAGCCACTGTGGGGACATGTGGATCTGCACTGGGGACATAACTGGCACTATGGGGGCATGTGGATCTGCACTGGGGGCATAGCTGGCACTGTGGAGACATGTGGATCTGCACTGGGGGCATAGCTGGCACTGTGGGGGCATGTGGATCTGCACTGGGGGCATAGCTGGCACTATGGGGGCATGTGGATCTGCACTGGGGGCATAGCTGGCACTGTGGAGACATGTGGATCTGCACTGGGGGCATAGCTGGCACTGTGGGGGCATGTGGATCTGCACTGGGGGCATAGCTGGCACTGTGGGGGCATGTGTATCTGGCACTGTGGGGGCATGTGTATCTGGCACTGAGGGCATATATTTATCTGACACTGTGTGGACATATGTGTATCTAGCACTGTGGAGAGGGGTATATGTATCTGGCACTGTGGAGGCACCCATTTTTTGGCATTTTTATATGTATGTGGCACTGTATTGGGGCATTATATATATGTGGCACTGTACAACATGACTAAAAATGGGGTTATGACAGAAGGTCCTACTCCTACAAATGTCATACCGAAAGTAGAGATGAGCGGGTTCGGTTTCTCTGAATCCGAACCCGCCCGAACTTCATGTTTTTTTACACGGGTCCGAGCGACTCGGATCTTCCCGCCTTGCTCGGTTAACCCGAGCGCGCCCGAACGTCATCATCACGCTGTCGGATTCTCGCGAGGCTCGGATTCTATCGCGAGACTCGGATTCTATATAAGGAGCCGCGTGTCGCGGCCATTTTCACACGTGCATTGAGATTGATAGGGAGAGGACGTGGCTGGCGTCCTCTCCGTTTAGAAATTAAAATAGATAGGAGAGTGAGAGTGAGACACTTCATTTACTTACTGGAGCTTAGGAGGAGTTATACTAGTGACTGATGACCAGTGACCTGACCACCAGTGCAGTTTTATAATTTATTATTATTTAATAATCCGTTCTGTTCTTGTTCTCTGCCTGAAAAAAACGATACACAGTGACTCAGTCACATACCATATCTGTGCTCAGCCCAGTGTGCTGCATCATCTATGTATAATATCTGACTGTGCTCACACAGCTTAATTGTGGGGGAGACTGGGGAGCAGTTATAGGTTATAGCAGGAGCCAGGAGTACATATTAAACAGTGCACACTTTTGCTGCCAGAGTGCCACTGCCAGTGTGACTGACCACTGACCACTGTGACCAGTGACCTGACCACACTGACCACCAGTATAGTATATTGTGATTGAATGTCTGCCTGAAAAAGTACACTCGTCGTGTGACTTGTGTGGTGTTTTTTTATTCTATAAAAATTAAAAAACTCATTCTGCTGACAGACAGTGTCCACTCCAGCAGGTCCGTCATTATATAATATATACCTGTCCGGCTGCAGTAGTGATATATATATATTTTTTATATCATTATTTATCATCCAGTCTACTAGCAGCAGACACAGTATGGTAGTTCACGGCTGTAGCTACCTCTGTGTCGGCACTCGGCAGTCCATCCATAATTGTATACCACCTACCCGTGGTTTTTTTTTTCTTTCTTCTTTATACATACTACATCTCATTATCATCCAGTCTATATTAGCAGCAGACACAGTACAGTACGGTAGTCCACGGCTGTAGCTACCTCTGTGTCGGCACTCTGCAGTCCATCCATAATTGTATACCACCTACCCGTGGTTTTTTTTCTTTCTTCTTTATACATACTACATCTCATTATCAACCAGTCTATATTAGCAGCAGACACAGTACGGTAGTTCACGGCTGTAGCTACCTCTGTGTCGGCACTCGGCAGTCCATCCATAATTGTATACCACCTACCCGTGGGTTTTTTTTCTTCTTCTTTATACATACATACTACATCTCATTATCATCCAGTCTATATTAGCAGCAGACACAGTACAGTACGGTAGTCCACGGCTGTAGCTACCTCTGTGTCGGCACTCAGCAGTGCATCCATAATTGTATACCACCTACCCGTGGTTTTTTTTTTCTTTCTTCTTTATACATACTACATCTCATTATCATCCAGTCTATATTAGCAGCAGACACAGTACAGTACGGTAGTCCACGGCTGTAGCTACCTCTGTGTCGGCACTCGGCACTCGGCAGTCCATCCATAATTGTATACCACCTACCCGTGGTTTTTTTTTCTTTCTTCTTTATACATACTACATCTCATTATCAACCAGTCTATATTAGCAGCAGACACAGTACAGTACGGTAGTCCACGGCTGTAGCTACCTCTGTGTCGGCACTCGGCAGTCCATCCATAATTGTATACCACCTACCTGTGGTTTTTTTTTCTTTCTTCTTTATACATACTACATCTCATTATCATCCAGTCTATATTAGCAGCAGACACAGTACAGTACGGTAGTCCACGGCTGTAGCTACCTCTGTGTCGGCTCTCGGCAGTCCATCCATAATTGTATACCACCTACCCGTGGTTTTTTTTTCTTTCTTCTTTATACATACTACATCTCATTATCAACCAGTCTATATTAGCAGCAGACACAGTACGGTAGTTCACGGCTGTAGCTACCTCTGTGTCGGCACTCGGCAGTCCATCCATAATTGTATACCACCTACCCGTGTTTTTTTTTTTCTTTCTTCTTTATACATACTACATCTCATTATCATCCAGTCTATACTAGCAGCAGACACAGTACAGTACGGTAGTCCACGGCTGTAGCTACCTCTGTGTCGGCACTCGGCAGTCCATCCATAATTGTATACCACCTACCCGTGGTTTTTTTTCCTTTCTTCTTTATACATACTACATCTCATTATCATCCAGTCTATATTAGCAGCAGACACAGTACAGTACGGTAGTCCACGGCTGTAGCTACCTCTGTGTCGGCACTCGGCAGTCCATCCATAATTGTATACCACCTACCCGTGGTTTTTTTTTCTTTCTTCTTTATACATACTACATCTCATTATCAACCAGTCTATATTAGCAGCAGACACAGTACGGTAGTTCACGGCTGTAGCTACCTCTGTGTCGGCACTCGGCAGTCCATCCATAATTGTATACCACCTACCCGTGTTTTTTTTTTCTTTCTTCTTTATACATACTACATCTCATTATCATCCAGTCTATACTAGCAGCAGACACAGTACAGTACGGTAGTCCACGGCTGTAGCTACCTCTGTGTCGGCACTCGGCAGTCCATCCATAATTGTATACCACCTACCCGTGGTTTTTTTTCCCTTTCTTCTTTATACATACTACATCTCATTATCATCCAGTCTATATTAGCAGCAGACACAGTACAGTACGGTAGTCCACGGCTGTAGCTACCTCTGTGTCGGCACTCGGCAGTCCATCCATAATTGTATACCACCTACCCGTGGTTTTTTTTTCTTTCTTCTTTATACATACTACATCTCATTATCAACCAGTCTATATTAGCAGCAGACACAGTACGGTAGTTCACGGCTGTAGCTACCTCTGTGTCGGCACTCGGCAGTCCATCCATAATTGTATACCACCTACCCGTGGTTTTTTTTTTCTTTCTTCTTTATACATTCTACATCTCATTATCATCCAGTCTATATTAGCAGCAGACACAGTACAGTACGGTAGTCCACGGCTGTAGCTACCTCTGTGTCGGCAGTCGGCAGTCCATCCATAATTGTATACCACCTACCGGTGGTTTTTTTCTTCTTTCTTCTTTATACATACTACATCTCATTATCAACCAGTCTATATTAGCAGCAGACACAGTACGGTAGTTCACGGCTGTAGCTACCTCTGTGTCGGCACTCGGCAGTCCATCCATAATTGTATACCACCTACCCGTGGTTTTTTTTTCTTCTTCTTTATACATACATACTACATCTCATTATCATCCAGTCTATATTAGCAGCAGACACAGTACAGTACGGTAGTCCACGGCTGTAGCTACCTCTGTGTCGGCACTCGGCAGTCCATCCATAATTGTATACCACCTACCCATGGTTTTTTTTTCTTTCTTCTTTATACATACTACATCTCATTATCATCCAGTCTATATTAGCAGCAGACACAGTACAGTACGGTAGTTCACGGCTGTAGCTACCTCTGTGTCGGCACTCGGCAGTCCATCCATAATTGTATACCACCTACCCGTGGTTTTTTTTTCTTTCTTCTTTATACATACTACATCTCTATATCAACCAGTATTATATTAGCAGCAGACACAGTACAGTATGGTAGTCCACGGCTGTAGCTACCTCTGTGTCGGCACTCGGCAGTCCATCCATAATTGTATACCACCTACCCGTGGTTTTTTTTTCTTTCTTCTTTATACATACTACATCTCATTATCATCCAGTCTATATTAGCAGCAGACACAGTACAGTACGGTAGTCCACGGCTGTAGCTACCTCTGTGTCGGCACTCGGCAGTCCATCCATAATTGTATACCACCTACCCGTGGTTTTTTTTTCTTTCTTCTTTATACATACTACATCTCATTATCAACCAGTCTATATTAGCAGCAGACAGTACAGTACGGTAGTCCACGGCTGTAGCTACCTCTGTGTCGGCACTCGGCAGTCCATCCATAATTGTATACCACCTACCCGTGGTTTTTTTTCTTTCTTTATACATACTACATCTCATTATCATCCAGTCTATATTAGCAGCAGACACAGTACAGTACGGTAGTCCACGGCTGTAGCTACCTCTGTGTCGGCACTCGGCAGTCCATCCATAATTGTATACCACCTACCCGTGGTTTTTTTCTTCTTTCTTCTTTATACATACTACATCTCATTATCATCCAGTCTATATTAGCAGCAGACACAGTACAGTACGGTAGTCCACGGCTGTAGCTACCTCTGTGTCGGCACTCAGCAGTCCATCCATAATTGTATACCACCTACCCGTGGTTTTTTTTTTCTTTCTTCTTTATACATACTACATCTCATTATCATCCAGTCTATATTAGCAGCAGACGCAGTACAGTACGGTAGTCCACGGCTGTAGCTACCTCTGTGTCGGCACTCGGCAGTCCATCCATAATTGTATACCACCTACCCGTGTTTTTTCTTTCTTTCTTCTTTATACATACTACATCTCATTATCATCCAGTCTATATTAGCAGCAGACACAGTACAGTACGGTAGTCCACGGCTGTAGCTACCTCTGTGTCGGCACTCGGCAGTCCATCCATAATTGTATACCACCTACCCGTGGTTTTTTTTTTCTTTCTTCTTTATACATACTACATCTCATTATCAACCAGTCTATATTAGCAGCAGACACAGTACAGTACGGTAGTCCACGGCTGTAGCTACCTCTGTGTCGGCACTCGGCAGTCCATCCATAATTGTATACCACCTACCCGTGGTTTTTTTTTTCTTTCTTCTTTATACATACTACATCTCATTATCATCCAGTCTATATTAGCAGCAGACACAGTACAGTACGGTAGTCCACGGCTGTAGCTACCTCTGTGTCGGCACTCGACAGTCCATCCATAAGTATACTAGTATCCATCCATCTCCATTGTTTACCTGAGGTGCCTTTTAGTTGTGCCTATTAAAATATGGAGAACAAAAATGTTGAGGTTCCAAAATTAGGGAAAGATCAAGATCCACTCGTGCTGAAGCTGCTGCCACTAGTCATGGCCGAGACGATGAAATGCCAGCAACGTCGTCTGCCAAGGCCGATGCCCAATGTCATAGTACAGAGCATGTCAAATCCAAAACACCAAATATCAGTAAAAAAAGGACTCCAAAACCTAAAATAAAATTGTCGGAGGAGAAGCGTAAACTTGCCAATATGCCATTTACCACACGGAGTGGCAAGGAACGGCTGAAGCCCTGGCCTATGTTCATGGCTAGTGGTTCAGCTTCACATGAGGATGGAAGCACTCAGACTCTCGCTAGAAAACTGAAAAGACTCAAGCTGGCAAAAGCACCGCAAAGAACTGTGCGTTCTTCGAAATCCCAAATCCACAAGGAGAGTCCAATTGTGTCGGTTGCAATGCCTGACCTTCCCAACACTGGACGTGAAGAGCATGCGCCTTCCACCATTTGCACGCCCCCTGCAAGTGCTGGAAGGAGCACCCGCAGTCCAGTTCCTGATAGTCAGATTGAAGATGTCAGTGTTGAAGTACACCAGGATGAGGAGGATATGGGTGTTGCTGGCGCTGGGGAGGAAATTGACCAGGAGGATTCTGATGGTGAGGTGGTTTGTTTAAGTCAGGCACCCGGGGAGACACCTGTTGTCCGTGGGAGGAATATGGCCGTTGACATGCCTGGTGAAAATACCAAAAAAATCAGCTCTTCAGTGTGGAGGTATTTCAACAGAAAAGCGGACAACAGGTGTCAAGCCATGTGTTGCCTTTGTCAAGCTGTAATAAGTAGGGGTAAGGACGTTAACCACCTCGGAACATCCTCCCTTATACGTCACCTGCAGCGCATTCATAATAAGTCAGTGACAAGTTCAAAAACTTTGGGCGACAGCGGAAGCAGTCCACTGACCAGTAAATCCCTTCCTCTTGTAACCAAGCTCACGCAAACCACCCCACCAACTCCCTCAGTGTCAATTTCCTCCTTCCCCAGGAATGCCAATAGTCCTGCAGGCCATGTCACTGGCAATTCTGACGAGTCCTCTCCTGCCTGGGATTCCTCCGATGCATCCTTGCGTGTAACGCCTACTGCTGCTGGCGCTGCTGTTGTTGCTGCTGGGAGTCGATGGTCATCCCAGAGGGGAAGTCGTAAGCCCACTTGTACTACTTCCAGTAAGCAATTGACTGTCCAACAGTCCTTTGCGAGGAAGATGAAATATCACAGCAGTCATCCTGCTGCAAAGCGGATAACTGAGGCCTTGACAACTATGTTGGTGTTAGACGTGCGTCCGGTATCCGCCGTTAGTTCACAGGGAACTAGACAATTTATTGAGGCAGTGTGCCCCCGTTACCAAATACCATCTAGGTTCCACTTCTCTAGGCAGGCGATACCGAGAATGTACACGGACGTCAGAAAAAGACTCACCAGTGTCCTAAAAAATGCAGTTGTACCCAATGTCCACTTAACCACGGACATGTGGACAAGTGGAGCAGGGCAGGGTCAGGACTATATGACTGTGACAGCCCACTGGGTAGATGTATGGACTCCCGCCGCAAGAACAGCAGCGGCGGCACCAGTAGCAGCATCTCGCAAACGCCAACTCTTTCCTAGGCAGGCTACGCTTTGTATCACCGCTTTCCAGAATACGCACACAGCTGAAAACCTCTTACGGCAACTGAGGAAGATCATCGCGGAATGGCTTACCCCAATTGGACTCTCCTGTGGATTTGTGGCATCGGACAATGCCAGCAATATTGTGTGTGCATTAAATATGGGCAAATTCCAGCACGTCCCATGTTTTGCACATACTGTACCTTGAATTTGGTGGTGCAGAATTTTTTAAAAAACGACAGGGGCGTGCAAGAGATGCTGTCGGTGGCCAGAAGAATTGCGGGACACTTTCGGCGTACAGGCACCACGTACAGAAGACTGGAGCACCACCAAAAACTACTGAACCTGCCCTGCCATCATCTGAAGCAAGAAGTGGTAACGAGGTGGAATTCAACCCTCTATATGCTTCAGAGGTTGGAGGAGCAGCAAAAGGCCATTCAAGCCTATACAATTGAGCACGATATAGGAGGTGGAATGCACCTGTCTCAAGTGCAGTGGAGAATGATTTCAACGTTGTGCAAGGTTCTGATGCCCTTTGAACTTGCCACACGTGAAGTCAGTTCAGACACTGCCAGCCTGAGTCAGGTCATTCCCCTCATCAGGCTTTTGCAGAAGAAGCTGGAGACATTGAAGGAGGAGCTAACACGGAGCGATTCCGCTAGGCATGTGGGACTTGTGGATGGAGCCCTTAATTCGCTTAACAAGGATTCACGGGTGGTCAATCTGTTGAAATCAGAGCACTACATTTTGGCCACCGTGCTCGATCCTAGATTTAAAGCCTACCTTGGATCTCTCTTTCCGGCAGACACAAGTCTGCTGGGGTTGAAAGACCTGCTGGTGAGAAAATTGTCAAGTCAAGCGGAACGCGACCTGTCAACATCTCCTCCTTCATATTCTCCCGCAACTGGGGGTGCGAGGAAAAGGCTCAGAATTCCGAGCCCACCCGCTGGCGGTGATGCAGGGCAGTCTGGAGCGACTGCTGATGCTGACATCTGGTCCGGACTGAAGGACCTGACAACGATTACGGACATGTCGTCTACTGTCACTGCATATGATTCTCTCACCATTGAAAGAATGGTGGAGGATTATATGAGTGACCGCATCCAAGTAGGCACGTCACACAGTCCGTACTTATACTGGCAGGAAAAAGAGGCAATTTGGAGGCCCTTGCACAAACTGGCTTTATTCTACCTAAGTTGCCCTCCCACAAGTGTGTACTCCGAAAGAGTGTTTAGTGCCGCCGCTCACCTTGTCAGCAATCGGCGTACGAGGTTACATCCAGAAAATGTGGAGAAGATGATGTTCATTAAAATTAATTATAATCAATTCCTCCGTGGAGACATTGACCAGCAGCAATTGCCTCCAGAAAGTACACAGGGAGCTGAGATGGTGGATTCCAGTGGGGACGAATTGATAATCTGTGAGGAGGGGGATGTACACGGTGATATATCGGAGGATGATGATGAGGTGGACATCTTGCCTCTGTAGAGCCAGTTTGTGCAAGGAGAGATTAATTGCTTCTTTTTTGGTGGGGGTCCAAACCAACCCGTCATTTCAGTCACAGTCGTGTGGCAGACCCTGTCACTGAAATGATGGGTTGGTTAAAGTGTGCATGTCCTGTTTATACAACATAAGGGTGGGTGGGAGGGCCCAAGGACAATTCCATCTTGCACCTCTTTTTTCTTTAATTTTTCTTTGCGTCATGTGCTGTTTGGGGAGGGTTTTTTGGAAGGGACATCCTGCGTGACACTGCAGTGCCACTCCTAGATGGGCCCGGTGTTTGTGTCGGCCACTAGGGTCGCTTATCTTACTCACACAGCTACCTCATTGCGCCTCTTTTTTTCTTTGCGTCATGTGCTGTTTGGGAAGGGACATCCTGCGTGACACTGCAGTGACACTCCTAGATGGGCCCGGTGTTTGTGTCGGCCACTAGGGTCGCTTATCTTACTCACACAGCTACCTCATTGCGCCTCTTTTTTTCTTTGCGTCATGTGCTGTTTGGGGAGGGTTTTTTGGAAGGGACATCCTGCGTGACACTGCAGTGACACTCCTAGATGGGCCCGGTGTTTGTGTCGGCCACTAGGGTCGCTTAGCTTAGTCATCCAGCGACCTAGGTGCAAATTTTAGGACTAAAAATAATATTGTGAGGTGTGAGGTATTTAGAATAGACTGAAAATGAGTGTAAATTATGGTTTTTGAGGTTAATAATACTTTGGGATCAAAATGACCCCCAAATTCTATGATTTAAGCTGTTTTTTAGTGTTTTTTGAAAAAAACACCCGAATCCAAAACACACCCGAATCCGACAAAAAAAATTCGGTGAGGTTTTGCCAAAACGCGGTCGAACCCAAAACACGGCCGCGGAACCGAACCCAAAACCAAAACACAAAACCCGAAAAATTTCCGGCGCTCATCTCTAGGTGCGCACACAATAATGGGATGTGGCTTTGTGAAAACTAGGCCATGCCCCCATTCTGTTTTGTGGCTCTTGCCCTTTACTATGGATCTTTTCTGGCTCTTTACCTCTGACTGGTTGGCCACCCCTGTCCTAAGCAATATTGGCCTGCTTTTTTATAGAGAGCAGCACCAATATGGACAGAGGCACATAGCGCGGCCATCATGCATGGGGGGGGGGGAAGCGGTATAGCCCACATAACGTGCGCTGATACTGCTTCTCCCCATATTGACAGTTCTTACATTTACCCCAACATTTGAGTTCTGTCCTCCGGTAGCTATTGACCTTGCTGTACTTATTTGGAGAGCAGCAATGTATGTAAAACTGAAATGATGACGAAACACCAGCATAAATGAAGAAGATGCAACTGAGTAATAAATACAGTATAGTATGAAAACCAAGTCATTTACAATATGTCCAGTTTTAATGTTCTCATAAAAAATAGAAAGTCCAAAACATAATAAAATGGGTGATAAATCGTATATACAGAAATCTGTGCTGGGGGAAATGAGAAACTGAACTGTTGAGTGGACTTTCTCTGACGTCCTAGTGGATGCTGGGAACTCCGTAAGGACCATGGGGAATAGACGGGCTCCGCAGGAGACTGGGCACTCTAAAAGAAAGATTAGGTACTATCTGGTGTGCACTGGCTCCTCCCACTATGACCCTCCTCCAGACCTCAGTTAGATTTCTGTGCCCGGCCGAGCTGGATGCACACTAGGGGCTCTCCTGAGCTCCTAGAAAGAAAGTTTATTTTAGGTTTTTTATTTTACAGTGAGACCTGCTGGCAACAGGCTCACTGCATCGAGGGACTAAGGGGAGAAGAAGCGAACCTACCTGCTTGCAGCTAGCTTGGGCTTCTTAGGCTACTGGACACCATTAGCTCCAGAGGGATCGACCGCATGGAACTGGCCTTGGTGTTCGTTCCCGGAGCCGCGCCGCCGTCCCCCTTACAGAGCCAGAAGCAAGAAGAGGTCCGGAAAATCGGCGGCAGAAGACTTCGGTCTTCACCAAGGTAGCGCACAGCACTGCAGCTGTGCGCCATTGCTCCTCATGCACACTTCACACTCCGGTCACTGAGGGTGCAGAGCGCTGGGGGGGGCGCCCTGAGGGCAATATATGACACCTTGGCTGGCAAATCTACATCATATATAGTCCTAGAGGCTATATAGATGTAAAATTACCCCTGCCAGTATTCCAGAAAAAGCGGGAGAAAGTCAGTTGAAAAAGGGGCGGGGCTTCTCCCTCAGCACACTGGCGCCATTTTCTCTTCACAGTGCAGCTGGAAGACAGCTCCCCAGGCTCTCCCCTGTAGTTTTCAGGCTCAAAGGGTTAAAAAGATAGGGGGGGCACAAAATTTAGGCGCAATATTGTATATACAAGCAGCTATTGGGAAAAATTCACTCAATATAGTGTTAATCCCAAAATTATATAGCTCTCTGGTGTGTGCTGGCATACTCTCTCTCTGTCTCCCCAAAGGGCTGTGTTGGGGTCCTGTCCTCAGTCAGAGCATTCCCTGTGTGTGTGTGCGGTGTGTCGGTACGGCTGTGTCGAGACGTTTGATGAGGAGGCTTATGTGATGGCAGAGCAGATGCCGATAAATGTGATGTCGCCCCCTGTGGGGCCGACACCAGAGTGGATGGATAGGTGGAAGGTATAAACCGACAGTGTCAACTCCTTACATAAAAGGCTGGATGACGTAACAGCTATGGGACAGCCGGCTTCTCAGCCCGCGCCTGCCCAGGCATCTCAAAGGCCATCAGGGGCTCAAAAACGCCCGCTCCCTCAGATGGCAGACACAGATGTCGACACGGAGTCTGACTCCAGTGTCGACGAGGTTGAGACATATACACAATCCACTAGGAACATCCGTTACATGATCCCGGCAATAAAAAATGTGTTACACATTTCTGACATTAACCCAAGTACCACTAAAAAAAAGGGTTTTATGTTTGGGGAGAAAAAGCAGGCAGTGTTTTGTTCCCCCATCAAATGAGTGAATGAAGTGTGAAAAAGCGTGGGTTCCCCCGATAAGAAACTGGTAATTTCTAAAAAGTTACTGATGGCGTACCCTTTCCCGCCAGAGGATAAGTTACGCTGGGAGATATCCCCTAGGGTGGATAAGGCGCTCACACGTTTGTCAAAAAAGGTGGCACTGCCGTCTTAGGATACGGCCACTTTGAAGGTACCTGCTGATAAAAAGCAGGAGGCTATCCTGAAGTCTGTATTTACACACTCCGGTACTAGACTGAGACCTGCAGATAGTGCTGCTGCAGCGTGGTCTGTAACCCTGTCAAACAGGGATACTATTTTGCGAACATAAGACGTCGTCTTATATATGAGGGATGCACAGAGGGATATTTTGCCGGCAGGCATCCAGAATTAATGCAATGTCCATTCTGTCAGGAGGGTATTAGAGACTCGGCACTGGACAGGTGATGCTGACTTTAAAAGGCACATAGAGCCTTATAAGGGTGAGGAATTGTTTGGGGATGGTCTCTGGGACCTCGTATCCACAGCAACAGCTGGGAAGAAATTTTTTTACCTCAGGTTTCCTCACAGCCTAAGAAAGCACTGTATTATCAGGTACAGTCCTTTCGGCTTCAAAAAAGCAAGCGGGTCAAAGGCGCTTCCTTTCTGCACAGAGACGAGGGAAGAGGGAAAAAGCTGCACCAGTCAGCCAGTTCCCAGAATCAAAATTCTTCCCCCGCTTCCTCTGAGTCCACCGCATGACGCGGGGGCTCCACAGGCGTAGCCAGGTACGGTGGGGGGCCGCCTAGAAAATTTCAGCGATCAGTGGGCTCGCTCACAGGTGGATCCCTGGATCCTTCAAGTAGTATCTCAGGGGTACAAGCTGGAATTCGAGGCGTCTCCCCCCCCCCCCCCTGCCGTTTCCTCAAATCTGCCTTGCCGACAACTCCCTCAGGCAGGGAGGCTGTGCTAGAGGCAATTCACAAGCTGTATTCCCAGCAGGTGATAGTCAAGGTGCCCCTACTTCAACAAGGACGGGGTTACTATTCCACACTGTTTGTGGTACCGAAACCGGACGGTTCGGTGAGACCCATTTTAAATTTGAAAACCTTGAACACATACATAAAAAAATTCAAGTTCACGATAGAATCGCTCAGGGCGGTTATTGCAAGCCTGGAGGAGGGGGATTACATGGTATCCCTGGACATCAAGGATGCTTACCTACATGTCCCCATTTACCATCCTCACCAGGAGTACCTCAGATTTGTGGTACAGGATTGCCATTACCAATTCCAAACACTGCCGTTTGGACTGTCCACGGCACCGAGGGTCTTTACCAAGGTAATGGCAGAAATGATGATACTCCTTCGAAAAAAGGGAGTTTTAATTATCCCGTACTTGGACGATCTCCTTATAAAGGCGAGGTCCAAGGAGCAGTTGTTGGTCGGAGTAGCACTATCTCGGGAAGTGCTACAACAGCACGGATGGATTCTATACATTCCAAAGTCACAGCTGGTTCCTACCACACGCCTACTGTTCCTGGGGATGGTTCTGGACACAGAACAGAAAAAAGTGTTTCTCCCGCAGGAGAAAGCCAAGGAGCTGTCATCTCTAGTCAGAGACCTCCTGAAACCAAAACAGGTATCGGTGCATCTCACTGCACACGAGTCCTGGGAAAAATGGTAGCTTCTTACGAAGCAAAATTCCATTCGGCAGGTTCCATGCAAGAACCTTTCAGTGGGACCTCTTGGACAAGTGGTCGGGATCGCATCTTCAGATGCTTCGGCTGATAACCCTGTCTCCAAGGACCAGGGTATCTCTACTGTGGTGGCTGCAGAGTGCTCATCTTCAAGAGGGCCGCAGATTCGGCATACAGGACTGGGTCCTGGTAACCACGGATGCCAGCCTTCGGGGCTGGGGGGCAGTCACACAGGGAAGAAATTTCCAAGGACTTTGGTCAAGTCAGGAGTCGTCCCTACACATAAATATTCTGGAACTGAGGGCCATTTACAATGCCCTAAGTCTGGCAAGGCCTCTGCTTCAAAACCAGCCGGTACTGATCCAATCAGACAACATCACGGCAGTCGCCCATGTAAACCGACAGGGCGGCACAAGAAGCAGGATGGCGATGGCAGAAGCCACAAGGATTCTCCGATGGGCGGAAAATCACGTCTTAGCACTGTCAGCAGTGTTCATTCCGGGAGTGGACAACTGGGAAGCAGACTTCCTCAGCAGACACGACCTACACCCGGGAGAGTGGGGACTTCATCCAGAAGTCTTCCAACTGTTGGTAAACCATTGGGAAAGGCATCAGGTGGACATGATGGCGTCCCGCCTAAACAAAAAACTAGATATTGCGCCAGGTCAAGGGACCCTCAGGCAATAGCTGTGGACGCTCTAGTGACACCGTGGGTGTACCAGTCGGTTTATGTATTCCCTCCTCTGCCTCTCATACCAAAGGTACTGAGAATAATAAGAAAACGAGTAAGAACGATACTCGTGGTTCCGGATGGGCCAAGAAGAGCTTGGTACCCAGAACTTCAAGAAATGATATCAGAGGACCCATGGCCTCTACCGCTCAGACAGGATCTGCTACAGCAGGGGCCCTGTCTGTTCCAAGACTTACCGTGGCTGCGTTTGACGGCATAGCGGTTGAATTCCGGATCCTAAAGGAAAAGGGCATTCCGAAAGAAGTCATTCCTACGCTGATAAAAGCCAGGAAAGAAGTAACCGCAAACCATTATCACCGTATTTGGCGAAAATATGTTGCGTGGTGTGAGGCCAGGAAGGCCCCAACAGAGGAATTTCAGCTGGGTCGTTTTCTGCACTTCCTACAGTCAGGGGTGACTATGGGCCTAAAATTGGGTTCCATTAAGGTCCAGATTTCGGCTCTGTCGATTTTCTTCCAGAAAGAACTGGCTTCACTGCCTGGAGTTCAGACATTTGTAAAGGGAGTGCTACATATTCAGCCCCCTTTTGTGCCTCCTGTGGCACCTTGGGATCTCAACGTGGTGTTGAGTTTCTTAAAATCACATTGGTTTGAGCCACTTAAAACTGTGGATTTGAAATATCTCACGTGGAAAGTGGTCATGTTATTGGCCTTGGCTTCGGCCAGGCGTGTGTCAGAATTGGCGGCTTTGTCATGTAAAAGCCCTTATCTGATTTTCCATATGGATAGGGCAGAATTGAGGACTCGTCCCCAGTTTCTCCCTAAGGTGGTATCAGCTTTTCACTTGAACCAACCTATTGTAGTGCCTGCGGCTACTAGGGACTTGGAAGATTCCAAGTGACTGGACGTAGTCAGGGCCTTAACAATTTATATTTCCAGGACGGCTGGAGTCAGGAAAACTGACTCGCTTTTTATCCTGTAGGCACCCAACAAAATAGGTGCTCCTGCTTCTAAGCAGACTATTGCTCGCTGAATTTGTAGCACAATTCAGCTGGAGCATTCTGCGGCTGGATTGCCGCATCCTAAATCAGTAAAAGCCCATTCCACGAGGAAAGTGTGCTCATCTTGGGCGGCTGCCCGAGGGGTCTCGGCTTTACAATTTTGCCGAGCTGCAACTTGGTCAGGGGCAAACACGTTTGCTAAATTCTACAAAATTGATACCCTGGCTGAGGAGGACCTTGAGTTCTCTCATTCGGTGCTGCAGAGTCATCCGCACTCTCCCGCCCGTTTGGGAGCTTTGGTATAATCCCCATGGTCCTTACGGAGTTCCCAGCATCCACTAGGACGTCAGAGAAAATAAGATTTTACTCACCGGTAAATCTATTTCTCGTAGTCCGTAGTGGATGCTGGGCGCCCATCCCAAGTGCGGATTGTCTGCAATACTTGTATGTAGTTATTGCCTAACTAAGGGTTATTGTTGAGCCATCTGTTGAGAGGCTCAGTTATATTTCATACTGTTAACTGGGTGTAGTATCACGAGTTATACGGTGTGATTGGTGTGGCTGGTATGAGTCTTACCCGGGATTCAAAATCCTTCCTTATTGTGTCAGCTCTTCCGGGCACAGTATCCTAACTGAGGTCTGGAGGAGGGTCATAGTGGGAGGAGCCAGTGCACACCAGATAGTACCTAATCTTTCTTTTAGAGTGCCCAGTCTCCTGCGGAGCCCGTCTATTCCCCATGGTCCTTACGGAGTTCCCAGCATCCACTACGGACTACGAGAAATAGATTTACTGGTGAGTAAAATCTTATTTTTTCCAAGGAATAGAACAATAACTACTTTAAGATACAGAGATTACATAAAGTTTCGGGTTTTGTGTTTTGGTTTTGGATTCGGTTCCGCGGCCGTGTTTTGGATTCGGACGCGTTTTGGCAAAACCTCCCTTAAAAATTTTTGTCGGATTCGGGTGTGTTTTGGATTCGGGTGTTTTTTTCCAAAACCCCCTCAAAAACAGCTTAAATCATAGAATTTGGGAGTACTTTTGATCCCATAGTATTATTAACCTCAATAACCATAATTTCCACTCATTTCCAGTCTATTCTGAACACCTCACAATATTATTTTTAGTCCTAAAATTTGCACCGAGGTCACTGGATGACTAAGCTAAGCAACCCAAGTGGCCGGCACAAACACCTGGCCCATCTAGGAGTGGCACTGCAGTGTCAGACAGGATGGCACTTAAAAAAATTGGCTCCAAACATCACATGATGCAAAGATAAATAAAATAAAATAAAGAGGTGCATGGAATTGTCCTTGGGCCCTCCCACCCACCCTTATGTTGTATAAACAGGACACTGTTAAACACTTTAACAAACCCATCATTTCAGCCACAGGGTCTGCCACATGACTGTGGCTGAAATGACTGGTTGGTTTGGGCCCCCACCAAAAAAGAAGCAATCAATCTCTCCTTGCACAAACTGACTCTACAGAGGCAAGATGTCCACCTCCTCCTCATCGTCCAATTCCTCACCCCTTTTACTGTGTACATCCCCCTCCTCACAGAGTATTAATTCGTCACCACTGGAATCCACCATCACTGGTCCCTGTGTACTTTCTGGAGGCAATTGCTTGTAAATGTCTCCACAGAGGAATTACATAGTAACATAGTAACATAGTATCTGAGGTTGAAAAAAGACAATTGTCCATCGAGTTCAACCTATTTGTGGTCTCCTATGCATGATGATTTGACTAAAATTTCTGACTGATGCTGCTGTCAGCCGTTGCATTTTATCCCTATTTATAGTAACTATAATGCATGACTATGCACCATACCCCTGGATATCCTTATCCATTAGGAATTTATCTAACCCATTCTTAAAGGTGTTGACAGATTTCGCCATTACAACTCCCTCGGGCAGGGAATTCCAAACACGTATTGTCCTTACCGTGAAAAAGCCTTTACGCCGTATTGTGCGGAATCTCCTCTCCTCTAACCTGAGCGAGTGTCCACGAGTCCTCTGTGTTGATCTAACCAAAAACAGGTCCCGCGCAAGCTCTGTGTATTGTCCCCTTATATATTTGTAGATGTTGATCATATCCCCTCTTAGTCTCCGCTTTTCCAATGTAAACATGCCTAGCCTTTCAAGCCTTTCCTTGTATTCCATCGTCTCCATGCCCTTAATTAGTTTGGTCGCCCTCCTCTGTACCCTTTCAAGCTCCAGGATATCCTTTTTGTAGTATGGTGCCCAGAATTGTACACAGTATTCAAGGTGTGGCCTCACTAGTGATTTATATAACGGGAGTATAATACTCTCGTCCCTAGCATCAATACCCCGTTTTATGCATGCTAATATCTTATTAGCCTTCTTTGCTGCAGTCCTACTTTGGGGACTACTGCTTAGCTTGCTATCTATGAGGACACCTAAGTCCTTTTCCAGTACAGAATCCCCTAATTTTACCCCATTTAGTAGGTAGGTGTAATTTTTGTTCTTGTTACCACAGTGCATTACCTTACACTTGTCTGTGTTGAAGCGCATTCTCCATTTGGCTGCCCATGCTTCTAATTTAACTAAGTCGTTCTGAAGAGACTCAGCATCTATTTATAGCCTTACACAATTTGGTATCATCTGCAAAAATTGACACCATGCTCTCTAGACCTTCTGTTAGGTCGTTAATGAAAATATTGAACAATAGCGGTCCTAATACTGAGCCTTGCGGCACACCACTTAGCACTTCAGTCCAAGTTGAAAAAGATCCATTAACCACAACGCGCTGCTTCCTATTATCTAACCAGTTTTTGACCCAAGTGCATATTGTGCTTCCTAGCCCTGATTCTTGTAGCTTGTAGATAAGTCTCATGTGTGGTACAGTATCGAACGCTTTGGCAAAGTCTAAAAAGATTACATCCACGTCTTTACCCTGATCTAGGTTTGCGCTTACTGTTTCATAAAAGCCAAGTAAGTTGGTTTGACAGGATCTGTCCTTCATAAACCCATGTTGATTCCTTTTAATGACCTTATTGGTTTCAAGGAACTTCTGAATACTATCTCTTAGAATACCTTCCAATACTTTCCCCACTATAGATGTAAGACTAACTGGTCTATAATTACCTGGTTCAGCTTTACTTCCCTTTTTGAATATAGGCACTACTTCCGCTATACGCCAGTCTTTGGGAACCATACCTGATATAACTGAATCCTCAAAGATCAAAGATAGCGGTTTTGCCAGTTCAGAGTGAAGCTCCATTAGAACCCTTGGATGAATACCATTGGGCCCTGGTGATTTATTAATCTTTAAATGTTTTAATCGGTCACAGACTACTTCCTCGCTTAAATAAGTACCTATCAGTGTGATATTCTCATTATTGAGATTGTGTGTCAGTCCCTGAATTGGGTCCTCTCTAGTGAATACTGTTGAAAAAAACTCATTTAGTGTGTCCGCTATGTCATTATCATTTTTGCTTAAGACTCCCAACTTGTCTTTTAAAGGGCCTATACTCTCCTTCTTTAATCTCTTGCTATTAATGTATTTAAAGAATTTTTTGGGATTCGCTTTGCTTTCCTTTGCTACTAGTTTTTCAGTTTCTACTTTAGCCGCTCTTATTTCCTTTTTGCAAATTTTGTTACATTCCTTATAGTGCTGAAATGACTCCGCTTCCCCGTCAGATTTGTATTATTTAAATGCTCGCCTTTTCTTGCCCATAAGTTCCTTAATCTTTTTGTTAAGCCACATCGGTTTATGATTTTTATTCCCTTTTTTGCTACTCATAGGAATACATTTGAGTGTATTTTTAGCTAGCAGGAATTTTAGTACCTCCCATTTCTCCGTAGTATTTTTTCCTAAAAACAAACCTTCCCATTCAATATCCCTGAAAAATACTAGAGATGAGCGCCGGAAATTTTTCGGGTTTTGTGTTTTGGTTCTGGGTTCGGTTCCGCGGCCGTGTTTTGGGTTCGACCGCGTTTTGGCAAAACCTAACCGAATTTTTTTTGTCGGATTCGGGTGTGTTTTGGATTCGGGTGTTTTTTTTTAAAAACACTAAAAAACAGCTTAAATCATAGAATTTGGGGGTCATTTTGATCCCAAAGTATTATTAACCTCAAAAACCATAATTTACACTCATTTTCAGTCTATTCTGAATACCTCACACCTCACAATATTATTTTTAGTCCTAAAATTTGCACCTAGGTCGCTGGATGACTAAGCTGGGCGACCCTAGTGGCCGACACAAACACCGGGCCCATCTAGGAGTGGCACTGCAGTGTCACGTAGGATGGCCCTTCCAAAAAACCCTCCCCAAACAGCACATGACGCAAAGAAAAAAAGAGGCGCAATGAGGTAGCTGTGTGAGTAAGATAAGCGACCCTAGTGGCCGACACAAACACCTGGCCCATCTAGGAGTGGCACTGCAGTGTCACGCAGGATGGCCCTTCCAAAAAACCCTCCCCAAACAGCACATGACGCAAAGAAAAAAAGAGGCGCAATGAGGTAGCTGTGTGAGTAAGATAAGCGACCCTAGTGGCCGACACAAACACCGGGCCCATCTAGGAGTGGCACTGCAGTGTCACGCAGGATGGCCCTTCCAAAAAACCCTCCCCAAACAGCACATGACACAAAGAAAAAAAGAGGCGCAATGAGGTAGCTGTGTGAGTAAGATAAGCGACCCTAGTGGCCGACACAAACACCGGGCCCATCTAGGAGTGGCACTGCAGTGTCACGCAGGATGGCCCTTCCAAAAAACCCTCCCCAAACAGCACATGACGCAAAGAAAAAAAGAGGCGCAATGAGGTAGCTGTGTGAGTAAGATAAGCGACCCTAGTGGCCGACGCAAACACCGGGCCCATCTAGGAGTGGCACTGCAGTGTCACGCAGGATGGCCCTTCCAAAAAACACTCCCCAAACAGCACATGACGCAAAGAAAAAAAGAGGCGCAATGAGGTAGCTGTGTGAGTAAGATAAGCGACCCTAGTGGCCGACACAAACACAGGGCCCATCTAGGAGTGGCACTGCAGTGTCACGCAGGATGGCCCTTCCAAAAAACACTCCCCAAACAGCACATGACGCAAAGAAAAAAAGAGGCGCAATGAGGTAGCTGTGTGAGTAAGATAAGCGACCCTAGTGGCCGACACAAACACCGGGCCCATCTAGGAGTGGCACTGCAGTGTCACGCAGGATGGCCCTTCCAAAAAACACTCCCCAAACAGCACATGACGCAAAGAAAAAAAGAGGCGCAATGAGGTAGCTGTGTGAGTAAGATAAGCGACCCTAGTGGCCGACACAAACACCTGGCCCATCTAGGAGTGGCACTGCAGTGTCACGCAGGATGGCCCTTCCAAAAAACACTCCCCAAACAGCACATGACGCAAAGAAAAAAAGAGGCGCAATGAGGTAGCTGTGTGAGTAAGCTAAGCGACCCTAGTGGCCGACACAAACACCTGGCCCATCTAGGAGTGGCACTGCAGTGTCACGCAGGATGGCCCTTCCAAAAAACACTCCCCAAACAGCACATGACGCAAAGAAAAATTAAAGAAAAAAGAGGTGCAAGATGGAATTGTCCTTGGGCCCTCCCACCCACCCTTATGTTGTATAAACAGGACATGCACACTTTAACCAACCCATCATTTCAGTGACAGGGTCTGCCACACGACTGTGACTGATATGACGGGTTGGTTTGGACCCCCACCAAAAAAGAAGCAATTAATCTCTCCTTGCACAAACTGGCTCTACAGAGGCAAGATGTCCACCTCATCATCATCCTCCGATATATCACCGTGTACATCCCCCTCCTCACAGATTATCAATTCGTCCCCACTGGAATCCACCATCTCAGCTCCCTGTGTACTTTGTGGAGGCAATTGCTGCTGGTCAATGTCTCCGCGGAGGAATTGATTATAATTCATTTTAATGAACATCATCTTCTCCACATTTTCTGGATGTAACCTCGTACGCCGATTGCTGACAAGGTGAGCGGCGGCACTAAACACTCTTTCGGAGTACACACTTGTGGGAGGGCAACTTAGGTAGAATAAAGCCAGTTTGTGCAAGGGCCTCCAAATTGCCTCTTTTTCCTGCCAGTATAAGTACGGACTGTGTGACGTGCCTACTTGGATGCGGTCACTCATATAATCCTCCACCATTCTTTCAATGGTGAGAGAATCATATGCAGTGACAGTAGACGACATGTCCGTAATCGTTGTCAGGTACTTCAGTCCGGACCAGATGTCAGCATCAGCAGTCGCTCCAGACTGCCCTGCATCACCGCCAGCGGGTGGGCTCGGAATTCTGAGCCTTTTCCTCGCACCCCCAGTTGCGGGAGAATGTGAAGGAGGAGATGTTGTTGACAGGTCGCGTTCCGCTTGACTTGACAATTTTCTCACCAGCAGGTCTTTCAACCCCAGCAGACTTGTGTCTGCCGGAAAGAGAGATCCAAGGTAGGCTTTAAATCTAGGATCGAGCACGGTGGCCAAAATGTAGTGCTCTGATTTCAACAGATTGACCACCCGTGAATCCTTGTTAAGCGAATTAAGGGCTCCATCCACAAGTCCCACATGCCTAGCGGAATCGCTCCGTGTTAGCTCCTCCTTCAATGTCTCCAGCTTCTTCTGCAAAAGCCTGATGAGGGGAATGACCTGACTCAGGCTGGCAGTGTCTGAACTGACTTCACGTGTGGCAAGTTCAAAGGGCATCAGAACCTTGCACAACGTTGAAATCATTCTCCACTGCGCTTGAGACAGGTGCATTCCACCTCCTATATCGTGCTCAATTGTATAGGCTTGAATGGCCTTTTGCTGCTCCTCCAACCTCTGAAGCATATAGAGGGTTGAATTCCACCTCGTTACCACTTCTTGCTTCAGATGATGGCAGGGCAGGTTCAGTAGTTTTTGGTGGTGCTCCAGTCTTCTGTACGTGGTGCCTGTACGCCGAAAGTGTCCCGCAATTCTTCTGGCCACCGACAGCATCTCTTGCACGCCCCTGTCGTTTTTTAAAAAATTCTGCACCACCAAATTCAAGGTATGTGCAAAACATGGGACGTGCTGGAATTTGCCCATATTTAATGCACACACAATATTGCTGGCGTTGTCCGATGCCACAAATCCACAGGAGAGTCCAATTGGGGTAAGCCATTCCGCGATGATCTTCCTCAGTTGCCGTAAGAGGTTTTCAGCTGTGTGCGTATTCTGGAAAGCGGTGATACAAAGCGTAGCCTGCCTAGGAAAGAGTTGGCGTTTGCGAGATGCTGCTACTGGTGCCGCCGCTGCTGTTCTTGCGGCGGGAGTCCATACATCTACCCAGTGGGCTGTCACAGTCATATTGTCCTGACCCTGCCCTGCTCCACTTGTCCACATGTCCGTGGTTATGTGGACATTGGGTACAGCTGCATTTTTTAGGACACTGGTGACTCTTTTTCTGAGGTCTGTGTACATTTTCGGTATCGCCTGCCTAGAGAAATGGAACCTAGATGGTATTTGGTACCGGGGACACAGTACCTCCAACAAGTCTCTAGTTGGCTCTGCAGTAATGATGGATACCGGAACCACGTTTCTCACCACCCAGGATGCCAAGGCCTCAGTTATCCGCTTTGCAGTAGGATGACTGCTGTGATATTTCATCTTCCTCGCAAAGGACTGTTGGACAGTCAATTGCTTGGTGGAAGTAGTAAAAGTGGTCTTACGACTTCCCCTCTGGGATGACCATCGACTCCCAGCAGCAACAACAGCAGCGCCAGCAGCAGTAGGCGTTACACGCAAGGATGCATCGGAGGAATCCCAGGCAGGAGAGGAATCGTCAGAATTGCCAGTGACATGGCCTGCAGGACTATTGGCATTCCTGGGGAAGGAGGAAATTGACACTGAGGGAGTTGGTGGGGTGGTTTGCGTGAGCTTGGTTACAAGAGGAAGGGATTTACTGGTCAGTGGACTGCTTCCGCTGTCGCCCAAAGTTTTTGAACTTGTCACTGACTTATTATGAATGCGCTGCAGGTGACGTATAAGGGAGGATGTTCCGAGGTGGTTAACGTCCTTACCCCTACTTATTACAGCTTGACAAAGGCAACACACGGCTTGACAAATGTTGTCCGCATTTCTGTTGAAATACTTCCACACCGAAGAGCTGATTTTTTTTGGTATTTTCACCAGGCATGTCAACGGCCATATTCCTCCCACGGACAACAGGTGTCTCCCCGGGTGCCTGACTTAAACAAACCACCTCACCATCAGAATCCTCCTTGTCAATTTCCTCCCCAGCGCCAGCAACACCCATATCCTCCTCATCCTGGTGTACTTCAACACTGACATCTTCAATCTGACTATCAGGAACTGGACTGCGGGTGCTCCTTCCAGCACTTGCAGGGGGCGTGCAAATGGTGGAAGGCGCATGCTCTTCACGTCCAGTGTTGGGAAGGTCAGGCATCGCAACCGACACAATTGGACTCTCCTTGTGGATTTGGGATTTCGAAGAACGCACAGTTCTTTGCGGTGCTTTTGCCAGCTTGAGTCTTTTCATTTTTCTAGCGAGAGGCTGAGTGCTTCCATCCTCATGTGAAGCTGAACCACTAGCCATGAACATAGGCCAGGGCCTCAGCCGTTCCTTGCCACTCCGTGTGGTAAATGGCATATTGGCAAGTTTACGCTTCTCCTCCGACAATTTTATTTTAGGTTTTGGAGTCCTTTTTTTACTGATATTTGGTGTTTTGGATTTGACATGCTCTGTACTATGACATTGGGCATCGGCCTTGGCAGACGACGTTGCTGGCATTTCATCGTCTCGGCCATGACTAGTGGCAGCAGCTTCAGCACGAGGTGGAAGTGGATCTTGATCTTTCCCTAATTTTGGAACCTCAACATTTTTGTTCTCCATATTTTAATAGGCACAACTAAAAGGCACCTCAGGTAAACAATGGAGATGGATGGATACTAGTATACAATTATGGATGGACTGCCGAGTGCCGACACAGAGGTAGCTACAGCCGTGGACTACCGTACTGTGTCTGCTGCTAATATAGACTGGATGATAATGAGATGTAGTATGTATAAAGAAGAAAGAAAAAAAAAACACGGGTAGGTGGTATACAATTATGGATGGACTGCCGAGTGCCGACACAGAGGTAGCTACAGCCGTGGACTAACGTACTGTGTCTGCTGCTAATATAGACTGGATGATAATGAGATGTAGTATGTATAAAGAAGAAAGAAAAAAAAAACCACGGGTAGGTGGTATACAATTATGGATGGACTGCCGAGTGCCGACACAGAGGTAGCTACAGCCGTGGACTAACGTACTGTGTCTGCTGCTAATATAGACTGGATGATAATGAGATGTAGTATGTATAAAGAAGAAAGAAAAAAAAAAACACGGGTAGGTGGTATACAATTATGGATGGACTGCCGAGTGCCGACACAGAGGTAGCTACAGCCGTGGACTAACGTACTGTGTCTGCTGCTAATATAGACTGAATGATAATGAGATGTAGTATGTATAAAGAAGAAAGAAAAAAAAACCACGGGTATGTGGTATACAATTATGGATGGACTGCCGAGTGCCGACACAGAGGTAGCTACAGCCGTGGACTACCGTACTGTGTCTGCTGCTAATATAGACTGGATGATAATGAGATGTAGTATGTATAAAGAAGAAAGAAAAAAAAAACCACGGGTAGGTGGTATACAATTATGGATGGACTGCCGAGTGCCGACACAGAGGTAGCTACAGCCGTGGACTAACGTACTGTGTCTGCTGCTAATATAGACTGGATGATAATGAGATGTAGTATGTATAAAGAAGAAAGAAAAAAAAAACCACGGGTAGGTGGTATACAATTATGGATGGACTGCCGAGTGCCGACACAGAGGTAGCTACAGCCGTGGACTAACGTACTGTGTCTGCTGCTAATATAGACTGGATGATTGATAATGAGATGAAATCAATATATATGTATGTATATATAATATCACTAGTACTGCAGCCGGACAGGTAGATAATATATTTATTAGGTAATGATGACTGATGACGGACCTGCTGGACACTGTCAGCTCAGCAGCACCGCAGACTGCTACAGTAAGCTACTATACTATAGTAGTATGTACAAAGAAGAAAGAAAAAAAAAACCACGGGTAGGTGGTATACAATTATGGATGGACTGCCGAGTGCCGACACAGAGGTAGCTACAGCCGTGGACTAACGTACTGTGTCTGCTGCTAATATAGAGTCTAGACTGGATGATAAATTATTGATAATGAGATGAAATCAATATAATATCACTAGTACTGCAGCCGGACAGGTACTATATATATTTATTATGTAATGACTGATGACGGACCTGCTGGACACTGTCAGGTCAGCACAGCACCGCAGACTGCTAGTCTGCTACAGTAAGCTACTATAGTAGTATGTAATAGTATAAAGAAGAATGAAAAAAAAAAACCACGGGTAGGTGGTATACAATATTATATATATATATATTATATACAATTATATATATATATATATATATATTAAACTGGTGGTGATTGATTATTAAACTGGTGGTCAGGTCACGTTGCAACTTGCAACTAGTACTCCGAGGCCTAAGCAGACAATCACAAAATATATTATTATACTGGTGGTCAGTGTGGTCACAACAATGGCAGTGTGGCACTGACTCTGGCAGCAAAAGTGTGCACTGTACGTTATATTATGTAGTATGTACTCCTGAGTCCTGCTCTCAGACTCTAACTGCTCCCCACTGTCAGTGTCTCCCCCACAAGTCAGATAATACACTTACAGTCACACTATCTAATCTATAAAATAATATCACTTCAGCAAGTAGTATAGTAGTATACAGGAGTATAGTAGTACTCCTCCTAATAATGCTCCCCAAAAATACTGTGTCTCTCTCTTCTCTAAACGGAGAGGACGCCAGCCACGTCCTCTCCCTATGACTCTCAATGCACGTGTGAAAATGGCGGCGACGCGCGGCTCCTTATATAGAATCCGAGTCTCGCGATAGAATCCGAGCCTCGCGAGAATCCGACAGCGTGATGATGACGTTCGGGCGCGCTCGGGTTAACCGAGCAAGGCGGGAAGATCCGAGTCGCTCGGACCCGTGTAAAAAAACATGAAGTTCGGGCGGGTTCGGATTCAGAGGAACCGAACCCGCTCATCTCTAAAAAATACCCTCATCTTTTCAAAATTTTCTTTGCTAAAGTTTAAAGTCCTAGTTGAGCTAGTATAGGGCTGTTTGTAGAAACTGATATTGAATGTGACCATATTGTGGTCGCTGTTTCCTATGGGTTCCCCTACTCTGGGGCGGAACTGTGGGAGGCAGTGGAGTCGGCTGCCGCCGGGCTCCTGACCTCAAGGGGGCACTTCTCCACTGTCTGCTCGCTGCTATTGCAGACGGAGGAGCTGTGAGTCCAGGGACATTAACTTCACCAGGGGAATTACCGGTGGGCTGGTTGGTGCGTGAGGCCGCCTGTCATCTGTGGCTCCGCCCCCTTAGGTCATCACCGGGTCGCGGTTTTGTGCATGACAGGCAGCCCATACAGACTGTTACTAGTGAGGCCACTGTAGTGAGAAGAGGCTCGTCCCACCTAACTGAAAGGCAGTACACGCGCCACTGAAGTCACGACTGTCACGCACCTCGGAGGATGAAAGGGAAGAGGGTGCGCATCCAGGAGAGGTGAGTTCAGCAGCCTGCACAGCGATCCCCCAGGCAGTCATCAGCTGTAGCCTGCCAGCCTGTGCACAGGAGCAGGTACACGAGGGCAGACAGAGTGGGGAAAGTCAGGTGCCACTGAATGAGTCTGATTGCACTGTTGGCACATGCTGCAGTCAGTCTTTAAAAAGTAAAATGTCATGCAGGTTGCAGGACTTTTTTTTTTCTTTAAAGACTGACAGGCTGCCTACAGAGGTGCACTGGCTGATAGGGGGACATGGAGATCTGTCTGAGGGAGTGGGGGCACTAGCGCACGCAGGGGGGGTTTCTGAGTACCCAGAAACCCCCACTGCCAGACCAAATTATTATTATTTTTGTAAAAAACCCGCCGCGGAGACCCGCGATTTAAGCCACGCCCCTTTTGGATTTGGCTCTGCCCCTTTTAGAGACCCGCAAATCGCGGGTTGTACACCTGTTGTGGGCTGGCTGTATGTCAGCTGCAGCTGCTGTTGTCTCTGATGCTGCCACAGCCCTTACATTCCGTTCTGCTTCTATTCACTCAGCCCACTCTTCCTTCCTGGAGGAAGGTACTGTATTTCAAGCTTAGATAATTCACAAATATACATACAGCATGCAGTAATATTTTATAAGTTTATATATATATATATATATATATATATATATTACAGATGTAGCCAGCCTCCTCTATCTCGCGATGTGTACGCACAGGCATACGCATCACGGATAGCGCATATGCGCCACACTGCGATTGATCGCAGCGTGGCATTTGCACATTGGAATACAGTGTATGTGCGTACGCACATGCGCAGCGGTCACACTACTTGCATCATCCATGCCGCTATGTGTACGCATTGCGAGATGGATGAGCATGGCTACATGTGTACAAATATTATATATATATATATATATATATATAAATTATACAGTGTATGTGTAATGTGAAAATGTCTTGTAAACGCCATTGAAGCGTTGAAGCACTGAAGACAAAGTCTTTCTGAGCTACGAGTGCCGCCGACACATGTATTATTTGGATGGTAATGGCTTTGTTTCATTATTACCAGAGGGCACCGGCATATGCTACCTGAGGATGGGGAGTGTGTATGTATGTATGTATGTATGTATGTATATATATATATATATATATATATTGGTTTCCTTATCTGGCTAACCCCTTCAAGGTCTAGCACCTGGCATTGTCATGTTTCTATACAGTTATGGTTTTCTAATACATTTTTAGAATAGCTCTATGACTATTTTAAAATACATTTGGTCTGTCTGTCTATCTATCTATCTATCTATCTATCTATCTATCTATCTATCTATCTATCTATCTATCTATCATCACATGTAGGCCTTTCTTTCTATGCTAGTTTAATGGACCTGGCATATACTGGGTCACCACAGTCTCCACCCCCATGCTTGGCTCCACCCCCCTCTGGAAACCCCCTCCTGCATATCCTACGTTTGCCCCTGAGTGGGGGGGCAATGTGTAGTAGGGGGGAGAAGGTTATTTAGTGCCAGGAGCGTATCTCTTTATCGACCAGGATGGAACCTGCCCGAGGCACTAGCTAAGGAGGGGCACTGCCTGGCGGTGCCTCCAACTGCAATGGTTCGGAGCCAGCAATAATTAATCCGCAGAAGCAGTGATACGTGTGAGCTCCCCTAGAGTAGCAGACAAATACTCTCCTCATGGCAAGTTCCTTGCTGCTGCATGCACCACTCTCCAGTAACAATCTCTGGCAGCCCATTGTGGTTTGGAGCTAGGGGGAGAGCAGGACCACACAGACAGCAGGACTGGCCTCATTCACTGCTGCCTGCTACAATCCTGGGAACCAACTGAACTGCGGTCACTTTAACTGATGGGCCCTACACACTGGCAGATCCACCGCCGAGCTGCCCGACGAAAGAGGCGTGTGTGTGCTTTTAAGTGAATGAGGTGTTTGTGTGTTTTTTATATTTATCGGCACACCGCTGCGCCAAAGCATCTCCATCGAGACCTACTGGCGGGTGAGGGAGTGATGTAGGTGTACTATAAAGGTATGCTGGTTTCTGTTTTTATTGTAATGACTGACTTGGAGTGCGTCTACTTTTTATGTGTATCTATATTACTGTTGGGAAAGGTACCTGAGCACGCTGCTACTGTTCACCCTGAGTGCCGGATAGTTACATATGGTATGTGTGTGTATATGTAGGGGGGCACCAACATTTATCATGCCTCCGGGCGACTGGGACGAACTTACGCCACTGCCCCTACTATAATACCTGATACCAAATCCCCATTGTTTGTTAGTACCAGGTCTAAGATTGCATTGTACCTAGTTGGTTCCTCAATTAGTTGGACTAAGTAGTTATCATTAAGTGTGTTTAAAAACATATTGCCCCTAGCAGTATCACATGAATTGTTTTTCCAGTTTATCTCTGGATAGTTAAAATCTCCCATCACTACTATGTCTCCTACTCCTGCTGCTCTTTCAATTTGCTTTAGTAACAATTCATCATCAGATGCGTTGATACCAGGCGGCCTATAGCATACACCCAATACTAACTTTTTTATTCCTTTTTCTCAGCATGCAATTTCTACCCATAATGTCTCGACAGTGTCTACAGTCCCCTCCTGAATATCTTCCCATATATTAGGTTTAAAAAATGGCTTTACGTACAGACACACCCCTCCACCCTTTTTATTTAGTATGTCTCTCCTAAACAGTGTATAGCCCTCTAGATTGACTGTCCAATCATGAGATTCATCCCACCAAGTTTCAGTAATGCCTATAATATCATACTGTTTGCTTGCTGCAAGTATTTCTAGTTCACCCTTTTTACCAGTAATACTTCTGGCGTTTACATACATACAACTCAGTGGCGCACCCAGGGGGGGTTTCCGAGTACCCAGAAACCCCCCTCCACTAAAAAAAAAAAAAAATTTTTTTTTTTTTTTTTTTTTTTTTAGCTGCATGAGTATTATTAATGACTGTCTAGCGTCCTCTGCAGCCTGCTGTCTTCCTGGTGGCACTTGCAAGTGCAATACAAGTTTACTTTATTTTAATTAGAGTACATATATATCCATGTGCCTACATATATACACATGTATATACATACATACATATAAACACACACACACACACACACACACACACACACACACACACACACACACACACACATATGATATATATATATACATGTGTATATATATATGTGTACTGTATGTGTGTGTATATATATATATATATGTATGCATGTTTAATATGCTATGTATATGTGTATATGGGTTCACTACGATCTCCCGGCGGCCGGCCTCCCGGCGACCAGCATACCGGCGCCGGGAGGCCGGCCGCCGGCTTACCAACAGTGTGGCGAGCGCAAATGAGCCCCTTGCGGGCTCGCTGCGCTCGCCACACTATTCTATTCTCCCTCCAGGGGGGTTGTGGACCCCCACGAGGGAGAATAAACGTCGGTATGCCGGCGGTCAGGCTCCCGGCGCCGGTATGCTGGTCGCCGAGAGCCCGATCGCCGGCATACTGAAGACCACCCGTGTATATGTATGTGTGTGTGTGTGTATGTATATATATATATATATATATATATATATATGTGTGTGTGTAGATAATGATATATGTATATATATATGTAGAAGAGTCAGAACAAACAAATGTCCAAGACAGGACATGGCACTCCAGGACTTTAGTATAAATGATTTTAATGCATCCACTTAATCAACGACCTGCATCACTCCAACAGCCAGTGGTGCAGTGTAAACTGTGGCATAATGGCACAAGCATATATATGTGTAGATATATATATATATATATATATATATACACACACACACACACACACACAGACACACTAGTTTTACGGACCCAGCATATACTGGGTCACCTCAGTCCCCACCCCCGTGATTGGCTCCGCTCAGTTCTGGAAACCCCCCCATGCAAATCCTGCGTTTGCCACTGCAACTAAGATAAGTATTTTCCCTTGCGTTAGGGACATCTTTCACCTTATGTAGCAAGGATGACCTGTAATCGTCATTGGTTAGTGCTTTGGTAAAATCCCTTATAGTACCCATGTTAGTTACCTTACCGCCTGCTCTTACCCTCCCCCCAACTTCTTCCCCATTTCGTTTACTACCGCCATCCCCACTATTCTCACTGCATGACCCGTAGTTTCTAGCTAAACCCTCCCCCCAGGCTCCTAGTTTAAAATCTCCTCCAACCTTCTAACCATCCTTCCCCCCAGCACCGCTGCCCCCTCCTCAGTCAGGTGCAATCCGTCACGACAAAAGAGATGGCGCCTGACTGAGAAGTCCGCCCAGTGTTCCAGGAACACAAACCCCTCTTTCCTGCACCAATCCCTAAGCCACACATTTACCTACCTAATCTCCCTCTGCCTCCCTGGACTAGTGCGTGGCACGGGTAATAATTCCGAGAATATTACCTTAGATGTCCTTGTCTTCAGTTTCTTTCCTAAGTCCCTATAGTCTTTCTTAAGGACATCCCACCTTCCGCTAACTTTGTCATTGGTGCCAACGTGCACCAAGACCGCCGCGTCTTTGCCAGCCCCTCCCAACAATCTATCTACCCGGTCCGCGATGTGCCGTACCCGAGCACCCGGGAGACAACAGACTGTACAGCGATCACGGTCCCGGTAGCAGATTGCCCTATCTGCCTTCCTGATGATAGAATCCCCTACCACCATCATCTGACTAGGTACCTCTCTATCTTTTATTCCAACCGCGCCAGAGGGACCGCTCCTCTGGATGCTAGAGGGAGCAGTCTCCTCCGGCACCGTCATTTCTTCACTATCATCCTCCGATTCCTCGTCCAATCGGGCAAATTTGTTCCGGTTTGATAGTTCGGAGATGTCGTGCCTCCCCCTCTTTTTCTTCCTTCTAACTGTGACCCAACTGGCTACCTGATCATCATCCTCTTCTACCAGTGACCCCTCCCGCAACTCCTCCACCGTTCTGTCTAAACTACGCTCGAGATTGTGAATCTCCCTCAGTCGCACAACGGTTTGCTCTAGATGAGTTACCTGGGCTTCCAGGGCAACAGTTCGCACACACCTCGTGCAGATGTAATCACACTGGGCCGGTAGCTCCAGGTGTGCATACATCTTGCACGACATGCACTGAGTGAGGTCCTCAATCACAGCCCCTCCCATATTGTTTGTAAGGTCTAACTCCCTGTTACACTCAAAGAAAAAGCAGCAAAAATAAAAAGTAGAAGACAAGCAATCTCACTTATACAATAATTAAGCTGGCTTATACTTATCTGTCTTTGTACGGTTATTGGTCCTTCACTTTTATGCAGCCGTAGTACTCTCTCCTGCGGCACCTATACTCCACTTAGCAGTTGCAGTTGTTCCAGCTCACTGCTCCTCCTTTTCACTCGGCTTCCAGCTCCTTTTTGCTGTTTAAAACTCACACTTAGAAATCCAATCAGCACTTGGAAGAGACAAGCCCCACAGAGCCAATTGATTATAATTCATTTTGATGAACATCATCTTCTCCACATTTTCTGGAAGTAACCTCCTACACCGATCGCTGACAAGGTTACCAGCTGCACTAAACACTCTTTCGGAGTACACACTGGAGGGGGGACAACTTAGGTAAAATAAAGCCAGTTTGTGCAAGGGCCTCCAAATTGCCTCTTTTTCCTGCCAGTATACGTACGAACTGGCTGACATGCCTACTTGGATGCTGTCGCTCATATAATCCTCCACCATTCTTTCAATGGTGACAGAATCATATGCAGTGACAGTAGACGTCATGTCAGTAATCGTTGGCAGGTCCTTCAGTCCGGACCAGATGTCAGCTATCGGTCCTGACTGCCCTGCATCACCGCCAGCGGGTGGTTTTGGAAATTTTAACCTTTTCCTGGCAGCTCCAGTGGCGGGAAAAAATGAGGGAGGAGCTGTTGGCGGGTCATGTTCCGTTTGACTTGACAATTGTCTCACCAGCAGGTCTTTGAACATCTGCAGACTTGTGTCTGCCGGAAAGAGAGATACAACGTAGGCTTTCCAGTCGTTGAAAACAGCTCTAGTACAAGCCCCAGTACTGATGGCACCGGACTATAGTAAAAACTTTGTTGTACAGACTGATGCGTCACAGTACGGACTCGGGGCAGTACTGAGCCAGGAGGGACCGGATGGACAGGAGCACCCTGTGGCCTATTTGAGCAGAAAGCTGCTACCGCGGGTGGTGGGGTATGCCACAATTGAGAAGGAGTGTTTGGCTATTGTTTGGGCTGTGAAGAAACTTCAGCCCTATTTGTATGGCCGCCATTTTACGGTGGTAACGGACCACAATTTATTACGGTGGCTCCAGCACACCACGGGGCAAGGCGGCAGACTGTTGTGGTGGAGCCTTGCTCTTCAGGTTTATGACTTTCATATTATTCACAAGCAAGGCAAGGCTCATAGTAATGCGGATGGGCTGTCACGTCAGGAGGAGCCTAAACCCCCAAAGAACTCCCGGTAACCTCATTAAGGACTGCGGGACCAGGGACCAAATCGTTGGGACATGGGTCCCTGGTTGACCCGCATGAATGGGGGGGGAGGAGTGTGGCCGGAGAGACTAACCAGCCACACGTGTAATGGCGGCTGCGGCACTGAAGTGGTTAACACTCGTGCCCGGTGCCATGTTGCGGACAATAGGCGCTTGGCATCACTGTTAAATGTACTTACGGCGCTGGGCGCAGACTGTTTAAAAATACGTTTAATGATGTGTCTTAACATGTCATATGTAGTGCTCTGTGCAAAATTGCAGGAATGCATGTTTAAATGTATTTATATTTAAGATGTGGTCACCTGTATATTTAAAAGAAAAATGCACTTACTATAGATGTCTGAATAATCATCTCCTGTCAGTAGGAAGTGGTATGCTAATGGCCCTGTCCTAGCAGAGAGGTGAATGACAAAACCTTTTGATGTGTAAGTTCCTTAGAGAGAGATGTTACTCATGGGGGATCTCCTTATCCCATATGTAAAGTAGTTCTGGGCTTGGAACCTGTTCCATGTACCTGATTTAAATGATATATGAATCCTGAATGGCAGATGCAGGAAGGAAGACTGATTGTTGTGATGCAGCCTTTCCTGTTGTAATCCCAAACACTGGGATTGCATGGAGATGTGAATGAGACAGAAACATTTGTATTTTGAAGCTATGTGATAAATTTATCAATAGTGAATGTTAATCTGATACCAAACGTTGTCTGCGTGACAGGAAGGAGGATATTGTTTTATTGCACTTATCTCCTTTTGAAATGTAATTTATTTATTTGTATTTCTAAGATATCTTGATTGGATAGAAAGGGCTCAGGGAGGACATGACCCCCTGTTGTACTGTGTGGAAAATTGACATAAAAAGGAGGCCTGCGTGCCTCCAGAGTTTATTTGTACCATCTTCATTCTGCTGGAACATCTTGCTGTATGCTGTTGCCCCTAACAATAGGGAAGAATCCTTTTTAAGACTATTATTGAGCAAATAAACATCTGCCTCAAGAAGATTGCTTCATCTTGTGACCTACAGGGTTATGCCAAACATAGCCCCGTCCTCCGGCTGTCCAGGGTAGCACCTAACGTCTCCAAGTTCCGCCTTCCGCCAGCTACCAGTAGAGGCCTAGAAAGTGGCTAGTGGGGATTCGTCAAAACCACACAGGTGTGGTAAGGCAGTGTGTCGGCACATACAGAGCAGAACCGTGGTTCCAAACGCCATAGCAGGTTAGGAGTTTGGTGGTGGCAGCATAAACTCGCCCACAGCGCGGTGGGTGGAGTCAGTAACAGGCGGTTACTGACGGTAAGCGGGAATCCCCTATGTGGTCAGGTCCCGTGTGACCTAACCTTCCATTCTGTGCACTGGGAACGCGAACGAAAGGCGTCCGGTCACAGAAATTGGTATTATGTGCATTGTTTGAGTTCTAGTTGGCGCCGCGGATGGCTGCCTCGGTGCTGCTCTGCCAAGCAGCCTTTGTTTTTAGTCTTACGTATATAATATGTCTAATATGTCGAGTCTATTGTACAGTTGCAGTGTGCAGTATCAACTCATACGTGTAATGTTTGTAATGTATGCTACGTTTTTTCCCCTTCTTATGCTATGTATTCCCCCTTCATGTTGCTGCTTGGCGATGCATTGTACTACAAAGAATTCCTAGTGTACGTGAGTACACCTGGCCAATAAAGCTGATTCTGATTCTGATTTAAACCTAGGATCGAGCACGGTGGCCAAAATGTAGTGCTCTGATTTCAACAGATTGACCACCCGTGAATCCTGGTTAAGCGAATGAAGGGCTTCCTCTACAAGTCCCACATGCCTAGCGGAATCGGTCCATTTTAGCTCCTCCTTCAATCTCTCCAGCTGCTTCTGCAAAAGACTGATGAGGAGAATGACCTGACTCAAGCTGGCAGTGTCTGAACTGACTTCACGTGTGGCAAGTTCAAAGGGTTGCAGAACCTTGCACAACGTTGAAATCATTCTCCACCGCGCTTGAGTCAGGTGCATTCCCCCTCCTTTGCCTATATCGTAGGCAGATGTATAGGCTTGAATGGCCTTTTGCTGCTTCTCCATCCTCTGAAGCATATAGAGGGTTGAATTCCACCTCGTTACCACCTCTTGCTTCAGCTGATGGCAGGGCACGTTCAGGAGTGTTTGCTGGTGCTCCAGTCTACGGCACGCGGTGGCTGAATGCCGAAGGTTGCCGGCAATTCTTCGGGCCACCGGCAGCATTTCTTGCATGCTCCTGTCGTTTTTTTTTTAATTCTGCACCACCAAATTCATTGTGTGTGCAAAACATGGTACGTGCTGGAATTTGCCCACATGTAATGCACGCACAATGGGGGTAATTCCAAGTTTATCGCAGCAGGAATTTTGTTAGCAGTTGGGCAAAACCATGTGCACTGCAGGGGAGGCAGATATAACATGTGTAGAGAGAGAGTAAGATTTGGGTGGGTTATTTTGTTTCTGTGCAGGGTAAATACTGGCCGCTTTATGTTTACACTGCAATGTAGATTGCAGATTGAACACACCACACCCAAATCTAACTCTCTCTGCACATGTTATATCTCCCCCCCCCCCCCACATGGGGGGCCGCACAGCCCTCCATGTGCTCGCCAGAGGTAGCCTGACTGCCATTAGGTACCGAGATGAGATCCTCAGACCCTTGTGAGACCATATGCTGGTGGGGTTGGCCCTGGGTTCCTCCTAATGCAAGACAATGCTAGACCTCATGTGGCTGGAGTGTGTCAGCAGTTCCTGCAAGACGAAGGCATTGATGCTATGGACTGGCCTGCCCTTTGCCCAGACCTGAATCCAATTGAGCACATCTGGGACATCATGTCTCGCTCCATCCACCAACAGACTGTCCAGGAGTTGGCGGATGCTTTAGTCCAGGTCTGGGAGGAGATCCCTCAGGAGGCCATCCGCCACCTCATCAGGAGCATGCCCAGGCGTTGTAGAGAGGTCATACAGGCACGTGGAGGCCACATACACTACTGAGCCTCATTTTGACTTGTTTTAAGGACATTACATCAAAGTTGGATCAGCCTGTAGTGTGTTTTTCCACTTTAATTTTGAGTGTGACTCCAAATCCAGACCTCCATGGGTTAATAAATTTGATTTCCATTGATAATTTTCGTGTGATTTTGTTGTCAGCACATTCAACTATGTAAAGAACAAAGTATTTAATAAGAATATTTCATTCATTCAGATCTAGGATGTGTTATTTTAGTGTTCCCTTTATTTTTTTGAGCAGAGTGTGTATATATATATATATATATATATATACATATACATATACACACACACACACACACACACACACACACACATATATATATATATATATATATATATATATATATATACATAAAAGTAAAGGCACTCACTACTATTTTCATATTCCAATAACATACAATTTTTATTATTAATGTTCAATCTCCAGGCACAGCTGTATCAATTCGCTGTTCAATAAAGCATGTTCTTTAGCTCTGGGTCATAAGGTGCAACTTGTCATATACATCACTTTTTCAAATGTATTGCAATGATCATCCACCCTGGACATGCGCAGCTGGTTTGGAACGCAGTCCGGGGATCCGACCACGACAGATGTGAGTCAAATAAGGCACGTAAGCAGCCGAAGTCGACAGACATACTGTATGAAAGAAACATGATGTATCTTAAAATGGAAAAGCATGTTGGCATAATATTTGGAGTCACAGAATGGAATATGCATTAAGTGGAAGTTCTTTTTCCTGATGATCATTGCAATACATTTGAAAAAGTGATGTATATGACAAGTTGCACCTTATGACCCAGAGCTAAAGAACATGCTTTATTGAACAGCGAATTGATACAGCTGTGCCTGAAGATTGAACATTAATAATAAAAATTGTATGTTATTGGAATATGAAAATAGTAGTGAGTGCCTTTACATTTGTGGATATGGATAATTCCGGTGAGGAATAATTAAAGAGCACCCTGCATGGTGAAGAAAGTAAAGAGGAGAGTGCACCTATGCGATACTATGGCTATATATATATATCCCAACTGTGCCTCCGTAGGAACTGAAAGCTGCAGATACATACTTTTAATATTGTAACATATGGAAAAAATGTATATAGATAGATAGATAGATAGATAGATAGATAGATAGATAGATAGATAGATAGATAGGACAGTTATTTAAATTAAACCTTATTTGATTATAGACCAAGTGATCCAATTAAGTTCAGATTCTAGGTGTCCGTGTAAATGGAAGGAATTTGGGGCAGGCAGTGATCAAAAGCTGCATTTGGGAAGAAGTCTCCTTCTTGGACATGTATGATCCAGTGCTGGGTCCGAGATCACCTGTGACACCATCGGCCAGCTTTACTTGATGCGTAAGGTTTTGCAGACCAGCTGCCGCAGCTCCGTCGCTGATCCCAGGAAATCTCAGTCAGAAGATCCTGAACTCTGCACTCCCACAGAACAGAGGTGGCACTCATCAGTTTTCTGAAACGGAGGTCATCACCACCCGCCCTACACCCAGACTGTCAATCATCTGGAATCTGCAGCCGTACCACGTCCGACGCCGCAGGACCTGTACTGCACATGTGCATGCTGGGTCTGGCACATTCACAATGCACTGCACATTGGTACATTGCGACCAACATCAGACAGTGACCAGATCTGAATCACCCTCCTGGTTAGTAATCACCATTGTGGCTGGAGGTGGTGTGGGTGCATTACAGATGTGTCAGATTCATTCAGAGGCGGATTGGCCATAGGGCTCACAAGGAAGATTCCTGATAGGCCAAAATGTCTGTGTGGCCAGTTTTGTGTGTTGTCATGTTTCTCCTCCGCCCACATGACAGGCAGCCCGCGGCACTCAGGGGGTCATTCCGAGTTGATCGCTCGCTTTTTTTTTTAGCAGACGTGCAAACGCATTGTCGCCGCCCACTGGGGAGTGTATTTTCGTTTTGCAGAAGTGCGAACGCTTGTGCAGCAGAGCGCCTGCAAGATCTTTTTGTGCAAAATAAGACCAGGCCTGCAGTTACTCTTCGTGTGCGTTGATTCTAATGATGGAGGGACGGCTGTTGACGTCACACACCCGCCCAGCGAACGCCCAGCCACGCCTGCGTTTTTTCTGCCATGCCTGAGTTTTTCTAAACACTCCCTGAAAACGGTCAGTTGACACCCAGAAACGCCCACTTCATGTCAATCTTCCTGTGTTCGGCCGTGCGACAGGAATGTTCATTAGACTCTGTGCAAACCCACGATGCTCATTGTACCTGTACGACGCACCTGCGCATTGCGGTGCATACGCATGCGCAGAAATGCCAATTTTTAGCCTGATCGCTGCGCTGCGAACAGCGGCAGCTAGCGATCAACTCGGAATTACCCCCTAAGTACACTGCATTGCCCCATTAATTCTGTTATTCCATCTCTGCAGTACAGCAACTCTGCCATCCAGTGATGCTGCCATGGCTACACGGTATGTTATACCTCTTGTGCTGCCCATGTGAGGCCACTTCTACAAAAATTTTCAGGGCCACATTTAGCTCCCAATCCACCCCTGGTCTGCAGCAAAAGACACAAGGAAGGCCGCAATTGCATAAAATCAGGCTCTATGAGGAGGGATCCCGCTGCCCTCAACAGACCCCACCCCTCATCAGACCGCACCCACATTAGGGTTGCTTCCATACAATCCCCGAGCTGGTTTTCCATCCCAATCCACCTCTGGATTTATTTATCTAATGTCTTATTAGCCCTAGGACATGCTTACGGTGCATCCGGAAAGTATTCACAGCACTTCACTTTTTCCACATTTTGTTATGATACAGCCTTATTCCAAAATGGAATAAATAAATTTTTCCCCTCAAAGTTCTACACACAATACCCATTGGCGTGCGCAGCACATTTTATTAGGGGTTGCACCGTCGGAATGGTGTGTCTAGCACCGCCTTTTGGGCGTGTCTAACACCATCTATTGACGATCAACGCAATATAAAATATCCATACTTGTACCAATCCTAATAAAGTAGGTACATTGTCAGATGTTGTGGTGTGCACCAAACAAACACCCCTGATGGCACTCACTGCAATTACACTGCTACTCCTCAGCCTAGTCTGGCTCCCCCTCTCTTTCCCCTGCAAGCTGCAGCAGCTTACTTACAAGTCAGCCACTCACTGTCACTGACAGTCGCAGACTAGTACTGCCGCTGCTGGAAAAACGAGTGACATGTCAATGCTACTGCCGACCGCCTGCCAGTATTGAATTTGTCTTCCTAAGTGGAACGCTGGCAGCATGCTGATCCTCATCAGTGGCAGGCGTTGGCATAGCATAGAAGGAGAGAGGTGGGCATGTGGCGGATGTGGCAGGTGGGCGTGCGAGCAGCATGATGTAATCACATCACGCCGTTTTTGTACATGGAGGTGGAGCCGGGAGTTTGAAAGCCGGTGGCAGTGGCACCCTTGATTAACCCAGGTGTCCGGTCAGTAATGCAGTCCTGACAGGCTGCAGCGCAGAGGGGACAGTAATCAGCCTGCTCGGCGATCGCTGCATCAGGCATGTGAGATCAGGGTGCCAGACATTAGGGGGTGCCTGTGCGCACCAGGCACCCCCCCTGCGCACACCTATGGGGGGGGGGGGCAGTTGGGAGGCTCCTGTACTCGCTGCTCTGGTTAGCAGAGCAGAAATGAATAAATGCTGTGCGCATGCGCACAGCGTCTATTCACTAGAGACAGAGGGAGAGGAGGCATGACAGCAGATCACAGAGTGCTGGGCATGCTCCCAAAGTGATGAAAACTGGGGCGTGGCTTGCGATCGCAGCACTCCCGCGAAGCCACATCCTCTTTGGAGGCCATGCCCCCTATTTCCGGCGGGGCGCGCCAATGTACCTCTTTATCAGCCACCAAAGTTGGGAGGTATGTGGACAGGTCATGGCACTCAAAGTCCAAAGTAACTGCAGCACTTTCACCAGTCAAGAGGGACAAGGCAGCCGCACTAGAGATGGACAGCTGTAACTTCCTCTGCTCCTCGCACCAGAGACAGTGTGTTCCCCTGAGCACGGCTGGCGCTGTCTGTGTGAAAGTAGGTAGAGTAGGCAGCGGGCGGCCCTGGGATGGGGGCAGGACCTCCACTACAGCCCTGCTCTTCCTGCATATTATGCAGCCATCGCGGCTGTACACTCCAGCGGGGGGAGGGGGCTGCGGGCGAGGGGCACTATCGGCTCCCTCTGGTATAAGAATGGGGGCAGGGTAGGGGTGTCTAAAACGCTCACGTTAGCCGGAGGCACCGAGAGCGATGCCTCGGAACACATTTAAAACTTTTATTTTTACATGATAAAAATTATTTAAACAATATAAAGGCTAAACGGATACTTATGACACAGAAGAATATGTGTCATAAGTATCTTCTTTGTATTATTTGAATCATTAATAACAGGGGAGGCACTGCCTCCATTGCCTCCCCTGACTGCACGTCCCTGGGGTATAGACATGACCGACAGCAGGGGGGGACAAAGGGGACACCCGTAAAGGGCCCAAAGGTTTAGGGGGCTCCAAGGATAAGGGACACCAAAAACATGGTGACAGTACCAATATTGCTTTTTAAAGTGTTTGCTCCAACTGCTCAATTTAAGGAATAAAACAATGAATTTTGTGTGTGAGTATATATACAAAAGCAAATTCTTCAGAAATGTTGATATTACAACACCCACTATGAGTCGTTGTTTAAAGTTGTCTTGAGTACCACCTCCATGGACATACATATATATCTACATACCTCTCAACTTTACTGTTCTGTGGAGCGGGACACTTGCGCGGCGAAGCCGCGCGCACTCCCGAAAAAGGGGTGTGGTCTATGAAAAGGGGGCGTGGCTTCGCGGAGGGCCCGCGATCGCGAGCCACGCCCCGTTTTCGTCACTGAGGGGGCATGTCCAGCGCTCTGTGAGCCGCTGCATGCTCCCTATCCCTCTGACTCCACTGAATAGACGCTGTGCGCATGCGCACAGCGTCTATTCACCGCTGCTCTGCTAAGCAGAGCAGCGATTGACAGAGCCTCCCAACTGACCCCCCCACCGCGGGACACTGCGGCCCACGGGTGGGACAGCGGGACAGTCCCCAAAAAACGGGACTGTCCCGCGAAAATCGGGACAGTTGGGAGGTATGCATATATATATATATATATCCAGCAGTAAAGATGGCACTCAGAGACTTTTTTAAAGCAGTGAAAAAGACATCTGTATTTAGATGTAACATCTAAATACAGATGTCTTTTTCACTGCTTTAAAAAAGTCTCTGAGTGCCATCTTTACTGCTGGATATTTATCTCTCTGAAAGGCACCTGAGCAGTTGGGACGTTATAATTTGAGTGCCGGCATACTGTGGATGGGTATATATATATATATATATATATATATATATATATGTATGTATGTATGTATGTATGTATGTATGTATGTGTGTGTGTGTGTGTGTGTGTGTGTGTGTACACTGTATATGTGTATATTTAATCTTTCTATATATAAAACACCCTCTGCTTTAAAAGTTGGTGGTCAAGGGAGGTTGCGAAGGCCTCAAGATTTCTGTTGCTGGTCCTGACCCTAACCCAGACCCCTAAACTAGCTCTAAATTGCAGAATAGATGGGCCATGTAATTCTTATCTGCTGAAAATGATATGTTTCTATGTATATGGTGCATTACACAAAAATATCTGTGAATCCAAAGGTATGGTAACTGCAGCATATACCTACACTTGCTCGTGGGGTGAGAACATCTCCCCTAATTGAATTCAGCCCTATGAATAGAGGTTGTGTGATCCCTGTGCACTGTGTGCAGCAGTCACAGAAAGGGTTAATCTCTGCACCTTGCCACTCGAATTACATTGTTGCTCTTTTATTTTTGCAGAGCTGGGAGCTCTAACCCACAGACCAGGTGCAATAATTACTCTTATACATAACACAGCCAACACTTTTATATTCCTGTATACTGGATGTAATTCCCAGTATATGTCACTGACACCTGCATCACACCAGTTATGTATTACTGTATACTGAATTTAAGTCTCAATATATGTCACTGACAGCTGCACAGTACCACTTGTGTAATCCTTTGTACAGCATGTAAGTCTCAGTATATGTCACTGACAGCTGCACAGTACCACTTGTGTAATACTTTGTACAGCATGTAAGTCTCAGTATATGTCACTGACAGCTGCACAGCACCACTTGTGTAATGGTTGCGTCTAGATTCTCTTCGCGCTAAGGACCTTTCCCATAACCCCCTGGGTCCATGTCACAATCTATTTGAAATAGAAAAGTGTGGCGAGCGAAGCGAGACACCGAGCCCGATGCGTGGCGAGCGAAGCGAGCCCGCGAGGGGTCCAATGCTGCATAGAAAAAAAAAATACCCTAAACGAACGGAGAACGAAGGAAACATTTAGGAGCTGTAAGGGCGGAAGTTGTCTCCTGCCCATTCGTTTTGTCACGTCCAGGTCCTTTGCACGAAGGCAACATAGACACAACCCTTGTGGTAATCCCTTGTAAAGCATGTAAGTCTCAGTATATGTCACTGACAGCTGCACAGCACCACTTGTGTAATCCCTTGTAAATCATGTAAGTCTCAGTATATGTCGCTGACAGCTGCACAGTACCACTTGTGTAATCCTTTGTAAAGCATGTAAGTCTCAGTATATGTCACTGACAGCTGCACAGTACCACATGTATAATCCTTTGTAAATCATGTAAGTCTCAGTATATGTCTCTGACAGCTGCACCACAGCACTTTATAATACTGTATACTGGATGTAATTCTCTGTATACAGTATTACAGAAGTGCTTCCTATATTATACTGTGGTTACTGCTATGCTCTCTTACCTTTTATGGTCTAACGGCAATGCTGTATGCATTATATAGTGGCCACGACAATGCTCTCTGTATTATTTCTCCATCATTGCGATGATATCTGTATTATCTATCTGTCACTGCAATGCTCTCTATATTATTTAGAGGTCACTGCGATGTTCCCTGCATTATATAGAGATCATTGATGCTCTCTGGTTTATATGGTGCTCAATATAATATTCTCTGCATTATATGGTAGTCACTATAATATTTTCTACATTATCTAGCAGTCACTGTGGTGCTCTCAGTAGGCCGGGCAACAGGGGTGACAAAGGGGACGCCCATACAGGGCCCGGAGGTTCAGAGGCCCCCAAGGATAAGGGGCACAAAAAAATCATACAGAATCAAAGGGTGCTAAAACTTCAAATTGCAAAATTGCCTATTATAATAGCGATACTCTACCACTCAGAACAATGAAAAAAATGGTATTTAAGATTCACATATTTTTAATTCACCATAAAATCAATGGATTACATAAAACTGTTTTACATCCACATCAAACAGTAAATATAAAGAAGTATATTCACGACATAGCACTGATTTCAATCCACTTTTTAATGTAGTGTAATTCCGTAGATAGATAATGTCAGTTTATGATGTGTATGTTGAATTTCCAACCCAACGCGTTTCATCACAGCATCATGGGTTACATCATCAGAAGGGTGCATGTACACATACAAGTGATTTTGGATTTTCACAGAGTGAGAATCAAGTACTGTAGAAAAAGATAGATAAAAATCCACTAGCATATGTGCAGAATTATCAAAATTCAGGGAAGCAGAGCGACTGGTCACATGTAATCCCTCCACATAGAAACATAGAATTTGATGGCAGATAAGAACCACTTGGCCCATCTAGTCTGCCCCTTTTTTTTTTTTTTTTATCCTTTAGGCAATCTCAACCCTTTTTGAACCTTAATTCTTTGTAAGGATATTCATATGCCTATCCCAAGCCCAAGCATGTTTAAATTGCTCTACAGTCTTAGTCTTGTTAGGGTATGTTAACCTATTCAGGTCTGGTCTATAAACTCTCTGCAGTCATCAGTCAGAATTCTGTTCCTTTAGCAACCGGTTGGAGGTCAATGAATGATAAGATGACACAAGTTCATGTGTAACCAAAGCAAATCATAAATGACCTGCTAGGGGCCGTCATAGCTTTATTATTTATAGCTTAAAGACAAAATCACGCTTGCCAATACATTTAGCCAATCAGAATACACCATGTATGTCTTGAAATACATCGATTGTCATACAATGTTCCAAGTGGCAACTAGAACAGCCTTGAAAATGGTTATTGTTTCGTTTATCAGTCTTTCGGACATAAACTCAGAAGATTTCTTTCAGCATTCTTCTCAATTAGCCTTGGATATATCTGGTGTTGCTTTGTCCGCCTTGGATACATTTAATGTTGCTTTTGTCTTTGTACAAGTCATGCTTTAGGACAAGATATTACCAACTCTGCAATATTTTTCTTAAGGACACATGAACCCATTTTGTGCATACAGTAAATATCTTAATAAATGCGAAAAAGCGTGAATCAATATATATTTGCTATACTGCGGAAGCTCCTACACTATCATTTCCCCTCTTTTTGATTCCACTTTTTCTCCCTATTCTACCTACACTAGGCCTGAACTATTCCCTTTCAGTAAACCAGTTGCCTGGACTTATAGCCCAAACCTTGGGGATTACCCTTAACAACAACCAAAGGATAAGCAACTTCATTCTTCTGGCTGGAGAGTCACTGTCAGCTTCTTCGAGTGGGAGGCGTGTAATCAGGTATTGCGACCTGACACCTTAATTTGAGGTAGGCATGGTTAGCAGCACTTGATATGGACCATCATATCTTGGTTCAAAGGTCTTTCTCACGTGTCTCTTTAAATAGACCCAATCTCCTGGATTTAGCTTATGCGTAGCTGATCCTTCTGGGTCTGGAATGGAAGAAAACACTCGGCAATGGAGGTTAGTCAATGTTTTACAGACCTCCTGTACATAACCTGTTAAATCACCATGATTATGTTGTAATTGTTGTGGATAATAACAACCTGTTCTTGGAGCTGACCCAAACAATATTTCATATGGAGTCAGTTTACTAGGTCTCATAGGTGTGGTCCTAATATTGAACAAGACTATAGGTAGGCATTCTGGCCAAGTTCTTTTGGTTTCTGTCATCATTTTCTGTAGTTTTAGCTTAAGGTCAAAGTTCAGATGTTCCCCCTCCCCACTCGCCTGGGGACGGTAAGGCACGTGGAAGGCCTGCTGTACCCCCAAATCTTTCATTATATGCTGCATGACTTCTCCTGTGAAATGTGTACCTCTATCTGATTCTATAACCTCAGGTATCCCAAATCTACATACTACTTCTGCTATCAGTTTCTTTGCAGTGGTTTTTTTCTGTGGCTTTGCCTACTGGCCAGGCTTCGGCCCAGTGACTAAACATGTCCGTTGCTACTAGTACATATTCATATGGACCGCTTCGTGGCAACTGTATATAGTTGATTTGTAGTCTTTGAAATGGGTAAGAGGCTTTGGGTATAGTTCCTAGAGGTGTCTTGGTTCTTTGTCCTGGATTGCTGATTCCACAGATCCAGCATCCTGCTACAAAGTTTGTTGCAGCTTTATTAAAGCCTAGAGCTATCCAATGCTCTTGTACTCTATTTACCATGGCTTCCTTTGAATGATGTACTTGTCCATGAGCTACTTGTAACATAGGTGGAAATAGAGCTGCTGGTAGACAGTACTTTAATTCTCTTGACTTCCAAAGTCCATGTTAATCTTCTTCTGCCCCCAATCGTGTCCATTTCTCCTTTTCTCCTTGTGATGCTTGTTGTTGAATTTTGATCAACTCCTCTTCACTGGGCATTTGCTTCACATCTTGAGCTACTAAGACTTGCTCAGGTTCTTTTGATTGTAAGGCAATTCTCTTGGCTTCTGCATCTGCAAATGCATTTCCTTTAGCTTCCATGGTTTGGCTCTTAGTATGTGCTTGTACCTTGATTATGCCAATTCTTTTAGGTAGTTCCATAATCAAACTGGCATGTTTGATGGGTTTTCCATTTGCACCTTTGAAGTTCCTACTTTTTATCCTGTCCTTGGGGATCCATTATTATAATATCTTGATCCATCGACGAACAGGTTCATGTCTGGATTGTCCAGTGGTGTATCTTGGACATTAGGAAGAGGTAAAGTCTCTAATTCCATGAGGGCTAGGCAATCATGTGGAAATGTTTGTGTTGTATTTTCTGCGTCTGTAGCAGCATTTTCCTCCTCATCTAACGATTTACCATCATTACCATTTCCCCCTCTCCTCCCCTCTTTTGAATCGTTGATTGGAAGGAGTTTAGCTGGGTTTAGTACAGTGCATCTTGTGATGGTGACATGGGAGGCGCTTAAATAGTGCTACTTCATATTTGGTAAGTCTGGCTGCAGAAAGATGCTTGCTTTTTTTCTTGACTTAGTATTTCTGTTACAGCGTGCGGTACTTGTATACACAGTGGATGATCAAGCACAAGGTCTGTCACCTTTTCCCTCAGTATTGCTGCTGCTGCCACTGCTCGGACACAGGATGGTGCTCCTCTGATAATCAGATCCAGCTGGGCTGAACAGTATGCCACTGGTCTTTGTTTTGGTCCGTATTTCTGGGTGAGCACCCCTAAAGAATGCCCTCTGTTTTCATGGCAGAATAGGTTAAAAGGCTCGTTGTAATCAGGCAATCCTAATGCTGGGGCTGTTATTATGACTTGCTTTAGTTTTCTTACTGCTTCTTCAATGGTGTCCCTGTTTTCTGCTGACGCCTCCTTTTTTGTTAATTCATATAGAGGTTGCATCAGTAATGAAGCTGAGGGTCTCCATTCTCTGCTATAACCAATAAGGCCCAGGAAAGCTCTGATTTCTTTTAATGTTCTTGGGGTTTTTGCTAGAGTTATTGCTTTTGTTCTTTCATCAGTAAGATGCCTTGTTCCTTGGGATATGCAGTGTCCTAAAAAGATAACTCTTTTCTGTACTAGCTGTAGTTTGGCTTTTGACACTCTGCAATCTTCTTCTGCCAAAACGATGAGTAGTAATGCTGTTTCCTTTTTTTTTTTTTTTTTTTGTCTGTGCAGCAATAAGCAGATCATCGACATGTTGAACTAACTGGGAGTCTGTAAAGTGCGGTCTCCATTTCTGCAGGATTAATGCCGTTGCCTTTGCCTCTGAGAAATCTGATGGACTGGTTGCTCCCCCTTGGGGTAATCGTGTCCAACAATATTGTTTACCTTCATGAGTGAATGTTAGAAACTTCTGGCTTTCCCATTCATCAGTAGATAATCTGTTTTTCCCTCCTTTTGAATCTTGAGATTCAACACCTTTATTGATTAATGTTGGAAAAGGGTTGCTGAGTTGAGGGTAATACATCTTCTGATGGTTACTTGTCGCACTCTGGCAGTGCTACTTCATACATGGTCAACCTTGCCACTGAAAGGTGTCTGGTTCTTGCTTGTTGAAGCTTCTCTGTACCTGTATGTGGACCCTGGATGATAAGTTCATGATTCAGCACTATGCCTGTGCTCTTGTCCTCTTCTAGGACTACTGATTCAGCACTGTGTCTGTGCTCTTATACTCTGCTTGGACTGTTGCTGCTATCACTGCTCTGATGCCGGTAGGTGCTCTTTGATTACTGCTGTCAAGCTTGAGTTGTAGGCCACTGGTCTTCACCTCAGTCCATGATTTTGCGTAAGGACTTCTATGTATGGCCTCTTTCTTTAATAGTCAGGTAGTTCTAGGGCTTGAGATGAGGCAACTGCTGTTTCCAAGTGTTCAATACCTTAATTCATCTGTTGCTGTATGTAGGATGCGGACCCTCCTCCCTTTCAGTGTTGTCATACAATGCTTGCATGTAGACTGGTGCTAGAGGTATCCATGTTCTGTAGTGTCCTACTAGGCCCAAGGAATGATCATCTGACTTGCTTGACACTAGTTGGCATCTTAGCTTGCAGTATAAATCTTTTTCTTCTCACTTTTGTTAGATGTCGGGTACCTTGAGTGTCCTAGGAAGATTAACTCTTGCGTGACTAGCTGCAATTTCTCCTTTTGAGGCTCTGCAGTCTTGTTCTTCCAGAAACTTCACTAAGGATACTGCCCCTTCTTGGTGCTTAGTGCTCTTTTAGTAGTGGTGGCAATCAGCAGTTCATTCACATCCTGTATTTAGCTGTGTGTTTTGTGGATAAATCACTTGGTGATATAGCCCCTCCACAGGGCTATCCTGGTCCAGTAGTATTGCTTACTTTCTTCTACAACTGGTACTGCGGGAATGAGTCAATACTGAACTTCTGTTCTAACTTGCTTCTAAATGGCTTTTTTGTTCTTTCCTTTGATAAGTTGCTAGAAAGTTAAACTTCTGCTGGTGTGTACTGTATTCTCCTTGGATAAGCTTTAGTACATTGTGCTTCAGCAAAGTCGCTGGACATGTACTCCGAGGTCAAGAACTGGGCTGGTATTGGTGACTGTAGTTCTTGCATCTCCTGTCCTTTTAAGAATTTCTGAATTCATCAGTTCTTGTGGTATCTCCCTCTGCTGTCTTCTGCGTGTGCTGGCTCCAGTATTCATTAGGCACAAACATATTTCTCCAGTGGGCAAGGTGACTGTAATTATACCTTCTGCTGTTTCCTCTGGAGACATTATGTTCACTGGGGAGTACCTGAAGAAGCTTGTACTTTATATTGGCAGAAGAAGCATCATTTATTTGTCTTTTGGAACTTTTTCTGTCTTGTTCCTTATTATTTGCTTTAAACCCCGGAGCTTCTGTTGCTTTAAATCATGGCATTATCTCTGTAATCTTGCCATGTAGTACTGACCACTTGTCAGATGTCTTTCTTTGTCCTTTTTAAAGCAGACTTCCTTTAGTCTCCAAACTTTCATGCGACCTTCATATTGTTTCTCAACTTTTCTTTTTTCAATCACCTCTCTTTATGATTCATTCATTTTTCTTCATACTTTGTCCTTTCTTCACTTGCATATTCTTTCTCACTGCTGCTGGCATGTCATCTTCTTAGTCCAAGTCCACCCAGGCTGGTGTTCAACATAATGATGTTCATGCTGGGAGTTGTTGTTCCTCTTTGTCTTACTTTTCCTGTGAGAGATAGACTTGTATAGCAAGCTTGTATTTCAGGTTACATCTTTGCTTTCTTGCAGGGGTAGGGCTTAACCTCTCAATCCAGTCGTTGCAATGGCCTGATCTGTAAGTAAATGTAGAGGAATCTGGTTGTGCATAAAAACAGCTCTTGAAACCCTTGTGTCTCCTGTGGGTAAAGTCACTTTTATCGAACTGCCAGTGGTGACTGAGTACACTGTTGCCGACACAGGAGTTGCACACCCTCATATTCTATCATCTTGTGTGTCGTATAGTGACTTTATCATAGTAAGTTCTGATGGACTCAGTCTTCTCCTGTTTCAAGTCTGGGGCTGCTGGTGCCCTGAGTGTCTGTGCATGACACCCTCTCTTAAGTCTTGTCATGTACATCTTTCCACTTTCAAACGTTGTTCTATTTTCCTGTTTCATCTCTTTTCAATTTCACTGTTAGTGAGCTTGCAGATGATTCAATTCTGTTCATACTAGGGGTACCTGGGTGTGCATGCATGTCTGGGTATAGGGGTGGGGTATAGTGTGCAGGTGCTGTTGCTGAAATTACAGGCAGTGAGTTTAACGCTGGTTGTGGTGCTATTGGGTACTCTGGTACAATGGGGAAATCATTCTATTCTCTGCTTCTAATTCTTTTACAATGATCCAGATGGATGCTTGATCTCTACAATTATGCTTAATTATCCAACTCTTGTTACAGGAGGCAAATTTTTCCCATTTCTCTAAGTCTAGTGTCCCTTCTGACGGAAAACCTGCTCTTTTGAAAATGTTACTTATTCCTTTCAGAGCTTTCCTCCCCTCCCTGTTACTAACAATATCCACGGGTTTGAACCCATCCTGATGTGGTATTTTAGTAACCCCTTATGAGGGACTTAAAATCTCCTTTCAGAGCTTTTCTCCCCTCCCTGTTACTAACAATATCTACGGGTTTGTCGGGCCCTGACATCTTTACAGACCGCGCTCCCATGCCTGGGTGAACGTGCGCGGAACCCCTCCTGATGTGGTATTTTAGTAACTCCTTATGAGGGAATTAAAATCTCCTTGTGAGACGCTGACTCTGAAGAATCTCTTCTATCCTTGTACCTAAAGATCTCCTTAAATCCGTCTGTGGACAAATGACTGGGGTTGTAGTGTTGCCCCTTCCTCCCTGTATTGGTGGAAAATCTGTTAGTACTGCTCCCCAAGTGAGACCTGCATAATAGATTATTTCTTCTGGATCACTGAGATGCGTCCCTAATATTATTGTTAAGTTACTCCAAGGGTCTATCCCCCTGCCTATATAGACTCCTGCTTCTACCAGTACCCCCGTTGTTCCTTGTGTTCTTGGTAAACTCCCCACTATTCTTGGAATTCGTTCACCTTGTGTCTGGAAAATTATGTGTCCTGTGCACCGCAGGGAATCATACCTGAGACTCCTTTCTATTGGGGTTACCATGTAAGTTTATCCCTTGTTTTCTTTCAGACAGTAGCTGTTCTTTATTACTGACCCCATCCTACCCCTTAACTGTCTTGCATAGGGACATACAATATATACAGTACAATGTGTGCAGGAGAATCTAGTTACTGACACTGGTTTCATTATTCAGCAGACACCCCGACTCCCCCCACCTTTTCAAAAGCATATTGACAGAGTACATACAACAGTGCAAGGATCCAAAAACAAGGATGACAGTAAATGCTATATCTGTTATCTATGTGCACGGCAGCTGTTTGAGGCTGCACGGGCAAATGGGTCTTAGACCTGGGATTATGTGGTTCCTAGGCCAATAGGTTATGATGTTAGACCAATCATTCTCAATGTAATGTTCCAACAATTCTCTTTTTAAAATGACAACCTGTTGTACAATAAAATTCATCATCATTTTCCACATAACCAAATGAGAATTCAGTGCTTGTAATTGCCACCAATCTCGGTGCTACAGACCCTTTGTATTTTCTTAACACAACAACACAGGTACAAGATTTGCATACACCTCTTTGGTTATTTCTCAATTCAAACTGTTTATCAGCAATAGAATACACCTTGGCCATACGCCACCTTTTAAAAATGTAAAATTTTTCTGAATATTTGATTAATTCCCCCTGTACACTTGTGACAAATTAGCTGAAGATATTTACCCACAATTCAACAATATAACATCACAATATATATTTTACCTTAAAAAAAATTTCTTCTTCTGACTGATACTGGGCTCTTTAAGATATTCTCTGATCTTCTCGACTGGACTTTCCCAGATGCATTCAAGAAAACGCTGAGCCAAGTGAGCAGGTAGAAATCTACACATTAAGTCTCACTTACCGGTTTTTGTCATCAGCGGTTCCTGAAAGATCAGAGGATTTGTTGCCAGTGGAGGAGATGCTGGAATATCCCGGACGATGCCCCCAAATGTTAGGGTATGTTAACATATTCAGGTCTGGTCTATAAACTCTCTGCAATCATCAGTCAGAATTCTGTTCCTTTAGCAACCGGTTGGAGGTCAATGAATGATAAGATGACACAAGTTCATGTGTAACCAAAGCAAATCATAAATGACCTGCTAGGGGCCGTCATAGCTTTATTATTTATAGCTTAAAGACAAAATCACGCTTGCCAATACATTTAGCCAATCAGAATACACCATGTATGTCTTGAAATACATCGATTGTCATACAATGTTCCAAGTGGCAACTAGAACAGCCTTGAAAATGGTTATTGTTTCGTTTATCTGTCTTTCGGACATAAACTCAGAAGATTTCTTTCAGCATTCTTCTCAATTAGCCTTGGATATATCTGGTGTTGCTTTGTCCGCCTTGGATACATTTTTTTTTTTTTTGAAATAAGTTTTATTGATTTGAGCATAAAGAATCACAAAGGTATAAACGTTAGACAACATTTTTTGGATCATTACAGAATGTGTAACATTTTGAGGCAATATAGAAGATAAAAATCGGTATGCATACTTTCTAACAGCATTGGGCGTGATGATCCATTTTATCGAATAACAAGGAGCGTAAGTGGAAACTTCAATATAGTTACGGAAAAAACAAAACGTTAGAAGAAAGAAAAAGAGTAAGAGAAGATAAAGAGGGGTAGGGGGGTTGGGGGGGGGTCGGCCACACCGGGCTGGTCACCAGGTCGGTTCCTGTCATCCGTATCTAGAGCGATTCAAATGGTTGTCAATGGCAATTCAGCTTTAAAGTGCGTTGTCCAAGGCGTCCAGGTGCGTATGAAAGTGACGGAAGTGTCATGTAGGGCAGCTGTAATGCGTTCTAGTTTATATGTGGTCCATATAGCATTAACAGTGGCGGGAAGAGTAGGTGGTGAGGTGGACTTCCAATTCGCTGCAATTTGGCATTTGGCCGTATTTAGGATGTGTTTGATTAGTTTTAGTAGATGGCTAGGTGTGTCTGGGATTGGACGTGAAAGTAGAGAGTAAGAAGGGGAGGCTGGAACAACCACCTCAGTAATTTCTAGTATTAATTTATGAATTTGTCGCCAGTAACGTCGGGCGATCCCACAGGACCACCAGACATGCAGCATGGTTCCCCTCTGTCCACAATGTCTCCAACATCTGTCAGAGCAGGACGGATATATAGCCTGGAGTCTAGATGGCACAAGGTACCATCGATAGTAAATTTTATAAGAGTTTTCTTTGATACGAACCGATAAGGAGCTCTTAGCGATTTCTTGTCTGATATCAACCCACTCTTCTATCGTCAATGCCTCTCCCATATCCCTTTCCCATGCTATTTCATGAGACTCTTTGGCAGGGGAATTGTATGATAGCAAAATTTGATAAATAGCAGATAGCAAACCTTTTGTGGAACGTTGCCCACAACATAAAGATTCAAATGCCGTTTTAGGTGAAGGGTGAGCATTGTGTCTTAAAGTAGAGTAAAGGTGACGAATTTGTAGGAATTGATAGAAGGATGATTGGGGAAGAGCGAATCGCGATTGCAGGTCCGCAAACATGGGGAATGAAGAAAGGGGGGCCAGATCGATCAAGAAAAGGATATTGTGAGAAGTCCAGTGCTTAAAAGCAAGGTGGTTGGTGCCAGGGGGGAACTTGGAATTATTCCATAGGGGGGTCAGCAACGGGTTATAGGAACGAAGGCGATAATAGCGGGTGCATTGATCCCAGACCGATAGAGCAAAGCGCATTGTCGGCAACAGGAGAGACGAAGCCGGGCGGCAGCGGGGCTCGCACCATAGCAGGGTTGAAGGAGAGTATACATTTATCACTTGAGCTTCCAAGAGAGTCCATAATCTCTGTTCAGGGGGTGAGTGCCATAATGCACAGGAGGCCAAATGTGTGGCGCGATAGTAATTGATCAGGTCCGGCATACCTAGGCCCCCTGAGTCTTTATGCTGCTGGATTATTCGTATCTTAACTCTGGGCTTCTTTCCAGCCCAAATGAAAATCGAAAGATCTCTTTGCAGATTTTTCAATATTTTAGTCGGGATATGGATAGGGAGGGTCTGCCAAAGATATAACAAGCGTGGGAGTATATTCATTTTAATAGCAGCTATACGCCCAAGCCAAGAGATAAAGAATTTATTCCAGCCCCCCAGGTCAGTACGTATGGAAGCGAATAGACACGGAAAGTTTGCCGTGTATAATGATGTGTGAGACTTTGTTAAATAGATTCCTAGATACTTAATTTTGGTGTGTTGCCACTTAAATGGGTAGGAGGATTGAAGGAGGCGTAGGACCCGAGGAGTCACATGTATATCTAAGATTTCTGTTTTGCTAGCGTTAAGTTTGTAATTAGATAGCGAGCTATAAGATTGAATCTCCTCAAACAGGTGTTGTAGAGATACGCGTGGGTCAGTTAAGGTAAGAATGACGTCATCCGCATATAGTGCTATCTTGAAGTCATGATTTCCCACCTTGATGCCCGAGATGTTGGTATTCAATCTGATTTTGTCCGCCAACGGTTCCATCACCAGAGCAAATAGCAATGGAGAAAGTGGGCAGCCCTGCCGGGTGCCATTTCTAATTGAGAGTGATGGGGAAGCCAGGCCGTTGACGAGGATGGAGGCTGAGGGATTATAGTAAAGTGAGATAACGGCATTATAAAAGGCTCCATGCAAGCCCATGTTCTTCAAAGTTTGACGGATAAAGGGCCATGCCACTCTATCAAAGGCTTTTTCTGCATCCAAAGCCACCACCAGGGTCGGAAGGGACTCTCGTTGAGAGAGATGTATAAGGTTGATAAGCCGGCGAGTATTGTCCGCCGCCTGTCGGTTAGGTATAAAGCCGACTTGGTCTGGATGTATCAGGGTCGGTAGAAATGGGGCTAATCTGTTCGCAAGAATTTTGGCGAATAGTTTAAGGTCTGTATTTAATAATGAGATGGGCCTATAATTTGTCATTTCAAGCGGGTCGCGGTCAGGTTTGGGTATAACGATAATGTTAGCCCTGGTGGTTGCTGCATCCAGGGAGCCCAGTTCTAATAAAGAGTTGAATAACAAGTGAAGCATGGGGAGAAGTGAGTGCGCACATTTTTTGTAATAGATGGCCGTATAGCCATCGGGACCTGGGGCCGAGGAACGGCGCAATTGAGATATTGTGACCAGAATTTCCTCGTTGGAGATAGGGGCGTTAAGCATTTCCAAGTCTGAAGCCATAAGTTTTGGTAAGCGACATGTGGTAAGGTAATGTTGGATGTTGGAAATGTGAGATGAATCATTGGGAGTGGGTGGGGGTAAGTTATAGAGTGATTCATAATAATCATGAAATTGCGAGGCCATAATTTTGGGGTCACAGGTCACGGTTCCGTCAGAGCATTTCAGAGCAAGTATGCGGTTTTGCGTCCTTTTAGCTCGGAGGCGGCGAGCCAGTAGAGTGTCAGCTCTATCAGATTTTTCATAGAATTTCTGGCGGATCCATAGAAGAGATTTAACCGTTTTCTTCGTGAGAATTTGTGATAGCTGTCCCTTAAGTGAGAGAATTTTGGTGTAAAGACGCTTTTTCGGAAAGCGCTGGTGAAGAAGGGTTAGAGAAGTTAGTTCCGTTTCCAAGTCATGAATACGTTTAGTCTCTATCTTCTTATGTGTTGAAGCAAGATTGATAAGTTGGCCACGAAGCGTAGCCTTATGAGCCTCCCATAACACAGCAGGAGATATATCCGGAGAGCTATTTTCAGCACAGTAAGTCTGAATCATGGCGGTGATGTCAATAATGTTAGAGGGTTTAAGGAAAAGGGACTCTTGTAAACGCCATGTCCGAGGGGACGATAAAGTATGAGGGACGGTAACGTCCAAAAGAAGGGCGTAGTGGTCTGACCAAGTAGTGGGGATTACTTGTGCCCCGTGGAGATTCTGAGTGGAATCACGGTCCACAAAGATGTAATCTATGCGGGTGTAGAGATCGTGTGGGGGTGAGTAGTGTGTGAAGCCTCTGGCAGAGGGATATAAGGTCCTCCAGCTATCGTACAAGTTGTGTGAGGAGATACAATTTCGCAGGGGCTTAGACAATCTCATGTGTGATGATGTCCCTATCACCGGGCGGGACCTATCAAATCGAGGGTCAAGAGTTACATTACAATCCCCTGCAATTATAATTTTGGAGTTCGGGAATTTAGCGAGCTGGTCAGAGAAGGACCCATAAAAGGAACCATGCTGCATGCCTGGGGCATATATGGACGCTAGGGTAATAGATTGCTGATTGAGGGTGCCTAAGAGAATTACAAATCTACCCTTATCGTCGTGATAAGAGTCATGTATGACTATAGGAAGGTCTTTGTGAAGCAGTATAGCAGTTCCCCTGCGTTTGGCTGACATAGTAGAATGAAAAGTGTGGGGGTATTTTTTACTGTTTAAGGAAGGATGGGGGGACTTGAAGTGTGTCTCTTGGAGAAAAACTATATCTGGTTTGTGTCTGGCAAAAAAGTGAAACACCATGGAGCGCTTTGTCGGAGAATTGAGGCCATTGACATTCATAGAGAGCAATTTCAGAGTCATGGTGGGTAGTAATCACCCATGCGGAACATAGTGAGCAACCACTGATGCGGCCAACCGCAGAGCAGAGAAAGGGACAGTGAAGAAAGAATGAGAAGAAGAGCAGAAAGAAACTCTAAGTGCAGGCCCATGTCTTATGAGCGGGTTGGGCCTGCAAGAGGAAGGGGTAGTGCCACCAAGGCAGCCCCTTCAATGTGGGGGGTAATGACAGTATAAGAAAAAAATAATTAGAGAACCAGAACGTGAACAACACAAACTAAGACATCCCGCGGTCAAGCGCGAGGGAGTGAAGATAAACAGGTCATGAGCTAAAAGAGAGCAAATTGACTTCTCAGCTTATCTAGGCAAACACATAACTAAATGACCACAATGGCAACATCTAATTGCGGAGCGGGGGGGGGGGGAGGGGAGGAGGGAGAAAGTAGGAAGCATATAGGGTCACATGATAACATTTAGTGAGTAACTGTAGTAGATGATAACGGGAAGCAACTTAGGGGTGCTAATAGGTACGGGTATGCAGCCAGTGCCAGGCCCAAGTTACTGAAATCAATCTTAGCCTTACCACTTCAAGGCACAGTAAGCACATTTTTATTTCCCTTGAGTCTAGGCATGACCAACACCCGTATGACCGATAAATCTAACAGTCCGTAGAGTAATATGAGTAATATTAATAAGGTAAAAAAGGGGGAGGGGGAGGGGGGGAGGGGCAAGTGTCCCGCAATCAGCGAAATATAGTTACGTGTCTGCAATCCTCAAAGTGTCACGTTATTTCGTAGACCAATCTGGAGTCGGTGCCACAGGTCTAGGTGAAGATGTGGAAGCGAGTTGATTTCTGAGATCGCTAGGTAAAGAATCAAAAATGCCAAGAGTCCTGAGGAGGTCGTAGCCCTGAGCAGGGGTTCTAATGGAGTGATGGGACCCATCCTTGGTCACGTGGAGTTGGAAAGGGAATCCCCATTTGTATTTAATAGAGTTAGAACGAAGGGCTCTAGTAATCTCCGCAAGGTCTCAGCGTTTCTTGAGTGTAGAAGGAGCCAGGTCTTGATAAATTTGAAGTTGGGTGCCTAAATAATCCACAGACTGGAGTTCCCGCGCGGCCGACATCACTTTTTCCTTAGATTTATAATAGTGGAATCGGAGGATGACGTCTCGGGGCGGTTGGGAGGGTGGAGGCCGAGGGCGGAGCGCTCTGTGCGCTCTATCCAGAAGGAACAGGTCTTTCGGAGTGTCAGGGAGTAGATTCAGAAACAGGCCTTCCAAAAAACCCGGGAGGGCGTCCAATGCAACGCTCTCAGGGATGTTACGGATTCTGATATTATTTCTCCTGTTCCGGTTGTCTAAATCCTCTAGGTGGTCCTCATGCACGTCGACATCAGTGCGGAGGTCAAGCATCTCCTGTTCAAGCACGGCCTGGTACTGGCACACTTCGTCCACCTTGCGTTCCAACGCATCCGTACGGGTGCCCAAATCGGTCAGATCTTTTCTGAATTCTGCCAGCGCCGATCTCATTTCGGTTTGAATAGTTTTAGTCACAATAGCGACGACATCTTGGGTGGTGAGGGAAGCTCTTGGTGATGGAGCATCCTCCGAGTCGGACATGCGGTCCGCAATTGATGAGTTACGAGAAGTAGCTCCCGCTTTCTCCCATGCTCGCAGGATGCTGGGTTTATTAGCAGCATTTGATTTACGATTTTTTTGCGACATAATGGGGCGGGAGATTAGGTATTCAAGGTGTCCAATTCGCGGTTGGGAGCTCCAATGTTGGTAAAAAATAATTATGTAAGACCTGGGCTAAAGCATTAGCTGACCCTCATGCGCTAGCTGACCGCAGGATAGACTAGGGTCGGGCCGATATCATGGGCGCCATGAGGTGTTTTAGAGAGCTCGGGCCGTCGTCAGTTGAGCTGCACTGTGTGGAGGAGTGAGGCCCTTCAGTGCCCCGGGGTCTGTATCAACAGCAGTTATAAGGTAATGAGCCGGTCAGCAGGCCACTACAGGGACCAGCCACGTCTCTCCCAAGTTACCCCACTGCCGAGGGGAGGGTATTCTTTACCTTCTGCGCCCCCACTGCAGTAAATAGGGGGAGGGAGAGAGACAAGTGCCGCTGGTGTATTATATTATAGAGGTGAGTCACTTTGTGGCCGAGTGCTGCAATATGGATGCCAGCACATGAAAGTTCCTTCGGGCCTGATATAAGCAGCCAGCCCCTATCCCAGCTCACCTGTGATCCACAATCAGAGATCCTGACAAGCGGCAGTCCCAGCCGCTAATGAGGGGGCGCCGGGTAAAGTGCGGTGAACCGCTGGCGGGGATCTGGGCCTCCCGTCCTCCTCCCTTGATCAGGCCGCGGTAAGATGGCGGCCGCACTCGCGCTGCTGCTGTCCTCGGCTGTACGGAGCTCCGGGCGCCGGGTGCTGATAAGGGCTGCCGCTGGGCCGAGGTAAGGTCCCGCTATTCCCCTCACTGATCTCACTTACTGTGAGAGGTGGATCCGAGTGCGCGGCTCCGGGACGTCAGAACGGGACCCGGTTCTAATCTAGGCCCCGGCTTCGGTCTGGGGAGAGGGCCGCAACCCGCATGAGCGCTGAAAAGCACTCCTCGATTCCGCGGCGACTCCCCAGATAGGTCCAGGCTGATGGGGCCCAGCTGGAAAGGTAAAAGGGTGTAAGTGGGGGACCCAGGTGCACTTAAAAAGGGCCTTTTGGCAGCTTTATACACAGGAGCTCTTGAGCTGCACGTCTGCCTCCTGTGGTAGTTAGGCCACGCCCCAATCCCCCCTCCTTAATGTAGCAGGACAGGGCTTTTGCAGTGGGCAATGGATGTGTAAAGGTTGTTTATTGTGTTAATACACCCAGATCCCTGGAAGCTCATAGATAGCACTGCCTGCCTGTTCAGCCTCCAGGCCACGCCCCGTGCCCCTGATTTCTAGCGCCGGCCCAGGGCCCCCTCCAATATGGCCACCAGGCCCCACGCAGCTCCTCCAATTCCCGGCGGCCCCAGCGATCCCGTGCACCCGCAGTAGTCGGCACCGGCTGGAGAGGCTCCCCTAGCTGGTCCCCTGTTGGGTATAGCTCCAGAGGGCAGGGGAGAGGTGTGTAATTCCTCCCTGTTGCTCCGGGAGTGTGCGCCGGCCCGAAGGTTTAATCCAGGCCCCCGTCCGGCGGCCGTCAGTAGGCCTCCCGGATCTGCAGCACAGGGGTGCGGGAGGAGAGCGGGCTTCAGCGCGGCTATCTGTGGAGCCCAGGCGACCGGTCGCGCGGCTCCCCGCGTCCCAGGTTACTAGGAGTATGTGAGAGGAAGGGGAGGGAGGGCGCGTCTAGCGGTCCGGCGGCCTCCGCAGCCCCGGAGGACAGCGGGCGCGGCGGCCGGTGGGAAAGCTCCGATCACGGAGCGGACTCACCCGTGCGACGGGACACAACACTCCATCCACTGGGGAGGGCAGGAGGGGTCCTAGCAGGGCGGCAGCATGCTGAAGGGGATCACCAGGGGCCAGTCGACGACGAGGCTCCTCTTCCCGACGGCCAGTCCGGGCCGCCTCTCAACTCCAGGCCCCGGCTTCACTCTGGGGGGAAGGCCGCAATCCGCAGGAGCACTTAAAAGTGCTCCCCGACTCTGCGGGACCTTCCAGACAACAGCAGCAGGGTAGCTGTAACCACTAAGGGGTGCCTGGGGCAGTCAGGTATCAGTTGGGAGGGTGAAAATGAGTAGTTAATAGCAGTGCTAGTAGGAGCTGAGGAGATGCACAGCTACCCTCCACAGCAGCCAGGCCACGCCCCCCCGCCTTGGATACATTTAATGTTGCTTTTGTCTTTGTACAAGTCATGCTTTAGGACAAGATATTACCAACTCTGCAATATTTTTCTTAAGGACACATGAACCCATTTTGTGCATACAGTAAATATCTTAATAAATGCGAAAAAGCGTGAATCAATATATATTTGCTATACTGCGGAAGCTCCTACACTATCATTTCCCCTCTTTTTGATTCCACTTTTTCTCCCTATTCTACCTACACTAGGCCTGAACTATTCCCTTTCAGTAAACCAGTTGCCTGGACTTATAGCCCAAACCTTGGGGATTACCCTTAACAACAACCAAAGGATAAGCAACTTCATTCTTCTGGCTGGAGAGTCACTGTCAGCTTCTTCGAGTGGGAGGCGTGTAATCAGGTATTGCGACCTGACACCTTAATTTGAGGTAGGCATGGTTAGCAGCACTTGATATGGACCATCATATCTTGGTTCAAAGGTCTTTCTCACATGTCTCTTTAAATAGACCCAATCTCCTGGATTTAGCTTATGCGTAGCTGATCCTTCTGGGTCTGGAATGGAAGAAAACACTCGGCAATGGAGGTTAGTCAATGTTTTACAGACCTCCTGTACATAACCTGTTAAATCACCATGATTATGTTGTAATTGTTGTGGATAATAACAACCTGTTCTTGGAGCTGACCCAAACAATATTTCATATGGAGTCAGTTTACTAGGTCTCATAGGTGTGGTCCTAATATTGAACAAGACTATAGGTAGGCATTCTGGCCAAGTTCTTTTGGTTTCTGTCATCATTTTCTGTAGTTTTAGCTTAAGGTCAAAGTTCAGATGTTCCCCCTCCCCACTCACCTGGGGACGGTAAGGCACGTGGAAGGCCTGCTGTACCCCCAAATCTTTCATTATATGCTGCATGACTTCTCCTGTGAAATGTGTACCTCTATCTGATTCTATAACCTCAGGTATCCCAAATCTACATACTACTTCTGCTATCAGTTTCTTTGCAGTGGTTTTTTTCTGTGGCTTTGCCTACTGGCCAGGCTTCGGCCCAGTGACTAAACATGTCCGTTGCTACTAGTACATATTCATATGGACCGCTTCGTGGCAACTGTATATAGTTGATTTGTAGTCTTTGAAATGGGTAAGAGGCTTTGGGTATAGTTCCTAGAGGTGTCTTGGTTCTTTGTCCTGGATTACTGATTCCACAGATCCAGCATCCTGCTACAAAGTTTGTTGCAGCTTTATTGAAGCCTAGAGCTATCCAATGCTCTTGTACTCTATTTACCATGGCTTCCTTTGAATGATGTACTTGTCCATGAGCTACTTGTAACATAGGTGGAAATAGAGCTGCTGGTAGACAGTACTTTAATTCTCTTGACTTCCAAAGTCCATGTTAATCTTCTTCTGCCCCCAATCGTGTCCATTTCTCCTTTTCTCCTTGTGATGCTTGTTGTTGAATTTTGATCAACTCCTCTTCACTGGGCATTTGCTTCACATCTTGAGCTACTAAGACTTGCTCAGGTTCTTTTGATTGTAAGGCAATTCTCTTGGCTTCTGCATCTGCAAATGCATTTCCTTTAGCTTCCATGGTTTGGCTCTTAGTATGTGCTTGTACCTTGATTATGCCAATTCTTTTAGGTAGTTCCATAATCAAACTGGCATGTTTGATGGGTTTTCCATTTGCACCTTTGAAGTTCCTACTTTTTATCCTGTCCTTGGGGATCCATTATTATAATATCTTGATCCATCGACGAACAGGTTCATGTCTGGATTGTCCAGTGGTGTATCTTGGACATTAGGAAGAGGTAAAGTCTCTAATTCCATGAGGGCTAGGCAATCATGTGGAAATGTTTGTGTTGTATTTTCTGCGTCTGTAGCAGCATTTTCCTCCTCATCTAACGATTTACCATCATTACCATTTCCCCCTCTCCTCCCCTCTTTTGAATCGTTGATTGGAAGGAGTGTAGCTGGGTTTAGTACAGTGCATCTTGTGATGGTGACATGGGAGGCGCTTAAATAGTGCTACTTCATATTTGGTAAGTCTGGCTGCAGAAAGATGCTTGCTTTTTTTCTTGACTTAGTATTTCTGTTACAGCGTGCGGTACTTGTATACACAGTGGATGATCAAGCACAAGGTCTGTCACCTTTTCCCTCAGTATTGCTGCTGCTGCCACTGCTCGGACACAGGATGGTGCTCCTCTGATAATCAGATCCAGCTGGGCTGAACAGTATGCCACTGGTCTTTGTTTTGGTCCGTATTTCTGGGTGAGCACCCCTAAAGAATGCCCTCTGTTTTCATGGCAGAATAGGTTAAAAGGCTCTTTGTAATCAGGCAATCCTAATGCTGGGGCTGTTATTATGACTTGCTTTAGTTTTCTTACTGCTTCTTCAATGGTGTCCCTGTTTTCTGCTGACGCCTCCTTTTTTGTTAATTCATATAGAGGTTGCATCAGTAATGAAGCTGAGGGTCTCCATTCTCTGCTATAACCAATAAGGCCCAGGAAAGCTCTGATTTCTTTTAATGTTCTTGGGGTTTTTGCTAGAGTTTTTGCTTTTGTTCTTTCATCAGTAAGATGCCTTGTTCCTTGGGATATGCAGTGTCCTAAAAAGATAACTCTTTTCTGTACTAGCTGTAGTTTGGCTTTTGACACTCTGCAATCTTCTTCTGCCAAAAAGATGAGTAGTAATGCTGTTTCCTTTTTTTTTTTTTGTCTGTGCAGCAATAAGCACATCATCGACATGTTGAACTAACTGGGAGTCTGTAAAGTGCGGTCTCCATTTCTGCAGGATTAATGCCATTGCCTTTGCCTCTGAGAAATCTGATGGACTGGTTGCTCCCCCTTGGGGTAATCGTGTCCAACAATATTGTTTACCTTCATGAGTGAATGTTAGAAACTTCTGGCTTTCCCATTCATCAGTAGATAATCTGTTTTTCCCTCCTTTTGAATCTTGAGATTCAACACCTTTATTGATTAATGTTGGAAAAGGGTTGCTGAGTTGAGGGTAATACATCTTCTGATGGTTACTTGTCGCACTCTGGCAGTGCTACTTCATACATGGTCAACCTTGCCACTGAAAGGTGTCTGGTTCTTGCTTGTTGAAGCTTCTCTGTACCTGCATGTGGACCCTGGATGATAAGTTCATGATTCAGCACTATGCCTGTGCTCTTGTCCTCTTCTAGGACTACTGATTCAGCACTGTGTCTGTGCTCTTATACTCTGCTAGGACTGTTGCTGCTATCACTGCTCTGATGCCGGTAGGTGCTCTTTGATTACTGCTGTCAAGCTTGAGTTGTAGGCCACTGGTCTTCACCTCAGTCCATGATTTTGCGTAAGGACTTCTATGTATGGCCTCTTTCTTTAATAGTCAGGTAGTTCTAGGGCTTGAGATGAGGCAACTGCTGTTTCCAAGTGTTCAATACCTTAATTCATCTGTTGCTGTATGTAGGATGCGGACCCTCCTCCCTTTCAGTGTTGTCATACTTGCATGTAGACTGGTGCTAGAGGTATCCATGTTCTGTAGTGTCCTACTAGGCCCAAGGAATGATCATCTGACTTGCTTGACACTAGTTGGCATCTTAGCTTGCAGTATAAATCTTTTTCTTCTCACTTTTGTTAGATGTCGGGTACCTTGAGTGTCCTAGGAAGATTAACTCTTGCGTGACTAGCTGCAATTTCTCCTTTTGAGGCTCTGCAGTCTTGTTCTTCCAGAAACTTCACTAAGGATACTGCCCCTTCTTGGTGCTTAGTGCTCTTTTAGTAGTGGTGGCAATCAGCAGTTCATTCACATCCTGTATTTAGCTGTGTGTTTTGTGGATAAATCACTTGGTGATATAGCCCCTCCACAGGGCTATCCTGGTCCAGTAGTATTGCTTACTTTCTTCTACAACTGGTACTGCGGGAATGAGTCAATACTGAACTTCTGTTCTAACTTGCTTCTAAATGGCTTTTTTGTTCTTTCCTTTGATAAGTTGCTAGAAAGTTAAACTTCTGCTGGTGTGTACTGTATTCTCCTTGGATAAGCTTTAGTACATTGTGCTTCAGCAAAGTCACTGGACATGTACTCCGAGGTCAAGAACTGGGCTGGTATTGGTGACTGTAGTTCTTGCATCTCCTGTCCTTTTAAGAATTTCTGAATTCATCAGTTCTTGTGGTATCTCCCTCTGCTGTCTTCTGCGTGTGCTGGCTCCAGTATTCATTAGGCACAAACATATTTCTCCAGTGGGCAAGGTGACTGTAATTATACCTTCTGCTGTTTCCTCTGGAGACATTATGTTCACTGGGGAGTACCTGAAGAAGCTTGTACTTCATATTGGCAGAAGAAGCATCATTTATTTGTCTTTTGGAACTTTTTCTGTCTTGTTCCTTATTATTTGCTTTAAACCCCGGAGCTTCTGTTGCTTTAAATCATGGCATTATCTCTGTAATCTTGCCATGTAGTACTGACCACTTGTCAGATGTCTTTCTTTGTCCTTTTTAAAGCAGACTTCCTTTAGTCTCCAAACTTTCATGCGACCTTCATATTGTTTCTCAACTTTTCTTTTTTCAATCACCTCTCTTTATGATTCATTCATTTTTCTTCATACTTTGTCCTTTCTTCACTTGCATATTCTTTCTCACTGCTGCTGGCATGTCAACTTCTTAGTCCAAGTCCACCCAGGCTGGTGTTCAACATAATGATGTTCATGCTGGGAGTTGTTGTTCCTCTTTGTCTTACTTTTCCTGTGAGAGATAGACTTGTATAGCAAGCTTGTATTTCAGGTTACATCTTTGCTTTCTTGCAGGGGTAGGGCTTAACCTCTCAATCCAGTCGTTGCAATGGCCTGATCTGTAAGTAAATGTAGAGGAATCTGGTTGTGCATAAAAACAGCTCTTGAAACCCTTGTGTCTCCTGTGGGTAAAGTCACTTTTATCGAACTGCCAGTGGTGACTGAGTACACTGTTGCCGACACAGGAGTTGCACACCCTCATATTCTATCATCTTGTGTGTCGTATAGTGACTTTATCATAGTAAGTTCTGATGGACTCAGTCTTCTCCTGTTTCAAGTCTGGGGCTGCTGGTGCCCTGAGTGTCTGTGCATGACACCCTCTCTTAAGTCTTGTCATGTACATCTTTCCACTTTCAAACGTTGTTCTATTTTCCTGTTTCATCTCTTTTCAATTTCACTGTTAGTGAGCTTGCAGATGATTCAATTCTGTTCATACTAGGGGTACCTGGGTGTGCATGCATGTCTGGGTATAGGGGTGGGGTATAGTGTGCAGGTGCTGTTGCTGAAATTACAGGCAGTGAGTTTAACGCTGGTTGTGGTGCTATTGGGTACTCTGGTACAATGGGGAAATCATTCTATTCTCTGCTTCTAATTCTTTTACAATGATCCAGATGGATGCTTGATCTCTACAATTATGCTTAATTATCCAACTCTTGTTACAGGAGGCAAATTTTTCCCATTTCTCTAAGTCTAGTGTCCCTTCTGACGGAAAACCTGCTCTTTTGAAAATGTTACTTATTCCTTTCAGAGCTTTCCTCCCCTCCCTGTTACTAACAATATCCAAGGGTTTGAACCCATCCTGATGTGGTATTTTAGTAACCCCTTATGAGGGACTTAAAATCTCCTTTCAGAGCTTTTCTCCCCTCCCTGTTACTAACAATATCTACGGGTTTGTCGGGCCCTGACATCTTTACAGACCGCGCTCCCATGCCTGGGTGAACGTGCGCGGAACCCCTCCTGATGTGGTATTTTAGTAACTCCTTATGAGGGAATTAAAATCTCCTTGTGAGACGCTGACTCTGAAGAATCTCTTCTATCCTTGTACCTAAAGATCTCCTTAAATCCGTCTGTGGACAAATGACTGGGGTTGTAGTGTTGCCCCTTCCTCCCTGTATTGGTGGAAAATCTGTTAGTACTGCTCCCCAAGTGAGACCTGCATAATAGATTATTTCTTCTGGATCACTGAGATGCGTCCCTAATATTATTGTTAAGTTACTCCAAGGGTCTATCCCCCTGCCTATATAGACTCCTGCTTGTACCAGTACCCCCGTTGTTCCTTGTGTTCTTGGTAAACTCCCCACTATTCTTGGAATTCGTTCACCTTGTGTCTGGAAAATTATGTGTCCTGTGCACCGCAGGGAATCATACCTGAGACTCCTTTCTATTGGGGTTACCATGTAAGTTTATCCCTTGTTTTCTTTCAGACAGTAGCTGTTCTTTATTACTGACCCCATCCTACCCCTTAACTGTCTTGCATAGGGACATACAATATATACAGTACAATGTGTGCAGGAGAATCTAGTTACTGACACTGGTTTCATTATTCAGCAGACACCCCGACTCCCCCCACCTTTTCAAAAGCATATTGACAGAGTACATACAACAGTGCAAGGATCCAAAAACAAGGATGACAGTAAATGCTATATCTGTTATCTATGTGCACGGCAGTTGTTTGAGGCTGCACGGGCAAATAGGTCTTAGACCTGGGATTATGTGGTTCCTAGGCCAATAGGTTATGATGTTAGACCAATCATTCTCAATGTAATGTTCCAACAATTCTCTTTTTAAAATGACAACCTATTGTACAATAAAATTCATCATCATTTTCCACATAACCAAATGAGAATTCAGTGCTTGTAATTGCCACCAATCTCGGTGCTACAGACCCTTTGTATTTTCTTAACACAACAACACAGGTACAAGATTTGCATACACCTCTTTGGTTATTTCTCAATTCAAACTGTTTATCAGCAATAGAATACACCTTGGCCATACGCCACCTTTTAAAAATGTAAAATTTTTCTGAATATTTGATTAATTCCCCCTGTACACTTGTGACAAATTAGCTGAAGATATTTACCCACAATTCAACAATATAACATCACAATATATATTTTACCTTAAAAAAAAATGTCTTCTTCTGACTGATACTGGGCTCTTTAAGATATTCTCTGATCTTCTCGACTGGACTTTCCCAGATGCATTCAAGAAAACGCTGAGCCAAGTGAGCAGGTAGAAATCTACACATTAAGTCTCACTTACCGGTTTTTGTCATCAGCGGTTCCTGAAAGATCAGAGGATTTGTTGCCAGTGAAGGAGATGCTGGAATATCCCGGACGATGCCCCCAAATGTTAGGGTATGTTAACCTATTCAGATCTGGTCTATAAACTCTCTGCAGTCATCAGTCAGAATTCTGTTCCTTTAGCAACCGGTTGGAGGTCAATGAATGATAAGATGACACAAGTTCATGTGTAACCAAAGCAAATCATAAATGACCTGCTAGGGGCCGTCATAGCTTTATTATTTATAGCTTAAAGACAAAATCACGCTTGCCAATACATTTAGCCAATCAGAATACACCATGTATGTCTTGAAATACATCGATTGTCATACAATGTTCCAAGTGGCAACTAGAACAGCCTTGAAAATGGTTATTGTTTCGTTTATCAGTCTTTCGGACATAAACTCAGAAGATTTCTTTCAGCATTCTTCTCAATTAGCCTTGGATATATCTGGTGTTGCTTTGTCCGCCTTGGATACATTTAATGTTGCTTTTGTCTTTGTACAAGTCATGCTTTAGGACAAGATATTACCAACTCTGCAATATTTTTCTTAAGGACACATGAACCCATTTTGTGCATACAGTAAATATCTTAATAAATGCGAAAAAGCGTGAATCAATATATATTTGCTATACAACGGAAGCTCCTACACTATCAGTCTCTACCACCTCTGATGGGAGGCAATTCCACATATCCACTACCCTTTCTGTGAAGTAAATTTTCCTTAAATTTCCCCTGAACCTCCCCCCTCCAGTCTCAGTGTATGTCCTCGAGTTCTAATACTTCTCTTCCTTTGAAGAATGTTTCCCTCCTGAACTTTGTTAAGACCCTTGATATATTTGAAAGTTTCTATCATTCCCCCCCCTTTCCCTTCTCTCCTCCAAACTATACATGTTAAGATCTTTTAGCCTTTCCGGGTAAGTTTTGTGATGTAGGCCATGCACCATTTTAGTTGCCCTTCTTTGTACACTCTCTAATGTATTTATATCCTTCTGGAGATATGGTCTCCATAACTGGACACAGTATTCCAGATGGGGCCGTACCAATGACCTATACAGTGGCATTATCACTTCTTTTTTCCTGCTACTGATTCCTCTCCCTATGCAACCAAGCATCTGACTTGCCTTTCTCATTGCTTTGTTGCATTGCTTTCCTGCCTTCAAGTCACTTGAAATAGTGACTCCTAAATCCCTTTCCTCCTCAGTAGTTTCCATTATAGTACCCTTGATACTATATTTAGCCTTTGGGTTTTTGAGACCCAAGTGCATGATTTTGCATTTTTTAGCATTAAACTGTAGTTGCCACGTTCTTGACCATTTCTCAAGCCTACCTAGGTCATCAATCATTTGTTTTACCCCTCCCGGAGTGTCTACTCTGTTGCATGTCTTTGTATCATCTGCAAAAAGGCATACCTTCCCTTCAATACCATTTGCAATGTCACCAACAAAGATATTAAAGAGAACTGGACCAAGTACAGATCCCTGGGGTACTCCACTGGTAACATTTCCCTCCATAGACTGCACTCCATTAACTACAACTGTCTGTTTCCTATCCTGCAACCAGTTTCTTATCCATTTAACTGTTTTATAATCCACCCCCACGCTTTCAAGTTTATTTAGCAGTCTGCGATGTGGGACAGTGTCAGATGCCTTACTAAAGTCTAGATATGCTACATCTACAGCTCCCCCTTGATCTATTATTTTCGTCACAGAGTCAAAAAAGTCAATAAGATTTGTTTGGCATGATTTCCCACCAGTAAATCCATGCTGTTTTGGATCCTGTAAGTTGTTTGAGTTAAGATATTCCACAACTCTTTCTTTTAATAGTTTTTCCATTACTTTCCCCACTACTGATGTAAGGCTTACTGGTCTGTAGTTGCCTGCTTCTTCCCTGCTTCCACTCTTGTGCAGTGGAACTACATTTGCTCTTTTCCAGTCCTCTGGAATGGCACCTGTACTTAGAGACTGGTTAAATAATTCTGTTAAAGGTGTAACCAGCACATCTTTTAGCTCTTTGAGTATCCTTGGGTGTATCCCATCTGGCCCCATTGATTTATCCACTTTTAAGGCCTGTACACAATGGTCGATATATTGGCCGTTCTCTTGAACGGCCTATATATCGCGGGACCGTCGGCCAGTGTGTACGGCCGATACGTCTGTGAACTCTGTCGTTCACAGACGTATCGCGTCGGCCGCGCAGCACAGCCAACGGCCAATATATCTACCGATATATTGGCGCGTCGCGGTGTGTGTACGGGGCGGTCGGCCGACCGCCGTTCACATGCTGCGGCGGCCGGCGGTGATTGACAGCTGAACTGGGCGGGCGTGTGCACACGCCCGCCCAGTTTATGACGTCAGTCCCCGACGGATCGGGCAGTGTGTATGCTCAACACACTGCCCGATCCGTCCTCCTCTGTAAATGTACTTTCATCTACCAGATTTTAGCACATACATTGCTATATTTATATACTGTTTTTTTTTTTTTTATTAAAGCCACTGTCTACTTTAAAAGGGGGGATCAAGGGGGATTGTCAGAGATATCAGTGTACCTGGCCCCAAGATTTCTGTTGCCGGCCCTGGGTGTACAGCCCGTCCTCAGGGACCACCGACAGTGCATGTTTTCAGGATAAATCATTTGCTGACCTGCCTGTTAAACCCGCTGTGCTCAGATAGAGTTGACAAACCTCTTTTGCATGATATTTCACATCTGTAAAGCATTAAGGCAGAACAGTGGCAAAGTGCTGTGACGCATTGCTACATCACAGCACTGAGGTCATGAGTTCAATTCCCAACCAAGAGCCTATCTGTGTGGAGATTGTATGTTCTCTCTGTGTATGTGTAGATTTCCTACCAAAATCCAGAAACATCATGAGGGGAAGTCTATTCAAAGTGATGGACATGATATGCTGTTTCGTCATTGCAGACTTTTCCTCGCTCCTCTGTCATGCCAGAGCCGTGGGCATAACTATAGTGGGTGCAAGGGGTGCCATTGCTATGTGGCTCAGAGGCTGACGGGGGGGCTGGACCCAGGTTATACAGTTGCATATCAGTTTCCCAGATTTGCCTGCTAAGCAATCTGATCCATTGCCAGCCAAAATTATGACTACATTTTCAGTGAGACATGTGTGTAATGTTGATATAATGGTAAGGGGGCACTGTAATATGTCATAATTTGAACTGGATGGTCACTGTAATATGTCATAATCTGATCTACTCATTATAATGTGGGGGGCCCTATAATGTTACAAAAATAAAAACTGGGGCAATATAATGTGGCATAATTTGAACTGAAGGACACTCTAATGTGGCACAGTATGAACAGGGGGTACTGTAATGTGGCATAATATGACCGAGGGCACTGTAAAGTGTCACAAAATGAAGTGTAGGCACCTTAGTGTGGTATAATATGAACTGGGGGCACTGTATGCCACAATGTGGATTGGGGATGCTGTGTGGCATTATGTGTACTGGCAGACCTACAATGTGACATAATGTAAACTACTGAACTACGATAATTTGTAAAATAAACTGGGGCACTGCAATGGGGCGTAATATTAAGTGGGGCACTACTATGGTTCAGAAAATGAAGTTAGGCACTATTATGGAGCATAAAATGAATAACTGCTGCGGAAAGCTGTCTCTTTAGAATCATTGGGACAGTGACCCCATCAACATGTTGCTATGGGGTCCACAAAGTTCTGGTTACTCCTCTGGTCAGAGCTACATACTTTTAGAGGTAATTGTGTTATCTTATTGCAACAAAGGAACAATTACCCCATGTACATTAAAAGTTTTGACATACTGCATCCCTTTGGCGCTGTAATGCGGTGTAAATCCCCGTTTCCTAGCCTACAATGGTAAACAAGCGTTGGGTACCCACGGCGGGTGTGGTATAAAAGATAGACAGTGTCTAGTTAGACAGTCAATAGATAGACACCATATGTTAGACAGACATTAGGTCGACAGGGTCAAAAAGTCGACAGGGTCAAAAGGTCGACATGAAAATGGTCAACATGAAAAAGGTAGACACCATGTTTTTTGCATTTATGTGGTTTGTGTGGATAGTTTTGTCATCTGGGACCCTCAATTGTAGAAAGGCATATTCTTGCGGGGCTCGCTTCGCTAGCCACGCTTCGGGCTCGCTGCGCTCGCCACAAGGTTTATAACCGACTCTATGCCGACATGGATAATAATAGTAGTAATAGTCCAAAAACATGTTAAATAAAAAACAACAACATTTGACTATCTTTTTTATGTCGAACTTTTCACCCTGTCGACCTTTTGTACTGTCTACCCCAGGCCTGGCCAACCTGTGGCTCTCCAGCTGTTGTGAAACTACAAGTCCCATCATGCCTTGCCACAGTTTTGCTATTAGGGAATGATAAAACTGTGGCTGGGCATGCTGGGATGTGTAGTTTCACTACATCTGGAGAGCCACAGGTTGGCCAGGCCTGGTCTACCCTTTTCATGTCGACCTTTTGACCCTGTCGACCTTTTGTACTGTCGACCTAATGTTTGTCTAACATATAGTGTCTATCTATTGACTGTCTAACTAGACACTGTTTATCTATCATCCTGATACCCCCACGGCAACATCATGCTCAGCAAAGCTTTATAGGGCCCATATGGAATAGAGTGTGTGCGCACTTGTGCATCTAGTGCGTGCTTCGGAATGAGTTTTTCACAAATACAAGCGATGCAGCATCATACGCATTTCAGTTTTTTTTCCACTTACATACATCCCAATTAATGTTATGCTTTATCTGTTACGCTGGGTAGACACTAGACAAAGGGGCTCATTCAGACCTGATCGTAGCTGTGCAATATTTTACACAGCTGCGATCAGCCACCCTGATATGCGGGGGGATGCCCAGCACAGGGCAACTCCGACTCTCATGTCTGTCCCTCCCCCCCGTCGCACAGGTAAAAAAGCATTGCATGGCGGCCCAACGCCGCCGCCCCGCCCCCTCCCACCCAGCGACCGCCTTTGCCTGTCAATAAAGCAGAGGTGATCGCTGGGCTGAGATGCGAAGATATATAGATGACGTGTTTTTTATTTGGAGAGGAGGAGAAGAACTTTTAATGGATTTTAAGAATTATTTAAATAATAATACCTTGAATATTCATTTTACTTTTGAGTCCAGTAAGGACAGGATTAATTTTTTAGACGTAACAATATTTATTGAAAACAATCATATTCAAACAATTAATTTTAAAAAACCTACTGACTCTGGAGCATACATAGGCTTTACCAGTTGTCACCACCCTAACTGGCTGGCATCTATACCAGAGGGTCAATTCAGACGTCTAAAACGAAATTGTACCACTCGAAAATTGTTTGAAACCCAAGCAGAAGAGATGAAAGGAAAATTTCTGTCTTCAGGATATCAAAATGATAGAGTACAGGATGCCATGAATAAGGTAGCAATTATAGAAAGAAAGGATCTATTACAACCCCAATTGTCCAATAAGGAAAGTAATAGATTTAAGTGGGCCTTTACTACATCATTCAGTAGTCAGTACAAGAACATAGAACAATCCCTTAAGAAACATTGGGGAATATTAAAAAAAGATCCAATCATTGGGAACCTTCTACCCCCAAAACCAAAATGTATATTCAGGAAAGCCCCAAACCTGAAATCCTCATTAGTAAAAAGTGCACAACCACCAAAAAAACCAATGTCCACCATCAAATCTAAAGGTTTCTTTAGGTGCGGATTGTGCCTGGGGTGTAGAGGCATAGAATCGGATACAGGAAAAATCACGGAAGTTTCCATCAATGGAAACAATTGGAAAATAAGTGATTTTATTACTTGTAACAGTTCAAACGTGGTATATGCCATTAATTGCAATTGTGGATTATGGTATATAGGACGTACATCAAGGCCACTTAAAGTACGCATTAGTGAGCACTTACGAAACATAAAAAAAGGACTGACAACTCACTCATTGTCAGAACATTTTTCAACACACCACCAGAGAAATACAGGGGCAATTAAAATATTTTGTGGTATTCGACACATAAAAGGGCATTGGAGGCGAAATGATAAAGCCAACCAATTAGCAAAAGCTGAGATGAAGGCCATTTTTGATTTAGAAACACTCAAACCTGGTGGCCTAAACTCCGATTTTGAAATCAAATGGTTTTTATAGCATTTTAGAATATTAAAGTCATAATGTTGTGTTATTTATTTATATGCTGCTAGTATCTTCTATATGTATCTATATATCCGTATTAAGAAAATAATACTATGTTTGATTTGATTATTTTTAGAAATATTATTCCCTGTTCACACGTCACCGGAAGTGACGTTACGTCTCGTCTACAAATGTATCTAAATTATTAAAACTTATGGCTAGTAATATTGATTATATGAACAATGACATTAGGATGGACACAGACTTGCAAAACGAGCACTGGGAAATAAGATAAAAGTGTGCTCTTTAGAGAGGAAACACAGGAAATGACGTTACGCGAGGACCAGGAACGGACGGGTTACCATAACAACAAGGAAGCCGGAACTAGGACACCGCGTAGCCTGTCGGAGGAGGTCGAATACATTTCATGTTGTCAGGACAACTATGATACACGGAAGTAGACGCTAAGGTCCGGTGTAGCGTCACTAGGGAGGATCGATTACCTAATTTGCTCCTGCTGTGTCTTAAGGAGTTTGATTGGCGGAGGGACATTTAAATAAGGTACTACCAAAGAGGATCATTATTAACCTGAACCTTGAAAAAGACCCTAGCTAAGGGTTGAAACGTGTCGGTTTCCTACTGAAGACGCCTGTGAGGAGAGTGTTTTATCCGAAATTCAGCAGTGACTATCTGTGTGGTGGATGGGCTGATCCGGAACACCCATTACGGGACACACGCGCTGATAGGGACTGTCTAAACCACAGTTCCCTGAAATCTGGTAACTACATATTACCTCACTCGCCTCTCCAGGGGATTTTTTGTTGAATAATTGATCCCACACCATAAATCTCATTAATGTCTATTGTATGTTATGTATATGTGTTAATGTAATTAAAACGGTGTTACACTATACATATCTTTTTCATTTTATGCATCAACTGGTTGTGGAAAACATGATGGAATAACGGAGCAAAGAAGAATTCACATATAGCGCTAGTTAAGTGAAACTCTCAATTTTCTGTTTTTATCTACACTTGTGGTGAGGGTAAAGGGAACCTCCTTAGAGAGGAACACTGACTTTAGCTGCTAATTTGCGCACCCAGTAGTTTCTATAATCTATTTGTATCATCAGGGCTGAGATGCCATTTGCATCTCTGTCATGCGCTGGTGCACTGCGGTGACTGCGCATGCGCAGTTCAGACCTGATCGCCCGCTGTGCGAAAATGCACAGCAGTGATCAGGTCTGAATTAGGCCCAATATGTAGCCCGATCCCACGGATCGTGTACCAGTGTGTACCCATGATATGCGCGCTCTCACGGGTCTCTAGCGACATCCCCTGCCAGCCCTGCAGCAGGTTACCAGATTTTCATTCTAACCGGAAAGATTGGACAGATAATTAATCTATAGTGTGTATCCAGCTTAAGGGACCTATTTATCACCATCCGCATCCAAAGATGGTGATCCGAGGATGCGGATGTGGTGTAATAAAATCGTCCGAATCCACACTGCGATAATCGATTACATCACACGGATGTACCAATTATCACATGCAGGGACAGAGCTTTTTTTTTGTAAATTCGTCCATATCGCATTTCCCATTATAAGTATGGGGAATGCGATGAGGGTTACTAAAAAAATGGCAATTAAAGGTTTGGAGCAGTTTTCCATGAAAACTGCTCCAAAGCCATTTAATACATTTGAGTGATACTAGAATAATGTGAATAGGGTGTGGAAAGGAAACGGGTGGTATTCATGTGACCGCCGGTCAGCTGACCGACAGTCACATGACCTCCTCCGTGAGCCCGACGGCTCACTATCCCGATGGTCGGCATGCCGACCAACAGGGACTATTTCCACTCGTGGGTGTCCACGACACCCATAGAGTGGGAATAGAACCCGTGGCGACCGCAGGTCGCCACCGAGCCCGCAGCGTGGTGAGCGCAGCGAGCCCACAAGGGGCTTGCTGCACTCGCCCCTCCCCGCCGGGATCCCGGCGTCGGTATGCTGCCGGGATCCCGGCGTCAGTAAGGTGACCAGTACTACACCCGTGGAAACACCCTTCTTCACATATTTTTAGTAAAAATAATAAATAAAAATAACGTTAATAAATAGGCCTAAGACTCCTGCAGCACTTGCTGCTTTTAGCTGCAGTGATTATAGTAGCAGAATTATTCTCTCTCCAGCCTGCACCAACTACATACAGTACTGTATATCGCAGATCATTGCTCTTGGCTTTACCATCCTCCAGATAGGCGTGCACACGGGGGGTGCCTGGTGCGCACAGGCACCCCCTAATGTCCGGCACCCCCTGTCACAGACGCCTGTGCAGTAATCGCTTAGTGGTCAATTCCTGCCCCCACCCGCGCTCGGTGTCCGGCCATCAACGGCAACCACCGAGTCCCGCCTCCGCCTCCTTGTACTGCACAATGACGTCACACCACGTGTCACCTGTAGGTCCGCCCGCCAGCCCGTTTCTGATTACCTTCCTGCCGCGAAGAGCCTAAGCTGGCTGCTCTCCAATCACAGAGGGCTGGGCTCAGTGAGGTGGGATTTCCTGTGCTAGCAGGTCAGCTGTTCTCTCCATGTCTGTCTCTGCTTCTCCCCCCTCCCCATTCTCTCTCTCTCTCTCTGCCTCTCCCTCTTCCGTGGATCTTGCAGTCAGTGCCCTTCTCTCGCCCCTGGTGCCTCTCTCTTGGGATCTAATTAGTGCTGTGTAACCTACAGAATGCCCAGCAGCACTGGAAAAAGGTTAAAACCTGCAAAATCCCTGTCTCCACTTCCGCTGTCCTATTAGTGGGATCCACCACTTTGTTTTTTGTTTTTACGTACTGTAAGTAAAATCTATTTTATTCCGTTTCACATTCATTGGAGTGACAGCTGCGGGTGGGGCGCTGCATTTGGAATAGTGGATCACTATATATAATGTGGCAATAGCAGAGAATGTAGGGCCATAATGTACTCTGCCAGTGTAGCTGTTGTCAGGGCCGGTTCTAGCCCTTGTGGTGCCCCGGCCGAAAATAGGGGCCTGGCTTCATAAAGGGGCATGGTCAGGTATGCCCCCTGTAGACTTGGGCCCCCTGTAGACTTGTGCCCCTAATTAATTAATACTCACCATCCCCGCTCCTGATTCCCGACCGCTGCTTACCTCTATCTCCATTTCCGGCCGCCGGCGCCGCTCCCCTGATCTATGGGAAAGACGTCATGACGTCTCTCCCATAGCACAGCATAGACACTAGAGGTCAATTATGACCTCTAGTGTCTATGTACCGCTCCCACAATTCCGTGCGGTGCATCGTGCACCGCACAGCTGTGACAGCACAGCACCGGGGGGCACCACCAGTAGCGGATCTTGCTACGGCGACGGCGCCCTCCAGAAGGCGGCGCCCCGGGCCAAAATCCTGTGTGCCTGTAGCAAGATCCGCTACTGACTGTTGTGTGGCTATTACTGCTGTGTGCCTTATGTAACTACTGATTCTTCTATTGTGTCACATTATACTGTGGAAGGCTTGGCAGGAAGGAGTGCTTTGGGATCACACATATGCGGCATCGCCGGATGCCGCAGAACAGGATTCGTCCAGGGTCAGAATGGGATTTCAAGTAGAACACAGTGCGGCAGAGCCACACTGTGTGAACACATACATGTATGTGTTTTACTTGAAATCCGGTCGTCCCGTTATCCTGCTGAACCGCAGCAAGCTGCTGTTGGATATGGCAGCTGCAGTACCGCCACATATGTGCAGTCGCCACATAGGAGTCCATGTGCAGGCTTCTTCCTGCCAAGCGGCTCCCACTGAACGGGACCTGCTAAAACGCTTTGTGCAGCTCAAGCCTTAGCAGTTCTTCTTGCTGTGGTGCCTGCTTGGCCTCACTGACATTGTCCACCGACTCACACGGTCATAAAGGTGAGGGCAGCTACCAGTGAATGGGGGAAGGGAGGCAGGCTGAAAGACACAGTGAGTGGGGGGTGGAGGTTGAAAGACACAGAGTGAATGGGGGGGTGGAGTTGAAAGACACAGAGTGAAGGGGGGCAGGCTGAGTGTCACAGAGTGAAGGATAGAAAATTATACACAAACAGGCATCTTCCGGACCATGTGATATCCTACATGAATAGTGAATACTGACTGAAGATGCCGTCTGGCCGGGAAAAATACATTTCTTCAGACGTTTCCCGTTGTGAGACACCATCATATAGGTAAGTTGCATATGGAGTAGAAGGGAATGCCAATAGGCAATGTTAGACACGCCCAGTAATTGGTGCTAGCCACGCCCCTCCGCCGGTGCACCCCCTAATAAAATGTGCTGCGCACGCCTATGCCCCCCCCCCCCCCCAACTGCGGGACACTGTGGCCCGCAGGTGGGACAGCGAGACAGTCCCAAAAAGACGGGACTGTCCTGCGAAAATTGGGACAGTTGGGAGGTATGCGTCCAGCATAACTACCGGTGCCCGTATCCCCACCTGCACACACAAACCTTGCTGCTGAGTTAGTGTGTTGTGTAGGACTGGGGAGTGAAGACAGTCTGTCGCCACTGCTTCACAAGCTCTACCGTGTGAACAGCCTCGGAGGAGCTGATTTCGCTACATACAGCCAGCGGTCATAGTGTATGGACAGAGGATGCAGCTGCACATCGGTGAGCTGCATGATACATCGCTTGCCGGGAAGGGTTTCTAGGTACCCCCGCGCGCGTGCCCGTACGGTATGTTGCTAATATCCCCCCACCCTTTTGAGTCTCCCCCACTCCCCCTCCCCTTTCCCACTCATCCTTCTCCTGTCTACTTTCCCTGTAACTAAATTTCCACTGGGAGGTGCTGGACTTTGTATACAGTCTCCCCCTGTTCTCACTCCTATCTCCCCCTATTTCTCCTCCTGTTACCCCTTATACTCCTATTCTTTCGCTCTTTTTCTCTTTGCCATCTCCCCTATTCCTTCTCTCTCCCCTATCTCCCTCTGTTCCTTCTCTCTCTCTCTCCCATCTCCCTCTGTTCCTTCTCTCTCTCCCATCTCCCTCTGTTGCTTCTCTCTCTCCCATCTCCCTCTGTTCCTTCTCTCTCTCCCCCCATCTCCCTCTGTTCCTTCTCTCTTTCCCCCATCTCCCTCTGTTCCTTCTCTCTCTCCCATCTCCCTCTGTTGCTTCTCTCTATCCCCCCCCATCTCCCTCAGTTCCTTCTCTCTCTCCCCCCCATCTCCCTCTGTTCCTTCTCTCTCTCTCCCATCTCCCTCTGTTCCTTCTCTCTCTCTCCCATCTCCCTCTGTTCCTTCTCTCTCTCCCCCATCTCCCTCTGTTCCTTTTCTCTCTTCCATCTTCCCCTATTCATCTCTCTCTATCTGCTGTCTCCCCGTTCTTCCTCTCTCCCTCTGCGTTGTCTCTCCCCTTCTTCCTCGCTCTCTCTGGGTGGGATGTACTAACCTCTCCTGCAGCATTAACTGGCTTTCTCAGCGGCCACCTGTCTCCTCTCCATCTCGGCGTTATTCCTGTACAGTACATAATGGTGGGAAATTCTCCTCCACTCTGCGTAATGCCGGTTATCTTTGGAAACATCAATAGCTGAATCGGCAGCAGTCACTCACTAAATTGGTCGGGGAAAGCAAGCAATGTAGTTTTCTCCCAATTGTTTTAATTATGTGAATAAGACACTTGGCGCAGGCAAGCTGCACGGAACCTGGCGCGCTGAGAAGGGCCATTTTGTGCGACATGAGCACAGTATAAAGGACACATCTGTACTAACTAGCAGGGCTGGCTCCAGACCTACTAGCAACCCGAGCAAGAAATTTTAAAGTGCCCCCTACCCCTCTAATGCCTAAGGCGTGCGCGCTCCTGAGAAAGTGGGCATGGTCTTGCAACTTTATATTATGAAACTCTAAATAATAAGATTTTACTCACCGGTAAATCTATTTCTCGTAGTCCGTAGTGGATGCTGGGGACTCCGTAAGGACCATGGGGAATAGACAGGCTCCGCAGGAGACTGGGCACTCTAAGAAAGATTTAGTACTACTGGTGTGCACTGGCTCCTCCCTCCATGCCCCTCCTCCAGACCTCAGTTAAGGAAACTGTGCCCGGAAGAGCTGACATTACAATGAAAGGATTTTGGAATCCAGGGTAAGACTCATACCAGCCACACCAATCACACCGTATAACTTGTGATAAACTTACCCAGTCAACAGTATGAACAACAACAGAGCATCAAACAATTGATGCCAACATAACATAACCCTTTATTAAGCAATAACTATATACACGTATTGCAGAAAGTCCGCACTTGGGACGGGCGCCCAGCATCCACTACGGACTACGAGAAATAGATTTACCGGTGAGTAAAATCTTATTTTCTTTAACGTCCTAGTGGATGCTGGGGACTCCGTAAGGACCATGGGGATTATACCAAAGCTCCCAAACTGGCGGGAGAGTGCGGATGACTCTGCAGCACCGAATGGGCAAACACAAGGTCCTCCTCAGCCAGGGTATCAAACTTGTAGAACTTAGCCAACGTGTTTGAACCCGACCAAGTAGCTGCTCGGCAAAGCTGTAATGCCGAGACCCCTCGGGCAGCCGCCCCAGAAGAGCCCACTTTCCTTGTGGAATGGGCTTTCACTGATTTTGGATGCGGCAATCCAGCCGCAGAATGAGCCTGCTGAATCGTGTTACAGATCCAGCGAGCAATGGTTTGCTTTGAAGCAGGAGCACCCAGCTTGTTGGATGCATACAGGATAAACAGCGAGTCAAGTTTCCTGGCTCCAGCCGTCCTGGCTACATAGATCTTTAAAGCCCTGACTACATCTAACCACTTGGAATCCTCCAAGTCACGAGTAGCCGCAGGCACCACAATAGGTTGGTTCAAATGAAAAGATAACACCACCTTCGGCAGAAATTGCGGACGAGTCCGTAATTCTGCCCTGTCCATATGGAAAACCAGATAGGGGCTTTTACATGACAAAGCCGCCAATTCTGACACAGGCCTAGCCGAAGCTAAGGCCAATAGCATGACCACCTTGCACGTGAGATATTTTAACTCCACGGTCTGAAGTGGCTCAAACCAGTGAGATTTCAGGAAACTCAACACCACGTTAAGATCCCAAAGTGCCACTGGTGGCACAAAAGGGGGCTGAATATGCAGCACTCCCTATACAACGTCTGGACTTCAGGAAGATAAGTCAGTTCTTTTTGAAAGAAAATGGATAGGGCCGAAACCTGGACCCTAATGGAACCCAATTTCAGGCCCAATGTCATTCCTGACTGTAGGAAGTGAAAGAAATGGCCCAGCTGGAATTCCTCCGTAGGGGCATTCCTGGCCTCACACCAAGCAACATTCTTTTCCGCCATATACGGTGATAATGTTTAGCCGTCACCTCCTTCCTAGTCTTTATCAGTGTAGGAATAACCACATCCGGAATGCCTTTTTCTGCCCGGATCCGGCGTTCAACCGCCAAGCCAACAAACGCAGCTGCGGTAAGTCTTGGAACAGACAGGACCCCTGCTGCAACAAGTCCTGTCTGAAAGGCAGAGGCTATGGGTCCTCTGTGAGCATTTCTTGCAGATCTGGATACCAAGTCCTTCTTGGCCAATCCGGAACAATGAGTATTGTTCTCACTCCACTTTTCCTTATGATTCTCTATGAGAGGAAGAGGAGGAAATACATAAACTGACTGGAACATCCGCGGTGTCACCAGTGCGTCTACAGCTATCGCCTGAGGGTCTCTTGACCTGGCGCAATACCTCTGTAGCTTTTTGTTGAGGCGGGATGCCATCATGTCCACCTGTGGCAGTTCCCACCGACCTACAATCTGCGCGAAGACTTCTTGATGAAGTCCCCACTCTCCCGGGTGGAGGTCGTGCCTGCTGAGGAAGTCTGCTTCCCAGTTGTCCACTCCCGGAATGAACACTGCTGACAGTGCGCTTACGTGATTCTCCGCCCAGCGAAGAACTCTGGTGGCTTCTACGATCGCCACCCTGCTCCTTGTGCCGCCTCGGCGGTTTACATGAGCCACTGCGGTGAAATTGTCTGACTGAATCAGAACCGGTTGGTCGCGAAGCAGGGTCTCCGCTTGACTTAGGGCGTTGTATATGGCCCTTAGTTCCAGGATATTGATGTGAAAGCAAGTCTCCTGCCTTGACCACAGCCCTTGGAAATTTCTTCCCTGTGTGACTGCTCCCCACCCTCGTTGGCTTGCCTCCGTGGACACCAGGACCCCGTCCTGAATGCCGAAACTGCGACCTTCGAGAAGGTGAGCACTCTGCAGCCAACACAGGAGAGACACCCTGGCTCTGGGGGATAGGGTGATTAACCGATGCATCTGAAGATGTGATCCGGGCCACTTGTCCAGTAAGTCCCATTGGAAGGTCCTCGTATGGAACCTGCCGAAGGGAATGGCCTCGTATGATGCCACCCTCCTTCCCAGGACTCGAGTGCAGTGATGCACTGACACCTGTTTTGGTTTTAATAAATTCCTGACCAGTGTCACGAGTTCCTGAGCTCTCTCTATCGGGAGATAAACCCTTTTCTGGTCTTTGTCTAGGATCATGCCTAGAAGAGGCAGATGAGCTGTAAGAACCAACTGCGACTTTGGAATATATAGAATCCAGCCGTGTTGCCGTTACACTTCCAGAGAAAGTGATACGCTGTTCAGCAACTGCTCTCTTGATCTCGCTTTTATGAGGAGATCGTCCAAGTACGTGATAATAGTGACACATTGCTTCCGCAGGAGAACCATCATTTCCGCCATTACCATGGTGAATATTCTCAAGGCTGTGGAGAGACCAAGCGGCACGTCTGAAATTGGTAATGACAATCCCGTACCGCAATTCTGAGGTACGCCTGATGAGGTGGATAAATGGGGACGTGAAGGTATGCATCCTTTATGTCCCGAGTCACCATAAAATCTCCCCCTTTCAGGCTTGCAATGACCGCTCTTAGCGATTCCATCTTGAACATGAACTTTTTCAGGTATATGTTCAGGGATTTTAAATTCAATATGGGTCTGACCGAACCGTCTGGTTTCGGGACTACAACATGGTCGAATAATAACCCCCTCCTTGTTGAAGGAGGGGAACCTTGACCACTACCTGTTGAAGATACAATTTGTGAATTGCAGTTAACACTGTTTCCCTCTTGTGGGGGGAAGCCGGCAGGGCCGTCGGTGAGGGGGCATCTTCTCAAAGTCCAGCTTGTATCCCTGAGACACAATATCTATTGCCCCGGGATCCAACAGGGAGTGAACCCACCTGTGGCTGAACTTACGAAGGCGTGCCCCCACCGGGCCTAGCTCCGCCTGTGGAGCCCCAGCGACATGTTCGTGCTTTCCTAGGCTGTGCAGGAATATAAGGCAAAATATCAGAATTACCCGCTATAGCTGTGGAGACCAGGTCCGAGAACCCTTCTCCACACAGTCCTTAGCCTTCCATATGCCTCTTAAGTCGGCATCATCTGTCCATTGCATATTCTACAGGACCCGTCAAGCAGAAATCGACATAGCTTTGACTCTAGGACCCAGTATACTCATGTCTCTTTGGGCATGTTTTATATATACATATCTCTTAAGACAGTATCTTTAATATATATATATATATATCTCTATATATACATATATATATATCTATATGCATACTAGGGTCTCAATCTCTGCTGATAAGGTACCTGTCCACGCTGCCACAGCGCTATAAACCCATGCCGACACAATCGCCGGTCTGAGTAGTGTACCAGAATGTGCACGCTATCTGCAGGATCCCTGAGAATAGCTAGGGCTACCTTCTGGGCAAATGTGACACCCTAGGGGAAGATTCCCATCCCATCCTGGCCCTAGTGGGGAAAGGATACTGCCTGAGAATTCTTTGTGGGAAGCTGCAGTCTCTTGTCTGGAGATTCCCACTCTTTTTCCTCATGAGAGGAGGGAAATTTACCTCAGCTTTCTTCCCCTTAACATGTGTACCCTTGTGTCAGGGACAAATGAGTCATCAGTGATATGCAAATCATCTTTTATTACAATAATCATATATTGAATACTTTTCTGCCATTTTGGCTGTAACTTTTGCATTATCGTAGTCGACACTGGAGTCAAACTCCATGTCGATATCAGTGTTTATTATTTTGGATAGTGAGCATTGTGAGACTCTGAAGGTCTCTGTGCCATAGGGACAGACATGGGTAGATATCCAGCCTGTTCTCTAATCTTTTGTGCAATAAATTCACCTTAGCACTTACACATATCCAAACAGGTGTCAGCGTTGTCGACGGAGACACCCTCTCACACACATATTTGCTCTATCTCCTCCTTAGGGGAGCCTTTTACCTCAGACATGTCGACACGCACGTACCGACACACCACACACACAGGGGATGCTCTATTTGAAGACAGTTCCCCCACAAGGCCCTTTGGAGAGACAGAGAGAGAGTATGCCAGCACACACCCCAGCGCTATATGACCCAGGAATCACACAGTAACTTAGTGTTAACCCAGTAGCTGCTGTATATATTGTTTTTACGCCAAATTTATGTGCCCCCCCTCTCTTTTTCACCCGCCTCTCTATCGTGCTTCTGCAGGGGAGAGCCTGGGGAGCTTCCTCTCAGCGGAGCTGTGGAGAGAAAATGGCGCTGGTGAGTGCTGAGGAAGAAGGCCCCGCCCCCTCAGCGGCGGGCTTCTGTCCCGCGATTTTGTGTAAAATTAATGGCAGGGGCTCATGCATATAACAGTGTCCAACTGTATATATGCTGCTTTTGCCAGGAGGTACTGAATTGCTGCCCAGGGCGCCCCCCCCTGCGCCCTGCACCCTACAGTGACCAAAGTGTGTGGGTTAGTGTGGGCGCAATGGCGCACAGCTGCAGTGCTGTGCGCTACCTCATATGAAGACAGGAGTCTTCTGCCGCCGATTTTGACGTCTTCTTGCTTCAACCCGCCTGCGTCTGTCTTCTAGCTCTGCGAGGGGGATGGCGGCGCGGCTCCGGGAACGGACGACAAGGTCAGGTCCTGTGTTCGATCCCTCTGGAGCTAATGGTGTCCAGTAGCCTAAGAAGCGCAACCTAGCCGCAGTTAGCTTCTCTCCCCTCAGTCCCACGTAGCAGAGAGTCTGTTGCCAGCAGAAGCTCTCTGAAAATAAAAAACCTAACTAAAATACTTTCTTATTAGCAAGCTCAGGAGAGCTCACTAAAATGCACCCAGCTCTGTCCGGGCACAGATTCTAACTGAGGTCTGGAGGAGGGGCATAGAGGGAGGAGCCAGTGCACACCAGTAGTACTAAATCTTTCTTAGAGTGCCCAGTCTCCTGCGGAGCCCGTCTATTCCCCATGGTCCTTACGGAGTCCCCAGCATCCACTAGGACGTTAGAGAAATATATTTATTTCCACACCCCCTGTACACACACAATTAGCAGCTTACATATAACACTCACAGTAGTGTTACTCACATATAACGTCCCCAGTATATTGGGGGTAATTCTGAGTTGATCGCAGCAGCAAGTTTGTTAGCAATTGGGAAAAACCATGGAGGTCATTCCGAGTTGTTCGCTCGTTATTTTTTTGTCGCAACGGAGCGAATAGTCGCTAATGCGCATGCGCAATGTCCGCAGTGCGACTGCGCCAAGTAAATTTGCTATGCAGTTAGGAATTTTACTCACGGCATTACGAGGTTTTTTTTTCGTTCTGGTGATCGTAATGTGATTGACAGGAAGTGGGTGTTTCTGGGCGGAAACAGGCCGTTTTATGGGAGTGTGTGAAAAAACGCTACCGTTTCTGGGAAAAACGCGGGAGTGGCTGGAGAAACGGGGGAGTGTCTGGGCGAACGCTGGGTGTGTTTGTGACGTCAAACCAGGAACGACAAGCACTGAACTGATCGCAGATGCCGAGTAAGTCTGGAGCTACTCAGAAACTGCTAAGAAGTGTCTATTCGCAATTCTGCTAATCTTTCGTTCGCAATTTTAATATGCTAAGATTCACTCCCAGTAGGCGGCGGCTTAGCGTGTGCAAAGCTGCTAAAAGCAGCTTGCGAGCGAACAACTCGGAATGACCCCCCATGTGCACTGCAGGGGAGGCAGATATAACATGTGCAGAGAGAGTTAGATTTGGGTGGGTTATTTCATTTCTGTGCATGGTAAATACTGACTGCTTTATTTTTACACTGCAATTTAGATTTGCAGGTGTATATGTAACATAAATGCATTCTGTGCTTAGATTTAGGTCCCATCACCATGATATCTCATTATGGTATCTGATATCGACACGGAGTTTGACTCCAGTGTCGACTACGATAATGCAAAAGTTACAGCCAAAATGGCAGAAAAGTATTCAATAATAAGAATTTACTTACCGATAATTCTATTTCTCATAGTCCGTAGTGGATGCTGGGGACTCCGTAAGGACCATGGGGAATAGCGGCTCCGCAGGAGACTGGGCACATCTAAAGAAAGCTTTAGGACTATCTGGTGTGCACTGGCTCCTCCCCCCATGACCCTCCTCCAAGCCTCAGTTAGGATACTGTGCCCGGACGAGCGTACACAATAAGGAAGGATTTTGAATCCCGGGTAAGACTCATACCAGCCATACCAATCACACTGTACAACCTGTGATCTGAACCCAGTTAACAGCATGATAACAGAGGAGCCTCTGAAAGATGGCTCACAACAATAATAACCCGATTTTTGTAACAATAACTATGTACAAGTATTGCAGACAATCCGCACTTGGGATGGGCGCCCAGCATCCACTACGGACTATGAGAAATAGAATTATCGGTAAGTAAATTCTTATTTTCTCTAACGTCCTAAGTGGATGCTGGGGACTCCGTAAGGACCATGGGGATTATACCAAAGCTCCCAAACGGGCGGGAGAGTGCGGATGACTCTGCAGCACCAAATGAGAGAACTCCAGGTCCTCCTCAGCCAGGATATCAATTTTGTAGAATTTTACAAACGTATTTGCTCCTGACCAAGTAGCTGCTCGGCAAAGTTGTAAAGCCGAGACCCCTCGGGCAGCCGCCCAAGATGAGCCCACCTTCCTTGTGGAGTGGGCATTTACAGATTTTTGGCTGTGGCAGGCCTGCCACAGAATGTGCAAGCTGAATTGTACTACAAATCCAACGAGCAATAGTCTGCTTAGAAGCAGGAGCACCCAGCTTGTTGGGTGCACACAGGATAAACAGCGAGTCAGATTTTCTGACTCCAGCCGTCCTGGAAACATATATTTTCAGGGCACTGACAACGTCTAGCAACTTGGAGGCCTCCAAGTCCCTAGTAGCCGCAGGCACCACCAATAGGTTGGTTCAGGTGAGACGCTGAAACCACCTTGGGGAGAAACTGAGGACGAGTCCTCAATTCCGCCCTGTCCAAATGGAAAATCAGATAAGGGCTTTTTCAGGATAAAGCCGCCAATTCTGACACGCGCCTGGCCAAGGCCAGGGCCAACAGCATGACCACTTTCCATGTGAGATATTTTAACTAGAGATGAGCGCCGGAAATTTTTCGGGTTTTGTGTTTTGGTTTTGGGTTCGGTTCCGCGGCCGTGTTTTGGGTTCGACCGCGTTTTGGCAAAACCTCACCGAATTTTTTTTGTCGGATTCGGGTGTGTTTTGGATTCGGGTGTTTTTTTTAAAAAACACTAAAAAACAGCTTAAATCATAGAATTTGGGGGTCATTTTGATCCCAAAGTATTATTAACCTCAAAAACCATAATTTACACTCATTTTCAGTCTATTCTGAATACCTCACACCTCACAATATTATTTTTAGTCCTAAAATTTGCACCTAGGTCGCTGGATGACTAAGCTAAGCGACCCTAGTGGCCGACACAAACACCGGGCCCATCTAGGAGTGTCACTGCAGTGTCACGCAGGATGTCCCTTCCAAAAAACCCTCCCCAAACAGCACATGACGCAAAGAAAAAAAGAGGCGCAATGAGGTAGCTGTGTGAGTAAGATAAGCGACCCTAGTGGCCGACACAAACACCGGGCCCATCTAGGAGTGTCACTGCAGTGTCACGCAGGATGTCCCTTCCAAAAAACCCTCCCCAAACAGCACATGACGCAAAGAAAAAAAGAGGCGCAATGAGGTAGCTGTGTGAGTAAGATAAGCGACCCTAGTGGCCGACACAAACACCGGGCCCATCTAGGAGTGGCACTGCAGTGTCACGCAGGATGTCCCTTCCAAAAAACCCTCCCCAAACAGCACATGACGCAAAGAAAAAAAGAGGCGCAATGAGGTAGCTGTGTGAGTAAGATAAGCGACCCTAGTGGCCGACACAAACACCGGGCCCATCTAGGAGTGTCACTGCAGTGTCACGCAGGATGTCCCTTCCAAAAAACCCTCCCCAAACAGCACATGACGCAAAGAAAAAAAGAGGCGCAATGAGGTAGCTGTGTGAGTAAGATAAGCGACCCTAGTGGCCGACACAAACACCGGGCCCATCTAGGAGTGTCACTGCAGTGTCACGCAGGATGTCCCTTCCAAAAAACCCTCCCCAAACAGCACATGACGCAAAGAAAAATTAAAGAAAAAAGAGGTGCAAGATGGAATTGTCCTTGGGCCCTCCCACCCACCCTTATGTTGTATAAACAGGACATGCACACTTTAACCAACCCATCATTTCAGTGACAGGGTCTGCCACACGACTGTGACTGAAATGACGGGTTGGTTTGGACCCCCACCAAAAAAGAAGCAATTAATCTCTCCTTGCACAAACTGGCTCTACAGAGGCAAGATGTCCACCTCATCATCATCCTCCGATATATCACCGTGTACATCCCCCTCCTCACAGATTATCAATTCGTCCCCACTGGAATCCACCATCTCAGCTCCCTGTGTACTTTGTGGAGGCAATTGCTGCTGGTCAATGTCTCCACGGAGGAATTGATTATAATTCATTTTAATGAACATCATCTTCTCCACATTTTCTGGATGTAACCTCGTACGCCGATTGCTGACAAGGTGAGCGGCGGTACTAAACACTCTTTCGGAGTACACACTTGTGGGAGGGCAACTTAGGTAGAATAAAGCCAGTTTGTGCAAGGGCCTCCAAATTGCCTCTTTTTCCTGCCAGTATAAGTACGGACTGTGTGACGTGCCTACTTGGATGCGGTCACTCATATAATCCTCCACCATTCTTTCAATGGTGAGAGAATCATATGCAGTGACAGTAGACGACATGTCCGTAATCGTTGTCAGGTCCTTCAGTCCGGACCAGATGTCAGCATCAGCAGTCGCTCCAGACTGCCCTGCATCACCGCCAGCGGGTGGGCTCGGAATTCTGAGCCTTTTCCTCGCACCCCCAGTTGCGGGAGAATGTGAAGGAGGAGATGTTGACAGGTCGCGTTCCGCTTGACTTGACAATTTTCTCACCAGCAGGTCTTTCAACCCCAGCAGACTTGTGTCTGCCGGAAAGAGAGATCCAAGGTAGGCTTTAAATCTAGGATCGAGCACGGTGGCCAAAATGTAGTGCTCTGATTTCAACAGATTGACCACCCGTGAATCCTTGTTAAGCGAATTAAGGGCTCCATCCACAAGTCCCACATGCCTAGCGGAATCGCTCCGTGTTAGCTCCTCCTTCAATGTCTCCAGCTTCTTCTGCAAAAGCCTGATGAGGGGAATGACCTGACTCAGGCTGGCAGTGTCTGAACTGACTTCACGTGTGGCAAGTTCAAAGGGCATCAGAACCTTGCACAACGTTGAAATCATTCTCCACTGCACTTGAGACAGGTGCATTCCACCTCCTATATCGTGCTCAATTGTATAGGCTTGAATGGCCTTTTGCTGCTCCTCCAACCTCTGAAGCATATAGAGGGTTGAATTCCACCTCGTTACCACTTCTTGCTTCAGATGATGGCAGGGCAGGTTCAGTAGTTTTTGGTGGTGCTCCAGACTTCTGTACGTGGTGCCTGTACGCCGAAAGTGTCCCGCAATTCTTCTGGCCACCGACAGCATCTCTTGCACGCCCCTGTCGTTTTTTTAAAAATTCTGCACCACCAAATTCAAGGTATGTGCAAAACATGGGACGTGCTGGAATTTGCCCATATTTAATGCACACACAATATTGCTGGCGTTGTCCGATGCCACAAATCCACAGGAGAGTCCAATTGGGGTAAGCCATTCCGCGATGATCTTCCTCAGTTGCCGTAAGAGGTTTTCAGCTGTGTGCGTATTCTGGAAAGCGGTGATACAAAGCGTAGCCTGCCTAGGAAAGAGTTGGCGTTTGCGAGATGCTGCTACTGGTGCCGCCGCTGCTGTTCTTGCGGCGGGAGTCCATACATCTACCCAGTGGGCTGTCACAGTCATATAGTCCTGACCCTGCCCTGCTCCACTTGTCCACATGTCCGTGGTTAAGTGGACATTGGGTACAGCTGCATTTTTTAGGACACTGGTGACTCTTTTTCTGAGGTCTGTGTACATTTTCGGTATCGCCTGCCTAGAGAAATGGAACCTAGATGGTATTTGGTACCGGGGACACAGTACCTCCAACAAGTCTCTAGTTGGCTCTGCAGTAATGATGGATACCGGAACCACGTTTCTCACCACCCAGGATGCCAAGGCCTCAGTTATCCGCTTTGCAGTAGGATGACTGCTGTGATATTTCATCTTCCTCGCAAAGGACTGTTGAACAGTCAATTGCTTACTGGAAGTAGTACAAGTGGGCTTACGACTTCCCCTCTGGGATGACCATCGACTCCCAGCAGCAACAACAGCAGCGCCAGCAGCAGTAGGCGTTACACGCAAGGATGCATCGGAGGAATCCCAGGCAGGAGAGGACTCGTCAGAATTGCCAGTGACATGGCCTGCAGGACTATTGGCATTCCTGGGGAAGGAGGAAATTGACACTGAGGGAGTTGGTGGGGTGGTTTGCGTGAGCTTGGTTACAAGAGGAAGGGATTTACTGGTCAGTGGACTGCTTCCGCTGTCGCCCAAAGTTTTTGAACTTGTCACTGACTTATTATGAATGCGCTGCAGGTGACGTATAAGGGAGGATGTTCCGAGGTGGTTAACGTCCTTACCCCTACTTATTACAGCTTGACAAAGGCAACACACGGCTTGACACCTGTTGTCCGCTTTTCTGTTGAAATACCTCCACACTGAAGAGCTGATTTTTTTGGTATTTTCACCAGGCATGTCAACGGCCATATTCCTCCCACGGACAACAGGTGTCTCCCCGGGTGCCTGACTTAAACAAACCACCTCACCATCAGAATCCTCCTGGTCAATTTCCTCCCCAGCGCCAGCAACACCCATATCCTCCTCATCCTGGTGTACTTCAACACTGACATCTTCAATCTGACTATCAGGAACTGGACTGCGGGTGCTCCTTCCAGCACTTGCAGGGGGCGTGCAAATGGTGGAAGGCGCATGCTCTTCACGTCCAGTGTTGGGAAGGTCAGGCATCGCAACCGACACAATTGGACTCTCCTTGTGGATTTGGGATTTCGAAGAACGCACAGTTCTTTGCGGTGCTTTTGCCAGCTTGAGTCTTTTCAGTTTTCTAGCGAGAGGCTGAGTGCTTCCATCCTCATGTGAAGCTGAACCACTAGCCATGAACATAGGCCAGGGCCTCAGCCGTTCCTTGCCACTCCGTGTGGTAAATGGCATATTGGCAAGTTTACGCTTCTCCTCCGACAATTTTATTTTAGGTTTTGGAGTCCTTTTTTTACTGATATTTGGTGTTTTGGATTTGACATGCTCTGTACTATGACATTGGGCATCGGCCTTGGCAGACGACGTTGCTGGCATTTCATCGTCTCGGCCATGACTAGTGGCAGCAGCTTCAGCACGAGGTGGAAGTGGATCTTGATCTTTCCCTAATTTTGGAACCTCAACATTTTTGTTCTCCATATTTTAATAGGCACAACTAAAAGGCACCGCAGGTAAACAATGGAGATGGATGGATACTAGTATACTTATGGATGGACTGCCGAGTGCCGACACAGAGGTAGCTACAGCCGTGGACTACCGTACTGTACTGTGTCTGCTGCTAATATAGACTGGATGATAATGAGATGTAGTATGTATAAAGAAGAAAGAAAAAAAAAACCACGGGTAGGTGGTATACAATTATGGATGGACTGCCGAGTGCCGACACAGAGGTAGCTACAGCCGTGGACTACCGTACTGTACTGTGTCTGCTGCTAATATAGACTGGTTGATAATGAGATGTAGTATGTATAAAGAAGAAAGAAAAAAAGAACCACGGGTAGGTGGTATACAATTATGGATGGACTGCCGAGTGCCGACACAGAGGTAGCTACAGCCGTGGACTACCGTACTGTACTGTGTCTGCTGCTAATATAGACTGGATGATAATGAGATGTAGTATGTATAAAGAAGAAAGAAAAAAAAAACCACGGGTAGGTGGTATACAATTATGGATGGACTGCCGAGTGCCGACACAGAGGTAGCTACAGCCGTGGACTACCGTACTGTACTGTGTCTGCTGCTAATATAGACTGGTTGATAATGAGATGTAGTATGTATAAAGAAGAAAGAAAAAAAAAACACGGGTAGGTGGTATACAATTATGGATGGACTGCCGAGTGCCGACACAGAGGTAGCTACAGCCGTGGACTACCGTACTGTACTATGTCTGCTGCTAATATAGACTGGATGATAATGAGATGTAGTATGTATAAAGAAGAAAGAAAAAAAAAACCACGGGTAGGTGGTATACAATTATGGATGGACTGCCGAGTGCCGACACAGAGGTAGCTACAGCCGTGAACTACCATACTGTGTCTGCTGCTAGTATAGACTGGATGATAAATAATGATATAAAAAATATATATATATCACTACTGCAGCCGGACAGGTATATATTATATAATGACGGACCTGCTGGAGTGGACACTGTCTGTCAGCAGAATGAGTTTTTTAATTTTTATAGAATAAAAAAACACCACACAAGTCACACGACGAGTGTACTTTTTCAGGCAGACATTCAATCACAATATACTATACTGGTGGTCAGTGTGGTCAGGTCACTGGTCACAGTGGTCAGTGGTCAGTCACACTGGCAGTGGCACTCTGGCAGCAAAAGTGTGCACTGTTTAATATGTACTCCTGGCTCCTGCTATAACCTATAACTGCTCCCCAGTCTCCCCCACAATTAAGCTGTGTGAGCACAGTCAGATATTATACATAGATGATGCAGCACACTGGACTGAGCACAGATATGGTATGTGAGTGTGACTGAGTCACTGTGTATCGTTTTTTTCAGGCAGAGAACAAGAACAGAACGGATTATTAAATAATAATAAATTATAAAACTGCACTGGTGGTCAGGTCACTGGTCATCAGTCACTAGTATAACTCCTCCTAAGCTCCAGTAAGTAAATGAAGTGTCTCACTCTCACTCTCCTATCTATTTTAATTTCTAAACGGAGAGGACGCCAGCCACGTCCTCTCCCTATCAATCTCAATGCACGTGTGAAAATGGCCGCGACGCGCGGCTTCTTATATAGAATCCGAGTCTCGCGATAGAATCCGAGCCTCGCGAGAATCCGACAGCGTGATGATGACGTTCGGGCGCGCTCGGGTTAACCGAGCAAGGCGGGAAGATCCGAGTCGCTCGGACCCGTGTAAAAAAACATGAAGTTCGGGCGGGTTCGGATTCAGAGAAACCGAACCCGCTCATCTCTAATTTTAACTCCACAGATTTAAGTGGTTCAAACCAATGTGACTTTTGGAACCCAAAACTACATTGAGATCCCAAAGTGCCACTGGAGGCACAAAAGGAGGCTTTATATGCAGTACCCCTTTTACAAACGTCTGAACTTCAGGGACTGAAGCTAGTTCTTTTTGGAAGAAAATTGACAGGGCCGAAATTTGAACCTTAATGGACCCCAATTTCAGGCCCATAGACACTCCTGTTTGCAGGAAATGTAGGAATCGACCCAGTTGAATTTCCTCCGTCGGGCCTTACTGGCCTCGCACCACGCAACATATTTTCGCCAATTGCGGTGATAATGTTTTTGCGGTTACATCCTTCCTGGCTTTGATCAGGATAGGGATGACTTCATCCGGAATGCCTTTTTTCCTTCAGGATCCGGCGTTCAACCGCCATGCCGTCAAACGCAGCCGCGGTAAGTCTTGGAACAGACAGGGTCCTTGCTGGAGCAGGTCCCTTCTTAGAGGTAGAGGCCACGGATCCTCCGTGAGCATCTCTTGAAGTTCCGGTTACCAAGTCCTTCTTGGCCAATCTGGAACCACGAATATAGTGCTTACTCCTCTCCATCTTATCAATCTCAGTACCTTGGGTATGAGAGGCAGAGGAGGGAACACATACCCTGACTGGTACACCCACGGTGTTACCAGAGCGTCTACAGCTTATTGCCTGAGGGTCCCTGGACCTGGCGCAATACCTGTCGAGTTTTTAATCATGTGGAAGACTTCTGGGTGAAGTCCCCACTCTCCCGGGTGGAGGTCGTGCTGAGGAAGTCTGCTTCCCAGTTGTCCACTCCCGGAATGAATACTGCTGACAGTGCTATCACATGATTTTCCGCCCAGCGAAGAATCCTTGCAGCTTCTGCCATTGCCCTCCTGCTTCTTGTGCCACCCTGTCTGTTTACGTGGGTGACTGCCGTGATGTTGTCCGACTGGATCAACACCGGCTGACCTTGAAGCAGAGGTCTTGCTAAGCTTAGAGCATTGTAAATGTCCCTTAGCTTCAGGATATTTATGTGAAGTGATGTCTCCAGGCTTGACCATAAGCCCTGGATATTCCTTCCCTGTGTGACTGCTCCCCAGCCTCGCAGGCTGGCATCAGTGGTCACCAGGACCCAGTCCTGAATGCCTAATCTGCGGCCCTCTAGAAGATGAGCACTCTGCAACCACCACAGGAGGGACTCCCTTGTCCTTGGTGACAGGGTTATCCGCTGATGCATCTGAAGATGCGATCCGGACCATTTGTCCAGCAGGTCCCACTGGAAAGTTCTTGCGTGGAATCTGCCGAATGGGATTGCTTCGTAGGAAGCCACCATTTTACCCAGAACCCTTGTGCATTGATGCACTGAGACTTGGCTCGGTTTTAGGAGGTTCCTGACTAGCTCGGATAACTCCCTGGCTTTCTCCTCCGGGAGAAACTCCTTTTTCTGGACTGTGTCCAGGATCATCCCTAGGAACAGAAGACAAGTCGTCGGAACCAGGTGCGATTTTGGAATATTGAGAATCCAATCGTGCTGCCGCAACACTACCTGAGATAGTGCTACACCGACCTCCAACTGTTCCCTGGATCTTACCCTTATCAGGGAATTGTCCAAGGAAGGGATAACTAAAATTCACTTCCTTCGAAGGAATATCATCATTTCGGCCATTACCTTGGTAAAGACCCGGGGTGCCGTGTACCATCCATACGACAGCGTCTGAACTGATAGTGACAGTTCTGTACCATAAACCTGAGGTACCCTTGGTGAGAAGGGTAAATTTTGACATGAAGGTAAGCATGCTTGATGTCCCGAGACATCATGTAGTCCCCTTCTTCCAGGTTCGCAATCACTGCTCTGAGTGACTCAATCTTGAATTTGAACCTCTGTACCTCTGTACGTAAGTGTTCAAAGATTTTAGATTTAGAATCGGTCTCACCGAGCCGTCCGGCTTCGGTACCACAACAGTGTGGAATAATACCCCGTTCCCTGTTGCAGGAGGGGTATCTTGATTATCACCTGCTGGGAATACAGCTTGTGAATGGCTTCCAAAACTGTCTCCCTGTCAGAAGGAGACATCGGTAAAGCCGACTTTAGGAAACGGCGAGGGGGAGACGTCTCGAATTCTAATTTGTACCCCTGAGATATCACCTGAAGGATCCAGGGGTCTACTTGCGAGTGAGCCCACTGCGCGCTGAAATTCATTGAGACGGGCCCCCCACCGTGCCTGATTCTGCTTGTAAAGCCCCAGCGTATACTGAGGGCTTGGCAGAGGCGGGAGAGGGTTTCTGTTCTTGGGAACTGGCTGATTTCTGCAGCCTTTTTCCTCTCCCTCTGTCACGGGGCAGAAATGAGGAACCTTTTGCCCGCTTGTCCACGAAAAGACTGCGCCTGATAATACGGCGTCTTCTCATGTTGAGAGGCGACCTGGGGTACAAACGTGGAATTCCCAGCTGTTGCCGTGGCCACGAGGTCTGAAAGACCGACCCCAAATAACTCCTCCCTTAATAAAGCAATACTTCCAAATGCCGTTTGGAATACGCATCACCTGACCACTGACGTGTCCATAACCCTCTACTGGTAGAAATGGACAACGCGCTTAGACTTGATGCCAGTCGGCAAATATTCCGCTGTGCATCACGCATATATAAAAATGCATCTTTTAAATGCTCTATAGGCAAAAATATACTGTCCCTATCTAGGGTATCAATATTTTCAGTCAGGGAATCCGACCACGCTAACCCAGCACTGCACATCCAGGCTGAGGCGATTGCTGGTCGCAGTATAACACCAGTATGTGTGTAAATACCTTTTAGGATACCCTCCTGCTTTCTATCAGCAGGATCCTTAAGGGCGGCCATCTCAGGCGAAGGTAGAGCCCTTACAAGCGTGTGAGCGCTTTATCCCCCCTAGGGGGTGTTTCCCAACGCACCCTAACCTCTGGCGGGAAAGGATATAATGCCAATAACATTTTAGAAATTATCCGTTGTTATCGGGGGAAACCCACGCATCATCACACACCTCATTTAATTTCTCAGATTCAGGAAAACTACAGGTAGTTTTTCCTCACCGAACATAATACCCCTTTTTTGGTGGTACTCGTATTATCAGAAATGTGTAAAACATTTTTCATTGCCTCAATCATGTAACGTGTGGCCCTACTGGAAGTCACATTCGTCTCTTCACCGTCGACACTGGAGTCAGTATCCGTGTCGGCGTCTATATCTGCCATCTGAGGTAACGGGCGCTTTAGAGCCCCTGATGGCCTATGAGACGTCTGGACAGGCACAAGCTGAGTAGCCGGCTGTCTCATGTCAACCACTGTCTTTTATACAGAGCTGACACTGTCACGTAATTCCTTCCAACAGTTCATCCACTCAGTTGTCTACCCCCTAGGGGGTGACATCACTATTACAGGCAATCTGCTCCGTCTCCACATCATTTTTCTCCTCATACATGTCGACACAAAAGTACCGACATACAGCACACACACAGGAAATGCTCTGATAGAGGACAGGACCCCACTAGCCCTTTGGGGAGACAGAGGGAGAGTTTGCCAGCACACACCAGAGCGCTATATATATACAGGGATAACCTTATATAAGTGTTTTTCCCCTTATAGCTGCTGTATAGTTAATACTGCGCCTAATTAGTGCCCCCCTCTCTTTTTTTAACCCTTTCTGTAGTGTAGTGACTGCAGGGGAGAGACAGGGAGCTTCCCTCCAACGGAGCTGTGAGGGAAAATGGCGCCAGTGTGCTGAGGAGATAGGCTCCGCCCCTTTTTCGCGGACTTTTCTCCTGCTTTTTTATGGATTCTGGCAGGGGTTAAATGCATCCATATAGCCCAGGAGCTATATGTGATGCATTTTTTTGCCATCCAAGGTGTTTTTATTGCGTCTCAGGGCGCCCCCCCCCAGCGCCCTGCACCCTCAGTGACCGAAGTGTGAAGTGTGCTGAGAGCAATGGCGCACAGCTGCAGTGCTGTGCGCTACCTTGTTGAAGACAGGACGTCTTCTGCCGCCGATTTTCCGGACCTCTTCTGCCTTCTGGCTCTGTAAGGGGGCCGGCGGCGCGGCTCTGGGACCCATCCAAGCTGGGCCTGTGATCGTCCCTCTGGAGCTAATGTCCAGTAGCCTAAGAAGCCCAATCCACTCTGCACGCAGGTGAGTTCGCTTCTTCTCCCCTTAGTCCCTCGATGCAGTGAGCCTGTTGCCAGCAGGTCTCACTGAAAATAAAAAACCTAATCTAAAACTTTCACTAAGAAGCTCAGGAGAGCCCCTAGTGTGCACCCTTCTCGTTCGGGCACAGAGATCTAACTGAGGCTTGGAGGAGGGTCATGGGGGGAGGAGCCAGTGCACACCAGATAGTCCTAAAGCTTTCTTTAGATGTGCCCAGTCTCCTGCGGAGCCGCTATTCCCCATGGTCCTTACGGAGTCCCCAGCATCCACTTAGGACGTTAGAGAAATATGATTATTGTAATAAAAGATGATTTGCATATCACTGATGACTCATTTGTCCCTGACACAAGGGTACACATGTTAAGGGGAAGAAAGCTGAGGTAAATTTCCCTCCTCTCATGAGGAAAAAGAGCGGGAATCTCCAGACAAGAGACTGCAGCTTCCCACAAAGAATTCTCAGGCAGTATCCTTTTCCCACTAGGGCCAGGATGGGATGGGAATCTTCCCCTAAGGTGTCACATTTGCCCAGAAGGTAGCCCTAGCTATTCTCAGGGATCCTGCAGATAGCGTGCACATTATGGTACACTACTCAGACCGGCGATTGTGTCGGCATGGGTTTATAGCGCTGTGGCAGCGTGGACAGGTACCTTATCAGCAGAGATTGAGACCCTAGTATGCATATAGATATATATATGTATATATAGAGATATATATATATTAAAGATACTGTTTTAAGAGAAATGTATATATAAAACATGCCCAAAGAGACATGAGTATACTGGGTCCTAGAGTCAAAGCTATGTCGATTTCTGCTTGACGGGTCCTGTAGAATATGCAATGGACAGATGATGCCGACTTAAGAGGCATATGGAAGGCTAAGGACTGTGTGGAGAAGGGTTCTCGGACCTGGTCTCGGGGCAGATACATAAATGCCCCCACAGTTCTGCCAGATACATAAATGCCCCCAAAGTGCTGCCAGATACATAAATGCCCCCACAGTGCTGTCAGATACACAAATGCCCCCAGTGCCAGATAACTGTATCCAAGTGCGGCGGAGATGGGCAGTGCGCAGTGTGCTGAGGTCTGGGAACTTCACTCCCGGGACCTCAGCTACATGCTGGCAGCAGGGACAAGATCGAGCTACGGCAGCAGGGACAAGGGACACCCATCCCGCCCTCAACCCCCAGACCGGACGACTCACCCGTGATCCACCACGATGTCTGCGATGCTGCGGCTGCTCTCTCTCTGGTGCCAGTCATCTCAAATATGGCGCCAGTCCTTGAACCAATCAGAGCTCGTGGCCCGGCAGCAGTGGCTCCTGATTGGCTGACGGCCAGCACCATATGTGAAATGGGCAGCCGCCTTTAAATAGCCGGCGCCCTGTTCGGCCGCTCCAGTCGAATGTGCCTGGAGCTGGCCCTGCTAACTAGATAGTAAGCTCTTGGTAGAATGTCCCATCATGATGCCTACTGTGCTTTGAGCCTAATTCAGACCTGATCGCAGCAGCAACATTTTTCTGTAATGGGCAAAACCATGTGCAGTGCAGGTGGGGCAGATGTAACATGTGCAGAGAGAGTTAGATTTGGGTGGGGTGTGTTCGGCTTCAAACTGAAATCTAAATTGCAATGTAATGTGTGTCACATATTCACACACTCTGTCTGAATCTCCCAGTGTGTCACACGACCATGCTGGCCTATTCTCTCAGTGTGTCACACAGAATGGGCCTAATTCAAACCTGATTGCAGGCGTGCCTGGACCATTGGAGGAGTGGGCCGCGGCGGCTGTGTGACCTTCACAGCGACAAGTAGCTCCTGCCAGCTCGCAAGAGGCAGGGAGCTACTCCTAAAGTACAAAAGAATCACCGCTGTGCAATGCTTTTATACTTGTGTGGGAGGGGGGGTCGGGCCTGACATGGGGGGAGGACTAGCCCTGTGCTGGGCGTCCCCCCACATGTCTGAAGACTGATCGTAGATGTGCTAAAACGAGTTTTATGGTAAGAGCTTACCCTTGTTAAAACTCTTTCTGCGAGGTACACTGGGCTCCACAAGTCTGGACAATGGGGTGTAGAGTAGGATCTTGATCCGAGGCACCAACAGGATCAAAGCTTTGACCTTCTTCCCAAGATGCATAGCGCCGCCTCCTATATCACCCCGCCTCCCAGCACAGGAGCTCAGTTCAGTTAACCAGCCCAATGCAGTAGTAGGAAAAGAGACGACAACGGTTAGTAGCCACATACACCACACTCTCACAACAAGAGAAGTGTCAGCGGCTAATGCCATATCAACCCAAAGAAGCTAAGTGAGTCAGGGTGGGCGCCTTGTGGAGCCCAGTGTACCTCGCAGAAAGAGTTTTAACAAGGGTAAGTTCTTACCATAAAACTCATTTTCTGCTGCGGGGTACACTGGGCTCCACAAGTCTGGACAATGGGGATGTCCTAAAGCAGTTCCTTATGGGAGGGGACGCACTGTAGCGGGCACAAGAACCTGGCGTCCAAAGGAAGCATCCTGGGAAGCGGCAGTATCGAAGGCATAGAACCTTATGAACGTGTTCCCGGAGGACCACGTAGCCGCCTTGCACAATTGGTCAAGGGTCGCACCACGATGGGCCGCCCAAGAAGGTCCAGCAGACCGAGTAGAATGGGCCGTAATGTGAACAGGAGCTGACAGACCAGCCTTCACATAAGTATGCGCAATCACCATTCTGATCCACCTGGCCAGGGTCTGCTTGTGAGCAGGCCAGCCACGTTTGTGAAATCCAAACAAAACAAAGAGAGAATCAGACTTTCGAATAGAAGCAGTTCTCTTCACATAGATACGGAGAGCCCGTACCACATCCAAAGACTGCTCTTTGGGAGACAAATCAGGAGAGACAAAAGCTGGAACCACAATCTCCTGATTAAGGTGGAACGAAGAAACCACCTTAGGCAAATATCCGGGACGAGTCCTAAGAACCGCCCGGTCACGGTGAAAAATCAGATATGAGGAACTACAAGACAAGGCACCCAAATCCGACACTCTTCTAGCAGAGGCAATAACCAACAGAAACACCACCTTAAGGGAAAGCCATTTAAGGTCAGCTGTACCAAGAGGTTCAAATGGAAACTCTTGTAACGCTTCCAAAACCACCGACAAGTCCCAAGGACCCACAGGCGGGACATAGGGAGGTTGGATACGCAACACACCCTGAGTGAAAGTATGAACATCAGGTAAAGTCGCAATTTTTCTCTGAAATCACACCGACAAGGCAGAAATATGAACCTTGAGGGAGGCCAGACGCAGGCCTAAATCTAGGCCCAGCTGTAGAAAAGCCAAAAGTTTGGCTGTACTAAACTTGGAAGCGTCATAATGGTTAGATGCGCACCAAACAAAGTAGGAATGCCAGACCCGATGGTAAATCCGAGCAGAGGCCGGTTTCCGGGCCCACAACATAGTTTTAATGACCTCTTCAGTAAAACCCTTAGCTCTTAAGATGGAAGCTTCAAGAGCCACGCCGTCAAAGACAGCTGGGCTAGGTCCTGGTAGACACAGGGGCCCTGAACGAGGAGGTCTGGGCGTTGTGGAAGTAGAAGTGGACTATAGGCCTTGCAGGTCTGAGAACCAGTGCCGTCTGGGCCACGCCGGAGCTATGAGAAGCAGATTTCCTTTTTCTTGCTTGAACTTCCGAATTACCCTGGGCAGGAGTGACACCGGAGGGAACACATACGGCAGCCGAAACCTCCACGGCACTGCCAGCGCATCCACGAATGCTGCTTCAGGATCCCTTGTCCTTGCTCCGAAGACCGGAACCTTGTAATTGTGTCGAGACGCCATCGGATACACATATGGAAGACCCCACCTTTCCACGAGGAGTTGAAACACTTCTGGATGGAGGTCCCACTCGCTGGCATGCACGTCCTGACGACTGAGAAAGTCTGCTTCCCAATTCAGGACTCCCGGAATGAATATTGCCGATATTGCCGGTAGATGGTGTTCTGCCCAACGTAGAATCCGTGAGGCTTCCTTCATTGCCAAACGGCTTCGAGTGCCGCCTTGATGATTTATGTAAGCGACTGTGGTGGCGTTGTCCGACTGTACTTGAACAGGACGGTTCTGAATCAAATGCTGTGCTAGGTTCAATGCATTGAAGACCGCCCGCAATTTCAGAATGTTGATCGAGAGGAGAGATTCCTCCTTGGTCCACCGACCCTGCAAGGAGTGCTGCTCCAGCACCGCGCCCCAACCTCTTAGACTGGCATCTGTCGTCAACAGGACCCAGTTGGATATCCAGAAGGGACGGCCTCTGCACAATTGTCGGTCCTGGAGCCACCAGAGCAGTGACAGACGAACCTCCGGAGTCAAAGATCATTTGAGACCTGATCCGGTGAGGCAGGCCGCCCCACTTGGCTAGAATCAGCTTTGGAATGGAAATGAGCATACTCCACCATGTCGAATGCTGATACCATGAGGCCCAGCACCTGCATTGCCGAATGTATCGACACTTGCGGACGAGAAAGGAAGCAACAAATCCTGTCCTGAAGTTTCAGGACTTTCTCCTGAGACAAGAACAACCTCTGGTTGTGAGTGTCCAACAGCGCTCCCAGATGCACCATGCTCTGAGCAGGGACCAGGGAGGATTTCTTCCAGTTGATGAGCCACCCGTGGGCTTGTAGAAACCGGACCGTCATATCCAGATGACGCAGGAAAAGATCTGGGGAATTTGCCAGGATTAACAAGTCGTCCAGATACGGCAGTATCCTGACCCCTTGACGGCGGAGTACCACCGTTATCACCACCATAACTTTGGTGAAGACTCGCGGAGCCGTTGTTAAACCAAAAGGTAACGCCCGAAACTGGTAATGGAGGTTGCCAATAGCGAACCTCAGGTATTGTTGATGTGACACTGCTATAGGAATATGCAGGTAAGCATCCTGTATGTCCAGGGAGACCGTGTAGTCCCCAGGTTCCAAGGCCAGAACTATAGAGCGAAGGGTTTCCATACGGAACTTGGAAACCTTCACAAACTTGTTCAGTGCCTTGAGGTTGAAAATGGGCCGGCAGGACCCATTCGGTTTCGGGACTAGAAACAGCGGAGAATAGTACCCCCGGACCCTCTGAGCAAGAGGCACCTGTACTACGACTCCTGTATGCAGGAGGGTCTGTACCACCGAATGCAGAGTGTTTGCCTTTGTCTGGTCCGACGGGACGTCTGTCTGGCAAAATCGATGAGGGGGGCGGTTTTTGAAGGCTATGGCGTAACCTCGAGTGACGACTTCCCATACCCAGGCATCTGAAGTGGTCTTCAACCATTCCTGGGTATACCCTAGAAGCCGGACCCCCACCCTGAGATCCCCCAGGGGGAGGCCCGCCCCGTCATGCGGCAGGCTTATCGGTCTTGGCTGCTGGCTGACGGGCAGCCCAGGCTCTTTTGGGCTTCGGCTTACCAGGTTTGGAAGTGCGGGCCTGCTTATGGTACGCCTGACCTTTTACTTTACCTGAAGGACGAAAGGGGCGAAAGGACGTGCCTTTGGCCTTCGACACAGAAGGAGCGGTATTTGGTAGACAGGCAGTTTTGGCAGTAGCCAAGTCAGCCACTATCTTATTTAAGTCCTCCCCAAACAGAATATCCCCCTTGAAATGGAGTACCTCCAGGGTTTTCCACAGACCAGGATCTCAGCCACAATATCCTGCGAGCCAGGACTGACGTAGTAGAGGCCTTGGCTGCTAGGATATCGGCATCAGAAGCCGCCTCTTTAATATAGCGAGAAGCTGTGACAATATATGACAAGCATTGTCTAGCATGGTCAGAGGAGATTTCAGCTTCTAACTCCAAGGCCCATGCTTCAATAGCCTCTGGCACCCATGTAGCTGCAATAGTGGGCCTTTGTGCAGCACCCGTGAGGGTGTAAATCGCTTTTAGACAAGCCTCGACATGTTTATCCGTAGGCTCTTTTAGAGACGTGACGTAGTGACAGGTAGAGCTGAGGAAACCACCATCCTAGCCACATGTGAGTCTACTGGAGGAGGCGTTTCCCAATTCTTAGACAGCTCTGGCACGAGGGGATAGTGAACCAGCATCTTCTTTTGAGGCACAAACTTCGTACCCAGGCTTTGCCAGGGTTCCTGACGTATATCCACTAGGTGGTCAGAGTGAGGTAAAACTTGTTTAATCACCGTCTGACGCTTGAACCTATCTGGTTTCTTAGGAGGAATAGATGGCTCGGGATCATCCGTAATCTGCAGAATTAACTTAATAGCCTCCAAAAGATCTGGAACATCCACATGTGAACTACCCTCCCCATCAGCCGTATCTGAGTCAGAACCTGTGGGGTCAGTGTATGTGCTGTCTTCATCAGACGAGGTGTCAGTGACAGCAGTGGATTGTGAGGATACGAGCGCTCGCTTAGAGGACCTCTTGGACTTAGGCGAGCGTTGGTCAGACTTTTTAGTAGCCAGGGACTGGTTCAACTTCTTTAATTGAGCAGATAAATCATCCGCCCACGGCGGGTTAGCTGCAGGGACCAAATACGGTTGTACTGGCATTGGGGGTCCCATAGGGGGTGTTAGTTTATGAACTAGCGTATGCAGAAGCGAGGAAAAAGCGGCCCACGGAGGGTCAGTATGTGCCTCCGTTGCCATAGTCCCACCGGGGGGCAAGGAGCCCCCAGAACCAGAGCCCACAGCTGCTATATTCTCACCATATGTGCCTGTGGCTTCAGCAACACCTGCAGTGTGTTCCGCCCCAGAACCGTTACCCTCAGAAGCAGACATGATATAACTTGCAGTATGAGGTAACACAGTACAATTATTAGCAGCACTATATCCCTACACCCAACCCTCTGCGCAGTGTAGTCAGCACCAGCAAAGATAAAGGAGAGATATGGTGACTAAATCACAGAGAAAAATACGTAATACAGTATATCTTTGTGAAAATCCTATATTAAATAACACCTGACGCACCAAGCCCCCTCAGGTTATAGAATATAGGGATAGCAAGTTGAGTGAAAGACACAAGATGGACACCACTCAGCTATCAATGCACACACAAATAATCACAGTTTGTACAATGCAGAGGTTATTACAGACAATAATACTGCTTACACAGGACTAGCTTACACAGCTATATAGTCAATAGATATAACACTACACAGTAAGAAACTGGATGTATATCACAAGGTAATTGTACTATATAAACCCCTGACTAAATGCACTCTTTCTTACTAGTGATGAGCGGGTTCGGTTTCTCGGAAACCGAACCCCCCCGAACTTCAGCCTTTTTACACGGGTCCGAGGCAGACTCGGATCTTCCCGCCTTGCTCGGTTAACCCGAGCGCGCCCGAACGTCATCATCCCGCTGTCGGATTCTCGCGAGGCTCGGATTCTATATAAGGAGCCGCGCGTCGCCGCCATTTTCACACGTGCATTGAGATTGATAGGGAGAGGACGTGGCTGGCGTCCTCTCCGTTTAGACTAGAGTAGAGACACTTGATTGTTGATTTACTAATTTTGGGGAGCATATTAGGAGTACTACTTGCTGTTGCTGATAGTGTGACCAGTGACCACCAGTTTAATTAATCCGTTCTCTGCCTGAAAAAAAACGATACACAGTGTGACACAGTCACATACCATATCTGTGCTCAGCCTCAGTGTGCTGCATCATATGTAATACTGTATATCTGACTGTGCTGAGTGCTCACTGCTCACACAGCTTAATTGTGGGGGAGACTGGGGAGCAGTTATAGCAGGAGTACATATTTTAAGTACAGTGCACACTTTTGCTGCCAGAGTGCCACTGCCAGTGTGACTGACCAGTGACCACTGACCACCAGTATATTGTGATTGTCTGCTGACCACCAGTATATTGTGATTGTCTGCCTGAAAAAGTTAAACACTCGTCGTGTGGTATTTTTTATTCTATAAACGCATTCTGCTGACAGTGTCCAGCAGGTCCATCATTATATAATATATACCTGTCCGGCTGCAGTAGTGATATATATATATTTTTTATATCATTATCATCCAGTCTATATTAGCAGCAGACGCAGTACGGTAGTCCACGGCTGTAGCTACCTCTGTGTCGGCAGTCGCTCGTCCATCCACAATTGTATACCACCTACCCGTGGTGTTTTTTTTTTTCTATCTTCTTGATACTAGTAGCTTACTTTAGGAGTCTGCAGTGCTGAGCTGACAGTGTCCAGCAGGTCCGTCATTATATAATATATACCTGTCCGGCTGCAGTAGTGATATATATATATTTTTTATATCATTATCATCCAGTCTATATTAGCAGCAGACGCAGTACAGTAGTCCACGGCTGTAGCTACCTCTGTGTCGGCAGTCGCTCGTCCATCCATAATTGTATACCACCTACCCGTGGTGGTTTTTTTTTTTCTATCTTCTTGATACTAGTAGCTTACTTTAGGAGTCTGCAGTGCTGAGCTGACAGTGTCCAGCAGGTCCGTCATTATATAATATATACCTGTCCGGCTGCAGCAGTGATATATATATATATTTTATCTCATTATCATCCAGTCTATATTAGCAGCAGACGCAGTACGGTAGTCCACGGCTGTAGCTACCTCTGTGTCGGCAGTCGCTCGTCCATCCATAATTGTATACCACCTACCCGTGGTGTTTTTTTTTTTTCTATCTTCTTGATGCTAGTAGCTTACTTTAGGAGTCTGCAGTGCTGAGCTGACAGTGTCCAGCAGGTCCGTCATTATATAATATATACCTGTCCGGCTGCAGTAGTGATATATATATATTTTTTATATCATTATCATCCAGTCTATATTAGCAGCAGACGCAGTACGGTAGTCCACGGCTGTAGCTACCTCTGTGTCGGCAGTCGCTCGTCCATCCATAATTGTATACCACCTACCCGTGGTGTTTTTTTTTTTTTCTATCTTCTTGATACTAGTAGCTTACTTTAGGAGTCTGCAGTGCTGAGCTGACAGTGTCCAGCAGGTCCGTCATTATATAATATATACCTGTCCGGCTGCAGTAGTGATATATATATATTTTTTATCTCATTATCATCCAGTCTATATTAGCAGCAGACGCAGTACGGTAGTCCACGGCTGTAGCTACCTCTGTGTCGGCAGTCGCTCGTCCATCCATAATTGTATACCACCTACCCGTGGTGTTTTTTTTTTCTATCTTCTTGATACTAGTAGCTTACTTTAGGAGTCTGCAGTGCTGAGCTGACAGTGTCCAGCAGGTCCGTCATTATATAATATATACCTGTCCGGCTGCAGTAGTGATATATATATATTTTATATCTCATTATCATCCAGTCTATATTAGCAGCAGACGCAGTACGGTAGTCCACGGCTGTAGCTACCTCTGTGTCGGCAGTCGCTCGTCCATCCATAATTGTATACCACCTACCCGTGGTGTTTTTTTTTTCTATCTTCTTGATACTAGTAGCTTACTTTAGGAGTCTGCAGTGCTGAGCTGACAGTGTCCAGCAGGTCCGTCATTATATAATATATACCTGTCCGGCTGCAGTAGTGATATATATATATTTTTTATATCATTATCATCCAGTCTATATTAGCAGCAGACGCAGTACGGTAGTCCACGGCTGTAGCTACCTCTGTGTCGGCAGTCGCTCGTCCATCCATAATTGTATACCACCTACCCGTGGTGTTTTTTTTTCTTCTATCTTCTTGATACTAGTAGCTTACTTTAGGAGTCTGCAGTGCTGAGCTGACAGTGTCCAGCAGGTCCGTCATTATATAATATATACCTGTCCGGCTGCAGTAGTGATATATATATATATTTTTTATATCATTATCATCCAGTCTATATTAGCAGCAGACGCAGTACGGTAGTCCACGGTTGTAGCTACCTCTGTGTCGGCAGTCGCTCGTCATCCATAAGTATACTAGTATCCATCCATCTCCATTGTTTACCTGAGGTGCCTTTTAGTTGTGCCTATTAAAATATGGAGAACAAAAATGTTGAGGTTCCAAAAATAGGGAAAGATCAAGATCGACTTCCACCTCGTGCTGAAGCTGCTGCCACTAGTCATGGCCGAGATGATGAAATGCCATCAACGTCGTCTGCCAAGGCCGATGCCCAATGTCATAGTACAGAGCATGTAAAATCCAAAACACCAAATATCAGTAAAAAAAGGACTCAAAAATCTAAAATAAAATTGTCGGAGGAGAAGCGTAAACTTGCCAATATGCCATTTACCACACGGAGTGGCAAGGAACGGCTGAGGCCCTGGCCTATGTTCATGGCTAGTGGTTCAGCTTCACATGAGGATGGAAGCACTCAGCCTCTCGCTAGAAAAATGAAAAGACTCAAGCTGGCAAAAGCACAGCAAAGAACTGTGCGTTCTTCGAAATCACAAATCCACAAGGAGAGTCCAATTGTGTCGGTTGCGATGCCTGACCTTCCCAACACTGGACGTGAAGAGCATGCGCCTTCCACCATTTGCACGCCCCCTGCAAGTGCTGGAAGGAGCACCCGCAGTCCAGTTCCTGATAGTCAGATTGAAGATGTCAGTGTTGAAGTACACCAGGATGAGGAGGATATGGGTGTTGCTGGCGCTGGGGAGGAAATTGACCAGGAGGATTCTGATGGTGAGGTGGTTTGTTTAAGTCAGGCACCCGGGGAGACACCTGTTGTCCGTGGGAGGAATATGGCCATTGACATGCCTGGTGAAAATACCAAAAAAATCAGCTCTTCGGTGTGGAAGTATTTCAACAGAAATGCAGACAACATTTGTCAAGCCGTGTGTTGCCTTTGTCAAGCTGTAATAAGTAGGGGTAAGGACGATAACCACCTCGGAACATCCTCCCTTATACGTCACCTGCAGCGCATTCATCATAAGTCAGTGACAAGTTCAAAAACTTTGGGCGACAGCGGAAGCAGTCCACTGACCAGTAAATCCCTTCCTCTTGTAACCAAGCTCACGCAAACCACCCCACCAACTCCCTCAGTGTCAATTTCCTCCTTCCCCAGGAATGCCAATAGTCCTGCAGGCCATGTCACTGGCAATTCTGACGAGTCCTCTCCTGCCTGTGATTCCTCCGATGCATCCTTGCGTGTAACGCCTACTGCTGCTGGCGCTGCTGTTGTTGCTGCTGGGAGTCGATGGTCATCCCAGAGGGGAAATCGTAAGACCACTTTTACTACTTCCACCAAGCAATTGACTGTCCAACAGTCCTTTGCGAGGAAGATGAAATATCACAGCAGTCATCCTGCTGCAAAGCGGATAACTGAGGCCTTGGCATCCTGGGCGGTGAGAAACGTGGTTCCGGTATCCATCATTACTGCAGAGCCAACTAGAGACTTGTTGGAGGTACTGTGTCCCCGGTACCAAATACCATCTAGGTTCCATTTCTCTAGGCAGGCGATACCGAAAATGTACACAGACCTCAGAAAAAGACTCACCAGTGTCCTAAAAAATGCAGTTGTACCCAATGTCCACTTAACCACGGACATGTGGACAAGTGGAGCAGGGCAGGCTCAGGACTATATGACTGTGACAGCCCACTGGATAGATGTATGGACTCCCGCCGCAAGAACAGCAGCGGCGGCACCGACCAGTAGCAGCATCTCGCAAACGCCAACTCTTTCCTAGGCAGGCTACGCATTGTATCACCGCTTTCCAGAATACGCACACAGCTAAAAACCTCTTACGGCAACTGAGGAA